>NC_086335.1:36844858-37470368 GCF_032445375.1 Bacillus rossius redtenbacheri | reverse complement strand
ACTGCGTGTTTCGAGGATAGGCAGCCAACGTAGTCTAAAGTTTTTTTCTTTTTAATATTTAAGCGAGATAACAGATCTTGAATTTGTTTTGCAGTTTCCTCTCTCGAAACTCTACAGCGTCATTCTGATTGTGGTGGGCTCGGAATCTCTTAAGCGCGAGTACATTGAACCCTTGACCCTTGCTGCGTGTGTTGGTTTTGAGAAAAAGTTATAGAAAGGGATTTTCTAAAGAGAATTTTCACTCTGCCGCTATCCTAAAATCATGAATTTAATTATAACTTTACATTAGTATCTTTGTTGAGCTAGGCTATTGTCACTTTGAAGGGTCTCTCGCATACTTTAATAGGAGTATTTCGATGCATTTCCAAAGTGAAACAAAAATCGTATTTCCCCAGGTGAGGCTCGAACTCACAACCCCGGCATCGCTCGGACACTGCCTTATAAATACCGTGCGCTAACCGATTGCGCCACTGGGGACAATGAGATGTCAAACCATTAGGTTTAAATATTTTGGAAGCATTTCATCTTAAATATTTCTCGGTGTGTTTCCTCTAAAATATAATTTTATTACGTATTATTTTCCTCACGTTTTTTTAATTTTTTTAATTCATTAATTTGGTTGGTTAATCCTTATTTTTAATAGGTTTCAACTCGGTTTTTAACTATACGAAAAGTAGAGAACCTAAAAAGCCACTGTTTCTGCATACATTAGTAGTCGCAATATTCGTATTGACACTTCTACTAATAGGCATTTAACAACTACCCACGCAAATATATTTATTTAAAATTTATAAATTGAGAATAAATTTCCCCTAATACATATATGTTAACCACGTGTAAATTACTGAGTAATTATTCAAACAATATTTGAACTATTATTATTTTGCTGTTTTTAAACTACCCACAAAAATAATTTCATCGATGGGAGTGTTTCTTAATTAACAGAATACAGACCAGTAGTAGTAACAAATATTCATTGGTTTGGATAAGTTGATCAATAAGCGTTTTGTTAATCCAAATAATTTTTTTTTTCGCATTACTTGTTAGTTAATGTAATATACAAGATGTAATGTAATTGCTGGGCATGAATTTTATGGGTGGCAGGGAAGCAATTTTTGTTAAGGGAGATTCATCCGGAAACGCAACCCTGGATAGTTAGTCACCGACAGAAGCTCGAAATTTTGAATTTCGCGCTCATAAGGGCCACATTCCACTGGCTGAGAGACCGCGCGATCGCAGATCAGTGATGTTCAAACTCTCCGTGGAAGCAGACGACGAGCTTGGCTCGGAAGTCTAGAGTTAAGGCCCTGTAACACTGTCAAATATCTGTGGCCAATACATTTGGAAAAAAAGTGTTGGAGGGGTAATGTTGGACGGATAAAGGCTTACAATTTTTTCCATCAAATATATTTGGACAGATAACCTCAAATATGTTTTAAATCTTTTCACGCTATTAAAGTTTATTTTTGGTCAGATTTTAATCTCGATTTTAATCTCAAATTTGAAACTACACAGTGTTAAATACATTTTTTTTTGGAATTGTTATATTTGTGCATTAATTTTTTTTTTGAACATGCATCAATTTATATCACAAAAATATTCATTACCTACATAATGAAATAAACGATGAGTAATTATTTTCTAATTTAGTTCAAACATAATTTAATTTTACACACAAAAATTTTCGCATACGACATTAATATTACATTATTTAAATTACTTAACTTTTATAACCTCTTTAGTCGTTCTTCGCCATTTTAAAATAATCGGAAATGTATGTCAGTTCCGTTTACGCTAGGCACGATTTTGATTAGCCGACTGCATCCAACGTCCAAGATATTTTATAACAAGTCCTACATGTAAAATATTTGATCAACTTGTCAAACAAACATGGCTGTGCTTGTGACGTTTTCGGTGACGTCATAATCCTCCGACACAATACATTGGAAGGTGTTGGGAGCGAAAGTTTAACATTGTGACAGGTTGGTGTACATCACCCTGCGTGGTATGAAACTCCCTTTCAGGCAGTCACTGATTCAAGCCGAGAGAATCGGCAACCGTCTGTTGCGATGTTAGGGTGTGAAGTGATGCTTGGATGTGCCCCCTTACTGTGTCGCTAGTGCCAGCTTAAGCAGTGCCAAAGCCTGTGGTGTAGGCAACCCTCGGTTCTTTGGAAGCCTGAAGCCTGTGGTATAGGCAACCCGGCGAACACCCAAGAAAAAAGTGTCACGGTGTAAAAAAAAAAAGCCTCCAATATCAACACCGGATATGACGCCATTGTCGCGAGCAACCAGAAGTTTATAGAATGTTCTAGGCTGTCTCTACAGCTGCCCAGGACGAGTATATAAGGGCCTGATTCCGAAGAACAATCGCAGTCGCCCACCGGAAGAATATCTAGTTTGATGCCGCTCTGATGCTCCGACTCGCCATATGACGTCATGCTGCACGTCAATGCTGGAACTTCAGGATTGGTATGACCACCACAATCTAAGTTAAGTTTGGTGATAGAACATTTCGCCGAGTTCTGTGAGTGACAGAAAATTTTGAGAAGGGATCTCTGCAGGAATAATTCGAAAATATTCTATGTCCGGTTCGGACTTTTATGGCGAGACAGCACGACTTGAGACTTTACGTACGCTATTACGTATGGACTTTGTTGAAGTATGTACTTCTGATTGTGATTCATATCGTAGAGCTTGTCGGTGATTGGAGGCATTTGGACGGCTATCGCCCTGGGTTGGACTTTGATATTTTCAGGAGAAACTGTAACCATATGTAAAGATACGTTTGTTGCGAAACAGGTGTTACTCTTACGTATGATGGGAATTCACTAAGACGAAAGACACTACTCGATGGCATCAATGAAATGAGGTCGTTTATGTAAATTTCCAAATTGCAACTATTGGGTTTACGATTGGTTACGGTCTTGCGAGGCACTCGTCCCTGGAAGAATACGAGTGTACAGAAGAGTCGCTCTATGGATTTCTCGTACGCTTCGCTGTATATGATCATGGGTGTGTGTGATAAAGTAGTCACAAAAGTAACTGGTGTTTTAAATACTTCTGCTAACGTCAAAACTACTGTTTATGGAAAACTTACGGCATATTTTTTTTTTTTGCATGTTGCATGCATATAGGCCAGAATATGGGAAGCATACAACACACAAGCACCCAACCAGCGATGGCTTGTGTCGGTTAAAACCCACGTCCAAAACTCTCGCTTTCCCCCCCCCCCCCCCTAAGCCCTCTACAGTTTTGCGCCCCTGCCTTCGCTACATCAAATACGGCACTAGTATGGTCACCCTTCATCGTTGATCAAAATACATGCACTAATTTCAGTAGCATCATAAACTAATAAAGTTAACATTTTCCAAAATGTGGTGGTATAATTTTTTTTCAAGAATTATTGTAATTTAGGGCACAGAACTGACGCATAGGTCATTGATCTCAGATAAATCACGAACATATCAGAAGTTCACCGCTCGCTCGTGCATCTTCGTGCTTAGAATTTAAAAAATTTCACAATTTCGCAAGATTTCATATAATTTTACGATTTTAGAGTACGTATTTCAAATGTCACAGAACTTTTACAACTAAACTTTCATTTTAGTTACGATCACCTAGTTGGGCGATAAATTAACCTACAGAAAAATTAATTAGGAAAAAAAAAATATTTTGCAAGAATTGAAGTGATGTTACACACGAGATAACGAACGCGGGGTGACTCGGGGTGAGTGAGCAGAGTAGGGGCTGACCGTCGTGTCCCAGCAGACCGCGGGCCCGCCTGTGTTCGCCGGCGCCCGCCAGGGGTGCCAACAGCAGCACCGTCGCCAGCAGTAACAGCCGCGCCGACCGCATCCTCGCAGGCACTGCGCGCCGCCAACACCAGCTGCCCTCGGTGCTGCCGGGAGTGGGAGGGGTGTGTCGCCCGGTGACAGGTGAGTGCCCCCCCCCCCCCCCCCCCCCCCCCGCGGCTCGCGGTCCACGAGGCATGCCCCCCTCCCCCTCGCCCCACATACCACCTGCTCGCGACACGCGCACGCGACCATGTGCGAGGACCGCCGCCTTGGCGTGCAAGCTAGGGTCACGTACTTTCCGCTTCCAGACAGCTGAGGTGTTAAGCAGTAGCGGTTCCAAGGCAGGGCGAGCCCGAACAATCACCCAGGGACCCGCGATTAGCACCGATTTTTTTTTTTCGTTTTTATTTTTATTTTACTTGATTGTCTAGTGTTCTTTTTTAAATATAAACATTTTGCGGAAAAATTAAAAAAAAAATTAGCACGTTAATTAAAGCGATGGTCAATACAAAATTTCATTTCACGACTTCGTATTAGACCTGTTTCTGTGACACTAGTAATATTTACGTACGTAAGTTTAAAGTCTGTAACCACTGTTGTATAACCGAACTAAAGTATACGCCCCACACGCGCGTGTACGAAATTAGGAGTAGAATTAAGTATGCAATGTTAACCTTAAGGTAGTACTGTTTGACATATAAGACTTTTCGCCCGTGTAGCGAACACATATTGTAAGAGACACGGTTTGACGACTACGGTCACGCTCTACTCAATATTGTACTGTTTAGCTTAACGTGTTGTAAACTTTTGTATTCATGGAATACTTATGTATATCTTAAGTTTATATACCTCCCTTTTGATGAGTTGGGATCTATTAAAAAGATATTTGAAATCTCTCTTGTATATGAGTAGACTAGTGGTCATCCCTTAATGCACAGTTACCCTTACACCAAGATATACTCTATTTATGCTGATTGATAGCCGTATGCTCCTCCCCTGCAGGTTGGAAAATATCACGACTACATGGGAGGGGTCTGGGATACTCGCTTTAGTAAACGTACATCGTGGTATGTTTCAAACTTTCAAATATTTTATTGCCGCTGTGCGGACCCTTTCGTGTACACTTTGTTGTTTACAAATGGCCCCACTTCTATGGAGACTAATTAATTCACTTTGGGCTGTATTATTCTGTGTAAATTAATCTTGTTTGTGCGACTCTCAGTTGGCATGTGTTTGTGGTATCTAAGCCACAGTTAGGTATTGACTTAATAAAAAAAATATACATAAATATACACTAGGACAAATTATAGAATAAATAACATAAAACAACACTCACAATTAAAATATATACTTATTTATTTAAAACGAAAATAATTCAAAATTTACCCTTATTATTATTATTATTATTTAATTACTTATTATATTCAAATTCCCTAACTGTTCTTTGGCATAGCATTCCACATATAATTTCCAACCATCGGGAGTTACGATGCGCACATTTAATTTAATTTGAGTTCGACGATATTACACAGTTTATTTTCGTTGATTTTGGGGATCTTAATTGTTTTTCCTCGGCTAGTTAGGTTCAAATTAAAGTCGGTAGAGCTCAGAGTCTCTCGCTCGTCAGACCTCTGAGTTACTATAGAAGTGTGTAAAATAAAATAAATTTGTATCAAAATAAACAGTTTTCTCGTAGACAATGTCAAATAACTTCAAATTACAATGTTTATTATCAATTTAGGCCGCGATGTGACGATTTACGTGAGGTACGTGACGATCTGTATGTAATTGAGGAGACAGATTCTTGCACTTTTTGTTACTCACGTTATTTTCACTCCTAAGACCTTTATCTTTGTAGATAAAGCCTACTTAAGTATCTAGACTCCCTAAAGATACATAATTTTCATCCTTAATTCAGGATGCCTACTGCTGAATAGCTATTTCGTAGGATATAAAATTGCCGACGTCACGAAGATGTGCTATATTTAGCTGGCCATTACATTCTCTCTAACCTTCTCAAATTAAGCCAGTTAACAATACCAGACTTAATTTTAAATGGTGGGCCGTGATTGGCCGAAAACCAAAATCAATTACATTAATTACTTAATAAATCGTGAAATTCGCACACAACAATAGCGCGGAACACAAAATTTCACGTAAAATTTAAATACATAAATATTAAAATAATAATTTATATTACAAAATAACGGCGTTAACTTTACCGTTTACCGTCTTAATGTCAATTTCTCCTTAGAGGGGTCTCAATAATGTTCAATTTCAAATGTCCAAATCAGTCCATAGAGTAACATTTTCATAGATATACATTTAAAAATAATTACCGTTTTTGAAAATAAATTATATATCAGACATAGAACAAATATTAAATAAATCATAAATAATAAAACTTAATCTGTCAAAACAATAATATGTATAATTACGCGATTTTACAGGAATTTTATCGTGAGCATTTGTGAAATTGACCTAAAAAATATTAACCTTTCTTAAATAAATTAGCAAAGCCATCGTCGAAATTTAAGTTTCAGGTAGGCTTAAAATTTGGATTGAAAGAGTTAATTTTTCAGATTTTCTGGAGGAGAGGCCCTCTCCTCCAGAAAACTTATATTCCCGGGGCCCTGCAAAATCTAGGACCGTCACTGATGTTAAAATTTTGTAGCAAGGTCTATGTTTATTTCAGGTGCATGTCTACTGTCAGCACATCAATTATAGCCACCCGTAGCGGAAGCAAACGCGTCCTGAATGGCCCGGCCAAACAGAGAAATGGCTTCCCTTGCAGACGGCTGTAGATATAACAAGGGAACACTCGCTAGCACGGGCATATCAGCGAGTCTGGGTGCCTCAAGTGAATGGCGTGGCTACTGTTAATTCCTGGGGCTTCACTTCAGAAAGGTACAAGTCTTGTAACAATCATACTAAATAAACACGTTTTAGCACGGTTGCTACGGATAGGCATTTGATATAAATTGTCTCAACTTGTCCCTAACAAGGCAGACTTGTCACGAACAAGTAAAAGTTTTGGTTGTGTGTGACAAGTACAGTAGTCGGTACGCTTTTAATTAACAAGATTTGGAAACATAACCACATTTTATTAATGTAATGGCAACACGACTCACAATTCCAAAGGTGGAGTTGTTAGTTTTATTTCTGCCATGGTGCACTGTGTACACTACACGACCACCCACGACACTGAGAATTTTTGAGATCATTAACTGGTACCATACTTCAGTCCGTAAAAAGAAACCCTTAGTAACACACAACCGTGGTCATAAGATAAAAAGAAATTCAGGAGTCGGTTGGTACTGTACATAACTCGCCTGGCCGAGTGTCATGTGGTGCAAGGCTTTCACACAAGAGGAAGTATTAAGTCGCTCGCTCTAAAATGTCAAGGCACTAGAAGAGTTCGAAAAAAATGGTTTCACAAAGGATAGTTAAACTAACCATCAGTGACTATAAGAAGACATGATTGAGCTCCCCGCGAAAGAGCCAGGATCCGACAGCGGCCCACGCAGGACTAAAGCGGGCACTCCAGGAATGCCACTTCTGCGCAAACGGCAGAATCAACCAAATCTAAAACATCACTCTGCCAGTCTGTCTTGATGTTGTTTACAAATACATGAAATACTATGGTTACTTACTCCATCTGTCTTTCTTCACAGAATATTCTTCACAAAATAAACACACTGGTACATTAATACTTAAGCATCTGATACCGGCAGTGTTGTCGACAGGAGCGTTCTTCCAGCACGGCATAAGCAATACAGGCTTTGATACTGCCTAGGGCAGTGCGACATCAGTTAGAGTTTTAATACAGTTAATGTCATCTTGCCTGCCTCAGTGCAATGGATATTTTTGTCCAGGTGCCAACCTGCAAAGGATTTGTGTGCGCTAGTACACGAGACTTCTCAGAAGTGGTTTCTGTCCATGTGGCTTGAGACAGCAGATTCAACGCTCGGCAGAGATTACCCGAACTGTCAGCCATTCTAATTGCTATGCTAAAGGCAGAATGAGTGTTTTCTGGAACTGGATTTACTAAACCCACGGCCCGTTTACATGGCACTAATTCCGCGCATGGCCTGTTTCGATCATAGATTCGAAGCACATCCTGGAACATCACAAGTTACTGTCCAGCAACTACTTAAGGTGGAGTCCTAAACATAGAGGATACCCATAGACGACTGCGACAGTAATCATAGGCAGAGCCGCGTATATCCCGTGGAAGAATGTTTGAACATAATGGGGTACCTGTTACACTATATAAGTTCTAATCACAATAACAAAACACAAATAACTGAATGTGGAGTCTGACACGGGATGATCGTTACACTACATGGTCCTGATCACAAATGCAAAACACTTGTCACTGAATACCAGGCTCTTATAGACATGACAATAATTGTCTGGACATTAAATGCTGTGTTAATTATTAACACAGCATTTAATGTCCAGACAGAGAGTCTTTAAAATGCATATGTCATGTGGGGGCGCAACATAGACAGCCGCAAAAGTCCTCATATGAATTAAGTGAAGTTAAAGTCAGTAGTGCACGTTTCGCCTGCGGGCGGTCCTGTGTGGGCTAAATTAGAAAGCCTTATGGCCCAGTCTGAGTTACATGGAGTCTAGATAATACTTCGTGGTCAGGTGACGATTTACATACTACATTAAAACATCACTTGGCGGGAATAGATACATTTATTATACAGCCGATGAGTAAAGCTAGGCCAGTTGCGGAACAGATGTTCCAATAATGTTTGGCAAATAAGTTGGAGGATTATGACATTGTCAAAAATGTCACTAATGCAGCCCATGTTGTTTTGACAAGTTGTATGAGTTGAGTGCCAATAAAATATTTAATATGTAGGATAGTTTCTGAAATATGTTATCTGTTTTGATGGAATTAGCAAATCAGGCTCATTCTCAATGGAAATGGCATATGATTCCATGCCAAGGAAGCTTTAAAATAACAAAAAAAAAAAAAAAAAAAAACATGGGGGATTAAGGAGAAAATTCAAAAGTTTGAATTAGCTCAGTCCAATAATAAACTTTCATAGTGTATCAGTATTTAAAAAAGAAATGTTGGAGGTTAGCTGTCCAACTTTATTTGATTGAGAATTTGTAATTGCAATATAGTTCTTGGTAAATTGTAAGCCATTTATGATCTCATACATAGAAGAAAAGAATCGACCAATAAAATGTTGAACATAACTGCCCCTCTAACAATAAATCAATTTGCTTATACCCAACATCATTAAAGGAAATAATAGAGTTATAAAACAATTAAAAAACCAAAATTCAACAGATGTATATTGTATATCTAACAAAATAATAACAATTGCTAAACATTACATTGTTAAGACATTATCAATCGTAATTAATAAAAATTTTGGGATGATATTGTATCAGATTACTTGAAAAAAGCAAAAATACTACATGTCTTAAAAGAGGACATACACTAAATGTAGCAAACTATAAGCCCAATAACTTACTACCCATTTAATGCCAAAATTTTCGAAAAAGTGATTTACAATAGCCTCTCATTTTTCTTCAGAGACTGTAAAATTCTGAACAGTAATCAATATAGAATTTCAAAAACATTAATCAACAATAAATGCTATACATAATTTTATAATTTGACTAATAATGCGACACAAGGTATTATTGTGATTTTTCTAAAGCTTTGATCTTATTGTTATTGACAAAATATTGTTTGAAAAACTTAATCATTACAGTATCAGAGGCAAAGGGCTTTAACTAATGAATTCATATTTGCTCAACCATAAACAAAGAATGGAAATAAAATGAAACAACTGACATCGTACCTCCATGGGCAGTAAAGCCCGGTCCCCACCCCGCCAGCACCAGCCCCCGCTGGCGGAACGCACCCTCACACCCCTCCTCCGTGCAGTCACCATCGCTAGTCAGTCTTCGCCCGCACGCGACCAAGGACGGAAGTGTAACCCTGTGAGACTCCGGGAGACGTGAGACCGCGAGACGTGAGACGCGAGTAGTGAGATATGTGAGTGTTTTCCGGACGCGAACTCCGCACCGTCGGCGAGCCTAGTGAGCTGCACAGGGGCTGACGACCCACACCCACCGTGGCCTAGCTGCAAGCTAGCCTGGCGCCCATCCGGACCGAACAGTATACCAGCCGACTTCCCTACTAGGCTCACCCGCTAACGCAGCCTCCATTACCGGGACGACGGCACAACAAAGTAGTGTTCTCAGACTGGAATGTCATTAAACATGGAGTTCCTTAAGGTAGTGACCCAGGTCCTATATTGTTGTTAGTACATATTAACGACTTGCCTTTAAACATCCCACAAGAAGTGAAAGGAAACAATGTAGACAACATATACCAAAAGAAAATTTAATCCTTGGTCAACTAAATCACTGGTTGGAAGCAAATATACTTATGCTAAATACTATTAAAACATAAAATGTAAATTGTAGGATTATACAAAATACAGTAGAAGAAGTGTTTCAAAAAAATAAACATATATAGATATAAAGTCATAACTAGAACCACAAAAGTAAAATTCCTGGGTGTGAAATTAGACGAACAGCTCAAATATACTGACCATGTGATTAACTCTGTAATGATATAGAATTAAATCTGGGAAACACAATGAGAGTTGAAACAATTTTAAAATTACAAAATACGATATATTCGTAAAATGACATATTACAAAATGTCATCTAACTGTAAAAAATATTCAGAAAACTTAAAATTCTAGCAGTCATAAATCAGTATATTCTAAGAAGAAACACAATTTAAAAAAAAAAAAACTATTTATGCATACACCTAACACAAGAACTATAGAAATTTAATGGTACTAGTTCACGACACCAGTCAATTTGGAAAAGGCAATAATTATAGTCATAAACATTTATAATTTACTATTACCAAGTATTTCAAACATAAACAATTTATCCATATTAAAAATAACACTTAAATGAGTTCTGTAGAGCACCCTTTCTACACTCTGATTGATTTATTTAACCTAATACCGGCAGTAGATAATAAAACTAAACTATGATAAAACTAACTTAATTCAATCACATAATGATAAGAAGGGGGACAAAATAAAAAAAAAGTGTTTTGTGAAATAACTTTTCCCTCTGCGACATAAACTTAAGTTTATCACATTTGTTATGTATCCACTGTTTATTTTAATGTGATGTATTGTAATTGTGTGTGTATATATATATATCTCCCGCCACTCGCGCAGATCGTTATGCCACCAAAATACCTACCTGGGGTGTGTGTGGAACAGTATGCATGTGGTGTGGGAAATGTTTTGTAGGGGGGGGGGGGGGGGTGTAGGCGAGTGCAATGCGGCGAACACAAGCCGCCCTGGTGGGTCGATTGTTGCCCGTACGACGATCGGCACAGTGATGTGAGCCATGTACTCTACGATTGCTCTGTATTTATTGTAATACTGATTAATGGAGCAAGTATATAAACAATGTTTTCCCACAGGAACATGCCTTAACTAACCAGTAATTTGTTTGTATTTGCACGACCAAGTGAAAACATGGCTTGCTTTACACTTTTGCGCACGGCAAACTTTCGTGGAAAGCAAGGCTGCAGTGATGCACGATCGCCATTTTCTCTAGTAGCAGCTCATTATCTCGTCGCAACCGGGTAAACTGCGTTCTTGCGACGTGGGGCCCTCAGTTTTTGTTTCGCCGACTCTGTAGTTTCAGTAGTGTTATATTCTTTAAACCTCTTTCATGAAGTCCCGCGGCACCCTTCGGTCGGTTTGAACTGGCCACCACGAACCTCATTATGTGTGCCCTTGTAAGGGACTTACAATTTTATATGTAATTATGAACTTTACTTGAATGAGTGCCGCGCATCGCGCCTCATGGGCGAATTACGCCACCAGTTGGTCTCCTCAGCTTCGCCCACACTGGGCCACCCTGTTAGGTGGTAATTGTCCCAGCATTTGTGTTTTCTTTAAGACGGCCCGAAGACTATCGGAGCTCGCATCCTCATTCGCCCATTTGGCCAACCTTAATTTGAAGCTGTGCACTGAACTACCTCATATTACTACATAATTTGCTTCTAAACGTGATTGTGGTTCTTTCACAGTAATATGGTAAAATGTTAGAGCCTTGTTTTGTGAGCACGTGCAACCATTGGGGGATGGCCACAGAGCTGTAGGGTAATTTTTATCCATCCAGCACAACGTAATTCGCGTAGGGTAATCTGTATGTGTACGTTGCGACATAAGTCGTGTAGGGTAATTTGTTTGTACCATTTGTTCTGTGTATTATACCTCAAAGCAGTGTCGCAGTGGCACTAAAGCCTCGGCTTTATAGTTAATACAGGCCATGTTCCTGCAATGCCATGAATAAGTGCACCATATCCAATAAAAATAATCTTAGTAGTATCAACTCTTTGTTGGCCAAGGAACTAACCTATTAAGTACTTAGTGCATATAGCACCTAGAATAGCCCAAAGGCTTTTCAGCTATGTCATCTCCTACCATCTGCTGGCCACATGGCGACATCATGCTCTGAGAAAAACTATAGTGGCCTGCCTGTGAACTAGCTCACAGGTACATGTTAGTGGCTAGTTGGTGCCTCAGGTAATACAACCAGGGCCCCCACATGGCCGGTGCTACCGTTGCTATGGCAACAGGGCCCATGGGTCTACGGGGCCTGCGAAGGAAAAAAAAAGTAGACAATTTTAAATAAATCATAGAAATCAATTAAACAGTAAGGCCTAAATTTAGTTACCGATTACACCAGAGTAATATTATTCGGAATATGCTGTGCGTACAGAACGTGTCTGAATCTAGAACTGAGAGTAACTAACCCATCACCAATGGATGTGACACCATGTTGACAGTGCAGAACACTTACACTCATTTATTTGCCATTATTCAAAATCAATTTACGTGGACAATCAAAACACTGACTTAAAACTAGTTTTAACGTGTTTTAAAAATAATTGTGAAAAGGTAAAAAAATATATATAACTAAAACAATATACATGAAGGAAAAAAACCATTTTTTTTAACTCTGTTAAAAAAAGGGGGGGGGGGGGCGCATCATGACTTCTAGCAATGGGGCCCACAGAATGATGTGGGGGGGGGGGGGGTCTGAATACAACTCATTAGTCAGCACAGCAGAAGGTGGTAGGACAACTATATAGACTTTTTCTATATCTTGGAGCACCCAACTTAATATGAGAACTAGAGAATAAAAATTAAATAAATAGTATTTGTTTGCATTTTGTTATGAAAACAAGCTATTCTCGTTTTTGTCTGTCTCTTGGCTTCTCATTCCATTCATTTTCGTGCTATTCATTCATTTCGCGTATATCATAATGCTTTTATGTTCTGTAAAATCATAGTTATATTAATGTTACAATTAATAAATAGTCTTTCATTCCAGGGTTTTGCAAGTGGTTAGTACGGAATTGCATTTACTTAATATTAAAAAAAGCTAAAACACGAAGTAAAGAATTTCAAATAGTATTTATACTATATTTACTCACATTTGTGGTCATTCAATTATTATTTCAAATCTCTTGGACTCACGAAATATCCGCGTACGATAATTATATTTTGTTTTCGTATGTGATACGGAACCCAGCCAGTATCTCAATTTTGAAGAAATAAATGCAATTGTTTATACATTAACTAAAAAAAAGTATGTAACTGTTGTTATTATTACTTACACCATTACCAATGAATACTTTTTATATTATTACTCGTGAAACCTTTTTTTCTTGTTTATTAAATTCAGTGCTCGTGAGCTATGACGGAACGTACCACTTGGTCGCATAAAAGTTTTTTTTCTTCTATGTTACTATTTTACTCAACTTTCAAGTTGCGCGCGCAATGAATCAAGCACCAGTTTCCTGCATTCCAGCGTCAACAAAGATGTCAAAGGCGAAGAAAGTCATCGATGAAGCTAAGGAGATCGAAAATCCTGAATTGGATTTGGCCGACAAAGGCATAGCTTCTTTCGAAGAAATGCCAGGTTTATGTGAGTATATCTGAGTACCTGTAAAGGTGGCAGATGTTACCAAATTTGGCAACTTGCTTGGCGAGATTTTTTTTTGTGCCAAGGCCGTGAGGTAGGCGTGGCACTGTTTTCATGCAATGAACTTTTCAACAGGAAACGGAACTGAAAGGGGGCGAACAATTTGAATTTTCATCATCTTAAAAATGTGATATCTTTTATTCATGGTAGAAAGTTGATTTCCCATATAAAATTTAAGATGCGGCTTGGAATAAAAAAAATATATTGCTGCTATTTTTGCTTGATTATCAACCAAAGGGTGTTTTTTTTTAATCTAACTAGATTTTACGAGGGTTTGATATTTGTGTGTTATAGGTAATTATTAAATCATGTTCAGTTATTTTTAATTCAGTAAACTAAGTTATACTGTGTTACTCTAATTTAAAGTCCGGTAATTCTGCAGAGTAGCGGTATCTGTAGGAAATGTGTATCAATAACTATAGTTAAAAGCCTGGTAAGGTTAGGTCAGCTACAATAGTACTTGATATTATTAATGTAATTGACTTAACCTAATCAACTTTTCATTCCTAGAAGATACTACAATGCTGAATAACCAAAGCCTTTAATGACTTCTGAATTTTCAAGAGTTTTGCTCAAATTAATACATTGTTTTTTTAATGTACAGACCTAACCAAACCAAACCAAACTTTAACTTTTGTTATGATCACCCACACCAGCAAACACTTAGCCTTTTCGGAAGACCTACTTAACATTAGTTATTTAACTATAGTTAACGTTAGTCACTGCAAAAAAAAAAATCACACAAAAACACATGACTCACCTTTCCCAGATAAGCTATCAGTATTTCATGTAGCTCACACACACTAATGTGATGGAAAAGCAAGTGCTCGGCACTTTAAATTCAGTGAAATAATAGAATTAATGTATTAAATTACACAATAAAGAATAATAAAATAATCATAATATGTACTTTAACATACACATTCACAAACCAACAAAAAGACATGTTTGCGCCTCATGAAGGGAACAGATCATTTGCAACTGTTTTGTCTTGGGAAGCCTACTATGTTTCATTTTTGCTGTCATTATGTTGTCAGAATACTTGTTTATTTTCATTTCTGGGTTTGCATGTGCGTCAGTTTTTTTGTCTAGATTATCTGTTTATTATCGTTGTTGGGTTCCTCTGTCTATCGCTGTGTAGTCTAAAGTTGGTGTTTGTCTGTATTTACTGTTTTTTAAAGCTAAAACTATCTTAGCAATCCACTGTGTTGGTTGTTGTGATATTGTTCTGACTAATTCCTTCCACTGAATTCTCTGTGCTGACTTAACATTTAACATTTTACATTGGCTGATTTTAACTTGATTCTGTGTGTTTTGTGTTCATATTTCTGTGTCCATTCTGTGACATGCAGTTCAAACTAGCAATGGTATTTGTCCAAATTAATGATTTAAACCATTTTTATGAGTTAACTGAATTATAAAAATAATATTAATAACACTGGACTCTTATCGTAAAATTTTGTTACTTCTTTTTCGGAATAGATACTCCAGGATAGAGAACATGTCAATATTGTACATTTAGCGCAATTTGTACACAAATATTCACAGGAATTAAGTAAATAATACTAAACTAGTCATCAAAATTGTTAAACAGAGCCTTAAAAAAACATACAGAACCAGTGAAATGCTTAAGACAGAAATATATATAGGCCTACAGTAAATTATTATTACTAATTTTAGGCTGTTATTTTTAACTATAAGTAAGTAGTTTCCTTAAATTTTTTTGTTTAATATAAAGTTTAAGTGATTACTTATTTATTTAATGAGTGTGGTTTGATGTTTTCTGTTTCAGTCAACATGCTGAATATTACGAGACTCACACTGAGCCACAACAAGATTCAAGGTATGTTGATCGCTTACTTCCTTTATTTCCATTTGCACTTAAACCTTTACTTGTGCAGTTCCAAACCCCTCTGGCTAGTTACACATAAGCTTGTTTTTTAATTCTCTTCCTTTATTATTTTTCTCCTGCCTATCAGTCAGTCCTTTGCACCTCTTTGCGTTAAACTGTTTTCCATTATCTGTTGTGATGAGACAAGTTGTTCTCGACACAGGCTACAGACCGCAGACAAGTTTCTCATGATAGAGTGATTAATCATCGCTAGCAGCAAGAGAAACATTCATGCGATGTGGTCATTCGACCCTAACTAAGGCAATGAACAAGTAAAAAATAATGATGAATAATAGTTTTTAAACCAATTTTTCACATTATATATGTCACAACATTATATTAGATTATGCTAGTATCATTGCGTAGTATGATGTCTGCAAACAGTTAAATCACATGGATTAGCTTGTCGCGGCCTCGTCTATGGTGAAGATGTGGAGACGGGGTGGACGTCGCTCGGTCGTTCGGTAGTCGTGATGTTTGCCCGGCGCCAGCTCTTGGGTAGAGCAGCCTCACACTCTGAGGCGGGAGTGGACCGTTCGGCCCAGTGCAGCTGACCGAGGACGTGCTGACAAGGAAGGTGCCCGCGGTCTCACAAGGAGTCGCTAGCGGAAAGCCTGGGAGCAGGAGAGAGGAATGCCCGCGGTCTCACGAAGAATTGCTAGCGGAAAGGTTGGTAGTAGGAGAGAGGGATGCCTGCGGTCTCACGAAGAGTCGCTAGCAGAGGATTGCCCGCGGTCTCACTAGGAGTCGCTAGCTGAGAAGGAGAGAGAGGGAGAGAGAGGTATTCCAATAATTCCACTGTTTGCTGTGTTGGAATTTATTCTCCCAGATTGGCTGGGAGAGGAGAGCTGTCTAGGCAATTTTTTTTTGTTTTTAACCTAAATTAAAACTAAGTGTGTTTGGGAGGGGTCTGGATTAGGGACAGACTCTAGGTGCGTCTCAGGCCGAAGCCTATACGCTCTAATCATGCAGGGGGTAGCCATGCGGGAGAGGGTGCATGCATCGTGTGCTAGGAGGGGATTGGCCAGCCATGGCAGCAATTGGCGCCATGACTAACTCCCCTCACTGACTATTCTAGACTAAAACTAGATAAGTTGGGCCCAGGTAAAACCTGCATAGACACAGGGAAAACCCTGGGCACTTACATGCGGGATGCAAAATTTCATGCGTTAATTACATGCGGATTGGCAACGGGAATAGAAGGATGGCTCAGGAAGAAGAGTTGGAAGAGTAGAAAATATCTACTAAGCAAGGGCGGGCACTTGGACATTTCTGTCCGCATTTGGGGTTTTTGGGCATGACTGGTTTTTAGGGGGCGACTTTCGTCGTTTCCCGCCAGGCTGCCAGTCAGCCAGGTTAGCTGAAAGAGAAGTACAAATTACAGCTATAATTATATGGCCGCAGCAGCCAAGTTGCCCCAGCCGCCGCGGCCATGTATGCCCGACACATTGTGCTGCCAGCCTGGGCATGTCAATAATTGGCTAGTCCAATGTTGCGTATTTGCACCGCAGGACGTGGTCAGGCACATGTTCAGAATTTTATTAATTAATGCTAGTAGAAGAACTTAAAATTATGACTTAAAAAATAATATACTAAATACTAATTCTGGAGCTGCCAGAAATCCAAGTGTCGAGCTGCACGATTCTTAGGCAGAATTTTCTCGCCAGTCCGCAACCACAGAGTGGGGGTCCAGGCTCGGCTGAGCGCAGGTGCGCTGTGATTATTTACAAGTCTACAAAACATACTTACAATACACACTTAATAATCTTCATAAATATTTACAATAATAACATATATATAACATAACTATAATACATTGTCTCTTTATATTTACAACTGCCATCTGATGACGAGTGGTGGCACTACCAGGGCCATGGCTGGAATGTTGCACCGCGAACAGGACTGTGACCCGGGTTTTTGTTTAAATGAAGAGGAGGTACAACGTCAAGTTTTTGTGAACACCTTAAGCTCAACTCTCACCTAAAGAGTAAACAGGCTGTTTTTTTTCTGTGACACTGGCAATGATTGTCCAAACCACTGTGACACTCGTACAATGTTCTCGAAGTCGCCTACCAGGATCAGTTGGCTAAAGTTTTCCACATCTCACCTTCCGTACTGAGTTAAGGGCATTTCCATGTTATTTTTGTTTTGTTTCATTTCATAAAAATTGCATACACTGTTTGCAAATTTTTACTCCTGGATAAATTCCCTACCGAATGTTATCTGCTATTTTTCACAAGCCAGACATGTATTCATAGCTAAAACTTTTTGTTAAGCTAGTATTTCGGTCACATTGTGTGATTTGTTAGCTGTGTAATGCACACAACTTTGTTTCTACAGGTGTATTTTATAAATATTTCTTCACAAAAATCAGGATTCAGGAAACAATAACATACTTAGTAGATGAGAGCATAGCCATAGCTGTCAGGTTCTACTTTCTACTAGTTGTCATTAGATTATAAAATATTAATTTGTGTCATGCTGGCATCAAATTGCTCAAAATGAGATCTGCTATTTCTTATGTAATCATCAGCATACCTATTTTAAATTGTGAAAATTTTTAAGCTTGTTGAGCTTGTTCAATACAGTTATTGAAAGATTGGTACCTAATTAATTTTTTAATTATATATATTCCCTAATCTGGTTATAAAATGATCACTTTAATGTATTACATTTTTTGTGCTTTATTTATTAGCTTTTAGTATTATTTGTCCTTTTCTGAAATACTGTATTTCATATTTTCAGAATGTATTGGACATAGTAAAATTACTTTTATAGTCTGAAGGTATGGATGTAATGCATTTTTTTCTCAGAGGTTTTATTCCACAGCAAACTTGAGATTGCAAGAAATTAGTTGCCATAAATATGGTTAGTTAGTAGAAACAAGAATAATTTACATTACTTTGTGGTCCTAAGATGAACTCCAGACACGCTTGTACACATGTAAGTCGGTGTATATTATCCATCGGCTGCTGCAGTATTCTACCTTCCGGTTGGATCGCACGTGATTGAGTAATGTGAAATTTGAATTACTGTTATTGACTTCTTTTCCTTCAGGATGTTCAAAACTATTGCCAAGTGTATAATGGTATTATTATTAGCCTCTCTCCAAATAATAACACAAATTTTGCAGGTCTGTATTTATTAGTTAACCTTTTGGGAAATAAGGAATAGGCTTAAATTTATTAAAAAAAAATACTACAGCACTTACACACTAGAAGTCCTTCTGTGGGTGTAACCATAGAAAAGACAGTTAAATTATTGTATTACTCATTTGAATCTTACATTCAGTGGCACAAATCCAGAAGCTCATAAAGAAATTATTGTTTTCCCAGTTTTCCCCAGAAAATGTAATTTTATCCTGTACAAATTTGTGGTCTGATTGGGGGAGCAGAGGGTTTTTCAGCAACTCAATGAGCCCCACCCCCCTCCCCCTCTTCATGCTTGTTACTCTTGAGCCAGTTGCAGATTGGAGCTATTAAGAAACACTGCAAATGCAAGGAAGCTAGACGTGCACTTGAGTAATAAATAGGAGTTTCTGTAAGTTATGTACATATTGAATGCACAATGTCACACTCAGTTTAGTGCTCCTTGTCTTTACGTTTTGGTGTCCTTTTTGGAGGGTCTAGACTGGTTAGACCCCATCGTGCATGTTTAAATGGCAAAATGTTGTTTACAACTTTGAGGAATATTTTACTTTGTTCAGTGCTAACAGTTATGAATTGTGTACAGTTGTGCCACCTGGTTTGGCTAACTTGGTGAACTTGGAAATACTCAACTTGTTCAACAACACCATTGAAGAGCTGCCAACATCACTGTCTTCCATGCCAAAATTGCGTATTTTGAATGTTGGGTAAGTAATCTTAAAGTGATCTTTTAAAGTAGTTTAGCTATACAATGTATTTTTAAAAATTCTTAGACATCTTTTTTCATTTCTCCAGCACACATAGACCCGATGAAAGAGCAAATTAAATTAGACGTAAAAAAATATTTTGCTTTAGTAGGGTAACTATGTCAAAAGTGAAATAGATTTAACGGTTAACCAGAAATATAGTTAAACTTAAAATTACCTCTAATTTATCCCAAGTTGGGTAATTTAGGGTTATAGTTCCAAACCATGTTGTGATTCATGTATAAAAGCAGGGGTAAGTAGGTGCTCAAACAATAACAAAAACTTTTCTTAAAACTGTTACACTACAAAAAAAATTTAGTAGGTACACACTTTGTTTTATTAATTCTGTGATAATTATTTCAACAGAAACTATTTTGTTTGTTGTTAAATGTGTAAACGTATTGACATAGTTGTATTATATCTAATTAATATAAATGTATAAAAAATTTTTTTTTTAATTTTCCCTCTGTTTCACTCCACCACCATTCTACCCTATCTTACCCTATGTTTACTTGCAAGTAGTGATAAGTGATCAAGTATGTTGAATGTGTTCTGTTCGTGTTCCAGCATGAACAGACTGGGCTCATTGCCGAGAGGGTTCGGGGCGTTTCCCACGCTGGAAGTGTTGGATCTGACCTACAACAACATTGACGAGACCATGCTGCCTGGGAACTTCTTCATGATGGGTAACTACGGGCTGTGCTGTCTGCCATCGACGTACCATACACTGCGCTTGCTGACTTTTTACTTTGTTAGCAGCAGATATAGTTAGTGTATTTTATAGCCTAAGTATTTTTTATTTGAGATTTTTAGGTCCTGTTAAAAAAATTTTACTAACTTTCAATTTTTGTTTCTCATAGTTATTGCAGCTGGTTAATGTACTTTTTTTTTTATTGCAGAGACTTTGCGTGCACTATATCTTGGTGATAACGATTTTGAATATATTCCACCAGAAATCGGCCACCTAAAAAATCTTCAAATTGTAAGTAATTTGTACTTTTATGTAAATTTAGTTTTTAATGCATATTTTGAATCATATGTTATGATTGTGTGTTAAAATAAATGATAGTCAACATAAATCTGCTAAAAAAAAATGTTGTGATAACTTCTCACCGTTACAGCAAAAATGACAATTTCTGAATTTATCAAAGCTTTTGCCCTGCAAAACCATTATAAGCAATGCCTGAAATTGTAATAATTAAATATACAATTATTTTAAAAAATATTACAACAGCTAAAAGTTTTCTTTCTGAATTTATCAGATATTATGTCCTTCAAACACATCATAACAATGTGTGCCATTTACTTAAATTATTTTCTCTCTCAACCAAACACATTCTAAAAGCTATACAACTTTCTACCAATAGACCCATGTCTCAGATTGATAAATGTCTTTTCATAACGGCTTACTCGGGGTCATTTTCCTGCAATCTTAAACAGGGGAGGGTGATTGACATCCATTTAAAATTTACACAGTTAAAAATGATTTTCCTTGCAAGATTAAAATCTTTAGCTCGGGATAAAGTGGAACACTTGTGATGTACTTAGTTCGGCGCAACAGTTAAATTGGGTGACACTCTCAAAACACAGTCTCTTGCACTTATCAGGGGCAGCTCAAAGTATGGAGCATGTTCACTTACTTGCATTTTCGGCGGTCTGGTGATTTGACGTAAACCAATGTGCTCTTGAAACACATCAATGCCAAGTTAAGCCCCTTGGCACATATCCATTAAAGATGCACAGGCCACCATTCTGTGTCAGCGGATTGCACTGTCTCATAGCAGTCGTCGCACATGGACCGCACAGTCATTTTTTTCTTCTTCGAGAAAACGGTCGTTGGACGAGATCGCGAACACACACTTTCCTACCTCGTGCGCGGTTGACCTGAGACTCTGACCAAGTTCCGACTACATTATCACTCCCCTACACCACCCCTCTGGCAACTGTGAAGCAAACTCATTTGGCCGGGCAATTTGTAAATGGCTTATTTAAACTTAAAGTTCAAAAGCTAACTCACTATTAAGTAATTTTAGCAAAAGTTAAAAATTTACATGGCAAAACTAATGAATAAGAGTAAATTATTATACTGTAAAAAAGGTAATCAATTTAAAACTCATACAAACCTTTACAACAAAAATTTACCAAAGTCTGAATTTAATGCTCCAACTTTAAAATTAAACAAACCAAAATATTAAAAACCAATTTTAAAATTACCATGATAAAAATATTATTGAGCACAATAATAAAATAATTAAAAAATAATTTTAAATATTTATAGTCCAGTAAAAAATTCTAAAAATCAAACTGTCACGCAGCAGGGTCTCAATGTAGCTGAACATTTTTTAAAGCAAACTTTATGCTTTTGGGTGTTGCACTGCACAATTATTTTTTCAATAAGCAACTAGCAAAAATATCTGAGTAAGAGGAGGTGTTGAATTTATTTGCAGTTGGTGCTGAGAGAGAACGATCTCATTGAACTGCCAAAAGAAATCGGGGAGTTGACTCGTCTGAGAGAGTTGCACATCCAAGGAAACAGACTGACGGTTCTTCCTCCTGAAATAGGTGAGCGTCCCTCATTAAGTTGCCAACTAAGCTTAAAAGTACTTGATTGCTAGCCAGTGCCATTTAACACCTGCCAATATTATTTTTTATACAGCTGTAAGTAGTGTGCCTGTTGAACACTAGCCAAGTTTTCAATATTATTATTTGATTTTGTTTAAAATTAATATTAAATCTTCCTGAGATTTATATTTTATACAGGACATAAAATCCTATTAACCCTTAAAAAGAACTGAGAACTAAAGATTATGTATCTAAAGATGAAAATTAATGTACATGCATACAGGGCCGCAACTAGGGGGGAGCAAGCGGGGCATATGCCCCGGGCGCAAAGCTGTGGGGGCGCCGAAATCGCTTGCATTGTAATTCCCACTACAACTAGTAACTTGCATGCCAGGAATGTCTAATCTGATTTACAATATAATGTCTCAACATATTTAATGAACAAGTCTAGTGATTACACGGACTACTTTATGGAAGTTACAGTAGCACAGAAACTGTTACATGTAGGTATGGAAAATGCTTAAATAGCACCATTTTTCCGTGGGAGAGCCCCCGGACCCCCCGCTTTATTGGTGTGGTATGTGCAAAAAAAGAGGGGGGGGGGGGGGGCGCATGAATCCATTCATGCCCCGGGAGCCAGAGACTCTAGTTGCGGCCCTGCATGCATAAATCTGGCAAACATAAAACTATAAAGACTCACTAAAGTGTGAAATATCATTAAATCTTGCCATGCACAATAGTCTGGTGTGTGTTTGGAAGCCGGTACATGTCTCAGTTCCTGAAACATTGCAAGAAGCATACTGTGTTTATTGTGTTGCCCAGAGCTGTTAGTCCACTGCAAATACATAAATTTGTCATTGTTGTTTAGTTTGTTTTATTTACATATATATATATTTCAATTTTTTTCTTCATGTTGTTTTGTATGCTTTTATTGACTTTTTCCATCTTTGAAATTCCATGTGTGTTTTCTTATTTAATTTTGACAGTAGGTAATCTTGCCTTCTTTCTGGGTTTAGAGGTATTTTGTTAGTCTTGCTTTTCTGCAATGTACAAATAGTCTAAAATGGTGTATGTCCACAATTTTTTCACTTTATTGTTCACCCGGGTCCGTTCTAAACAGAGATAACGAAATCCCTTTTCTTTAGTGAAAATAATATTTTGTCTCATAACGGATAGAATCAGTAGTATTTCTTAAGTTTATACTTTATTATTACTAATGATTTCTTGTCGGATATTCGGTTTTGTTATTGAAACAATATTGTAGATGTAAATTACCATTCAGTTTGTGTGATTGTATTTTAGGCAACTTGGACTTGGTGAGCAACAAGTCAGTCTTACGGATGGACTTCAACCCATGGGTTACCCCAATAGCCGATCAGCTCCAAGTTGGTGTCTCTCACGTCATGGACTACATCCGCACAGAGACGTACAGATAGTGAGTAGATAATAGTGTCAATCATATACTATTTTTAGACATCTTGAATATGAATAATATGATCACTCCACACAGTGATTGGGCGATAAGAAAATTATTCTTCATTATGTAATGAAATGTAACGGTACAATGCTGACTGAGATATTTCAATTGCCTAAAATTTTCTTCTAATTTTGTTATTTTTGTACTCAGCTCTACTTTTTTTGTATAGAAAATGCAGGACTAAATTGAATGTGTGGTATATTTTTTAGTAATGCAGAGCACTTATTTTCTATTATTAGCTTAATGTTGTAAAATAAACAAACATCACCAGAAGTATACTTTTAACTTACATGTTAATTTTTTTTTTTTTTTTTTAAATTTCAGTACTTGTTCGGTTCTCTTAACGTTATAAAACACATTTTTAGTCTATTTTTATCACAGTTTTCTGTTTTTTAGTGCTAAAATCCAGGAATAGATCTCTCACATACAGAAGTTTGTGTGGCAGTGTATTATAGCAATGGTTGTAAGCGGTGACTTTCTTACAGGAAGATTGACATCATAGTATCACATTTCCAGGTGAATTTTAGGACATCTCTTTTTCTTTCTCTGTGTAATATTAATAGTTAATATGTAGCCAAGAAATGACATTAAATAATTAACGAGTAGCCGAAGTAATGGAATGGCAAATCATAATTAATGCATATATCCAAGAAACTACATGTCATAATTATTAATGTGTAGCCATGTGATGGTGTGGTAATGAATGAAGAATAATTACCCAATGATTAGAGGCACGATTATATGATAAGGCGCGATAAAACGAAATAACACCGAAAACCGCTTGAAAACACGAAATAAAACGAATTTGTGCAAAATCCGCGATATGTCACGAAATTTCTTCTATCCTGATTATTTATGTTTTTTTTTCCATTCTGTAAGGACAATTCACTATCTTCAGCACAATCAAATATTTCTGACAGTAACTAGCAGTCATATATATTATATGCGACGGTGATTCATTATAGATTTTAAAATGAAGTCTCGGAATTAACGTAATATTTTCTTTAAACGGTAATCTTGTGTACCATAATAATTTAAGATGTTGATAACTATGATACAATGGCCGCCGTTAACTTTCTGTAAATACAAAAATAACAAACGTCCAAAATATGTTTTTCTAAGATTACGTTTTTAATCATTAAAATATTACACAATAAAGCGCATTGCTTTTACTGTTTATTTAAAATAAAGTACGTAGGGTACGAAAATAAAATTAACCCTGCTTAACGTAACGATTGTAAATAATAAATAGTACATGTTTATGTCGATATTAATTTTCACGTGCATATGTTGGTATTCGGTATGTGTTTGTATTCGCATCAATTCTCCATTGTTTTTATCTTTCCAGCACGGCAAGTTTTTGCGTATTAAGAGGTTAAATTCTTCCTATGTGATTAAAAATTTTTTGATAATGCCTAAAACGAAGGTTTCTGCCAGTGACCGATCGAAAGAATTTTCCAGCGAAGGATTTTATTTCAGTGATAAAATGTTAATGTGCAAATTCTGTAACTGCAGGCTAGACTACGAGAGACGCGATACGCTTGTGAAACATGTCGCGAGTGAGAAACATAAGCGTTTGAGGAAAAACTCATCTGTTAAACGACATCCTTGTCTAAGAGTCTTTAATGCCATTAATTTTCTGTTCAACCCAAGAAATGTGAGTAGGGTTAGCATAGAAGATACAAACCTACAGAAGTCTCTGCATAACTTGCCTTGTGTTTCCCATCTTCCCATTGATACATTCATACATGGCTATGTTGCTTTCAAAAAAATAATTGAGGATGAACTTTCATTGCCAGAAACAAGCCAAATTGATGTTGCAAAGGTACTTTCCTCCCTTAAAGGGGCCTACAGTGAATTTGCTCAAGCCAGTTTAAGGGCAATCTGGTTCCCAACATCAAATGTTGATGCAGAACGTTCATTTTCCAGGTACTCACTGGTAGTTAGTGACAGAAAATGCGGAAAATTTAACTATGATAGCATTTCAATAAAACCGTCTTAATAGTAACTTTGGAAGTGCTTAATTGTGTAATTTTGTAGTGTATGTGATTGTAATTAAGTCGTGAAATTTTTAGTAGTTACTTAAAAGTTTGAATTTATGAATTTGCAAATGAACTTAATCATCTATGAATTTGCAAATGAACTTAATTGTAATTAGATCATGAGGTTTTAGTGTTTATTAATATTTGTTTTAATAAATTTGCATGTCGTACAGAAAAGCAAGAAAATTTTGCCGTGGGTATTTTGAGCAAAAAAATAAAACCATATAACACCGAAATCTTTATTTCTTTACACCGAAATTTGTCTTAAAATAACACCACAAAATCTTGACTCTACCAATGATGGATGTTATTTTCAGCGTGTACAACCGGCATGTAGCAGCCAAGGGGCCCCCGCCAGAGAAATACTTGGACAAGAGCAAGAAATTATCTCGTGTGCGGCAACAGAGCTAGTCGTCTGACGTTTTCTAACCAACATTGTTACCTTGGTCAACCGCTACGTCTTGCTAACGTCACAGCAATCCTACCTAACTTATTTATAACAATCAAGCTTTATCTTACACTGCCATGAAGTATATTTTCTTTTGTAGGTTTACAGGGTTGCTGCATGTTAGGGAAAACCTGGAGAGTTAATTTAATGTTATTTTATTACTAAAGGGAGCAGGCATAGGGTTCGAAAGATGCCTTATGTTTCAACAGTTATTATGCCGTTACAATTTTTTTTTCTTTGGTATTGAATATTTGCTTATGTTAGGCAGAGATGACACATGTGATTTTCAAAGTCAGTGAGAGTTTATATAGAGTATCAACAGCATTATGTCAGTTGTTAGTCATTCCTGAAAATTAAACACCAGTAACTTCACAGGGTAAACTGTTTGTAGCAGTCAGTCACTATTACCTTTAGGTAATTCATAAAATTAAATACAATGCTTTAATAAAAGTCAAATGAGAGAAATTTATTATGGCAGGGAAAAATAAAGTTTAAACCCATAATGGTGTCATTCTGTCCTGATCTCTACCGCTGAATCTGCAAATTTTAATTCTAAACACAATATTAGTTCAATAGATTTCTTTATAACACTAAAAATATTTACTGCAATAACAGTATTCATGGATGTAATAAAGACCATACTATTGAAGATTAAACAAACATTTTCATTAAATTTTGCATCAAATAGTTGTGATTTTTTTTTATTATTAGCTAATTTGGTTGAATAAACAACTGTTTGACTTCATAAATTACTAGACAGTAATAATTGGAAAAGTCAGGGAAAATTTGAATTTGACACTTTTGTTGCAACCATAAAATATTGTTAGTCATTGTAGCGTATGTTCTGTAAAAAGTTTCATAGAGTAACAATTATCATCCACAATCCTTCAATTATACACTTATCATCGTGTCCTTACTTTGTACCTAACACACAGTTGCGTCTTTTTAACGTTAACATGTAATTTTGTAATCATTTTTTATGAGGTACTTTCTATAGAAGAATTACAGTGTTTCATAATGCTTTTATTTTTATGTGAATGGACAATGAAATGAATTTGTGTGTGTTTTAATTTTATAGTAGTATATTTGCTTGATTCTTACAGTAATTGTTTTTGTTTACTGCGGAGAAAGACATACTGTGAAATTGGACATAAGTACACTAGAACCTCGATGTCACGTATGCTCATGATTCCTTCCATGGATTGCATTCTTAAAATTGGGGGTGGCCATTTCCCTTAATTCCCCCCCCCCCCCCCTCCCTTACCCTAAAGAAGAATATTGTATTTTTACTTTTTGAACCATCTATATCTGGTATTATTTGTGTGTATTTGGTCTTTAAAAATAAAATACTATTAAATGCTATTAATGCAACAACAACAAAAAAACCTCCAGTGACCGTGTGAACATGGAATGCGTGCTGCCACTCTGCCACCCTCCTCGCATGTATTAACTTGTGATACTGTTTCTCCCACAGCAAACATTAAAAAATATCTACTGTACACTACAGCACATCTGGCTGCATGAATAGTACTTCCATTTGTGAACTGCTCGTATTATTTTTTGAGACCTACACATTTCAGAAATTTTTTACGTAAAATAATCAAGCGAACCACATACAGTAGCACGTAGTACATATTTGGTTTCCTTTCTCCCCTGCTACTTATTTTGCAACCACTTATACTTTTCTCCTACTCTCTATTATTAATACCACCCAAGAACATGCCAGTATCCAATCTTTATGGGAAAGATAAAGGAGGGGTGAAAAGAGCAACATAAGGATGTACTACTGGTTTAAGTCTTACCTAAGGGCCTGGTTGATAAGCTGTAAGAATTTCCTGCATTTGTATTTCTACATGCTTCCCCTTACCAGCTTCACAAGTTAATCTTTAACTTGCTGTTAATAATGTTTATGAACCCACATTGATTACCAGAAGTTCAGTGTATACCTCTACTGTTTCATAAAAGTGATAGGCATTTGTGGTCAAGAAAAACACTGTGCTATTACACACATTTATTTAAACATACTGAACATTTTAGTGTGATAAAACAGTTGTGGTGTTTTTTTTAATTATAAAAATGCTGTTCGCAGCTTAGTTTAAAAACCACACCATGTGCCTACAAACAGTATCACATTAACCATTTTTGAGTGAACATCCCGGCAGATTGGAGGAATGCAACATGTTAAAAACACTGGGTTGTTGGCTGTTACCCATGTGGGGAGGAAGTTGCTACTCAGTTTTCTTTCTTTGCTCGTGCTACACACGGTTGGCACTGCTACGCAACTCATGTGCTGGAAATGTAATATGTAAAAGAAGAGTAGTGTTCATTTGCTGTAAAATATGTTTACAGCCCTGCTAAATGTTACCATCAAATTTTAAGTGTTGTGATTTTCCTGAAGAAATACTCTTGTTTGACTAATAAATAAAGTGTACCTAGTCTACTTTTTAATGTCCGATGCCATAACTTATATAGTATTTTACATTAGTAAATGGCTGTCGTGTGGGCCTTAAAATATTGATTTTACCGGAGAATGGACTATATACACATCACTGTGTGGTGCTTTTATCGCATGTGAGTTAGGAGGGGGGGGGGGGGTGTTATTTAATATGGGGTTTATAAAATTGTGGTTCTAGTGTATCTGAATGTGCTTAAGTTGGGTGGCTTATTAAAATTGTTTAACTGGATGAATTGTTAACCCAGCTTACAAAAACCTACAGAAATTTGTATTTATATTGATGTTAAACCAATTGTTCTATTGTTGCCACATTTCACAAAGTTTAATAAAAATATTTTTAGAAGTATTTAGATGCATGATTATATGGGTGGAAATTTATTTTCCCCTTACCCAATTAAATGACTGATGGTGGTACAATTAGCAAGTTCAGAAAAAAAGCCACTAATTCAATTAGCAAAACATCTGTATTTGACCCTGCTGGGAATAAAACCCAAGTACTCAACAATGTTGCTGCTTGAATTTAAATGACAAGACTACTTTATATACCTCCTTTATTCATCTACCATTATTATTAACACAGGTGGAAATTATATGCAGGCATCACAATTATGATTAAAAACTTCCTGCAGAGTAGGATGATTACATACATAGACACAATTCACAAGGTTAAGAAAAATGTCTAGTACTAACATATAAATGACTCAAAATGGTCATTACATAAAATTTTCTGTTCTGTATTTCACTAAAACAATTATGAAAATTTATAGTAAAATAGTTAAAAATTTTTTTTATCGATTCAGTAATTCAATTCTTAAGTTATCAGATCTTACAGACAGCAGTATAATCAACAGCATAAAAATAAATCTCGGTGAATACTAGTAGCCAATATCCCTACCCAACCTTATTTAAAATGCTTTACACAATCAAAGATGGCCTATTTTTTATCACCATAGAGAATAGTAGTGCACATTCCAGATAAAAGTTTGAACTGGAAAATTTTACGAATACTCTTTTTAGATCCACTTATTCATAAATAAAGTGCTAATTTTTATTCAATGAGGTTCTGGCTGGTAAAGAGTGCCCAAAATGTTCATATCAATAAAGAATAAAACATGAGGACTGCTAGGATCATACAATGAAATTGAATACTTTACTATTGGTTGAGCCTCCTAGGACAGATAAAAATTATTTCCTGTAGTTCCTACAACCATTGATGCAATAGTTTTACACTACACAATTTTATAACTAACACAAGTAAAATATCTTTTAAGAAGATAACAGGGTCTAATAATTATAAGTTTACTCACCCCATTATAGACAGACTTGCTTGGTACACACGAAAAAGATTTTTCCTGCATAATGAAACTGTTTGAAATTTAAAATTTTTTACTTTCCACTTCATACTAATAGGCACAATGGTTAATATAATCCCTGTAAACATGTAGAATGGTCAGTTACGAACCCAATCAGTACATAAACTTGAAATCACATTTTGTTTACAAAAATTCCCAGACACATTCTGAATTTACCTGATGTGTACCAACTCTGAATCTAAACTACACGGCCACACATTTTGTAACAAACACAAGCTTACAATATTTTTGAGATCAGTGACATGCACAAATGACAACCTATGTAAATGCCCGGGTACAATTGTATAAATATTGCTTGAAGTTGTCTTGCAAGTTCTCTCAGTCTTCGGGAGCAGTCACCAACTGGAACGCAGACTCGAGGCTTCCCACTGGAACGCCAGCGTCCTTCAGTCCACACAACAGCCTGTGAGCAACTGGAGAAAGAACAAGGTAAGTCACTTGCTGATCACATGACACAACCGATTCTATCTTCCAAAAACTACAATGATGATTGCTGACCTTACTCTATCTACTCTAGCCAGTTCACTGGCCACCCTGTAGCATCAAACTAATCCTGGCCATGGTAAATGGGGTGAATAAATGTACTCTTGCACACTGAATCAAATGCTCCCAAACTTTTGACACTTGTGGCTTCCTTGAGGAAGTAGAGTCGAAATATTTTGCTTCTCGTAGTTCATGTTTCTGCACATGAATTTAAATAAAATAATATGAATAACCATACTTAATTGTCCTTAACAGGGTTTTCCCACTAAAATGTCTTATTTAATATTTTTTACGAACTAAAGGGCAAATTTTTTAGGGGTGCACGAATACAATTCCGCACAAAAACTGATGTTTTTGTTTATATGCGTATGAGCTTAGTCAGCAACGTTTTAGAAAAACAGCCGAGAACCAATCACCCTTGCGTGGTCGCCAACATAGTGAACAACAGCACCATGTGTACTGTGCTGAACTTAGCTCTATCCGGCCGCCCAGAAATGAGAGCTTGGGACAACAGCCTAAGTCATTCTACGCAACTACGGCAATTTCCGAGTTTGTATATTTTTACAACAAAATGTGCAAACATCACAAAGCAGTTACATAGCATCCTTCACACATGTGTGTACTACTAATACAAATTAAATTGAGAGTGCAAACCAACGTACAGGTTTAACCAGGGGCTCTAATAGCCTCAAATGTGTAATTTTCATGGTCTCTGTCACCAAACTTATTTTTTAAAACCCACTTTGTGAACTTTCTCCCATATAAAAGGTACATAGTGTCCTTCATTCATGTGTATACTATCATTAAAAATTAAATTTAGAGTGTGAACCATCATACAAGTTTTACCAGAAGCTCTAATAGCCTCAAACGCTGGGGAAAAAAATAAAACTTTTCCATTAAACTTGGGGGGAAAAAACACACTTTTCCATCATACTTAGAAAAAAATACATAGTAAATAATTATTAAATTTTTCAAAATTACTAAAAATAGTGATCTCTGAATTGAGTTTTATGTTGTAATGGACAAAATTACATTGGTAGTTCAGATAAATTTTGTGGCATTTCAATGTTATGTGGTGTAATGACGTCCATTTCTATGTAATGTAAGTTTTACTGCAGTTCCATCACATACTCTCATATACTTTTGCCTCTAGTTCTAGTATACAAAGAAAGTGGTATGCCTCCAATGATATGCATTACTTTCCCTTAATTTCCCTGCTGTTCCATTCACCACATCATGCTCCTAACTAGCCCTTCTGCTGACGACACACAAGGTTTCGAGTCAGCACTGTACACACCTGCTCTCTCTTTGTGATCCAGCAACATGAAGACAGTTCCGAAGCGCTGCACTCTGCTCAGGTTGTATAGGTAGTCAGCAATCAGTCTGCCGTTCTCTTCCACGTCAAAATGCTGGTCCAAACACGTCAAGAACATGCCCAGCATTTGGCCGTCCAACTTGTTCCCCAGCACTGTAACAAACGCCACAGCGAATCTGGCAGACACCAAATCCAAAGTTTTGGGATGACCAGGTATGCGTACCCTGCAGGAGTGGCTCCGGGGCTGGAAAAACCGCGACTAGCGGGGCCTCGTGCCAGCCCTTTTCATTTTTATTTTCCTTGTCTGTTTAGTTTGCTGTGAAAAATTATTCCAGTCATGGGAAAAGTAAGAATTTAATTGTTTTAGCATGTAATTTAAAAGTACTGGTCAATGTCATTATTTCAATTGAGTTTTCATGATTTTGTACTAAAAAACAACTTTCAAAGATTTTATTTTCTCATAAAATGAAGTGATTTCACCATAATTTTATTGTTATACATATTTAAAAAACTAACCTGAGTATAATTTTAGGAAATTATATAAACATTTATAAAAGTAAATTAGCATAACCATTTTCAGAATTTAAGTACCAGTTGGCTTTAGAATGTAGTTTAAAAGAGTATTTATCATATTTTCTAGGGGAGGGTCCTTGGGGTAGCTATTTCATATACTGGTCCCCTGGTAAAGTTCCTTTCCAAAATATTAGAGCCCCACAACAGTAAATGATCCAGGGCCCCTCGGAGTCTACAGCTACCAAAGCTACCTTGTTTAAGGTAATGATGTCAGCTGAATTTGTAGCTATAGAAAGTGTACGTTAAAGGTTTTTTGACCTTTTCAACAGCTAAAGTTTTATGGCTAATGAAGGTGCGAAAACACAGCAAAGACCAGTGATAGCAACAACGAAAGAAAAAACTTTGCAGGTGTTTGTTGTACAAAACAATTATAAGATCAATTAACATTTGTTTGCATCAGTTACGATTCTGCATTGATGGCAGGTCACAGTTTCGATCCCGCACTCTAATGTTTCCGCAGTCAATCACATCCAACCCTCCAAGTCCTTCAAATTCACACTAGCCTTCACCTATCCAGACATCACTGACTCCATCTCACGTACTGACATATCCTCCCTCTAAGTATAAAACCTCTCGTGATTTATTGTGGCATATTGTGAATTTTCATTTTTTTAGAATTAAGTTTCACAGAGTTATGTTCTCCATGCCCTTCCTAGCCTTATAACTAGGCCTCCAAATATAAACTAAATTTTAAAATAACAAAACTAATCATTTAATATACATAATTATAATCAAGCCAACAATATGAACATGCAGATTCAACATAAAGGTCGAAAGACACTCATTTATTACTAAGGCTTGATGAAATATGGCTAGTCCAATGACTTTTATGTTAGACTTCATACCTTGAGACAATAGCATTTGCTCCTTTACTGCTGATTTTAAAACAAGTTTATAAAAAATTGGCCATGATCCAGCATTTATTTCACACCTATCATGCCTACCATTGCCGTAAAGCATCCTCTCTTGTCCAATCATGGACATAGGAAAAATCTACTGTTGTTGTAACCTGTTGCCAAATCAATTAGCAGAATTTTCGAGCCCTACTAGTAACAAATCTCATCAAAACAGTGAGGAAAATTTTATCTATTTTATACCACTAAATAGATGCACAATGCAATTGTTCGTTAAGGACAGGAACAATGTTGTATACATTTAAAGAATAAGAAGTTACACACCATTGGGCAACTCCGAAGGGTTCAAGTTCTTTAGGAGATGGGCATGACCAACCAAGTGTGAATTTTCATCCTGCATTTGCTGCCATATCTTCACAAAGTTGTAAGGAGAAGTTGTGTTGCCTAAGAAGTTACCATTTCCATCTCCCGCTGTGTGCTGCAAGAAATTTAAATCCATTATTAAAACTACGAAATGCATCACATTGTGAAGTACGCCATCTCATCAGAACAAGAGTATTTTGTGTTGAGCTTCAAACATTGCCAAGCTCATGATACACCCCAGCAGCAGTGCTGTTTTTTTCCTCGTGGTGGCGATATTGCATGCCCTTAGACTGCATACGTATTACACTTGCTGGATGCCCACATGGTAAAAGCAGAAAGCAACATCGGAGAATCATACGACCCTCCCGCTTATTATGATGCTCCTGTTTGGCTAACAGGACATAATGAAAAATGAGCCAAGTCCTGCCCAACACCTGCTATCCTCCTTGCAACACTGGAAACCCTTCAAGTCATTACGATACAACATGCTTTCTTAAAACGTTGAGTAACACCCAGAAACCCTTGCTGTACTGCCATTAACAATCTCACTTTAACATTAAACAATTAGACCACATCTAACCTTCACTACAGGGTGGACACTCGTGGGCACTCTTGCGGTCAACAGTTTGTATTAATCAACCCGGAAAATGTTATGCTGGTAGATTAATTTGGCTATTGCAAATGAACAATCTGTAATAAAGATTATTAGGTTTTAGAAACCAAAATACCAATTATACCTATGTATTATTCCTGATGGCCAAAGCCAATATCCTTAATAGACAACAATGTTATCTCTTATAGTGAACACATGCATACTAAACATTCAAGTAATTTTCTTAACGACTACAGATAAATTAATATTATGATAAACTTACTTTGTACAATAAAGAACAAGTTATTTTTAAAATCTTGTGTAATACAACCTCCTTTCCATTTTTCCAAAATATTATTGCTTGCAACAGTTTAACATTAGAAATATTATGTCATCAAAACTAAAACTATTCAAAACAGTATACAAGAATATTAAAATGATGTGATACTCATAACTTACCACATTTCCCGTGCTGAAACATTGTTTTACGTTCACTGTTTCATCATCTGGCATCGCAGACAAGTTGGTTATTCTTTCGCCATCACCTTTCCCCGTTATTATGCTGGAGTTGTACTTCCTGACCCCATTGCTGTTGAACTTGCCCGTTATTGTTTTCCGGCACTTTGCAGGTGTCTTCGGAGGCGTGTGTAGCCACTGGCACGCATAGCTCGGACTCCGGCCTTCCATCATGCAGACTTCACACTGTCTGCTTTGTTGGCTGGCTTGCTTCTGATGTTTCAACCAGGCATCTCTTACATTATTGTTCTCACCATCTTGTGTTCCAACAGAGTCACTATGCTTTCTGTCAGGAATGCTTCTAGCAGTCTGTTCGGTGACAGCACTTTTCATACCGGAATTTTTTTCACAGTCTGTTGTACGTACATTAGCATTCTCAACATCAGGTAGTTCCACAATCTTTGGATGGCTAGAAATGTTTCTTTTCTTAAGGCCATTACTATCTCTCTTTACATTCCCAACAGATATGTTCCTCAAAACCAGATTTTCATTTCTCCTGGTTTCTGCAGTCTGTCCGGTGCAACCAAAATTCTCGGAGACAACATCAGTAATCGGAATTCTGAAAAAATCAAGCACAGGGAAAAAAAATTCTGGAACCCATACAAACAACCAATAAAAACTAAGAAACATCAAAGCACATTGATGCCTCGACGTTTACAGAAACAATGCCATCAGAGTGCTCTTGGAGGAAAGACAACTGAAAGTTCAAATACACCTATCCCTCACTTAGCACGTCTTCAGATTGCAGGATTCATTTAGCGCGATGATAGTTTTACTGCCCCAGTCTTGAATAGCACGTCTGTAAATTTCAGTTGACACGAAATCTCCGCAGGCAAAAAAAAAGTCGGACACGACGCCACAAAGTCGGTTTCAACTGTAAACAACAAATATGCCGTGCGATACAGTTAGCCAAACAAGGGGGGAAGAGATGCGCGCGCAGGTTGTCTACGTTATTGGCTGTTGTATAAACATCAGCTATGGCAAGTTCAACTGTGGCTATGGAATGTAAAGGACCAAATGTTTTTAAGTCAGCTCCTATGCCGCCGTACCGTACCGTTGTCGCCTGGCCATGAACCGGGCCGTGAACTCAGTCTAGCCAGTGGCAGGGAATTTACTCAAACAAAAACGTCTGCCCATTCTAATGCCGGTAACTGTACTTGCTTGATCACTCATAATGCATCGTGTTCAAGTATTTGAGACAAAACTAGAAGTATTACAGCATGCAAATTGTCATGACGGCCATGCTTATGTTGGTCGCACTTTAGTTTTAAGCAAGTTAACTGTGCGCACAATCGTACGAAATAAGGACTCTAATCAAAAGTTTATATAAGTCTGATGCTGTTGATTGCACTAGCGCAAGGGTCGGCAACCTGCGGCTCGCGAGCCGCATGCGGCTCTTTGGATGTGAAGCTGCGGCTCTTTAGTTCCGTACCAGAAATACTGCATAACCAGGTCATTTATACAGAAAATACTTTTTTTTATTACAAACCAGTAGTAAGTCTGGTTTTTTTCTACGCTTGTTATATTTTACTAAACAAAATGTCATCAAGCAGTTAAATTATCCATTTAAAGCTATCCATCCGCCCGAGTACTTACGGGCCCACCCAACAGATAGGCTTATATATGAATAAATTTTTCTTATGAATAAATAGATTGGTTTTTTTTATCAAAAAACTTTATTTATGCAAGTAGGTACTATTTATTGTAGGCAATAAAAAATTTTGTGGCTCTTTAAAAAACATTGAAATTATGTAAATTTTAATTTTTGGCTCTTCCGACTCAAAAGGTTGCCGACCCCTGCACTAGCGGGAATATATTTGACATTAGAAACCGGAACAGAAATTGACAGATGATTCATATGGAAAAGTTTGTTAAATGAATGTTGCAATGAAAAAAAATAATCATTGACCTGACAGTATTGGTGTGAACCAGGTGGTGATATGCGAATAAGCACTTTAATTTTTGAAAAATACAATGTAATTATCCGGACAGTAATATCGGCTTCACTGTCACTAAGGATTGTTTGGAAAGGTACATGACGTGAGTTGAAGGTCACGCTCAGGTGGGCAAAAAGTACATAACCACGTATCTCCTGTTACACAGTGTCGTGTCATACAAAGTGTGATGGGAGGCATATAATGATTAATGGTATGACATATTTATAGTTGAGTGTTATTCTATGCATTTATATTATATAAAGTATATTTTCCTACACAATTTTGGAACACATTAAATAAATTAGCCTAGTTATTTATGGAAACTAATGCTTCAGAATACGCTATTTCGAATAATACGAGCATTTTTAGGAACGAATTAGTCGTACTAAGTGAGGGATAGGTGTATTGATGGAAATACATAGACAAATGAAAACTTGCAGCACTAGCATGGATAATCCAAAGGGTTAAAAATAAATATATTTACTCCTTATGTTAGTCCTTATCCAAGTACTATTCAGTTCCTACCATGGGTAAAAGGAGGGGGGGGAACTTTATAATATGGCACCAGTTTATAAAACAGTTTCTTTGCGTACATTTACAGGGTGTCTAAAAATACCTAGTGATCCAATTTCAGAACTTTTTCAAATTAAAAAAATTATAATTTTTTTAACAAAGTTTTATTTTTTTATTTACATATATAATCAAAATTATAACACAAACAAATGTAATATTAATTATTCTACAAATTGCAGGATAATGCATATTTTAAAGTTAAAAAAGTCAAAATTTCAGAGAGAATATCCACATGTGAATATGAACTGAAGTCAGCATCAAAAACAAAATGTGAGAAAGAAAAAAACTTTTGGAAATTAAAGCATCATGAAATCCAGCACAAATGCTGGATACTTAGGCACGTTCTTTGTGGCTTGTGATCGGTCCTTCAGTTTCCTTACTTTTTGGTGACTTTTGTGAGCTGTAGACACCCTGATTAATTGTGTGTCTAAATGGATGATGTGTTGATCAGCCCGAAGGCCTAATTGTCAACCCCAGACATCACCACGGGAAAATCGCAATGGCCTGACCATGGTCTACAAGCAGGATGATACAGCAATGGTTTACCATTGCCCTGTGCTGTGAGGTGAAGGGACATCACAACATCAGTGCCGAACCCACGAAGGAAATTATCTACAAGTGAAGAATCCCCGACCCATCCATAAATTGAAGCCAAGACCTTTGACTCACCAAGTTTTCATTTGTCTAACAAACAACCGAACCAACAAACCAACAAACGGACAGATCTGGGCTTTCCTCCGTCCAGGTCAGAAACTGTTTGCATCCGTGCACATTACAAGTAAAATCTTATCAAACCCAGTATGATTGTTGATAATGATTAAAATCAAAAAATTAGTAGGTATGGTATACTTATTTTTTATATTCATCTTTTTATTTCTGACTTTTTGTAGCCCTGCACCCCCGACCCAGCGCCCGGGGAATATCCTCCCCCCCCCCCCCCTCTTCCCCTATGGAGGTCCCTGAGGCAAAACAGATTTGGGATTTTTTTTTTCCAGGAGAGCAAGCTTTAGATTTGTTACAAGTTTATCCTAAGGTTTCTTCGCTAGTATAATAGGAATTTATGAAACTCTAGCTTATTATTCTTAGTATTCTTTAGTAGACTCCAATACTATTATTAAGATAAGTTTTATGTTTTCATTAGTAAACAAATTTCTTGTACATGACGAGGTGATGACATCAGAGCGTAATGAAAAGTTTTACTGTCAGAAGGTAATGAGAAGTGCAATGCGAATTTTTGGCACTGGAAATTTCTTATTGCAAATGGAACAGAATTATTCATTAAAATTACAGATATTTGTAAATTTGTTCATTTACAAAATACTGCAGGGTTCAGCACATGGTATTTCATCACACTTGGTGAGAACATATTTAGGGCTCAAAGTGTCGATGCCTGGCTGTCACATAAGGAGTCTACAGAGAGCTCAGCTAGAAACATTTTTCCCCTTAAATTATTTCTATATTTTTTTGGTTTCACTTAAATAGTTTCCTGCTTTCCAACTAATCTATGAACAAAACCCACATACCTGCGGCTTTTTGGCTGCGCACACTGCTTCTCCAAATCACGAAGCACTGTTTTAGCAGTCTGCAGATCCGGCTGCAACTCCAAGACTCGCGCCATGTCGTCTCTTGCCTGGTGTGACACGACATCATTAGCATAACTAACAGACCTTCCGCTCTATTTTAATTGTATTGTAATTAATATTCTTATGTATTATGTACTTGCTAATATCCAGAATATGTTGCAATACCTCAATTTATTTTGTAATTTGTTTGAAGTACACATACACAAAGCATCTCTCTATCCTCTATATCACATTACCTACCTATCTCTATCTCTCTGTATTTATTTATCTCTTGCTAAGTACACATACACAAAGCATATATCAATATATAGAATTACCTATCTCTTTATCTCTGTATTTCTTTGTCTCTCGCTATCTCTCCTATAACTCTATATCTCTATTATATTTAATTCAATTCAATTCTGACATGTGTGTGCACTCATATACAGAAAACACACAAACTGCCGCTAAATTATATGGAATACACACATTTGTTGAAACAATTCACGCACCAACTGTTGTTAAAAAAATTTTTTAATTCAGAAATCCTCGCAGGAATGAACATAACTCACCAAAGGATGAATGGTAGGGGATGCAAATGGGACAAAAAAACATTCATTTTTATATGTATTGATTAGCCTTTATACAGCTACAATTAGTTTTGCAGTCCAATTGCTAACCAGTTGACCTGAACTTCAGAACAGACACCTACTCCGTAAGACTAATATCTCCATGGATACAGGGACATAACTAAGAGGGGGGGGGGGCTTGTGCCCCAGGCACCACATTTGGAGGAGGGAGGGGAAAAATGCTAAACTGGCAGAGTAATTTCTACTATAGATATTTACTTGAATATCGTAGTGTTAGATTACAAATAAATGTTGGAGGGCAGATGAACTGTATTATTTGTATTGATAGGTACATGCATGTATACCGTAAAATATTTAAAAACTGGTATTTTTCGCGTACTATCCAACTTTTGATTTATTAAAAATTAAATGACTGCAAATAAACATATTTTTATTTACCATCTAAGTTGAATCAAAAACATTTAGGATAGTGGAATTAGTATGTGGTGGTCAGTGGGGGATCCAGGATTTTGGTTTGGGAAGGGCTTGACCCAGCTGAGGCTAGGCTTTATCAAGGCAAACACTAAAACAATAGTGGGCCCAGATGCTTTTAGGGGGGGGGGGGGCCCTTGAGCCCCTTAGCCCCCCCTCTGGATCCGCTACTGGTGGTGGTGATATAAAGTGTTGTCTGGAAGGGTTTTAGTTTGGTTGGTTTGAAAAAATAAAAAGGGGGATGCCATAATGAGTTCCTGCCCCGGGTTAAAACTAGTCTAGTTTCATCCCTACATGGATACAACTTGTGCACTACCTATTGTACAGACCTTTGTGTTTCAAAGGTCAAGTGTGAAAAATTTCATAAATCTGATGTACGATGGGTTACCAATGAAATTGCAAAATATCATCGAAAATAATTCAATTCTGCTTTAAGGACTGGCTTTATCAAAATCTAACCTAGGCAGTGATCTTCCTCTTGTTTCAAAGGTCAAGTGTGCACAGTTTCATTGCAATTGAATGAATGGTTTAGGAACGCATAAGGGACAAACAAACACTCTCATATACATATATAAAAAGAGAGAGAGACACACACACACTCCAAAAATCGTATTTTTCAGTACTAATATGCCCGAAAACACCATTAAGTGTTGTTAATGTCGCTAACTTAAACCAACCAACCATTTACAACATTATACAGCATTTGAAATATAAAACTATTAACAACTTGAATTATTGGAATGGTGTTTAGCAGTCATTAAGTAGAATGAGAGGAACTCAAAAATACAATTTTATAATTTTATTACAATTTTTTTAGAAGAGCACTTATTCTAGAAAACAAATATTTAATATTAACAAAAAAAGCTTTTAAAATACTATGATATATAAAAAAGAATAAATATTTAAAATCATTTAATGCCGCTTCAAGGGGGGAAAGGGTAATAGGGGTAGTTTTTAGGAATCCTTTGTACACAGTGACATTCCTCTTGCTTTGAAGGTTGAGTGTGCAAAATTTCATCAAGCTCGGAATAAAACTTTAAATTTGTATTAAAAAATGCAAATCACAAACTATTCTTATATGTATGTCCACACATATTCACACATACCCAATAATTTAAAATATATTTATAAGATTAATTTCATTGTCAGTAAAAAATTAATGTTATGTCTACCTAGTGTAAAATAACCAATTCAACATACTGAGCTGTGTATTTAAAGTTATTATTGTATCACTTACTTAAACAAATAAGTAGCTATTCGACCCATGCGGAATTCCGCAGTGCGCTAAATCGTTTTGTGTGGCATTCCATTCCTTAAAAATTTGGGAGAAATGACATTTTGAAGAAGAATAGAAAAAGGTAAACGGGTGTTGGTACAAAAGAAGACATGTAATTGAACACATCAGTATAAATAGCTGTTATACTTTTTTTACAGAAGTATTATATTCAAACATACCAATAATATACACGTTTACAAAACCTCTTTAAATACAGTGTTGGAAGCGATGATGTGATTATCGTTCACTTTTTGGTTGTACGTATCTTCAATACTAACTGATGCTATGAGAAGTAAATGTAAGAGGTTATGTTTATGATACAAAATATCAACGTGCCAGAAGTTTTGGTTAAGTGGTTTTTTTGTGGAATTTTTTGGTTAAGTTTAAGGATCCTCTAAGATTTCTGTATCATAAGTTCTGTTTATTATGATGGTAGTACCATTTAAAAAAGAAATATGTAAACGCTGATGTTTCAAGTGGATATCCAATTTGATATTTATCAAATCCGATTCCATATCTATCGAAAAATTGACGCATCCATTAAAGGACCTCTTCTTAGATGATTTTAAATCTCAATTTTAAGAGAAGCTGTACATTTTTAGACCGTGGGTCTATTTTTCGTCATTAGCCTGCACAATAAGCTTTAAAATGAGGGGCAAATCATGGAATTTGATGAAGGAATAAGATCTAATGGACCGACAGAAAAACAGGCTAGAGAAATAATATACAAGAGATGGTTTTCTTTAAATATGGTGTTAAAATGTAATACTGAGTCATATAAGAAATGTTAAAAATTTTTTGTAATGGACAGAATTTGATCCCATTAATTTCATATTATCAGTCACGCATAATAACACACTGCTAAATACATAATCTTAAATGAAGTGTGAAATAATGGTTATCAATATTGTAATCCCTAAATTATAATAACAATTTGACGTCGTCTGGCCGACGACCACCCCAGAGCCCGACCTGCACCCGCCAGTATACGCTCCCGCTAACGGAACACACCCCTGGCCATGGCCCACCCGAGTCAGGCGACCCGAACAGCAATTAAAGACAAAGCCGCGGAAACCTGAGTAGACAAGAGAAGAACCGTACCCATTCCTCCTGAAACATTAAATGAGGATTTTAGCGACAATAAAATCTCTTCCAGAGACACCCGTTTGGAGTCTAGCGTAATGAGGTCACGCCTGGCGCGAGAGAGGCCGAGCCTCCCTCGGACGCCATGCCAGTTCGGCAGTTCAGCGCAGCTCATGGACCGGGGCGGACCTACGTCCCACGGAGAGGCAACATCCTTTGTCTACATTGAAAGTAACGTCCGGTAAATATAGTCACTAATTAACCAAACCCCTTTTATTACTTAACCTCTCCGTGAGTACCCGGTCCCTTTTTTCGGTCCCGGACCTAATCCGGCCGCATCAACTTAAGGACACCCCGCACCACACTTGGTCAGCGGGGCTGCTCTTCAGCATACGGCACGGGCCGTCTCCCGCAACGTACAGAACTTTATTTAAGGTCATGCGCACGGCGCTGACCACAAACCCGCAAGGGAACTTGGACAAACTTAATTGCGGTGCGTGTTTCACCACAGTGGGCACAACACCCGCGCCGAGACATTTGCATACGGGATTGGCCGTCTCCAATCGCCCGCCCCTTAATTAAGTGTATTTTTGTATCCCGTGTTTTGTATTGCTAACGTACGTTACCCGAGTAACGAGTGCCACGTAACTTGTGCGCACCCCCTTAATTCAGTGTATTTTTGTATCCCGTATTTTGTATTGCTAACTTACGTTACCCGAGTAACGAGTGCCACGTAACCTGTACGCGCCCCCTTAATTCAGTGTATTTTGTGTCCCGCCTTTGTGTTACGAAATTACGTTACCTGCGTACCCAGTGAGACGTCTGAGACATAACAGCATCCGAGGCCACGTAACGCGGAACACAAACAATACGGCGCCACGGAATAACAAGTAAAACCCCCCGGGGACCTCTGTAGAGTGTTGTATTGTGTACGACTCGCTCCTCTGAATAAAAGGTACGACACCGCCACCTCAACTCCACGTCTCTTATTTAAAATCATCTCACGCAACACCGCCGCCGGCCCTAGTGGGCCACGCAGGGGCACATACATCCACGACCCCAAATTCACGACTAGAAACGAGCTAGTCTGGCGCCCACCCGGACAACACAGATCAAGAACCGCCTTTTCCCACTAGGAGCCACACCGGGACTCGAGCCCGAGACCCCGGACGACGGCAAATTTTAAAGATGCTACTAAGTCTTTGTGTGACTACAAAAGTATATAAAATTTATTCCAGAATATTTTTGCATTCACAGAGATTTATTTGGCACACCCATAGCCTCGGCCTGACATTCTGGGGTAAGCCACAATGTGAACGACCGGTTAGAAGCAACACATATTATATTATTATTTTTTGCATATACACACATACTGAATTATTTTTTTGGTAATTACAAACAATACTGAAAACCGCCCTTCTTGAAGGTTCTCAGAAGGCCCCAAACCAAAATTTAGCAAAGCATGACACTATAGGAGACGAGTTGGAATAATTTTATTAATTGTCACTAAATAATTTTTCTTTATCTCAAGCTTTTCATAAATTCATACATTTTATGCTTAAGCATGGCAGATAACTTTGCAGTAAATAGTACAAAACCATACTAAAAAATTACTCATCATATTTGCCGTCATCATAAATGCTTTACAATATGAAAATACCAAAAAAGGATGATAAAATCCCTGTTCACTAAGATGAGTAGATATTTAAAGTTTTAGGATAATCACCAAAAAAATGTATATTAATAATAAAAAAATACAGCCTAATTTCAAACACATAATATATCAATAATAATTTCAAAAACAGGCTTTTTACCAGCATGTCACAAACCACACACTCACTAACATATTTTTTAAAAGATCACTGTCTCATTTCTTTTTCACAACTTACGTAAAAATTGTATACTGTGAGGGCGTACCGGTGTTACAATCTGAATTATTTGTGGAGATAGTGGGCGCCACCACGTGAGTGGGCACGTGGACCCGGCTTGATGCTCTAACTCAGGGCATTACGTGGCCCGTGTGCGGCGAGATATTAGCGCTCTTGATACCTAATTCTACAGCTGTTCCTAACCGAGCCCGTTCTCAGCGTCGGGCACGCTTCTAATTAACCGCAGTGGGCTCTTAGGGCGTCCCACACGCCGCTGACTAGGTTAAGGACCCACGTGGCCACCCCGAGCACAAAGACACGTGACTCAATTAAGTTGGTTTTATTTATCTCTACATTACACGCCCTCATACAATCCTTCCGTGATACTGTTAAAACGCCCGAGGCACGAATCGGTTTAGTTGAGGAGGCGGACCACACACGTGGCCACCTCAAGCTTTTACTTAGAACACAGGTGGTTAAAAACTCCGGAGAGTATAAAAATTACTAATTAAAAAACAGCCCCACCGACCGAGAGAGGCCCCGAGGATAGAAAGAAAACGATTTGAATTAATTAACTGAACAGAACTACTTATCGGTGAGACAACGGTGATGTCCTCGGGGTGTCTGCAGAGACATCCGCTCTCGGCCGGCTGAAGAAGGAGACTGGGGTGAGACAAGGGCTTGCGGCAGGAAACATGGCGCCCTTCGCGCCCAACACAATTACCGTTACATCTCTGTGACTGTGTGCCCCGGGTTATTATAGAAAATAACATGAACTCTTTATAAAAATTAGCATATACACATCCATGACCAGACCGTCTGTAATAATTACTTACGTGGTAAAATAGTTTGAATAAATGTTATACGTTGGTTCCGTCGTCGCCCGCTAGGGAGCGCCCTTGTCCGTGCTTGCACGTATTTTATTGCAAAAACATAATATATTAGTAAAACAAAAGACACTCACTTACTGGCTCGTCGGGACACTATTTTACGGGCGAAAAGAAAAGGTTACAATATTATGAATTACATATAGGGGTGCGGCGCACTGGCTCTACAGCGCCCTCTTGCGGTAGTTCGTAGCGCGCAATTTAAATACTCACACGACTACGTACGTCACGGTACAAATGCCGGGTAGGAAAGGTGTGGGAAAGGGAATGGAGGATGATCAGGCTCATGGGGCAAAGCCCCGGCTGACTTCAACTGTATAAAATCATTATGCAAAAAAATTAAAAGCAAGCTAAAATAATACTCCCAAAAACATTATTTTAAACCCCTTGGTAATTTCTTTGTGCAGAAGTTTGCACTTAAAACTTATATTTCCTGACAAGCTCAACACTCGTAAGTATTATTATAAGAATGAAAAAACTTATAAAAATAAATACCTCCTAACGAAACTTAATTACTTACAAACTAAACCAAAATAAAATAACTAGATAATTAAAATATCTACAAAACCTTAAATAAAAATCTTTGTAAAGTCTTAAAAGTTCTTATACAGTTCTTAAAAAAAAGTTTCAGCAATTAACTCGCGACAGTCACAAGTTATACACTGATACATTTGATATGTCCCCCCTGCTGTGTAAAGTGTCTCCCATTTTTTCGACTACTTTCCTATATTGTTCTACTACAATATTTGCTCACATACTTTCGCTTACAACATCAACACTTTGTTCTCTGATTTCAGCAACATAAATCTACTAGATGAAGTACCCAGCGTTTCCCGGGCTACACCACCCTTAGGAGCCGATTTTCAGAAACCATATCTTCAGTTAATGGCTATACAACATATGGAAAATCACTCCAGCGTTTCAAGTCTGCAGGAAATATACTGAAAAATGGGAAATTTTGATCTTTAACACCCCTGCAAAATTTAAACGAGATGAAGACTGCATCAACATAATAGCAACAAGGCAACATAATAACAACTGCCATGAAGATTTACAATCAAAAACTCGAATTTTAATCTCTAACGTCTCCGAAACCCTTCTTGGGAGCTGATTTTCGTAAAAAAAAAGTTCTTAGCTGATGCCTATGCAGCAAAAGGAATATACCGACATGCCAAATTTCAAGTCAGTAGGTTTTAAAGTTCTAGAGAATTCGTGATGAGTGAGTTATTGCGTGGTATTTATTTTATATATGTGAACACCAATTTAAAAAATGTATATCATACCTGAATAAAATTTGATAACTTCTGATAGGCACTACTTCTTCTGTAATATGCTTTTGCATTATCTGGGTCCATTGTAAGAACAGTATCACAATCTTTTATTGCTTCTGAGTACCGTTCTAATTTCAGATCTGGAAGAAAAAAAAACACTACTTTTCTTTTGAAAACACACATGAACACAATGCTGATACTTTAAATCTGACACAAGTGTCCCCCAGACGGTGAACAGCACCAACTCACAGGCCATCGCTCTGTTGTTGTAGACGTCGGGAGACTCCCTCAGCTGTAGGCACCTCGTGTAGTGGCACAATGCGTCCACATACTCGCCAGCCTTGAAGCACTCGTTGCCCTTCTGCTTCTCTCTCGCCTCCGCGTACTGCTTCTCCTGCTCAGACATGCCACCTGCGAACCAAACACTCCGTTAGCACAGAGCGTGGCTCCGGGGGGGATAGGCCCCATCGAGCCCAAATTTTTTTTAGGGTGTATTTATATCAACTTATTACCTCAAGAGTTGTACAATACTATGAAACCAGTATTTGAGACAAAAAATTAGTAAATATTCCAAGCTTATCTGTGACTTATTTAATGTCTTAATTTGTAACTGTATCCTTTCTTTGCATGATAGCCCATCCCAAAAAGTCTTCCTCGAGTCCAATCACAGTCACAATCAGTTAACCAATCTCTGAGCACTGCCAGGATGTTGTGAAGGACGGGGTCATGTATATCCATCATACGACCAATTTCAAAAGAAAAAAGATTGTCACACTACAATCTGAGAAACTCTTAAGGGCCTCGCCTACTCAGGCACATATACGGTGTGCATAGTTTCAGGTAAAACAACGTGATTTGAAAACTACTCACGATATCCTTGTGGGGTCTGTTTACGAAAAGCATTCAAGAATTCAATGAGGGCCGATAAGTAGTTTGGTTTCCGGATTAAGTTTATAAACTGTATTTTTAGAAGAGTTAAAATGGCAAAAAGGCATGTTTTCACAGCAATTTTTAGGCGTAAAACAACTGGTACAGATTCTTGAAAGTTCAACTATTGATTACACAGACAACTTGCAAATTCAGGAGTGCTTCAACTATTCAAAAAAAAAAAATTTTCATTCACTGCAACTTAAAAAGTAAAAGAAGAAAAGCACATAATTTATAGTAAAAAAAATTATTTCCACATACACAAAATGTCTTGCTGAAACATCGGAGAAACTTCCTTCAAGCGGTTTTCTAAATTTTTTTCCTTATTCCGAATCAGCATTACTGCAGCCTCTCTCTCTCTTTCTTCTTCTACTTCCATCTTCTTCAACTCTCTATCCACATCAAACTTGTCCCACTCCGAATAATCCCGGGGAACTGCACTTTTTAAAGCTTCGCCTTGGTGCAACTTTATCTCACCCTACAAATAAATATTTAGCATTAATAACAGGATATTAATAACAAATACAAAAAAAAATTCTAAATTACCTTCTACCAATCCACTAACAGTACTTATTAAGGAAACAGAAAACAGAATTTAAAAAATGTTGATGAGACCAAAACATCTAATGATAACAAGACTGGAAAAAAAAATATATGGTGTATTAAAAGCCTATCTAGTTTATCTGTTGGTTGAAATAATTTTTTCTTGCTCATATCTTATCTGCATTTCATCAGATAGCAACCGAGTCAACTATAAATTCAGCAGAAAGGTGCAGTATTTCAGCAAATCAAAGCATACCACATGCAGGTCCTACAATCTAAATTGTAGGCATGATGAGCCTAGAAATGTGACAATTTCCAGAGACTCCTTAAATTACAAGAATTTGGTGTCTATTGAAGTACCTATAGTTTTATCAACAGAGTTGAGGTATAAACAACAGGTTGTATGTATCATAATACCCTTGTTCAAAGCTGCCAGTGTTAAATAATAAAAGCGCAACTAAAAAAAAACTTGCAGATTATTAAAAAGAGCCCACATAGCTGGGATGTGGTATTTGTGTGAGCAAGGCAACGTATGTATGTTATATGTTAGTCATGAATCACATGCACACACAAAAATGCAGTCAAAACAAACACCATACCTTTTTATTGTCACAACAAATTATTGGAGTTTAAGTTGGCCTAATCAGTGCCAACAAACTGTCAGTTGGCTGCTGTGTTTTGCCGCAGTTGGCCAGGCCATCACCCAGAAATACTTGTCGTAAAAGCACGCAGTAGATTGGGCAAGACACCATCATTAATTGCATATTCTTCAGTAATTCATATAGGTTTATTATTTGATATTGGGTCATGAATGACCAAATGAGCATGTATACAAGATACAGTTAGCCTGAATGCCTTTTGACATTCATGCAGTCAACTGCAAAATGTTGTCAGGGAGGTAATGACATGTGTTTTTGATAATGGGCAGGTAATAATATAATTTTTCATTGACAACAAGAAATGTGAAACAGAACATGTTTAAAAGACTCGCAGAACATCCTTGGACATTGGACACGAAAGGGCAGTTATGCCTTAAAGGAGTTTTTATACAGGAGAGGCAGAATGTCTTTAATAATACCCGACCAGGTTCAGTGAAATGTCTTCAGGAGATTGGGTCGGGATGATAAAACAACATTTATAACAGGAGGCCACATTTTTAAGCTAATAGGCAAGGAATGGCAAGAATATTTTATGGCATCCTGCCAGTAGTGCTTAGACATTTTCCCGCGTCGCTCATATGCTAAAAATGTTTCCAAAGGCTGGGCCGGTGCATGCTAGTGTCTTTGTCCAAGAAGACATGCACTTGCAACTAACATGGCCTATATAACACTATATAACAGGACTGCCAGAGGTTACTTTGTTTTGGCTAACGTAATGGAATGCATAGAAGTTAGGCTTAAATGACATATGCTTAGCCAAAATTTTGATTTTTTTTTTTCTTTCTCATCTGTGATATGTTCTTAAAATGTAAAATAAATGTCCAGTATTCTATATTATTTTTTATCACTACATGTCCTGCATTTATACACTAAAATACCCACACAATTGACTCACACATGAAAAAATAATAGTTCGATGACACACAATATATATATCCACATACAGTAGTCTCTTCATTTAATGAGCTTCAATAAACCAAGGTACTGTACTATCCCAACTGACCTAAAGCACCATTACCAGCAAAAAATGTCACATTTCCTTGACAACTTAGAATATTACCTAACTGTTGTCGAAAGTTTAAAAATTATTAACCTCAAAGATGACATTTACTGGTTGGGAAAATAAAGGAGTGACGTAAAAGAATATACAATGAAGATAAACTGGAAAAACATCACACTGAAAAATGATACCACTTGGCCAACTGAAAACCAAAATTATTTTCTACTATCCATGTCAGCCGAGATTGCGGTGGTCCACGCAAACTCTGTTTATTACGACTACTCTATATGGCACCACCGACACAAATGACACAAATATGGCACCACCGACACAAATGACACAAATATGTACGACCTAGAGTTATAGAGCAGGCCAAATTTTTTTCATTAGCCGGGCTCCATATTTGGATGGAAAAACACTGCTCAGAACAGACCGGCAGAGCCAAATAGTAGCTGGAGGCCTACGGAACCAAACAGTACCTACTTGGCACATCCCGGTTACACATCAACTGTCCTAAAAGCATCATCAACGTAATGATGCTGCTGGGAGTATCTACAGGCAGTTCTACTTACACATGTGAGTTCTGTTGCTCTCAGAATTTGAATTAAAATAACTTTTTTAGCTTTGTGTTTGCATACTGTTATATTGCTGATAATATATATTTTTATTATTGCAAATCACTGTGAATACTTATCTACACATACCGCTCAGCCCCATCACTCCTTAAGAACTATATGGTCAACATATTTAGAACGGGTATAGCATTCTAATAAAAATGACAGGAGAAGTAGGATTTCAACTTCATTGTCCACGCTCCACTGATACATATTCCCTTCCCCTCAGGGGCGCAACAACTAAATTTCCAAAGGGGGGGCAATATACATTTTTATAAAGAATCATTGATCCCCCCTATTGAAGCGGGAGGTGTGGGGGTCTTCCCCTGGGAAAATTTGTATTTCAAGGTGGAAATGGTGCTATTTAAGCAGTTTTATTATCTAAAAATTGATTACACAGCACTTTCTTTGCCCCTGTTTGCCCCCACTTCAAGGTTTCAGAAGGGGGGCAAAATACCCTTGCTCCCCCCTGTTGTTGCGCCCCTGCTTCCCCTAGCAATCCCTTCCGTCCAGCTTACACCTCACCACCACGCCGACAGTTTACAAAACATTTGGCCTGCACTACATCAAGCAGAAAAATACTAAAATTACTTTCAAAGGAGAAAACCAAAATTGAATGCTATAAAACATTTCAATACAATCCATATGAACTATGAGATAACCTTCGAAGAATTTCATGATCACATTTGATTCAATTTCAAGAATGAGATAAGCACTTTTAGAAAAATTATTATACGAAATCTTCCTTGCTATGAACAATGCCAAGCATGTACTATCAAAAAAAAAATTAAACTATCAGTCACATTAGCACAACCTTGCGAATGCACAGGGTATATCGACCACACCAGTCAGCACTGGCTATTGGAGAACAGCGAGCAGATGCTGAATCAACACAGCATCTCTTGAAAGTACCTTTTGCCACCTATTTAAAAGCTACACTTTTTCGTTAAAATATTAAGGACATTAAGAAATCCATAGCAACGGTTTACTAAATAATTTGTACTTTTTCATATCATTAAGGAACCCAAAGAAGAATCTCTAATTCAGAAAATAGACTATCTATGCAACTAGAGAGCCATTTAATCACTGCTGCTATCACTCTCCCACTTAACTTACTGGCACCAACTATAACTACTAAGCTAAGGTCTAGTGAAAGTGTTTAATAAAAAATTAATGAGATAAAAGCATAACAATAAACACTAACAGACCATTCAGGACAATATTTTTGTTTCCACTGAAGATTAAAAATATAATTAAATTGTTAAAATTTGTGCATAGATGTTTTGACCAAGGCCTCAGTATAGGGTTTAAAAATCAATTAGATAAAACTTAAACAATTATTAGGCCAATCTCATTTTTGACATGCAACAATTCTTAGAATAGTATCTTACCAAAGTCTTCTTTTGTGATGTTCTTACAGCAGGCAGATTTGATTTCTTTGCAACAGTAGAGTGCAAATTATCCTCTTGCATTTTCATTTCAGCTGTAAATTTCTAACGAAACATAAAAAAAAATGTTAAAAATGTAATTTTAGTGAGATAAAAATTTTCACTTAATAGTTTTCAGCTAAATACCTAAATACTTTGCTATCGCACAGGGTTGTCTAAGGTGGGGGATACTGAGTTTGGGCGCCACCACGTGATTTGTGGGCACGTGGACCCGGCGAGACTCCTTTCTCGGGCCGTGACGCCCAAGTGCGACGAGACACACAACCCTAATAATGCTTCGTTAGCCCCTAACACCCGCTCTCAGCGGCGGGCACGCTGGTACACTCGTGTAATGCCCTAATCTTTACCTAAGTGGGCTCTAGGCATCCCACACGCCAGGTGACTACACCGGGGCAAACGTGACCGAAATAACATACACTTGAGATTCACTCCTGATATTTATTAACATTCCTCGTCTCTACATTGTTCATACGAAGCGGTTAAAAAGCCAACGGCAAACAATCGGTTTAGGAGGTGGGCCAGGTCACCACGTGGCCTGACCAAACAAACACAACAAAGTTAAATTTAAAATGCTCGAGGAGCTTAAATACTTATTGAAACAGTCTACCACCTGGAGTAGGCTTCGAAGACAGAAAGAAAGCGATTTAGATTAATATATGCAAAATGGATGTTAACGGATCAGATATTACCAAAAGTGAAGTCGACGAGGTGCGGGAGCGTCCCACTCCGGGTGGCGGAAGAACAAGACTGACTCGTCAACAGGGTGTCATGGCATCTCCCAACACTCGAGTTCCCGTTAGCTTGTTAACTTATAATTAATCTAATTACTAACATAGTTTATCCTTTTAAAAATTAGTAATAATTAAACAACAATTACTGCGACTTCCATCTGATTTCCTAACAGTATACTTAATTAATTATTGTCTAATGATTATTCGTCGGTAGTTCCTGTAGCGGCCATGTGTGGCGCTGCGCCGTCCTTCCTGCGACTTCAGGCTAAACACTGGGCAAAATTATAAAAACACACAATACATAGCCCTTTATTTCTTTACTTATTAATTAATTACTATTTTACGTTTCTGGGCTGTCGCACTGCCTCTAATGCCTCCTGCGGCTCACACACACACACACACGCATGCACACGTCACCGTGGCGGGCGGTTCAAACAGAGGGTGATGGTGGGAGAGTGGTGGCGCTGGCAGAATAGGGGACACATCGAGCTCAAGGGAGGGCGAAGCCCTGGTTGACGTCAACTTAGATGTAAGTAAACACTGTGTTAAAATTTTTAAATAAACATGGAAGATAGAGTATCACTGTTTTATTAAAATGTTTAAACTATAAAAAAAAGTTGTAGTTGCAAATTAAAACATGTGATTGAATTAATGTGATGAAAATGTTGTTACTGCTTTGATTTTTCATTATTTGTAATTAACACTATTTTGAACGGTTTCTCAAAATGTTTGGCATGACAAAGAATTAATCATATCTTCCCAAGCTCTTCCCTTGTGTATGTAACAGCCAGTAGGGAAATAAGTGATTATTCCACGCTGCAGAAGAGTCGCAATAATTACACCAATTCACAAACATGAACTTCTACAAGAACTGACAGTTAGGTCCTACGCCACATCAAGCCAAAAATATAAAATACAAAAGCTAATTTGCAAGCTTGTGGCAAAATATTTGGAAATCCAAGTTAGTAGTGGTGGAGCCTGAACTCCCTTAAAGACTACATTCTAATTTTTTTTTAATTTTAACATCTTGCCAGAGACAGTAAGAGCTAGTTTATAAACTGCACAAGAATGCAATATGCAAAATATTCAGCAACCACATTATAGAGTACCACTTCATATTGCAAGTATAGTTCAACTTCCAACTTTCTTGCGTTTTAGCTAACTTTTTAGACTTCCGTATTTAATGAGAAGTGTTTCGAAAAATTTAGAGGAGACACAGATGTTATGTACATAGAAGTCCACAATGTTCTATTTATTATATACCTCATGTTTACAGTGTTGTTAAATTTTCTAACAGTGAGAAGAAAAAAAAACTTTCAAATCAAAATGATGATTTCTTTTGTATTCATAATAAATATGAACTGTCAAAAGAAGTGCAGGGCAGAAATTTATTTTATACTGTTTTACAATTTTAAGTTTTAGGGTTGGTTATGTCTTACAACATGCATGTTTGATAAACGACTGTAATTTTCTTATTTTGGTTGCTTGCTGCGTCGTCGCATTCCTTGCATAGTTTACAAACCCAGCCTAACAAATGACAAAGAACAGGGATATTGAAGGAATCGACTGTGGTTTATTGTCAGGAACAATTCCACCATTTTCCTGGAGTGACTTTAGAAAACTATGTGAAACCAAAGTCCAAATTGCCGGACCAGAATTCGAACCCACGTCATCTGGAATGCGAGTTCAGTGTCTTAGTGTCGTATACAGAACCACATCCAGCACTAAACGATAAACCTCAGATGAAAGGAAGACTATATAAGCAGTATTTTCTGCTGTTCAGAAAGTTTTTAATCACAAAAACATAATTTTGGCCTACCTCTAATAGAAAATGGAAATTTACAGCTTTTTTGAATAATTAATTATGAAATAAATAAAACTGAGTGTGAAGTAAATAGATAAATTATGCAATCACATTTTAATTTTAAGCTGGGCGTAAAGTTAGCTCTATCTCTGACCTGCCCAACTTCCTCTTTTTTCCACCAACTTAACTAATGAGAAGGAACAGCTTAAATAGTGAGTGGCACCAAGGGCTGAAGTGTCTTTTTATTTTCTACAACAAAACTAAAAGCTATACCATTAGTACTGTAAAAAATAAAATTAATAAGGGTGCAATATTATGTCTGTTGCAGTATTTGTAATATAGTTTCTTTAAAGAAATCTTAGAACTGTGTTCATTATAACTTATATGCCCTGCTATTGGTTATTACAAACAGTACGTATTCAAATACAAATACAAATCCAAATGACAATGTCAACCAACACTATTCATACGTGATTTTTTATAATTCCTATTTTATTCAAGGGCTACTACTAACTGTACATTTATAGCTGATAAGCTTGAAGGTTCCTTACACACTACTTCCCTCCAACAGTCAAGGAAGTGGTTAGAAGGGGTCACTGAGAAAAGAGCTGAGGTAGAGCTGACTTCGATCCAGTTAATTCAACACACGCCAACTTCACAATTAGTACTCAAAAATTTTAAATACATTGGTAAAAATGCAACTTCGTCTACCTTCAAACCATCGGTCAGCTCCTTGCGGCTGTGGTGATCGAGCGATTTACTTGTGAGAACAGGTTCGGTGCTTCTCAGAACCCGGCTGGTCGGCTTCAAAGCACGTAGTTTCTCCTCTGCACAGCTCAGCAGGTGAGGGAACGTGCCTTCTTCTCCAGACCTGCATGTAACAAACCACGTTGAAGCATTACAAACTTGACTGAGTTATGCTGTACTGCTGGCTAATGGTCCCCACACAGTAGTGAGCCCACAGTGCCACCGCATCGTAGTGACATCCACGAGTGGCTCACCGCCTGCCCGGCGGAAGGTCGAGGCGAGCGCACGCGGCAGCCCAGACAAACAAGCTTGTCTCCTGGCCGCATGCGTGCAGGGAATCGTGGAGCATTAAGACTGAACCTTCCCGACACCCTTGTGATCAATACGGCACTGCAGACTAGTCACGACCATACTCTTTGTGCCCCTCTCTGCAGTTCAAGAAAAATAGATAAGATGGCACCCAGGATCTTGTCCTTAAAATCCGGGAGGCACTCGAAAGAAATAACGCACACCATTTTAAAGCATTCATAGTGCCTATGCAGAACACAGTATGTGCTTCTTATCAACCTACAAAACCCCCAAGCAAAAGACAATTCTTCCAGCCTAAACTTTATGGGATTAACACATTTATAATATTAAGGCTAGGTTAAGCCAACAGATGGTGTGAATGGTCTGAAAAAAAATTTTTTTTTTTTTCCATGAGACATATTGTAAATTATATCTTGATGAACAAACACTTAAGTATTAAGTACTAACTGTAAACCCCATTCAAAACACTTTACCCACTTTACTATTAAGTCCCTAATGTTAAGAGCATCAGTAAAAAATCCAATACATTAGATAGGTCCTTCACCAAATGTTGAAAGTAGTAAAATGCTAGCTCGTGCATTACATCATTTAAATTAACTCTCCTTTTCCAAATTTACTTCTTCGTAGACTACAATACTAAATGTCTACTCTAAATAAAAAACTGTCATCATTGGGCTCAGTTTACCGGCTATTATCTTATAACCAGGGTCTTAGTTCAGCTATCTATTTTATATTGTATATTACCTGTGATATATTACTATATAAAATAGCCTGAATGCAGTTAGGTACAGCTCTCAAAACCTTCAGGAATTTATAAAAACCATCACTGTAAGGGCAATTACTAAAAATATTGGAATATGACGTTTTCCCCTTATTTATTGCATTTAGGCCTAGAGTATCCAATGAGGACTGTCGGTTATGTCCATGCGCAAAACCCTTTTGCTGCAGTTTGTGTCCATCCGTCCCCCCCCCCCCCCCTTCACCCTTCCTAATGGCTAAGAATTTTCCATATTTGCACCCCTGCTGCTAGGTTTTGTAACAAAACTACTTAATTCCTAAGTTAATCTGATTGTTTCGTGTGTGACAGTTCCTGTTTTTTCCTTGTGCTACATTAAATATTATATATTTGTCTTCAATCTCATTTCACTTTTCTTCGAAGCTTCATAATTTTATCATACTCGTGCATCACAAACACACAACCTGGTGTATTGGAATTAGGCTGTAGGTACTCAAATAGTGCTCATGAAAGTGTTGAGGACAACTGGAGATGGTAATTCTGGGAGCTATTACAAAAATTGTTTTTTTAAAAATTCTGCAATTGTGTTTTTAGGTCCTACGATTATTCCTTCGTTATTCACTAAAGTGTTTATCATGATTGCAAGTGGATTCCTTTTTATGTGTTAAGCTACGCAACTTTACTTTCCAGAGTGCAAGCAGATCAAGTCTGTTGGGCACTCTTGTCTTACTGCATTGTTTTATCCTTTGCTTCTAATAGTCAACAATCTATTTAAAAACAAAGGTTAGTGATGCCCTACATTTCAAAACCAGTCAAATCTTAGAACCTAGGGCGAGAGAATGGAAAAAAAAAGAGCCACCTCTAAAGTCCCTGCAATAATGGGTCGGTCCTCGGCAGTGCTGTTCCCAATTCTGAAAATTTAATTGGCCCACGTCACATGTGATGTACTCCCGTAAGCCATGCTATTACAGATGTTGGTGTTAAAAACTATAACACCAGTTAGATTACATAATACGAAACGTCGTACCGACCGGAGGCCATTAAGCCCGGCCTCGACCCGCCAGTATTGGCTCCCGCTGGTGGAACGCACCCCTCGCAAACTCAACCCGGGTCAAACGCGAAGTAGATACGCAAGTACTCCCAGTGTATAAATTTTGTCACGGAACTGCACCTGATACAAACAACCGATAATAATTCACGGAGTAAGCTCATCAAGCCATCCCCTTAAATTAACACGTGATAAGAAATGTGCGTCGTAGAGCACGAGTGTTGGCCCCCTCCGAGCACAGTGTTTAATAAACGCCTTTAATTCTCATTGCGGCCTAGAGCCTTAATTTAAGTAAGAAACAAAGTGCTGAAGCAATATCCAGAACAAACCCACAAACATAAACATAACCAGTGGTTTTTACCAACTAGTCAGTAGTCTTTAGGTTGACTCATCTTTTTAAATAATATTTGTTCAATTTCTTAAACTAAAGCTGTAATCAATATTTCATAATACATTTAATGTCAGCATTAATATTCAAACAAGGTTCATGTACAATTAATAAGTAAGTTTTCAATTAAAAACCAAATACTTAACGGTAATTTCTTTTCTTCACTCGTAGTTTGGCGTGCGGCGGAACTGTTTCCCCCCCACGAGACAGCCCCCTCCGGCAGTCTAGATCAGCTCGCGGCCCGGGGTGGATGTGTTCGTGTGTTCATTCCATGGGGAACCTTCAATTTAGTAACTCACTGATTCTTCACTCTGGTAAATATAGTCATGAACCAAATCCTTTGTTACGTCAATTCCCCACGCGACCCCGAGTCGGTTTTTACGGTGCAGGGCTTAACCCGGCCGTTGTAATTCCTGCCTTAAGGCCACAGGCCACAGGGCCGCCTTAAGGTCAGTCACTTTACGGACCTGGCCGACTCCAGGACAACCAACGAACTTCCCCCTCTAACAGACTGCCTTAGGGAGAGACAATCATAATTAATCAGGAGTAGTGTCATGCAATATTGTGTATCAATTATGTCCTAATTATCAACCAAGAATAGTGTCGTGCAATATTGTGTACCCAAATATGTTCGTTAAATATGTGTACCACACGTTTTCAGTTCCAGTGCTAGTATTACATCTGTAGTTAGGCACCAGCCACCTTATGCTGAACAGGGAGTGTCACCATTGTCTACTAGCAGTTTATACCACCCTTAAGATACAGCCACCGAGTCTAGGGAAGCACGCTGGGGCCGATTGACCCACCCCATTGGTTAGACATACAAGCTAACCTGGCGCCCACCCAGAAAAACACACCATAAAACACCACCAGCCCCTTAGACTCGCCGCAGGACTCGAACCCGAGACCCCGGCCGACGGCAATTATTAATAAAATACTACACTTGACAAAAACAGGAGCAAAATAGTATATACACACACAAAGTTAACATGGTGCTACTGAGATTTTACACTACTCTAGCTATAAATATTAGTAAGTTAGATCCAGTATGTATTTTCAGGAAACTGTTTTTAGGGTCAATAGAGGAATGTCTGTAGTGTAAAAAAACACCTATTTCAGATTTTATTTTATTTTATGGATAAGCAGTTAAACTAGAAATTTATAATGATTACTGTTAAAATTATTATAAAAAAAGCAAGAAACTACAGTTGAATTGAATTTCATCGTTTCTCAAAATAACTGCAATAAAAAAATTATATCCACCCAATACGTCGGTAACTGATATATTACAACAAACCTTAAAACTCGAACTATCTTCTCTAATGTTTTAGTATTATCACACTTCTCTATAAAAGAATAACTCAAACTTTCGAGAGTTAAATCATACTTAGCAAGCAAATTCGATTTGTTTGTTTCCATAACTAAATCACTGATTTAATCACCAGAAACAAATTAATTATCAACATCAACCCATTTGACTTCAAATCCGCAAATTCAAAACCGTATTTATTTGATCCATAGGTATAGTATCACAGCAACCAGCAACGTGCCAAAATAGAGTAAGGTGAGTGGATTTTTAACTGCACTGATCTGTTTTATGTGCCCACAAGAACTAAAACAAACGTTGTTGTAGACATAGAGTTATTGTAGCATTACAAAAGTGATACAACAATTATATTTTATAAATTAGTTTTATTTATTTTTACTTGAAAACAATGTTTGGGAAATAGGATTATCCAATGAAAAATACAGTAGAATGTATAATTTATAAAAAAATGTTTTGTGATTTTATTTTATAAATTTGTAAATAATGTTTTTGTAAATTACTAAATTTTTCACTGCATCATACTTCATCTGAATCATTATTTTATATTATTAAGATGGATTTAAATGATATAAAAAAAGAGTTTGGTATACTGTGCTGAAATAAATATTATTATTTATTGTAAGGCAAAAAAAACAACACTTATTTTCATATTCTAAGGCTGATGAATTTCGACGATAAAAAACGAAGGTACCTGTGCTTCCCAGTTTTTATATATTTATTACTGTTTAATGCTAAAAGTTATGTATTTTTTTATTAAATGCACATGTAGTAAAACGAAGTGTTTTACAATCGTTTTTTTCTTCATTCAGTTAAGATTTGTTGTTATGATTATGTATAAATCAAAAACTTCAGTTTCTTGTCTTTTTGTAACACATTCTTGATGATGATTGGTCAGTGGAATTAAGAAGAACATGTTTAAGGGCGCGGTTACACGGGACCCTGAACTACTTCAGGTGAACATGTTTAAGTAAACACGTTTACAAACGCGAAAGTGTGCGGTTACACGGTAGTTGCTGAAAAGTGAGTTTAGCTCTAAAACCGATTGTCTACTGTCAACGAATGACTGTGTTGTTGATCTCTATTTTTTAATTGCATCCATAAAACGCGGGATTTTCTCACTTGTTTATACAGCATTATCAGCAGAAATGAAATGTGTTTACATATTGCTCAATATTTTTTTACAAATCGGGAATTCAAACATGCACAGTAAAATTTTTAAACTTATTTTTTATTATTTTTTGAGCGAGAGTACCTATCTCAGTTTTAAGAAAATTAAGGTCAGGATAAATTAAAAAATATGTATAATTATCTGTTGGTTTTTTTGTTGCATTCGGTAAAATATTACTCGAACTTGTGACAGAAACAATTTCCATCTAGAATTTCTGCAAAAGACTGTTTATATTCTAACCAGCCAATCAGAGGCTAATGTAGAAGATATGTCGATCTGAACTACTTTGCCAACCTGTTTAAGTTAAATGAGAAATGGCCTCGAACGAAACATGTTCAGACTGTGTGTAACCGCACTCAACAGCTGAACATGTTCACCTGAAGTAGTTCAGACTCCCGTGTAACCGCGCCCTAAAACAATATAGAAGTTAGCTAAAAATATTCAGTACTTACTGTGCAGCCTCACCCACACTATATATCTATATTTACTCTACACTTTGCTAAAATTAGTATATGTATTTCCATGCCACTAACGAACACAATAAAATACTGTTCAAAGTAAATTAAATCAATAAAGGGAGGTTAAACCTACTTCAGTGAGTGCATCCTTCATGCTGATTTGGGAAGAGGATAAGGGTAAGAGCACTAATGATGGCTTAATATACAGCAAAAGCGTACCCAGGATTTTTTTTCCCCGGGGGGTGGGGTCTTCCAGATTTTTTCGAGGGGGGGGGGGGCGGTTCTGATTTTTAAGAAAAACTGCATAAACACCAAAAAATAATTGTTTATAAAAAATGTTTTTAAGCTTACAAACTTTTTAGAGAAGAATTCTTCTATTTTTTTGGCAAATTCAGTAACCACATTCTCTGGGTCAATGTGGATGTTGTAGTGGACATTCATGAACCAACCACTGCAATTCAAATTTGTTTACGTTAACTTACAAATTGGCCTGCTTGGTGACGTTCTCTCTCGTCGCTCGGTGTGAAACTTCAGAAAATGAGTTTCGAATGACATGAGTGTTCATCATATTCTTGCCTTTATTTTTTTTGGGGGGGGGGGGGGTTGAACCCACAAAACACCCCCCCCCCTGGGTACGCCTATGATATACAGGTTGCAAGTCCATGCAAAACCACAAGTTGTCTTACTTTGAAGGCAACATCACACTTGCAATGTAACTACTGGACAACCATTTAATTATGCCAGTGCATAGCATGTCCTGAATCTGTGCCCTGATTATTTGCTTTTAGTTAAAACCATTAGCTTGCAAACACATGTTCACAATCTGGTTTTTAGTTGTGGAAATCTTGTGCTTCACAGCAGACGTATGACATAAATTTTCTGAGGCTCAAAATATATGTATTGGTGCTTCTGCAGCACCTAATATACCATACCTCGATACTTTATCACCACAGAGTGCCCAGGTTAGCGAGATCTATATCATGTTAGATCCTTAAGGGGAACATCACTTATAACATACACTGTGATGCACTCTCGGGCAAAGATTTGTAATTTCAATTCTCCCACCTCAATCAGAACACAGTATTCACCAGCCAGAGCTGCTTCAGCACAAGGTGTTTGCATAGCTTTTACAAGTCCATAGTTCATGTCTGGGTACTTTATTTTTAATTTTGCATCTATTTCGACATTTTCCACTGCTGTCACTGTGTTGACATGGATGGTCAACCTCATTGTGGCCTAGTTGGGTTAGATGGTGGCCTGCTTCTCCAGTTGTCATGCCATAAAGATGAGGTTACTTTAATTTGTGTAACTTTAATTTTCTCAAGTACTTTTAAAGTTTCGATTAATTGTTTTTATGACTTGTGCACTACGAATATGGTTAGGATACAGTTGTAGCATAACATCTAAACCTTTTCTTGTTTCTTGGAATACCGACCTTATGCCTCAAAAACCTTTAATTCAAATGAAATGTCCTTAATTTTCAAACAATTGTAATTTCCATTGATGTTAACTTACAGTTTTATTATGAACAAACTATCATCAAGTAGAAATCTTATATCATAACATATGCTTACTTAGGCAACGCCGAGTATTACAGCTAGGTAGTGTTTTTTTTTAATTAATTCAAATTGGAAAATAATATATTTATGAATACAAATCCAGTTATTTAGTCTCACACCTTTTTATATTCTTAGACGTTAGTTACAATAAAATATAAAAGAATATCGAATTAAGCATTTATTACCTGTTTCATTTCCACATAGTTAAGTTGAATAAGAAAATTTTAGACATAATTCTGTACATATAAACTGATAATGCCTATTTCTTCATGTATTCATGAAATTAGTTTTGTCACATCATTTTGAATATTTAAACGATATTTCTACTCGTTGTTTCACGTCTTTTTCTTTTAAGATCTACGCCGATCAATAGTATGGCCGTGTCTGCTTCGGTGGAGAATTCAATGAATCAGGTAAAGATTGGGAATGTCGAAAATAAAATTTTGTGTTTTGCAATTACATGTTTTGATGTGTTTAACCCCGTACAGAACATTGCACATGAACATTTGTTTCTAGGTCATCAGTGTGGGAATGTTAAAAAATTGGTTGATCAATCTGCTCTTTTCGCACGCATCTTGTCAAGAGGTGGGTAAGTTTTATTTGAATGTCTTTATGTTTCCTTGTGAAATAAATTTTCAAGTGTTTGTTAAAATTAAAAACAGATATGTCCTTTACATTTATCATAATTGTTTATTTTGTAACGTGTGAGGTTAGGTCGTGGTATGTGCAATAAATTGGCAGCGTTAAGGCTCAAAGGTTCGTCTACAATAGTCCGAATCTGTGGACGGTCGGTGTCCTTATCCTAATATGAATGACGTCACATTTTCGCACGGAAAACAGCCCAGTCTGTAATTGCTATGTCCGATGACCGAATATACTGATTTCTAAAGTCACCAGACCGCAGTAAATGTAGAGCGCCTAAATAATTGTTTTTCGATGCTGGTAGAGTAATGTAAGCTATAAACTAATACTTTTCACTAACTATTAGGAATTAACGAACCATCCCTTCGGGGTAAATTTAGAGACGTGTGTAGTGTGTGAAAACCATGTTTTCCGATTTTTTCTTTCCGGTATAAGAAGCTGCAACATCTGATAATCACCGTCATTGCAATTGTAGACGGGCCTTTATTGTAGCATTGTCCCAAAATGTATCTGGTGGATACTGATCGCTGATTGGTCCATGCGACCCTCTGACATAATGAATGGTACGGACAGTAGTCTAGTTATAATAAGGCCGGGTTATATTCACAACCGCACTTGCATAGATCAAAAGCATGGAATTTGAATGTACACAAAAAGATATATCTGCTACATTGGAAAAAAACACACACACAGAAAAACAGCAAATGGCGTGCTAAGTATTTGACCGCCATGTTTAACCTACTGATCCGAAACACCACACAGAACTGTCTTGTGCATAGGAAGAAAATAAATGTATTTTATTTCTATTGTGGATGAATGGTGCAACAGCCAATGAGAGCAGAGTAGGGTGCCATTTTGGTGGGCTTTAGAAATTGATTTTTTGTTACTTGTGGTGTGCGGAAGTTGGTCCGGAAATGATAGCCTAATTGATTAATTTCACTTCTATTTATTAGCTAATATTTACAGTATTAATTAAATTACAACACTTAAAATGTTATAAGGATCATTCTTCTTTATTTTATATTGGAATTGCTAATTAAATATTTAAATCTTTATTCCAAATAACTCTTTGTGATTCCGAGTGTAACCTCTATAGTTTTGTTTGAATTCTGTTTAATTAACTTCTTAGTTAGATTAACTTCTTAGTTAGGTACCTACTTATCTTTAATTTTCAAGTTTTGATTATAGCCAGTTAAAAGTGTTCTTTGTAATTTGTTATTTTTTTATATTTGTAAATTTTAATTTAATGACTGAATCTCAGCAGAATACCATCGCCTATTGAGAGAGAGTTAGAGTTAAGACCTACAGAATGTCCGTAACTATAGGTAATGTTTACAGATAACTGGTATGTACTGTGCTAATACCATTGTGGGTGTGGCATGTGGGTAGTCTGCGAATTGGTTTTTTAATTTGTTATGCAATTAGAATCATTTCTATTTGATGATTTCAGAGTTTTTTTATTAACTTCAGATTCACTTTTTCACTGTTTTGTGTTGCTCAGAGATATCCCAGGAGAATGGACAACTAATGTTTTGCTCTACCTCTGTTGATTGAGTTAGTAATACTGTTTTGGTTTTAACTTTGCTTTCAGAGAGTTTATTTGATTGAACAGTTACAATTTGCTTTAAGACATTACTGTCAAAGAATTTTACCTCCAACTAGATTATCGTCAAGTTACAGACTAAATCGAATTTCATGTCTTGTGCTCACTGTAAACTGTAACCTGACATTCAAAACACAAAATAACTTAGTATTACAAGGTAAAGGAAAATACAGACACACATTTAATATTTATAATCCCATGAATATAATTTTAATTGATTTTCAGCTTTTGGTTATATTAGACACTCCAATGTGGAGCGGAACCATACATGTTATGTTAGAAGGGTATCCCGTTGAGTATGATAAAACAGATAAAGTTCTAAACATTTCATATATGTTTGGAATGGCGCCCAAATAATTACAATTAGATTGTCATCACAAGCATGACAATGGCTAAATAGAATTACACTTTATTTACATAAAGAAAGATGCAGCCTAAACTTTGTTTTTTAAAGTCTGTCCACAAATTTATCACTCTTTCATTAAGTCCACAATTTACTCATCTCACTGGAGCTCAGCTCGTCAGTGGCTCTCTCTACTGCTCGTCTCGTACCATTCGAAGCTCCAAGAACATTGGCATCCTAGTTGCGCCACTTTAAACGTGCTGAACCTTCGGGAGAGGTAGAGAGAGGCGCCGCGCTAATCGGATTATCGCGCTGGAAGGCTGGCGCGCTGGCCGGCCGGCAAACCTTATAACAAGCGGTGTCGTAACATTATTTTATAATTTGGTAGTAGGAAATTATCGCGATATAAATTTTCTCAGGAATTCTTCCTTATAGAATTATATTAGAATTATTTAGTTAAGCTACTCGTGATAAATGCATATAATACTAAACATTTTTTTAGGCTAAAGTTTTTTTTCCGTATAATTTTTGCTTATCAGGACCTAATAGCATTTACGAGCAGCAACAGGCTGCTGGTTAGCTGTCACGAGAAGGTTATACAATATTTATTTACTAAAACTACCAACAGAGGTTATTGTCAACCTGCAATTTTACTAGCTAAAATCAACACAATGATTCGAGCCCTCTGCACTCTTGGAAGAGGCTCCGGTGTCTCCGAGACAGTTTGCGAGAGTCGGTGCTTGAAGCGACGCATGCGCGGTGCAGTAAGGCTGGCGCGGTATCAGATTCGCGCGCCCGGCGCTCAGTCGCCGACCCGGCGTCGCGTGGAGGGGTTCTGGGAGAGGGGAGGGTGGCGGCAAGCCATCAGGGGAGGGGAGGGCGTGACGGGATCGCTCGCCAGGGAGGAAGCCGCGCCGTGCCGGCACCCGGGGGAGCCGCTCCTGTGTTGCCCTCGTCGTCCTACGGCGCGCCTCGCGTCCGCCGAGTCGCTCTGTCGTCGTCACAGCACCGCCCCCTCGCGCGCCCGCTGTGCTTCCGCGCCGTGCGATGGCGACCGAGTCTGCGGTGAGTGAACGAGTGGGTGAAGAGTCAGCGTCTGCTACTGGCCGCAACGGAGAACAGAATGTATCACAAGACGAAATCCTTTCATGTTGGACGTTGCCGTTGCTGCCTACTTCCCGTTAGTTAGAAACAACCTTCCCGCTCCCAAATAAATTTTTGAGAATTTGTAAGTCAACGAGTTCATCTTATTTGTAGTGCATTGCAGGTTATCTGAACATTTATAGATTCTTTTTCTTTTTTTTTCTTTCAAGAGAATACTTTTCGTAGAATGTTGTAAACTGGAAACAGATATAAAAAAAAAAGTAGTTTAATTTCTAATTTTGTGCAATTTTTTTTTGTCGGGGAAGACTCAGCAGTGGTTGTGAAGTGTCCTGATTTGCTGGGATGCGCTATTCTTATCGTGCCACTTGTTCGGTGGTTGAGGTCATGTGCCCGTAATGTAGTGGACGCCTCGCACCTGGCTCGTGGGTTGCGCGCCCCTGATAAGACCGTGTGTGCGGACGTGGAGCGTGGGGAGGGGGGAGCCGGGCAGCCGGCGAGCTCGTGATCGTCACGTGACGACGACCTTCACGGCGCCGCGCCTGCCCGCTGTCTGCAAGTTCTTGTCACACGCATACGAAGTATTTTCTGTAACGTTTATGTAACTTATCATGCGGAGAGTATTTCTTGGCCGATATTTTCTTTTCCGTACTTCATGCGAGTGCTTTTGTTTGCGTGTATTTTTATGTGTACACGCAGTTTGCAAATGACGCGTGTGTGGAATTTAAATTTCTTGAAACGAGTTTATTCAAAATGTGAGTTTCTTCTAAAGGGAATTTTTTTTGAAACACTGGCGAATATTCTTTTTTAACGAGTACATTGTTTTAACTTTAGCGAACATACAGGTTAACTTGGCATGATATGCAGTCTCCTGTCTTCCAACTGTTTTTTTTTTTTTTGAAAATGTTTGTTCGGTAATTTTTGCTTCTTGTACCGCAGATTGTGGGCAAGACAAGCCGGGTAAATTTTCACTGTACTTGGAGGAGGAAGTGACTTGTGAATCAGGTTACAAAAGTTACGTGAATACCTTGCTCTGGTGATGGATGTTAAATTTCCTCCCGTTGGGATGCGCCGCATTGCGGCCGTCGTCGTTAATCGTCGACGGCCGGGAAGTTGCTGTTGGCGCAGTCGCGTGCTTGAACTGGTTCCATTTGCGTGGCTGAGAATACCGAGTGTATCCACGAACGGTCTTAAACATTCCCTCGTCTTAAAGATCCTGTGACACGATGGAAGTTTCCTTGGATACTTCCGCGGCAGCAGGCATGGATGGTTCTGTGGAAGAATTATTAGCAGAGCGCTGGCCGTTTTAATGGAAGCTTTTGTGATCGGTCGTGTTCGAATTTCTGTGGAAGGTTTCGCAGAAGGTGACAATTTTTTTTTCCAATCAGATTTAGTGGTAGTGTGCCCCAGGTGTTAAAAACAGTAAATTATTTTGGAGGAATTGAAGTTTTCTTGATTACTGATTAGAAATACCGTGAACACGTCTGTTTAAGCGTTATGCGACGATTATAAGAAACATTGATGTTTATACAATACAAAAATATTAACGATCATCACAAAATCTTTCGAACAAGCTATATCTACACCAATCACAATTTATCCTACGTGTGATAGTTTCTTCCATAGAAAAATCCACACCTGCTGCCATGGAGGCTTAGCAGTTTAGCTGGGACCGTCTAGTGGAGCCTGTATGAAACCTTCCATCGTGTGATACAAGCTTCAGCGAATCCCTGGACCCCGTAGGATTGTAAGTAAGCCTTTCCCATAAAACACTTCCCGTAGATCTCGGGAGGGGACCTTCCAAGATGCACATTTGAGGGCTGCGGAAATTGCGATCTCGCAAAGTATAAGTTTCAGGGGTCTGAATTTTAAATATTAGTTTCTAACGTGGATTTTACTGTACTGTTTAAATTCTAAAGAAAATTCTGAGTGTGCATTAGAAGACAATTATACATTTATGCAAGCGATTGCACCAGTTAGTACTTATACCATTCAATCTTTGTTGAGTTTGCCCCGAATATCAGCAACGCCTCATATGCGTCACCATTATTTATTGCAAGATTAAACGAAGGTAGAGGTAAGGTGGTGGTGGTGGTGTAAAATTCAGAGTAATTTTTAAATCCCTTTTTGTTTGAAACGGTAATACTTCTCGGTTCGAGAAAAAACATATAATTCATTTTATTTATGGTCAGGTGTTAATTTCACAAAAAAATTTCTCAGTACTTTTTTATAAAATAAATTGAATTATAATGTTTTATATTTTAAAGGGGATGTTTTGGCACGCGTCTGAACACAAATACTGCGTAATCGTCTTGTGCCTGGTAATATTACACGTTTTCTTGGCGGTATCAAAATAGGAATAAATTAACTTTGCACAATATGCATTGAATCAGTTCCAAGTATAATAAATGGATTTTTTTCCCCTGCAGACTAAGCACCCAATTTTTTTTTCTGACAACACGTGCTAGAAACGTAATTTATTAGTATTCTTTTTGGAGGATGCTTTTGCTCAGCTTTCATGTTTCCAATAGCTATGTTTTCCTAATGAAGCTCATTTCGCGACGGGTGTGTTTACTGTTAATCACTTGATTTGGCATGTTGCTGACAAGCCACATACTACAGTAGAGAATTCAGCTTGGTAATTGTGTGTAAGGTGCTAGTGAATTTTTCCAGATGATTAATGGTGGATGTTAATAGTTTAATCTTGTCATAGGGATAGAGAAGTACATGAGCCACCACTGATTGCTACAGACGCATGGATACCCATAGCTAGAATCCCACTTCCCAAAAGACTAGAAGCCACTTGTGTGCGACCCGGAGAGAAGGTGAAATGTGACAGCAGCGAATGAACACATTACATCGACTTTATTGTGCACACGTTTATAGTATCTACCAATTGCCATATGCATACCGTAAAACGGAGTGAGTAGAAACAGTTTGGCCAAATAATATTTATGTGTGATATCGTTAGTTAAAATTTTTATGTTTTGTAAGTAATTTACCATTATTATTTAGAATGAATTTCATTGAAGAATTTTTACTTGATGTTTCCGTAAGCCGACTCTTTCTATTGACCCCACTGTTTCTTTTCACCCCGCTGTTTCTTTTCACCCCGTTTTACGGCATATATTTATGAATTAAACGACACGGTCCCATAGCATACATAAAGTCATTCTTTGCATGGGCGAGCTGAGAGCTGTCATAACACTTCAATACTTGCTCTAAACTGCACGCTATTTCACAGTCGTAAAGCTCGCACTTGTATTTTTTTTTTGAGAAAGTTGACACCGTTTCACGGCAGTACTTTGTACAAATGTAATAAATACCTTCACCCTTTAGCAGTCAGGAAATATTTCTTATAAATATGTATTAAAATATTATTACAGCCAATAATTAGAATATATTCTGTTGAAAAAATACTACTGAAACATTCAGTAGTTTTTTTAAATTGTTACTGATATAACTGATACTGTTGCCAACAGAAGAGTCAAATATTTCTTTTTAAACTTGAAGTGTTCATTTAGATTATTATTTATGGATTTTGCGGGTGATATTAAAAAAAACAACATTTTCTTTGTAAGTCTGTGTTCAGGTCATTATTTTATGTTATGTTGAACATTGTTAAACTTGTAGAAATTTTGATTGGCCAAACTTTATATATATATATATATATATATATATATATATAGTGCGCATACTTTTTGAATAATTAGCTGGCAAAGTTGAATAGTTAACATTTTTGTGCACAATGAATAAGGAAAATCAAACAATAAATAACTGAAAATTTTTGGGTTCAAAGGCAATGCTGGTAGCTACTGCGTGGTATGGTTTAAAATTCTTTCAGAAAAAAAAATACTGTATTTAGCTTTTGAAAAATCACAAACATTCTGATTTTAAAAGGCCAGGTAAAATATAATTTTTTTTCTGAAAGAAATGAAAACAATTCAACAGCAGCCAGCAAAATATACTTTAAATCCAAAAAAGTTCAGGCTCAATATTCCATTTTATTCTCCTTATTCATACTTAGGGACACCTGTATTTCGCGAATACATTTCGTGTCTAGGTACATCGCAAAACACCGTAGTTTTTTTTCTTGTACTTATTGGCTGTGGTTGGCGAGAGGTGTTTTCCCGCACTTGACGGGGCCAATGGGAATGTGGATACCGTACTGCTGCACGCACACGATTCGCCATTACTCTAAGAAAAAGCTACAGTGTTTTGTGACATACCTTGACACGAAATGTATTCGCGAAATACAGGTGTCCCTATTCATACTGCACAAAAACTAAAGTTAAGTGCAACTTTGCCAGCTTACTATGCAAAAAAAAACTATGTTATATATATATATATATATTCATTCATGCATTCATTCATTTTGTGAAGGTTTAGCCATTTAATAAGTCAGCACGTTTTACAGTGTCGAACTTAAATATAAAATAATGACCTGGGACATTTTGTAGTAAAATAACATTTTGTCGTCAGGTGTTGCAAATTGTAGAATGTCATTGACCGGAGTTAACATGCGAGCATCGCAACTTCCCTGGCTCGCCACGTATCGGTCCGAGGAGACATAGCAGGAATGGCCGGCGTGGATCCCCCCGCCAAGCCGCCGTCTTCCGCGGCCCAGGCGCCCGCCGGCTGTTTGCCCGATTGTGGTTCCACGTCACGACCGCGCGGCCTGCTATCAGCTGCGAAGGCCGCCGAGCAGGTTCGTCGGGCGGCTTTGTCTCACCTGCGGTCGGCTGTGGGCGTGTCAAGGTCCCGGACCCTCCCCCGAGCAGTGCCGAGCAGTGCCGAACACGGCCGAAGTTGGCCGCTGCTCTTCTTGCAACTTCTTCCAGAGTTCGCGCATTTACGCGATTTCAGAGTATTTTATCTGTCGCTTATGTAACATATCGCCTGGACGTACGAAAACTTATTCTCCCGAGGGAAATTTGCGAGCATTGTAATGTTCTAACAACGATTTAACGTATTATTCATGTACGTCACTTATAACATCAGTGGCGGATACTGGAATTAATTCCGGAGGAGATTCGTAAAAAAATATTTTTATATTAAAAAAAAAACTTAACGGCAGCAAGGGTTTTGAACAGTTACATTATCAGTTTCTAAATGCAGCTCTGTCTTTGTGGTTTGTGATTCCAAAGGCATCACCCAAAATAATTTTTTTTCATAACTTCCGGGGGGTTGGGGTAGAGGCTGTATTCTCCCCAAACGCCGTCTGCGTGCGCCACTGAATAACACAACCATGTTTTAAAATTTTTTATTACGATTACGTATGTACGAGAAAACTTAATCTTAAGAAAAAATTGGTTGTCTGTAAAGTCGGTTTACGGACGATAGTTTAACGTGACAACGTCATAACAAAACATTGATGAAATGATTGCAAACTTTTATGAATAAAATTGAATAATTTTTATTGAATTATAACTATTTTGTATGGATACAAAGAAGGAGTGAAATGAAATCTACAATTTAATTGATAAATTTACTTTTATTTGCACTCATTAATTCAAATATTTTTATTACTTTAACGAAGAGATTATTTTAACCATAACTTTTATACATGTTTGCTATTTAACTACTTCCAATCTGTGTTATTCTGTTAAGGATAGGACGATGATAGAAAAGTAGGAAACGAATGGGAGTGTTTCAAGTTTAATGTGCCTCGAAAAAGTCAAATCGATGGTTGTTCCAATCGAGTGGAAGAGAGATAGATTCGGCGCAAGAGTACAATGAGCGTAACGGGACAATGTGCGCAACGGGACACCTTTTCGTGCGTGCAGCCGGCGTTTATCGATTAGACGTCACGTCAAAAATTAAATAGTGTTTACACTTTTTTTTATGTAACAGATCTAACCTATTTTTTTTTATTTTGAAAGAATGAAACCCGAAGATACGAACACGGACTGTTCGTGTGCTTGACTCTTGAGTGAGTCAGTTAATAGCAGCAGGTTTCCCCAAGGTGGTGGTCGCTTCCCCGCGTCGAGCCGGGGTTTCCCGCGATGTCTCGCGGCCTCGCAGTTGGCAGCAAGCAGCCACCCGCGTGCGCCGTCCGTCTAGCCCAGGGGTCGGCAGACTTGCCGGTCTGATGAGCCAAATATTAAGTAAACAGATTATACAATCTTTTAGAACGCGTTTTATCTTTGCATCTACGTAAAAAGAGATCAAATCATAATATTTTATTCGCAAAGTCTTAAAAATAAAGGCTACTTAGGAAAAGAACATGTAAAGGAAAAATAATAATAATAATTAGTAGAGCTATACTGATAACAAAAACACTTATATTATTTTAATTATTAAAATAAACAACAGTAACTGGGCAAGTGCGATGGCGGGTGGTGCGATGGTATGTGCGAGCCGCAGGTCGACATGCCTTGTGATTGTGCCGCTTCATTTTGATCGGTATTTTTGACGTGACCACGTCTTTAAAATTGCTTCCATCGTGGGAGGCAATGATGACAAAATCGGGGGATACAGTTGGATGTTGCAGCTACATATCTATCATCTCCATCCAAAATTTAATAACACCACTGGATAGCTAAAGGATCAAAGAATTCGTTACGCTAAGCGAGGAACTTGTCGCATCGCGCGCGGTGGAGGGGGAAGCGCCGCAATTTTGAGGTCATTTTGCTGCGTTTCGAGATATCCATTTAGTATAACTTTTGACTCGGAGAAGCTACGACGTTCGTTTGAGTTTCAATCGTCAGCTCTCGTCCAAATCAATGGATTGCAAATATAAAACATTCGTGTAAAATAGTTACAGTGAATATATATAATGTTAAAAAAAAAATATCGTATTTTTTTTTTGTATAGAAAATATATCCTGTGACGTACACGTGTTCACGTACTACACACGGCCGTGTCCATGTCACAGCCACATCCCATTTTTTTTGACGTGCTGTTGCAGCGCAGTGAGTTGTAGAGCCGTAAAATCCTACGAGAAGAGCCGCATGCGGCTTGCGAGCCGCGGTCTCCGACCCCTGGTTCCAGTACAGCAAACACTTCTCCCACCGTCAGACGGAACAAGCCATGACGTGGCAGTAGGCCTAGCGTGCTGAGGCGGGATAGGGACTTATATAACCGCTGAAATCCTAACAAAAAATCTACCATTCTCACCAATTAAAGGAAACAATTCGAAAGTCAACAGCGGTAAAAATGGTACTATCCGCCCCCCCCCCCCCCTCACCCGCCCAGAAATGAAATTCTGCGTACGCTCCTGACAGGTTGCATAATAAAATAACAAGATACCATAATTATTATTAGTAAATGTGATATTAAACTGACAAATAATTGGTAATCTGTAGATAAATTTAATAAGCACCTAAAATGTGTGCCTCAGCTCCCAAGAGTTGATTTTTTGTTGTTGCTATTATGCATGCCATTTACTCTTACCGATAAAATTTTTTAAATGGCGGTAGTTATTCGCAGTGTTCGTGCAATTTGAATTGAATGGAAACAAAAGCAATACCTGTTCGCTATATGAAGGACTCGAGCTTCTCTGCCGTTGGTTCAATTGCTGTACACAAAAGGGGGATAACTGAAAGACACCGTTTGCGTGAAACCTTACAGCATGTAGGCGACTGCAATCACAGTTGTGTATTGCAAGTTGCCGAATCAACAGGTGGGACCATCCTAACGGGTAATAATTTCCTGGCGTGGAAGAAAGTTGCTAGGTATTCGCAGTCTCATACAGTTTAAACTTACGTGTTTACCTCGGGCCACACAAATGCAGTTATAAGCTTTTTTTTCGAAAAGTGTTTCGCATGTTTAAATGACTCGTTTAGTTCATTCCATAAATGCTGGAAGCTTTTTGAAGTACATGTTTACACATGAAACTACTAGATTATCCGCAATAAGTCTTTAATTGTTGCACTGACTTATTTGGTTAAAACATCCATGCACAAATTTTAATTATATCACCCTCCCTCATCCATTTTATTCCAGGGTACTCTGGCATCTCAAGCTTTCAGCAAACCTGTACCCACAACCTGCAAGTGTGACTCAAGCTGGCACAAGCTTTGCTTAAGCTTGTATCTCGCTTTCGTAACAATATTTCTTCTTGTACGAGATTACATTCATGTTCTTTCACTGGTATGTTGAATAAAATCTAACCCATAGACATACTTTTGGTAATTTTAAAGAGAAGCCGCTTCTGAGTAAAATTAGTGATTTAATTTGAAAGTAGTTTTTTGGAAAGGCTTATTATTCTTGATTACTCTTTAGAGAAGTATTGCTTTATTGTTGTAATTTTTATTTGGAAAGATTTATGTAATAATTTTCCACTCTTTAAGGGAGGAATTGGTTAGAATTTGTAGTGGTCATTGTAGGTTTTAATAACTATATCAGGCACGGAAATGAATGGGGTTAGCTATGCCTTCATAATGTCATTCTGTGAAATTATTTATCGTTTGTATATTTGTACATAATTTAAAAAATAATTATCAGGGTAGATTATTATATTATTTAATCTGAATAGATGTATTTATTTTGTATTCTGGCAGGGTGGCATTGGTTAGATTTGTAGTTGTGTCCAACGATCCATTCATTGTAGTCATGGAGTTATGAATTATAGGTCATATTTGTTTATGTCAGGCCAGCTAAGTAAAATAATGCTACGAGCCACGGCAATATAAATGCCTTCCGGGGCTACCACTTTAGTGTGACCGATATGATGCAAGGTCATAATTGTGGATTTTTGCGAATACGATGGCAGTTAGTCCAGTTCATTAATTTGCTGCTGTTATAAAAAACAAAATTATGTACTGTCACTGGAAGTAAAGAAATACAATTACTGATAGGTTTTATGTTTGGGGTTTTCAGCTGTGTGACTGGAGATCGCACGACCTATGTCACGTAGTGTAGAAAATGGCCCCTGGTTTACCCCCGAATGGAATTACATGTCTGGCTGATAAGCCAGACTTTTGCTCAATATCTCTAGCTTATGATTAGCCGCCGAGCAGCTATCAGCCGGTTATCAAGGACGCGCTTTTTTTTCTTTCCTTTCTCGTTTTTTTGTTAGCTAGTGCTCATTTGCGTTCGTTCACAGCTCTGCTTAGAGGCTTGTCTGTATACTACCATTGAATATATATATATATATATATATAATGTACGTTATATATATTCAATACTACGGAGATGTCCCTGGTGTATTTTGAGAACCGTCATATACCATCACTAATATCAGTTCACTTGCAATGCCGATAAGGACTCTATAACTTATACTACGAAAATGGTTTGTTTTGGTTTGACATTCCTTACTACCCATTAAATGTTCGCGAACATTATATATATAGCCTATATATATATATAATTACACCTGTCATATTTTAATATGTGATTGTACTATGGGTGGAAATGCCTACATCGATGAGTTTTTACCGCATTGTTTACCCACAGAGAGACAAAAGTCCCGAATGAATTTGACACAAATCTAGATATATAAAATTGGATATTGGTATGTATGACGTTGATCAACTCCGACAACGTTTGACCGATCGCCATGAAAGTTGGCACATCGAAATGTTTTTTTTTTGTTTGTTTCACGGAGAAAGTTTTTATAACGTCCATTTTTTTTTGTAACGCGCCGCCAAGATGGCGCTACAGCGCATCAACTTCTGAACCGTTCAACCGATCGCCATGGGTACACAGAAAATCATAGGTCATGGACACACGAACAGCAATTGTGTGTCATTTCTTTATGTCCACGACGATATCCATTCTTTAACTCGCGGACAATATACCACCGCCGGAGTAATACATGGAATTACACAACGGGGATGTATTGTTTTGAGAACTACTAAGATTGTAATCAACTAATGTCGATGCTTACTACGTGTGCTTCTCGCCAGAAGTCGCTCTGGCCGGCGAGCCGAAGATTGCGCGCGGGGTTTCTCTGGCCGCGCATACCTGGAGCTGCCCCAAATCGACGCGCTCAGAATAACTGTTTGGCCACCGCTCGCAGCTTGGCTCTCACTTTGTATTGTGCCACACGGCATCCACGCTAGCCGCCTCTTGTGTTTGCTTTGATGGGCGCAACATTATTTGCTGCTTGCGTCGTAATCGTCGGCGCAGCGATAACGACCCGGGATTCGTCGCAACGAGATGTCTTCCTGGTCCTTTCGTCCTGATTTCTATTCCTCGGCAGTTCTGCAGCTGTGTCTGCGTGGAGTATCCAGACAGCATGCGTGAATTAGCATGCATGTTACAATAAAAAAATCCTAAACCGTTCAACCGATCGCCATGAGTAAACAGAAAATCATAGGTCATGGACATACAGACAGTAATTGTGTGTTATTTCTCTATGTCCAAAAACTGTCATATAGCGCTATCCATTGTGCTTTAACTCGTGGACAATATAGCACCCTCTACTGTCCTTAGTCCTCAATAACAACCACATATAGTGATCGTGACTGTGATTAGTATTTTGTGAGCGAGTTAAAATTTTTTAAAATATTTATAGATTCTGGAGTACATACTAAATTCCATTTTAGCTATACAGAGTTAAATATATAAATTATGGCATGACACGTCTGTCGGATTCTGCTAGTCTTTTATAAAATTGGAAACTCATCGGTTCATACCAAAGTAATCACACATAGGCTTAAGTAAATTTATAAACATTAAGTTTGTGAAAAGCGATAGTATTATGTTGGACATTTTTTGAAACTGTTATTTTAAATTAAATAAAAAGTTTTTAATAACTTAGTGAATTCTGTTTTGCGTATATTTTCATGCGGTAATTTTGCGCATTGAATACTGTGACCTCTCTCATGGTATTAAAAAAAATACATTTAATATGCCATATTGCACGTTATATATGACGAATAAAATACCTACTACGTACTTTCTTCTGGGTTGTAATCAATTGATGATGTGGCCTTGTTGCCACTTACAAGGACGTGGCATCAACCCAGAAAGCAAGTAGTAGTGTGTGAATCTGACCACGTAAGCTTATGATGTAGAATAAAATATCAACGAACATGTGAATAAGAGAGTTTTTTTTGCATCTGATGAAATGTACATGCTAGAAAGCAGGAAACGGCACACTGCCCACAAAGTGCTTCGTGCTCAAATATTAAATATGCTCAGTGTTCATCATAGACTTTTAACACATCCCTTTAGACGTCTTCCAATCTCAGCCTTGCAATTTAGTGGTGGTTGGCATAAGTATGTTTAAGTTAATCCACAACGCGCTGTCGAAGGACGTAAGATTGGCAATAGACCAGTCGGCCGATGGTGAATCGGCGAAATGATTACTAATGTTTCATTTGTCATTACATACTGTACGACATGTAAGAGACACCCTTATATATATTTTTTTATGACCTGTAAATGTTTATATATTACTAGTTTGCCACGCCAACAAAGTCGCGTGGACAGAAAAATTCACACATTTTATATATTAAAGTTGGACAATTATTATTTATTGATAAGCACATTTAAGATTAAGTTCATTTAAGTTTTCCTGTAAAATATATTTGTAGTTTTATATTAAAGCTCTCATTTTGTAGAACTAACTGGAAAACATGCTGCTTATATTTAATCATACACATTAACTCATTAGTTGGAAACACTGAACTGAGAAAAACACATTAAAATCCACAATTTACAAATCAATCGACATAAAAATAGACGTAATGATACTTGCTAATAGATTTGGCATATAATTATAATATTTTAGGAATCGTTTGAGCCATCACAATAAAATAAGGAAACAAATTCAGTATTTACTAACTAAAATTATTTTCCTAGTCAGCATCAGCAGTTTTTGAATGAAATTATTTTGTACTTGCACACATTTTGTAACATTAGATTTGTTTAGGGTATTTAATTTGCTAGCAGGGAAAACAATTTATACATATAAAATTCAAAAGTCTTAAACACTTCTATCTTATTGTTTTTTTTTAAAATCCACCACCGTGTCGCCAAAAGTTGCAACTGAACGTAAGAAATAATTAAAGAAAAAGGATAACTTGAAACCATTAATACTTAACCAATTGGGAGCTTTTGTGGAAGTGTTCGTACCCGCATGGCTCAGGGAGCGCCACTTGTTGATTCGAATTTTGGATTATGTAATAACTGCGTCGGTCTGACGCGAATCACTGTCCCGCGCCGGGACACGGCGAATCATCGGGTCCCCGACACAAAGTGATGTGCCTTTAACCCGGGCTCCATGCCCTGTAAGCGCTTAGCGTTTTCCGAAGAGGGTGATGAATAATTAGTGTCCAGGCGCTCGTCACTAAGAAATTAAGCAATTGTAACGGATTTATATTTCATTGGTTAATCACCCGGCGGATGCTATACCACTGCGCCTGCGTCTTCGATGTGGCACATTGGCCAATCCTGCCCTTTGACTAGCGGTTAATTTCGTTACTTTGCTTTATTTAACATGGTTAGCCCATACAAATTAAATAGTTTCAATTTATTGTTGACCGTGCGTGGGTACAAATTTTACGTCTGCTGCAGGCATGTTTTGCCACGTAAATTTAATTTGTATTTTCTCAAAAGATATAATATTAATCAAATGCTTTTGAATTAGTTCTCAAACTTGCTTTTAAAATTCTTCCCCTTAACTCTTAATTCCTTAAGGGAATAACGCCATGTCAACATATTTTAAGGGGCGATTGTTTACTGATTGTGATTAGGCTACGGATTATGTCCAGATTGTATTTACCAATGGTTTAAACCACATACACGGTCTTTGTAAATCATAAATACACGTAAGAAATTATTAAACGAATTGCAACTCCACTGTTACAGGCAAGTGACTATGAAAGTGTTTTGATGACCTGTCGGCAAAGTTTATGGAATTACCAAAAGGAAATGGTTGAATAATTGTATTGTTACGATTTACCGCGGGTTCGTAAATGATAGCCCAGTTAAAGATTTTTATTACACTACACAGTTTTATTTATTGCCACTACTTATGTCACTTACAAAAATATTCTAAAATGGCAAATAATTAATAACACTTAAAGAAAGGTCTATTCCCCAGTCACTCGTTCCACACACCTCGCTGGGCCGCACCTCTGGCGCAACTCTCGCCGCAGCACCCCTCGTGGGTCTCCGCCGCGGGACTCCGTCGCCACACTCCGCCGCCGCCGACGCACTTCCCCTTCGCCGAGGATCCGCTCGCCTCCTCGCTCGCAACTTCGCTCGGGACTCCGCCGCACCCGCGGCACTATCGCCCTGGAAGCTTCGCTGCGGGAAGGCTGCCGCCTGAACTCTCTCTCTGAACTCTGACTGACTCTCTCGAGGCCGCCTTCCTCGTTTTATCTATCAGCCGCAATTTCCAGAACTTGCGAGCGCGGCCGGGGCCTGTCGCGTCATTCCGCGCCGACCCGAAGGCAGAAATATCTCGAAAAACGTGTCGGCGGCTCGCGTAACTCCACAGCTGTCAGGTTTCAGTTACCATTCTCCGTTCACTCTTACCTGAGTTTTGGAATAAACAAAGCCTCTTGTAAACAAACATTTTCATTGGCCGCCGGCCGCCGCGTACATTATTCGTGCGCAAGAAATAGTCCCTTGGTTACGTACCATTTGTAAGTATTTTTACACTGCCTTTTTTTATAACAATTGTTATAAAGCATTATAGCGTTTCACCATTAATATCCAATACAGTTTAATGTGTCAGCAAGTATTTACTTACAATTATGTTAGCAGACGCCGGGTGTACAGTGTACAGTTGATGCCCGGCGCAACAGTTGTATTTTGGATTCGCGCGCGCACGGTTTGTTATGGATGACGCCGGTCGCCGGACCGAGTTTTGTAAAGCACAGAACGGGAAAGCCTTTGAAAAGTGCACAGAAAACTATTGTGTTGAATGTTTTTAAAACATTTTCAGTCAAATATCCGGATTGTCGTGTGAACGATAACGCGAGTTTAACTGCAGAATTTACGGGTGTTTCGAAGAGCAGTGTGCTTCGTGCAAGGAAAGAATTACACGACACTGGGACATTAACATCTCCCGGGAAGAAAAGGAAACGTGAGTATCCTGTTATCAAAACTTGTGATGATTTTGTGAAGACGGCTATTAGTCGAAAAGTGCATAGTTTTTTCTTCGCAAATGAACCACCTACGCTGAACAAAGTGCTACGGTGCTTCCTGTTATATTACTTCTCCGTTGATTTTATTAGCACCAACTAGTGCTTGGCGCGCAAGATGAATTCAGCCTATCACTTGCTGACGCGGCGCAGTGATACGATTGTGTGTGTTTATTTCGAAACTCAGCTAAGAGTGAACGGAGAATAGTCAAAGGCATGGCGCCGCGCGGGGAGTTGCGGGAAGGATGGGGGAAAGCGACAATCCTTGTTATCTTCCAGGCGCGCGCGGCGCATATCATGTTGCGGCAGTCGCCAGCCAGCTTTGCACCTGCACGTGTACCGGCCTTGATCACTTTCGTAACAGTATTGTAATTTTCTAATTTTTTAGTAAATGGTCATGCTTGCGTGTAACTATAAAAAAAATGTAATTAAATGACGTAACATTTCTACCAGAGAAACAGGAAGTGTGCTGAAGTCTGTTTCACCCTTGAATTTAATGACCTTGGTCACAAGCCGAAAAGTAAATGTCTTGTTACGCACGATTGCGTTGTGACCACTCAGGCATTGTCATAGCTCTTGTCTTTCAGTTTCGAAATTCACGTAATCGATTTAGTAGCGTAGAAGAATAGAAAACTGATAAAATTAAGAGAGAATCTAAGCAAAGAACGCAATGCACGCACACCGTAGCGACGTAAGTGCGTAACAAACTGAGTGAAGATGAATAATTACTTGATTACAGTGCTAGATAAAACAAATAGTAAAACATAGCTTTCTGTTTTAAAAATACCTGGTGTTTACATAACTCAATATCAAGTAGAAGTGGCTTATTCAGAATACAAGGAAATTAAACTGTCTTACCTCAAGATGGTTAATGATGTGAACAATTGAAGTTAGTGGTTGTTTAATATGTGCGACATTGTTCTGTCTCAGTGATGAAGGAATGTTGCCAAAGTACTGGTCAGGAAAAAAAAACTGGATTGAATTGTTACCTGTATTCTCATATGGAATGTGCTTGGAACACAGCACAAGGGACTCGCCTAAGGTTCAGTCTCCACACTTGTAGGCACGGGGTGGCAGATCACTCCGCCTACCGCCAAGGACTCGCTTCCCCAATCACCAAACCCTTAGCGAGTCAAGAGAACTCGCTGCCTACTGCCGAAGCCTGGGTGAATCGGGGAACTCTCTGTCCAACTGCCGAAGCAAGAGTCATGTTTCCAACGTGGAGGGCGTTGCTTTGGCGAGCGGGTTTCCTCAGAGGTGTTTTAGTTCCTCCCTCCTGTGCAGTCTTTGTTTCACTGACACATCGTCTCACCGCTTGCCTGTATCCAGCGCCGATGTAGGTGAGACGCTTACCCCTATCCAAGGCTCGATCTCATACGCCCAGTTGTCTATCACATTTTCTTGCCATTCCCATTAATCACCATAGCTCTCTGGCATTTTATTTTTCGTCTCAAATTTGCTCAATAGATTATTACTACATTATTATCTAACAGCGGCTAAAAAGGCACGCAAGTGTTGGTATTTACGATGACTTCCGTCACCTTATACAGCTTGGAAATAATGTTGAGAAAAGTAGTGACATAACGTGCAAGAGAGCTATCGTGATTTATTCACAGGAAAATCCCTTATTTAAAAAGTAACGACAAGAAATTGAAGTCAACTGGCTGGTGAGAACGAACATTAGTTACACAGTCCATGCGAGAAAAAAAAAGTCGCAGTGGCATTTGCACGGTAGGTATTCTTCATTATGTGGTCATACACTGAACGTCTCGCGAGGGAAGAAAGAAGGTAAACTTTGCCATCCGGAACAAACTGCCATTTCTTAAATTCGGGGTCTTGCTTGAAATAAAAAATAATTGTCAATTACTTCGAAAAGCAATATAAGATAATGACGCTAAATTATGCGGTTTTGATAAAAGTGTGATTTATTTTTTGAAAGGCTTTGTGAAAATAGCCGTCGAGAGCTTTTTTTTTATGTGTTTTTGTGTTTTGTGGAAACTTACGACTTAAAGATGTGCAAAATAAAGTTCTAATGAACGCGAGACTAGCATTCACCATTCAACGTGGGTACACTAAAAATATACTTTTTTTTTTTTAAACATTCCTCAACACCTAATGGAAATTATTAACGTTATCTCTAGGATAAATTTCTTATATTTGTATGATACATTTCTTATGCATTTAACGTTTTTCTAAACGTAGGATAGAAAACCTCGTATTCACGAGATATCTTTACATAATATAAATTTTATAACTCCTTAAATGTTCATGAACGTTACCAAACTATTTTTAATTTTTTTTGCATCAACTTAGAAGTTAATAAAGTTACACACCTGAACGGGTCGTGCAACTATTGCAATCTAAACGATGCCCCTAAAATAATTTGCAATGGATAGCTCATATTCTGACGGCAAACTTCTCGAAGTCAAGGCTACAAAACGCCTAACGGAGTTATTTCGTAAAATGCTGTCGAGACAGACCTTATCGAAAGTAAATGTAGACAGTGGCGTAATTTACTCTTATCAGATAAGTGGGGTTCCTTCTTTACCCAGCTTTATCAGCAAGTCTTGTTAATGGAAAAAATATTAAGGTCGTGTCAAACTATTCTCAAGTTCACGCAGATTTCATAACGTGCGCTCGCAATGTGACGTCACTCCCTCGTGGAAATGTACGTGGAGCATCCTTGTTTTCTTTGGGAATCAACTAGTCATGTTATTTACACGTTCCTGCTCGTTGTATGCCGGTGTTTGCGTTGACGTATGTTGTACCTATGTTACATAGAAAATTCACACGCATTTAATTGCTCGTCTGTTTCGCTTTAGGAATTTTACACGCGCCTTTTAATTTTTAAACCACAGACTTCATGTGCGAGCAGTACTGCGTTTTAATGGATTCTGTAACGTTTAAAATTATAATTTTCGGTGTAGTTTTAATTATTTATAATACGCCTTCCCCCGGAGTATCAAAACGGCATAGAAACGGTGATGTTAATAATACTAATAAATACACAAGTGACTAATATTTTTACTACAACAAATAAATTTTATTGAATATTTTTTCCCCAGATATATTTTAGACTAGTAAAATTATCTAGCCAGAATTTATTTGGAAAGTTTGGTTTTATCTCAGGCAGATTCAGTATTACGAATATCAGCAAATTTTTCACACGGAATTATTGGAGCAGTGTACTCACGGGATTGGCTACTTGAAGACAACCTAGAAAGTATGTATGTATACATGTACGCATATAGTTCCCTACCACTCCCCAGCTCTCGGTTGAATGTCAACCCTGGTTTGCCTGCCGCACTGCAGAGCGAAACTTAGGTACCCACTACTTCGAAAGCCATGATATAGTTTATCAAACAAACATTTAAGGTTCACATCGCCTCCTTGACTCCAGCAACCATCATACAAGTTTCACGATTGTGTTTTCACACCTACTACACCACTAGCAAGAAAAGATGTTTTACCCGCCATGTTCTTACTTCAGCCATTGTATCCAGGGATACAGTCCTTTCGACAGCCCTTCCCTTTCATTGGTTGTCTTCTTCCGTCTCTAAGATGAATATATCACTTCCCCCCCCCCCCCCTCAAGCTGCCTGCAATCTTTCTGGCCTGTAATCTTGGCCAGTCCAAGCAGGGGTTAGGCTAGCCTGACCTTTCCTCCCAGAAGGCAATGCGGAATCAATAACGTCGCGTGGTAGCAAGTTCTCAGGTGAAAGTCGGCGATGTCGAGAATTCACAAATAACACCTCTAGTTTATTTCTGCTTGTTTCAGGAGCATTTACCGGGTGAAATAACATTGACAGCGTTTGCATCACTGGCATTTTTGTTATGCCGCAGATGTGAAACTCATTAGGTACTCGTTTATTTTTACACGATTTTTCTTATTAGACCGACAGTGTTTGTTAAGTGAAGACAAAATGTGGACGTTTTACAAATAAAGAGTAATAGTTGTTCTACTTCGGCTTTTAAAAAATGCATTTTTTTTCTCTCCGGGTATTTTGAAAAGGGATTAATGAAATCGCCGCGTGCTTGTATGTGGCATTAACATCCTAACTGAAAAATTAAAAGTCAGTTGGAACTGAATCTTTATGTTGTCATTTGTAATGGCGAACTGTAAGTTTTGAATGAAGAACGAAACATTTTCTTATTCAGAACGAGCGTTCTTCTTGGCGGTGCTCTTTCAGAACGACGATGCTTGAGAAAAAAAGCTTTTCAAGTTACAGTTGGTGCAAAGGAATGTATTGTCGGAAGGAAACACTAAAAGTATTTCATTTCAAGGGTGATCCTATGACATTGTTACGATTATTAAAACAATAATCGTCGTGGGAAAACTACTGGGTTCGTAAATGGATAGCCCAAATTAAAGATTTTACTACACAGTTTTATTTATTGCCAATATTTACATCACTACAAATAATCTTCTAAAAATGCCTAGTAATCAATTACACTTAAAAATGTTTATTCACCAGTCACTCGGTTTTTACACACCGCACACCTCGCTGGCCCGCACATCTGGCGCAACTCTCGCCGCAGCACTCCTCGTGGACTTCCGTCGCGGAACTCCGTCGCCGCACTCCGCCACCGCCGTCGCACTTCTCTTCGCCGTGGATCTACTCGACGCTTCACCCGGAACTTCGCTCGGGACTCTCGCCGCACACCCGCGGCACTATCGCCCGGATCAACTCCACTCTGAACTCAACTCTCGGTGGCCGGCGTCCTGGCTTATATAGGTCCAGGCGCCACTTCTAGAATTTACGAGCGCGGCTGGGGCCAGTCGCGTCATTCCGCGCCGACCCGACGCCAGAAATATCGAGATGCGCGGTGGCCCGCGGAACTTCCCAGCTGTAAGGTGTCAGATAACGCCGCAAAGGCAGAGCGTCGCTAGGGGAGCAGAGGGAAGGTGGGGGGAAGAGACGATACTTGTAATCTACCAGGCGCGCGCGGCACGTCTCACGTTGCGGCGGCCACGTGACATCAGTGGCCGTGCGGGGCCGTCAGCCAGCTCCGAACCTGCACGCGCCGCGGCCCTGCTCACGTTCGTAACAATATTGTAGGTCTAGCCAATAACCCGTGCTTCGCTCACGCACTCTCAGGGTATTGCGGATATTTTACCATTGTGAGATCAGTATGTGTTTAATCCCAAACTTTTTTACTAAAGAAATACACAGTAAATTGTCAGGTAAGTAAAAGATTTGATTCATAACAAAAAAAAGTTTATTAATGCTATTTTCGTAAATGGTTGTGCGTAAGCCTTTTTAATCTTTAGTGTAGACTAGCTGCCCGACCCGGCTTCGCACGGTTGTATTAATGGGGAAAAAAGAGATCAAATCTCTTATTTACAGTTATAATAAATGAAATAAAATGAAAATTAATTAATTTTGACAAAAACTTAATACAATGCTTTGTAATGTACCGAAGAAAAAACGAATAGCACCGATGGTTTCCCGACTCGAGCACGCAACGTTGTCATGGAGACGAAGTACCCACTGTTTCCCGGGCTTAAACACCAATCAACATTGATAGTCAGTTTATTATTAATTATAAATTATTAAGAACATTAATAGAAATAAAAACCATCCTATCTCTCAAGTTGGAAAAAATTACACATAAATGCCAATTTTCATCGAAATCGTTTTACTTGGTGAAGAGTTCTCTGGAAACAAACATCAGGACCCTGGATATTAAGATTAAGTATCCGATTATTACTAACACTTGAGTGACTTTTTTGAACTATTAAATTACAGTAGATGAATATCTGTTGAAAATATTTATGACAGAGCAACAAATGCAAAAGAGGAATTGTGTTAATATTTACAGAAATACCTGTTAGAGCAAAGCAATGCCTTAAAAATGAAATAGAACTCGAGTTATCTCTCTCTATCTCTGTCTCTCGCTCCATTTCCCCACCTTGTCCCCTCCCCACCATTGGTGACCTCGAGCTGTGGTAACCGCCGCGCGTAACACACGCGAATGAGAACCAGTTACGTCAGGGGAAAGACTGCACGCAGCCACGAGGAGTTAAACATGGTGTTAAGTCGTGTCTGTTAGTGTGGCGATGCCCCGAGACCCGTGGTCTTCCCGGCTTCTTGGACCGGATACCTACCTGTCTGATCCTATTGCGTGTCTCATCCGTAGTTTGCAGTGTGTGTACCCTGATGGAAACATTTCTGCCGTTGGCGCTCTCCTTGTTTCGCTCTGCCCTGTTGCTGTTTAAATCTGTCTGGAACATTGCCAGGCGGTATCAGTTGAGCAGAAGTGTGTACTGCAAACTAAGCGTGAGACACTATGTAGCCAGGCTCCTTGCAAGCACGGAGCGATGCGACGTGGTGCTCAGACTGACGCGTGTTCCTAAACGTCTCTTATCTGTGTCGTAAAGCTGTGCGCACAACGATCTGTCACCCGTCCGCCCGCCCGCCCGCCCGCCCGCCTTCCATCCACAAGCCGAGCGATTCGCGTAATCCGCACGTCCGTCAGAATATTTTTTTTCCTTTCCGACGCTGCCGACAACTATTAAGGCTGATATTTTTTTTTTTGGGAAAATTTATCATGCAAAGGTTAAGCACTTTTAAATGATGAAACTAACTTTTAAAATATTTATTTCAATACATTTTCGAGTTACCCTGCTTAGTTACTTTTGTGTTTAGGACATATTTCAAACTTACGTCTTCATAAGCAAGTTAAAAACATAATACGGAAGCAGATCAGTAAATAATCAGACTAAAAAAAAAAAATCCTTTTAAAATAAAGACAATGCCTTTTAGATATTTTTGAGGTTATAGTAATTAACTTAGATAATCAGGGTTCTCGTAGACGGGAAATCTGAAAAACGTGGAGAATGAGGGTTTTGAAAATTAATCTTCGAAACCTTGAAAACACAGGGAAATTGCCATTATTAGTTAATCAAACTGGATTAATAATTTAAAATGTTTTCCTGTGTGTGTGTGTGTGTGTGTGTGTGTGTGTGTGTGTGTGTATATATATATATATATATATATATATATATATATATATATATATATATATATATATATAGCTCACAGATACGTACTGTAAGAATGTCACTAAAGCCATGCGCCTGTTTCGCGTGTTTACCCGTACTCTACTCGGACCTAGGACACACGACCTACGACGATGTGTTGTTAACTGACCAGCATTCGCTGGCCTTGAGTTGTAAAGACAGAAAAAACAACAGTGCGGTTAGCTTCTTTCTTTTTTTTAGCCTTCGGCTCATTGAAATCAACCAGACTGATTTAGAAGGCAGGACTTCCTAATTTGCATGAGTCAGGGGTTTACAAAGTGACTTTTTTTATTGACTTGTTTTAAAAGCGTCTAAATCAGTGCTGTATTTACGCCTGGAATTATTCCTTACCATAGGAATATTCTGCAATGTTACTGATTAATTGTCTGTGAATTTTCCTGTCACGAAACGTTACACTTAAAAAAAAAGTGAACAAGTTTTTGAGTACTTTCCTGTGACGTGTAAACGCAAATAAACTTACAATACGAAACTCGGACACGAAATTTAAAGTAGAGTATTTAAAAAAATAATATCGGAGCGTGATGAAACATACTGAAAATAAAATATTCTGGTTTCAAGTACATACCAAAATTTCTAGACGCGGACCATACTCTTACTTTCTGCGCCCTCCGCTTGAATTCGCTGCCTGAATCGTAAAACGTAGACATAAAAAAAAAAACTTAACCCCGACTTGAACCTGATTTTCGACAAGGAATTTATTAAGATACCGTCCATATTGTAAATACTTATTACAAACAAATCTTAATCTTATTGATCTGATTCAAATTTATTATTTTTTGTTTAAAAAAGATAAAAAGTTCCTTGAGCCATACAAGCGCGAGCTCTACCTATGTTACCGAGACCGTTGACATGTTACAAGGAGGATATTTTTCATAATCATTGTTTTGCCAGTTTTCTTAGGTATTTTAAAACTTGATATTACTTTTTATTGTGACTAATTTAATTCACCAAATTTATTCCGAGTTTTTCACACTATTAATATGTTTAATTTGTTATACCAATACGTTTGGTATGCCACTTAATGTTTACAAAAGTGACTGTATACGGGTTTAAGTTGGCTGTACGTGGGTCCACCATCGTTGTGTCACATTTCCATTCATCGACTACCGTTTCATTCTTACGAAGTTAGTCCTACCAAATGCGGGAAGCCTTCTTTTCACAGACGAGAGAGCCAAACCTCCGATCGTGCATCTTCGGTATTTTTGTTCATCGTATTAGGTTAGCTACATTATAAATACTTAAAAACATTGTGGACGGTTGATTTGGTTAGGATAGCTACATTAAAGATACTGTGAAATCATGTAAACGGTTTCCTAGCCCTGGATAGCTACATATTAAAAAGTTATTTGCTAAGCAACCATAAAATGATTTTACAGTATTTTTAATCTATACTTACCTAATATAACCAACCATCCACAATGTTTTAAAGTATTTATAATGTAGCTAACCTATCCTAATCGACCGCAAAATTTAATGCCACACCGGTTTATACGAAGAAAAAAAAAGCGAGCATGAACTTCGGGGAACTTCGGGTGTGGCTCTCTCGTCTGTGAAATGAAGGCTTCCCACCAAATGCTGTGTACCGAGAGCTAAGATGTTTAAATACACAAAAAAGTATTTAGAAACGGAAATACAACGCATTCCAAGGATAATGGGGAAGGAATCTGCCATGACTGATCGGAAGGAACCGCCATTGCATTATTTGGGATTCCGGATACCCACGGGGGAACAGTAGTAAGGATGGATTTTCTGGGATTCCAACCCAAGGCCCGCCAAACTGAACGGCTTTGAGGCATGTGAACGTGACGTGAGATGCGATCGTAGACTGGATCTAGGATAGACTATTCAGTAAAGAGCCGTGTGCCATCCACAATGTTTATTCAAAAGTGATTTTTTTTCTCTCTCTCTCTCTAGAGATGCGTGAAATTTTGAATATTTGTTCATTTCAACACAAACTTGTGTAGGACTTATGTCACAAAATATTAGTACAAATACAGTTACGGTTAATGTCGGACAGCTTTGCGCTATTTTCACCTCTGTTCAGTGGTGAATGGCAAAACGTGTATGCCTATGTCAGTAGGTGTCGGTGGCGATAACTTTGTCTCCCCAATGTTATTGAACCATTTTTCTGTACGCGATATTTAAATTTTTTGTAACCAAGCACTCCCGTTTCTAAACAGCTATTAATTCGACGCTTCGCCTCTGGGTTATGTTTCTCACTCGTTATCACAGTAATGGACTAAATACTATGGACATACATAATATATATATTTTGGGCATAACGACGTGTTAATTAAAACTTGATCAAATAATATGGTTACACATTAATGTCGCATATAAAACGGACATGATTTGTAACAACTGCATAGCTGACCTATTAGCATCCCCCCTCCCCCCCCAAAAAAAAATCAACTCCAAATACCACATAATTTTTAGCAATGCACACTTTATCCTTCCAGAAAATGTGAGTATTTCGCACAGTAGTATAAAATTCATTTCAGTCAATTTCCCAGAACGACATATACAATCTCTCCTGAGATTAAAAATAATGATATTGGCGTGGGACCAATTAGGTTTCGAGTTAAATAAATGCGAGAAATGTGCCAAAGACTTCTGATCGAACAAACAAGTATTTATATTTTAATTTTATCAATAATTAAAAAGGTGTGAAAAATATATTTTATAAGGGCCTTTTAAAGTAAGTTAGAAATAAAGATTTTTTTTATTCACTTTCAAGGACCGAACGAATTATCGCAGCTGCTTGAAATTTGACAAATGTTTAAGTGGTTTTACAGTCGTGTGTTGGCAAATGTTACAATTTTTAAAAATATTTCACGTGCGACAAACACAAACTATTATATATAAAATGTTACTGGCAATGAAATTGGCGATACAGCCATCATCTTTTGAGAAAATAATTATGTTTATTCTAAATTTACCATTCATTCGGAAAATATTTGTGTGAACACATCAAAAAAATTAAGAATTAAAAAAAATCACCAATAATAATATTAACAATGCCCCAGTTTAACCATCTTTCGAAAACAAAATTATTCTAATACGCATTTCAGTTACGTCTCGCCCGCGACGTACTGAAAATTGAATTTTTTTTATAGGAAAGTTTCTCGTGCCCGCGTATTATGTCGCGCTGACGTCACAGCTATGTCGAATGTGATTGGTTAGGAAATGATTGTATTTGCATAGCGTCCATGGCGGTGTACCCGTTTCGCAATTGTGATCCTAGCGCTTTTTGTATATGAAAGTGGTTGCTAACGTATTTTCCCAAGATGGCAGAACGAGAAGTATGACAACATGTACAAATATTTATTTACTTTGTCGCTTTGTTCCATACCGTTTACGCAGAAAATTTTGAATGGTCATTCGAATACTAGCACACTGCACACATTTGTGGCGTATTAAGGCTGCGCGCGGAATTGCTGTGTGTAGGGCTTGGAGTAATCTATAATTTTATCCGGAAAGGGTATGGGAGGTGGTAAAGTGGCGCAAATATATCGCTCTATTTTCTCTGAAATTTGTTAATGAGTGTATTTTGTTTCATGAAGGTGTATTTTTTTCTGAGGGCTTTCGGCAACCGTGACTGGCAGTAAGTTAACTATGCTTGATTTGAAAAGTAAATATTGATAATGTATAAGTTAACACTATATATCCTACGGGCGGGTGCTATTTTCTGACAGTTAACTTTTTTAACATTTTTTAGTTTGGCAGCTGAATATTCTTACATCATTCAAAAGTGTGCTCGCCCATTTGATAGAATATGCCTCTTTAAACAAACTTAATTTTGGGTTCCTAAAACATTCCATACTTGACAGGGAGACTTTGATTATAGTCCAATAAATATTAGTAATGCTCAAGCAGTCATTTGAAAATTTATTAGCTGCCGCAGAAAATGGTAAAATTTCCAGAACTCTCTAGTAGGGGAAGCATGTGACTTCTGTGGCCTGTGACGTAGCGGATGTTCATCCGGATATCGAACCGAAGGCCTAACTAATGAAACATGGACGAAATTATAGTACGTAATTATCAGTATGAAGACGTTTTCAGTTCATAGATGGATGATACCTGCGAATCGGCAATTACACTGGAAGTATTAATCGACTAAACCCTCACGTATTTCGTATTTATGGCTCAAATACTAACCTTTTTGTGTTTGAAGGTCATAAGCGTTCATCACATCCTGAAGAACTGCTGCTTACCATTGACGCTGAAGTTCACATCGTCGACAAAGCGCAGTTACTATGCATGTAATTCAGCAGTTGCAACGGCCGTGGTAAACTTCTCTCGACACCAGGAAACGAAACACCGCGCAGTTCCAACTCGACGACGCGGCGCCAGCGAGAATTCCAGCAGAGCAGGAGTCCAGGAGGGAAGTCGGAAGTTAGTTCCGCGGGCCGCCGGCAGAGCTCGCTGGCCGCTAGTGTACCGGGAGACAACTGACGTGCTCACGTGCCGCGTGACCGCTCCGGGGGCCGCCTGTCGTCACGTGATTCGCACGTCACGTGCTCACGTGCTCGGCACGCACCTCGCTCACGGCCGACAACCCCCTGCTGCGTCAGTGGACCAGTCACGGCCAGCCCTCTTCCTTGGAGAGTGGTGGACTCTCATTTCCAAGTCTCAGTTCGGCCATCTTCTTAACGGGATACAAGAGCCAGTCCTGTCAGTCGTTATCCGATAGAGCGCGCGGGTATCGCGAATATGCAGCGCTCGGCTGCGGCGAGGCTTACTCCGCGCGCGGGGTTGCCAAGTCGTCAGTCGCGCGCTGGCCGCTGTCGCAGTGCCTTGGTTATCTGCCTCCCTGCCACCCGATATGTTTCCTCGCGGCCAGACACCAGCTCCGCCGGTATCCAAGGCCTTCACATGCTGTGCGCGTTATATGGGCACGTGTTATTTTACTTACCTTTTCAATTAAACAGTTGTCAACTACAATTTCTTCGCTGAAACAATTTATTTATTAGGGATTTAGTTACTATTTGAAGAGTGTCTTATAGCCAGAGATAATGATGTATAATCTCGGCCCGGGTATGATTTTGTGGACTAATTTCGAGCATAAACCGAAAACAATAAAAAAATAATTCACAGTCTTATAACTCTAATCGACTAAAAAACCTTTCACTCGAAAGAAATAACTTATTTTAATTGTACTAAATACTTTAATAAAGTGATGTCTTAAATACTTCCTGAAATGTACAGGAACAAACACTATACAAAATTTAATGCTGTATTAAACAATGATACTCTGGCCAGAGTTTTTTTGTGTAATTTTACAGAGAATTCAAAAAGATAGTTTTTATGTATGTACATTAATGATACCGTTGAAAGACACCATTAAAAAAGTTATACAATATGTGTACTATTTAAATAAATATATTAATTACATATAATTTAGCATAACATTAAAGATTGAAATGAACATGTTGACATACGTTTTTAAACAGAATAATTATAGTCTTTCAAGCACTTTCACTGCTACGATACACATAATATTACTTTAGTAAAAGAGGTCTCTATATAAATTTATAATAAGTTCGAATTTAATTTACAAATAAACATAAAATATGTTCTGATAAACTAAATTCTAAAAAAAAATCGTATTGCTTTTACAATCAAAATATGATCATAATATTATCTACACTGTTATATTAGGACTGTGTCAAAAACAGAAGAAAACATGCATAACATTTAGGAAACCAAAACTGAAGTAATCTGTTTTATGTTTTTCTTTAGTGATTTTTGAGCTTCTTTTACAAAGTCTGGCTCTCGCGTATTTAGTCTTCGGGTATTTAATGGATCTGCTATCTCTGGAAGTAAGCACTCCGCAAAAAAATGTAGCTTTGACAGCATGAGTTTTTCCCAAATTTCTTTGTCGAACAAAATTCTTTCAACATGGAAATCATTTTTCGTAAGAACTACAAAGTCGTAATAATTTCTACTGCAGACGCCAAGTTGACCTTGAATCTGGTTTAAAAAAAAAAAAAAGTGGGTTTTTTTTAGACGCAAATCTCCAAGTTTTTCTTCGATAAAAGTTTTTTTTTTCTTTTTTGAAATATAGTCCTTTAATTTATCGTCACCAGCTGAAAATAACCATATAACTTCCAGCAAACCATCGTCTGCCACTAGTACATCTGGAGATATTCCGAGAAATGAAAAGCTTGGGTGCACAAAAAAGCCACAATCTTCGACTTCGACATTTTTTAGTTTGGATTACATATTCTTAGCCACATTTTCGTTAACTCGTCCAAACTGAACGGCTTTGGAATTTATCTCCCTGTGATACAAAATTTATTTTACTAGACAGTGACAGGATGTATGTGTTCTTTTTACCACAAAACCGAAACTATATATGCTGTAAGTCTGTTCATAGAAGCATCCCTCCATTTAGTGTTCTCGTGTTGACCAACAGTACTTCCTTCTTTCCAACTCATGAATATTTTTTTATTTTGTTGCATCCCGATTCAGGTTTTTGAGGATAAACTTCATCTTTGTATCAAGTTCTTCAGGACTCAACACCTCTTCAGGACACAGAATGTCTTCAGCACTAGGACCATACACCAAATCAGGACCAGGAGTGTTGTTTGGTCGTCTCTGTTTATTTGGAGGGCCATCTTCATGCTGGAGACAGCTAATTTTTAAAACTGTTTGGAAGTATTTTCCTGGGCTTCGACCAAATTTGTTTTTCCATGGGATGAAGTGCCACCTAAGACCTCTGACATGGGCCAGTCCAGCTCCCATACAACGAGCGTGATAAGAGCCTCTTTTAGCAAAGTTTACCCGTTTTCCACCTGAAAACTTAGCTAACATATTCATATATCGGTCAACTTGATTTTTAGTTTTGTTAAGTACGAGTCTATCAGATTTCATTACCATAGGATCAAGAGCCTTTTCAATAGCTTCTATAATCCCCGACTCTTTCACAAATGTCACAAAATTTTCATTGGTATTTTTTCTTTTTCAGTATTCTACACGGCAGTTTTCGTGACAACCGAATACATGATGAGGACCATTTTTTATGTCAAGTTTTAATCGAACGATAGATGTACCAACAAGAGATGTTCCAGCAATTTCGATTGCTTTTCTAGCGCCGGATTTTAATCTTACTATTGTTGATTCAAGCAAACGACGCGCAGATGGTGGAAATGACATATTTCTGGAAAATTTGTGACAATGGTTTTTTTTACAATGTGGTTTGCACACTCAATTTTTATGACTTCCCTTCCGTAAGGAACTCGCTGCTTTATTCTAAAGTAAACACTGAATCTCCGTCACCAAATTTAGTATTTTAACAAGTGCTGCTCAACACTCCCGCAGAACCCTTCTACTATTATAGTTTGTTCCATTACAGTGCTTGGACCACTATAGTTTTTAAAGCAAAGATGTTCATTCACCTTTTTGTCTTTGAGTCTTGCAAATTCGCATGCGAAGCAATACTTCCTTTTCACTCCCAGGTACAAGAGTTGGTTTGTTTCGGCTCTGATAATGCAATTCTTCAAAAGAAAAAAAAAAGTTAACATGCACATTTTGACTGGATGTTGTAAGTACTGATATATTTTATTTTAAGAACAACATACTATAAAGGAAGCATTGGTGTAAACAAGAAGATAACTAACTTACCACTCCACTTAAATTTAAACTATGTCAGTCAGTCCTCTTATTCCAGCCGCCGTCCCCTACGACACTAATATGTGGTGTATTATTTTCTACGTTCCCTATGGCAATAGCTAGTTTTTTTTCCATTCTCTATCATTTTCTTGGAAAGTTGTCTGCCGAAACTAAATTTAAAAAAAATCATCGTAGTAGTAGCGTTAAGAAAACTTACGCAAATCACATGTACACATATTTCACAACACAAATCTATCACATTATAGGGTTGTGCGAATATTGTATTTTGGTGGTCGAAAATTTTGAATAGAACAGGAATTTTTTTTTTATTTATTGCTAATAAATTCAAGGTCAAAAAATTATCTTACATTTTCACTTAGATAGATACATAACAATACAAACACATGTAGTGAAAATAGTAATACCATATTAACTTTTGCAGACAAAGTGAAAATTGTACCATGTTTATTAACTATTGAAGCAATGTAAACATCATTAATATGCACATTTCTCAGATAGAAATATTAAAAAGTGCAGTGTTGTACTTTTTAAAATTAAAATTAAAATCCAAATTCCATGACCGCAATTAATAACGGAGGGGGGGGGGAGTTGAGAATTTGTAAAATTTGAAGGAAGTAGGCTGGAAAATAACTTGTTGCACTCATGGGTGCCGCGTGTTGAGATCCTCTTCAAGAGAACTATACTACCAGCCAGCTTGTGTTAGCTACCCAAGGTCGACGGCTCACTGTTGAGATTCAGCGCTTCGTTCCGTGTTGTCACTGGGCGCCCTCACACGTACATACCCACACCACTTGAGGCAGACATTCCTCCAACTGCCCGAAAGTAGCGGCAATCTCCTGATAGTTCTGTAGATCTCTTTCCAGGAGTGTCACGTGAAGGCTGACATTTCACGAATGTGGTAGCACGGTCGTGGGCGGCGAGTGCTAAGAGATGGTGTTATCATATTGTAACACGTATATTTATAAATGTGTTTGTATGTAAATCTGTTTAGTTTCGCTATTTAAAACGTGTTTATCTTAAAACGTTCATTGGTTACCAAAAAGTAATCAGTAGGTAGAAACCAGAATCTATAACTGTAACTGCCATGGGCACATAGCGGCGGTGAGGACTGCCATACACACAGTGTGTGAGGTAACATTGCGTGAAATATACCCTGTATTATTTGAATGCTGATATTGTTCCTGTAGATGCTAGCTGCCAGACGAACGGTCACGTGTCACGGCTTGTTTTGGTATCAATTCAGGTCCTACATGTACTTGTAGGTTATCAGTTTTTTTCCATAAGACAGCCATCTATTAAGGGAAATAAATAGTTAGATATAACAGTGTATTATTTTCGTGCTAGAGAAGGTTGAATACGGATTCAAGAGAAAAAAACATTTTTTTATTAGGTTAGATCGGGGATGGTCAAAACTAGTCCAAATGATAATAACGATGCTTTTACCTGGAATCGTGAAGTGTCGTATGGTTAAGAGTCTACTGTATATCGGCAAATAAGCAATGACGACTATAATATCTTATGAAAAAAAAGAGAAGTTTGGCTTCACCTGAGTAACAACCAGCAACTACAGATGTGCCTGTAAATATTAGTAATTTTAATCTTTGATATTCGACTTCCGAATGTGAATAGTTCATAAATAACTGCGCAACTATTCGTGTTTACGAATATCCGCACACCCCAATACATTTTCCATTTTTTTTGTGACTAATATTGGTATACTAAAATTAAATTAAATACTTATTTTTAGGCAACTAATAAGATTTTCAAACTGTTGTCTCATTGCTATGTGGATTCATTCAATGTAGCTTCCTAAGTAAAAACAAAATAATGCCTGATAAAGGGATTTATCTTTAAGTTACATTCAGAAAGTCGTCTAAAAATTTACAATTATTCTTTCTCCTCCGAAGAACAGAACAACTTAAAATGTTATGTAATAATACAATGGTATATGTACCTACTGGCTGCTTAATCTACTGAGCCTTTTATTTAATGTAAACCTTAGCATGCAAGTATGGAATCAATTATGAAACTTTTCGCACAGCGGATCTAAGCTGTTCCATAATATGTAAAAAATATTTAACCTATCTAAGGTGCAAGTTTCAAGTTTCCACTTTTGGTTCACATTGTCTTGAACTCCAACAAAAAAGGTGGGGGGGGGGGGGGGAAGAGATTTCAGAGCTAGTGCACTGAGATTCTCAGGGTAGACGAATTAAGTAAAAATTATTGACGGAGTAACGAATGGTGCTAAGAAATTAAGTAACTGAAATAATATATATTGAATTGTAAGGCACAATATTATTATAAGCAGCAATTAATTTAAAAGTTGGCTAATTGTAACTAACAATTTGGCTTGGACAGTATAATACTCACGTGAATGAAAACAATACAACCGAATTGAGAACCTCCTTTTTTAAGTCGGTTGAAAATTAACTTGTTAACATGCTTACCAAATCTAATTTTCCACGTAGAACTGTTTGTTTACTCTTACTTTTAAGCTGAGGATTTTTTGCCTAACTTATACTTACATAAAATTAACGCATTTCTTGAATCAGGATAGTTTAGTTTGCAAAGCGTCACTTGATCACATTTCAAATTGAAAAAATTGGAAGTTTTTGTAAAGCACATTATGGCACAAAATATTTTTTGCCCAAACACACTTTACAGTAAATGGAAGAAATAATTAAAACTATAAAAATTTTGGGTTCACCTTCTCTTCAAACCTTTCGCTTTTCGCAGCACATCCATGCGTCTCTGAATTGATAGCACTGTTCTTAGCTTTCTTCTCGTCGTTGACACAGTACTCCGCACCATTCAGATTATTTACTGGCACGGAGGAGGTGGGGTCAGATTCCGTTAGCCGAGGATGGGTCCGAAGTGATGGCAACACGGCAGCCGGCTGCACGCTCCCGCGCGCAAGACAGGCGCAAGTGAACCTACTCGCGGCCAGAAAAAATAGCTGAAAATGCAAAATACGAAATATTTCTTGTTCTAATAAATTTAGCAGTATGCCACCGCTTACCTTTTTTATCTTTACTTTAAAAGGAAAAATTTTGCAGACTCTAAATATTTGTATATCTTACAGTTTCTTTTTTAGACCACTTTTTCTGTTTTCCTTAATTTTAAAAACGTAAAATAAAATACGTATCAATATTTTTTCTACAATATTAATCTGACAGATGATTTCTGTTGTAAAACTGCAGCAAACAAGCAAAGTACGAAATTTTTATCTGAAAAATTGTAGAAGATGTAGAAAACACTTTTTAACCTACAATTCCCTATCAAGTCGCTGGACCAGGGACGGCCTTAACGTTGGGATGGTTCCTTTCTGTAGGCCAGTTGTGACCAACTTCACTCTTTTCGGGTGCCAGATATCATTTTTGAAACTAATCCGAGGGCCAGACGCATATTAATTAATATTATATTTATTGACAATTATTTTTAATGTCTTATTTTGTAGAATGACCGGTAAATACAATATGTGGCAAGTGGTTAAGGGGGGGGGGGACCTATTAAATAATGTTTGTGAAAAAAACTTTTAATGCGAGAAGAGAGATGAATTACCATGAAACAATATATAGATTACACACATACATACATATATATATATATATATATAATATTTTTCAATATTGACCACCTCTAATCAACTTGCTCGCGACGTAAAGTTAAGCTCAAGTATGTAATGAACACTAGTTCTAATCAAGATTGTATGCAAAAAAGAAAATTACATGTTATTTTCGGCAGGAATTCCGGTTTTGTACTGAAATGTTGTTATTCATAAATGTATTTATATTAAAATCTACTAGAATTAATGTAAATGTGGAAACAAGTGTTACATTTTCGTTTTTAACGCTGCTATGAACCCGTTTCTGTTTTGTTCACACTGGTATTTTACAAGGAAAGTAGTAAAAAAATACATTCCCTGTAGCGCACAAACTAGTATAAAAGCCCGTATGTACTAGTGGCTAATATATACTCGACGGCGGTTAACACGAAATTGGTTTGCCACGAGCCAAGTATTCATTCTTGAACAAGGACATAATTAATCAGGATTGCTAGAAGTCTTTGAGTCATGGGAAACACGGAAAAGTCGGAGTTTCAAAGAAGAGGTAAGGGAAGACCAGGAGATGTCACGGAAAACTTTTAACGGCCAGGAAAAACTATCCCATGAGATAGAAATGTTTTGCCCGAATTACAGTGCTAGCAAAATAATTTCCTTTAGTGTTATAAAATCTTCCGACTGCTTAAAAAAGAAATTATTTTTTAAACTTTAAGATGTCAAATAATTAGTATTATAAGTGGAATAATTTATATTAGATTAATTAAAATCTTATCGGAGAGAGTAATAATAACTACTTCTGCCTAATAGGAATCTTTTGGTGTTGTGATATAGTTTCTGCAACAGTTTTGGCTTAGCAGCAGAAAGATTTTAATTTTGGTATGACGTTTTTGTCGAAGTATTAAACAGTTTCATAGATGACTGGATTTTTTTTTGTTATAGATAAACCTGTAAACGCCAAGGGAATTACTCTGATATTCTGTAGAAACTGTGATAATAGCTTACTCCTATAACTCAAATCATGCACAGGAAGTAAGATGAACTAATCTATTCTTGAAGTTTATGAATTATAAATAACAATAACTCATTTACGAACCCCGAACTAATCAGTACATAATCCTTTGCATTTTTAACGAGAAAATCTAAGACAATTTACTTTCTGTGTCCTTCAGTTTGCATTCAGTCAACTAACTGTGTAGTTATTTAGTAGCACTGTTGTTCTCAATCGTTGTTTTCGGAAAGTAGTCCTTATACATGCGAATGTGAGACGTTAGACATCTTGTTTTGATGACTTGAGCTTAACAGTATTTCTACTGATCACATATATTTATTTATTTTATGTACATTATTAAACTTCTTACATTAATGTGCATATAACAAAAATAATCGTATTTATTTGAATCGGGTGCGTGTTTTAATTTTTTTTTTGTGTTTTGCAATAAATCAGACCCAGAAAGGCGTTTGCCCAAACAACCTATATTTTGTTTGTCTTAAAGCTCACGTTAAATTTTGACGTTCACTCTGGCGTTTTCCGTAATTTTAAATTAACGATCAGAAAAAAACAAAGATTAAAAAGAAATGCTGATTTGTCTGTGTGAGTTCTTAATTTGTCTTCCCAATTACCGAACCCACTTCAGTCGACCTCGCAGCTTTATCAACGCGACGAAGTGACGTGTGTTATCACGTGGTGCCAAGGCCGCGCGCGCCTATGGAAGCGTTCGCGACGAGCCGCTCCGCCGCGATAACAATTTACACTCCTCGGCAACGTTCGGGAGCACTCGGCGCTCGTCGTCTGCGTGTCTAGTGACGGCGCGCGCGCCTTAGCGTTGTTTACTTTGTGCGGTGTGTATCATACTAGCGTAAACAACTAAGTGCATTAGTAGTACTACAGCGTGGTCATTCTCACTTCCATTCACGTATTGATGTTCAGGAGTCTGGGCTCAGCGTACAAGCTGGTTTACGATTGAGTACTTAGAACAGTAAGAGCTAGCAGTGTTTTTAAAAATATGACCGTAAACAAGGTTTATGGTTTTCGAACAGGCAATCGTTAACAGTTAGCTCTTCTACACACTCATGTATTAAATACAGGAGTAATTATTATAGTTAATCGTTAACGTTACATCGATGGTGAGAAAAGTCTTGCGCGAGAGTGTTTGTGAAAATTCCGCGTGATACATACACACAATAAAAACTCAAATGTATTTATCCTTTTTTTATAGCTATGTAGTTAATTCATATAAATTCGGTATCATTATATATTTTTATTATTGATTTGAAAATAGTTTGAATGAAGATAGTTTATCATCAAATTAATTTTTATTGAATTTCTATATTATTATTTAATATTTGTCTGTTTGAGCATCGCCCCAAAACTACTGGGCCGATTTTGATTAAACTTTCTGTGTTTAAAAGCTTAAGATTAGACTTAATAACTCGCTACGACGACGGGAGCCGGAGATATAACAATGAAACTTTTTTTTACAACTAAGTGCAACCAATTTAAGGTGAGCTGCCATTTATGTACCAACTTTTTCACGTTAGGCGCGTTCTAAAAAAAAAAAAAAAAAAAAAAAAAAGTGAATTTTTGCAATGCGCGCGTACCATGCAACGAAATTTTCCCTGAATGAAAAAAAAATACATACAAATAAAAAAAAGTATCTTATACTTTAGTGATTTATATTAATACTGGTCCATATAATTAAGACAGGTATTTATTTTGAATAGTGATAGAAATTGTGTTTATAAACTTTTTCAAGTGTATTTTTATAAGTTAGGTTATGTTCCTTTGTGTATAACGATGTCAGGTTTCTTGTAAGCTTCCATTGTCTTTTGCAGGAAAGTTAGTGAATGGTTTTAGTAGTTTTCTGGCCTTTTTTATAGAAGTGTTTGTAAGGTAATGCTTATAATAAACATACAGCATATTCATTGATTTTAATCTTTAATTAAAATTTATCCCGGTTGTTTTCCAAAATTAATAATTTATTTTATACACGTGTTTATATTAATATTGAATACTGAGTATTTATTTTTTTAAAATTTAATTGATACTTTACCAATCGTATTTATATCACTGCAGTCCTTTTATCATTTTATTTCTATTTATTATTTGTATGCAAAATTAAAGTTAGTTATTTACTACGCCAATTAACTATTACTTCTACGTACACGCACCTATTTTTTTTATTACACGAAGTCATAAAGAAAATAAATCACCGTGCGATGATTCGCACGCGGACACACACATAAAAGAAGCGCTGTAGTTCAGTGGTTAGAACATTCGTCTCCCACCAAGGGATTCGGGTTTGATCCCTGGCGGGGTCGAAAACCGAGATTTCGCAAGTGGGAAACGTGGCGTGACCTGTGGGTTTTCTCCAATTCATTCCGTCTCTTCTTCATATCCCATCTCACCTCACCTCACAGTCTACAGACTGGCTGGAACGACAGGTGTGTCCCTCAGGTCGGACAGCCGGTTCCTGTGAGTGTCAGCCCCGTTCCATCCATATGGACCCTGCCTCATGTGGGAAACTACATGTCGGTTTTTGACGTGAATATGTCTAAAAATTGCTTCCATAGTGGGAGGCAATTAAAAAAAAAAACGAATGATAGTAAAATCTGGGGATACAGTTTGGTGTTGCAGCTACATATCTTATCATCTCCATCCAAATTTTAATTACACCACTGGATAGCTAAAGGATCAAAGAATTCGTTACGCTAAGTGAGGACTGTGACGCATCGCACACGATGGAGGGGGGAAGCGCCGCCATTTTGAGGTCATTTTGCTTCGTTTCGATATTTCCATTTAGTGTAACTTTTGACTCTGAGAAGATACGACGTTCGTTTGCATTTCAATTGTCAGCTCTCGTCAAAATCTATCAATTGCATGTATATAACATTATTATAACATTGTTAACAAATAATAAAACATATATGTCGGACCAGTAAAAACACTCATGTAGAGCGAGTAGCTCGGTCAGGCTGACTGAGCACTGAGCCGACTGCGCACGGACGCTCCCGAGGAGCGGAAGTGTTCCAGCGTCTCTAGACACTCCAGCGTTCGGGCCGCTCCGCTCGTGCGGCGGGAGTGACGAGTGCGGGTTAGGACGAGGGAGGGACGGGTTGCGTAATCCCCGCGCCGCGACCTTGCGCGTAGCGGCCGGCGGTCTCTGGGGGCCCCCGCCCCACACTGCGAGCGCGAGCTTCGGACATGGCGGACGCGGACGACAGGATACTGCAAGGCAGGGTCAGTGGCTGTGGTGTGCATCGGTGTGTGTGTGCGGCTGTCGTCTTGGAGGGGGGGGGGGGGGGCGTGGCCGTCCGGAGTACTCCCTGCGCTCATGTCGTCTCGGACAACTACAGCGTCTGTGCGATCTTCAATTTACGGTTGTGTCAGGACACGGGTGTTAACCCTGACGAAGAACTTGTAAAGTTCTTATAAATAATGATATTTAACGAATGATGAAAAAACTGTTACTTAAATGTTCTAATGACGTGTTTAATGATTAATTTATAAAGGTTAGTTTTTAGCGCTATTTTGAAAGAATGTTTCCCGCGTTTGAAAGTCTCAACTTTTAATCCCACAGAGAATTTATTTGCGTCACTTTACGTATGACTAGAGACCTGCTAAATTCGCGGATTCATTCGGTGATAGGCTAGAATTCAAATACACATACCTCTTAGATAATTTTGCTATTGGCTTACTGTTCATCTGGACGAATCTCAACCAGTTATAAACCCTCAACTAAAGAAGGATCGAATCACAGACAAACCAGCTGAGACGACTTACAAGTCGGCAGCCAATGAACTTGCGTTATTTGCCCGAGTGTACAGGGGTATGTGCAGTCTATCCTGAAGGCCATAGAAACCGCGAATTTTGCAGATCTCTACGTATGACGTAGCTTATCAGTGACGGCAAAGATAAATATGTACGTGATAATTGATTGGCGTAGTTTTTCCCGATACATAAGGTAGTTTTATTTTTATTTTATTTTATGAAATACAAATTTCACTGGTGTTTGTTCAAACCGTAAGAAATATTAACTATAAATTTGGCTTATTGTGTAAATTAGTGCTTGGTGTCGATTGATGATGTTTTTTTACATCTGTGTGTTAAAAAATATAGACATGAAATACTGTGATTTAAGGCCGGGCTAATACAATATGCAAGGATCGAAACGGTGCAACACACAACCAACGCAAGAAAATCACGATCGTCTATGAAGCACGAAAGTCAACCCTACAACGTGAAAATGTAAAACAGTAGAAAACATATTTCTTCCCCATGCTAATTTGATAATATGTTTGTCATGAAAACACATGGAATTGTCAATACTATGATTTAAAGGTGTTTTTTTCTTTCGCTGTATGTACTCAAGTTTAACAAGCGAAAACGTGATGCATATAATAAAAATAACATTGATGCTTTCCCTGCACGTAACTTCCGCGTCTTTAAACGTTTTTAGAACACTTCACTTTAAATATGGAATGTGGAAAAAGCAAGAAGAAACCTAAGAAATTGTTGGCTGTTTAAATTGTTGGCCTATGCTGGCATTGTGTTTCTGCATCTTGCCTAGTTTACAAATGGTTAGTTTACAATCTTGTTATTGAACTTAATACATCTTGTGTTTCTTGGGTAGTTTATAAACCCGGCCTAACAGTACGTGGAGGAATAACTATGCGAATAGCTCTAGTCCAGCCAGGGGTGAAGCCAGGGGGGGGGGGGTTAGGGGTTCAACCCCCCCCCCCCCTTAGCACCAAATATTTAATTAATTTCTTATTCATCACTCAAAACAAATTTCATATTAAAATGAATAAAATTTTTACCATTACAATATTTAAATTTAAGTACCGAAAACTGCTAAAATAGCACTATTTTACACCTTAAAATCCAAATTTTCCCGGGGGGGAAGGACCCCCGGACCCCCCGCTTTAATCCGGGGGGGGGGGGGGCATGCTTCTTAACACCCCCCCCCCCCCAATTTCGAATTCCTGGAAGTGGATGGACATCCCAAAGCAGCACACTTCCTACCATCCAAATAATTATTTTCCATTCCCCTTAGGGTTGAGGATAAAAAGCAGACTCATCTCCATTAAAAATTCTTCATGAATCAGACAGAACATTTTCAAGCTTGTTTTCTTAAAAATACTTGTATACTTCCCCAAATCATGCTGAGAATTGCCCCTGTGAGACAGCGGCCAGACTGCAAGTCAAATTCTATGCAGTTCTCCAGGTTAATTCTAAATTCCTTTTAAGGACATATGCACACCTTTCCTTCCTGGTCGCCCATTCTTAACTGTTTTGTTAGCTGCTGCACACTATTCTGCATATCATCAATAGTAATCGGGAATCCTGCTTTGCAGAGAGAAAAGGCTCACTACACTAGCATGCTCTCCTTCGTGTGCCAAGATTTGGGTCCCATATTTCTTCCTACAGGTGTCTTTCCTTTAACTTATTGGAAACACCATGACTTTCCGAGGCCTGTTTGATGGACAGCTGTAAAGCCTCTTTCATCTGGTGGTGCTCATATTTCAATATGCCTCCTCTTAGCATGGCACTGCAACACTGATTTTTATGTGTTAATTTACAGATTTAATCAGTCTAATACTTAAATACTTTAAAACCATTCTTCAATTATATTAAAAAATTGTAATTGTTCTTGTGAAATGAAAATAATCCAACACTAATATCAACTAAAATTATATAATATAACATCAGGGAGGCAAAATCAACTCATGAGATTAAATTTTCAAGTAGTTCTAATGGCTGTTAATTAATGATTTTTAATAATTATACATTTTTAATGTTCAGCATTCATGGTATTAACTGATCCAGTGCTTGTCACCCCCCTTTGTTTCTATCTTTGTTAATTATCGTTAGACTTAATGTGCTAGATATCATGCTTAACATCTCACAGACATTGCACTGAAAGAAACATAAATACAATAATTAGAAAAAGTAATTACTTATCATTCTTAACACAATTCAGCAGCAGTATATTTAACTTCTTAGATGCGGGAATCCCCCTTCTGTGATCTGTGATCCAAAAATATTTTATGTTGACAAACCCAAACGACTTTTGCTCTGAATTTTAATACGTTCGACTCATGATAATTTGAATTCTTGCTCTTAATATGATTTATTTTTTTCTTAAGTGACTAATGCAGGTGCGATGACGACTACCGGTACACTTACCTTATTATATTCTATCGTGCTGCTTTCTATGTATTACAATGAGAATGTTGCATGCTACTACAGAAAACACATAGGACATTATGGTAGCACAACATCGTCATACAGATCAGACAGACGCAACTGTGCGATTGTGTCTCAAGGCCTTAGTGCTCCAGCTTTATTCTAGATTTTACTACCTGAAATATGTGCCAACTGCATGCATCGGGACACATGTTCTTGACGGTTATTTTGGCCTCAAAAAATGTTGACACTGCGGATCTTTAGTGTGCAAATGTAAGCTCATCATTAGTCTGTTCTATTGTTTTGTACAGTTGTAAGTTGCGTGGCACAAATACATCATGTTCTGTTTGTCTCTCGTCCCTCAAACTATGTGCCAATGGTTGTTTTTGGGCATATTAGTTTGCTTTCGGTCAAAGGGGCATCTGATAAAGAGGTTGCACATGCATGCACTGTCAAGTATAGGCTTTGTTGATTAATCACTAGCTTCTAATATTTCTACTTAAAAAAACATTTTCAAGTGTGAAATTTTAGTGCATGTTACTACATTAATAATCACTAAGGAAAATGGTACATTGTATTATTCAACTGTTTTTCTTCACATTTTTTACTCTTACTTTTTCTTTGCCTCTCCTTTTATGTTACATCTCCAGAAAGATTTCCCCATAATTGTCATGATTTTTTTTATTTATCTTAAAGTGATTTTTAAAATTTATTTTTCTTATTGAACAGTTTTATAATATATAAGCTCATAACATTTCTTTTTTCCTCCTGAAACTGTCATAAATTTTTTTGTTAGAATTAATCAATTTTATAATTTTGTAATGTTTTGTGAAGTGTAGTTTTTGTAGTGAATAAAAATGGTTTCTTAACTTAATTTCTTTTTCCAGAGTGCTGGTTATCTGAAAAGAGCAAAAACAGAGAAATTACGTGAAATTTTTGAAAAGGTTGGTTACTGTTTATGTTCATAGTAAAAATTGTTTCATTTTATTGTAAGCTCTAGGATGGTAAAATACCTGTGCCATAGAGAAGCTAATAATTTTTTTATGTTTAGATGTCATAAGTTTGTTAAATTTTGAATGCTGTACAATTGAACTACCTTTGACTTTATATTTTTTATTCTTTAGATGACAAAAAAAAATGTATTTAAGTGTAATTAAAAGCAAATACTCAGTCCATAATTAACTGTTTTTTTATACAACTACTAGCAACAATAGAAACTTGTGGCAATGTCATATTTAGAATATATAACATGAAGGAAATTGTACAGAAATACAAATGTTAACAGTTTGAGATTAACTACTTATACATTTATCAGGACAGTATTGTATTAAGTGTGTTCATAATAATTGCAAATTGAATATCATATAAATATATATTTTTTTACTTAAGTTTTTTAATATTTTGTATGTTTTTTAAGTATTATATAAAAAATGCTTAAAGTATTAAAATAAATGTTATGAATCTTAACTGTGCCTGACCTGGTCTTCACTATATTTTAATTAATTTTTTTTTTGTATTTCTTGTAAAATATAAAATTTATTTTTATTTTTTATAGTATGCTTCAAAGGAGGTAAATGGAGAGAAATTTATGAATGCATCAGATTTTGTTCAGCGTTATTTGGGTCTTTTCACGGATAGTGATTTCAATCCTGATTCCGTGAAGTTATTAGCGGGAATCGTTGACACCAGCAAAGATGGGTGAGTAAACAGTTATGTTTTAAACTTGGAAGTGTCTCAGCTATGTAACCTGTTAATATTAGAATCCCTTTCGGCATATACTACAGGCATAGATAAATTTCGAAGTATCTGCTTATTCTGGAAATGTTCTTGAAACTTCTATCAACTATTGAAACATTTCAGTACTTAATGTAAAATTTTTCATATTCCATGCAGCAAAAATATTTCAAATGCTTTTAACTCAATGCATCCAGCATTGAATAGCTTAGAATGATTTTTCATATTATGCCTACTGAGGTAGGAGTGAAATGTTTTGAATATAAAACAATATTTTTTTTTATCTCTTGCACTAATAGCATTGCAAATTGTAGAAAGTTAATACTCTGTAGATAACTTCTCTTTCAAAGGTAGTGTTTAGCTGCTCTCAGACTACTATATCAGGAGATAATGACTTAAATGTATCTTATTGTTGGAGTAGAATGCTGATAATGTATAAAGTACAGCATTCCTTTCTTGGTAAGTGAGCTATTGAACTGAGTCTGAAGGTAGAATGAAGAAAGACTTTACTGAAGTAAATTACTGTTATACCTTATTCCTTATTTTTGGCAAATAATTTTTTTAGTAAAGGTTTGAATAAAATTTCTCATCATCTGTCTTAACTAGCAAAGCTTTTGACTCCCTAAAAACAAATTTTACAGGGGAGGCAAAACAAAAACTTGTAATAACAGCATTAATACTGGTTGCAATAATTTGTATATTGTGTAAATATTTAGTTGTGATATACATTGAGAGTATAAGTAATATTTTGGCAAGATAAACACGCACCAGTGTTTTAACCGCGTGGTTAAAATCTTGAAATCATTAAGTGTGTCTCTTTGGACACTGGTGCTAGAAAACCATTCAGAGAACTGTTACTCCAGTATTAATATTTGTACATGTAATAACAAAATGTTGGATTTAGCCATTTATTTAATTGATATTTTTCATCTCAAATTCACCACATATTCTATATGGCTCTGACAAATATAATATTTATTTTGAAAATATGGTTTGTCTCCCAAAACCTAGTAAAGTAGTTATTGAAATTGTGTTACAGCCTTTATTATTTACTTTATTTCATTTGTCGTAAAGTTTTATCGATCAACAGACATTTTTCTATACAGTAGTAAGAAAGGTTACACAGGACCATGCACTACAAAATCACTCTAGTTTTTTTGTTTTGGGTATTCTTTATATTTCTGTGGGTTTTTGAAAATATATAACAATTTTTTTCTCTTTTAGTGAAAAACATGCTTATTGCATCTAGTATTCTTGTTTGCACTTCTTGATTTGCATAATTATTATTCAAGTTTGTTGTGCAAAAAATAAACAGATATTTTATTTTCTTAAAAATTTAAAGATTTTGTTTAGTAGGCAGCAAATTTTGTTTTTGGCTCAAATTGTAAAATTTAAATGCTGTTTTTTATTTTGCTGTAGACTCATCTCATTTCCCGAGTTCCAAGCATTCGAAGGATTGCTGTGTGTGCCTGATGCACTTTATAAAACAGCCTTCCAGCTTTTCGACACTAACGGAAATGGAATGGTTGCTTTTGGTGAGTACTGCAGCAGTCTATCTTGATTTGCAGGCATGGGCTTTGTGCTCGTGTAAAGATTATAAGTTTTATTTTATACATTTTCTCTGTCCTCATCTCAGATTGCATTGTTGATTTCTTTTTCTTAATTTTTTTTTTGTTCTCTGCAGCATTAAATTTTTCATTCTTCCTGGGGATGAATTTACAATGAGTAGGAAAAATAAATAGAACATAGTTCTTCTGGCATGTCTATCTCTGGCTTTTAGTATCCTCTGTGCTGTTATTGTAAAGTTACTATGACTAACTGATGGTTAAATTGAAATATTAATGGACAATAAATCTATATTTGACATGATATTTTTCTGCCTGTAATAATAAGAAACCATGAAAAGATGTTGCATGTATTTGTAAAGGAAAGTTATGAGGTATGTCACTAAAGATATTAAAAAAATTACTGTTAAACTTATTTTTTCTCAACATTATCTCCAGAAATATTTATGCCCTTATCTTATAGTTTTATTAATGCTCCATAACATTATTTGGGTTGCTGTCTCTGCCACTTTAGAACATACTGCTATTCCATCGTACAATGATCTAGCACCATCGCCATTTTGAAACTAAATTCCACATTTGTGTCAATTCTACCTAATCAATATGAAATAAATGATAAAGCATATCAATTTGTGACTCCCTTAATGACAATCACTTGTATAAGGGGGAATGGCCTTGAATGAGACTAATGACATGAAAGAGCAATTGCTCTTTTGTGGTGTAGCAAAGGGGCATTATCTGCATATTTTAGATTTGGATCATGAAACTATATTAGCAGAAATTTTTTCCCACATAAGAAAGGTTTTACATTGGGGTAAACATGTTATTTTATTGAGTGTTGGATGCAGTGTGGTAAAATTAATAAGCAGTGTCTTGGAGATGAAAAACTGCAGCTATTGGCGGAAACACATACTTATCATTGTAAGAAGCCATGTTACTTACATGGAGAAGCCCTAAGAAGAGATTGTGTCTTGCCAATTGCTGGGTTTTTAATGGGAATTTTTTCATTAGAAGGCTAGCAAAGTCATTTGAGTCAATATGTGGGTTCAATTCGTGCTTCAGTTATCCAAATGCTGTACAGTACTTGTTCAGCCTTAAAAATAATTGTTATTAAATTTGATATATTTTTGAATTATTTAATTACTTTACATTTATTTGTAAGGTTTAATATCGAAGTATTTTTTTGTTTTATAGGTATTGTTTCAAATAATTCAACCAAGTACCTGTTGGTTATAGTGGAGAGAATCAAATTGTGCATATTCATTTATGTGTGTGTGTGCACTTATTTTCAATAATGGACTATGTGTGAAATTCCAGATGAATTTGTCGAGGTGATGAGGAAAACAGCCCTCCTGCAGAAGATCCCCTTCAACATGGACAGTGGCTTTGTGCAGCTGTACTTTGGCCGCGACAAGAAGAGACTCATAAACTACAGTGAGTTCAGCCAATTCCTGCATGTAAGTTCATTCTGTTTGCGTATGTCTAGAAGCTGTGGATGTGGCCGCTGTCTCTACGTTTTCTCCTCGCCGAGCAAGATCTGCCCGAGCATTTCTGAAACTGATTTTTTTTTAGCGATTATTTTGATTGTTTTAGAGAGGCGGTGTTATGTAGTGACCAGGATAACTTATTAATTTTTTAAGAATAGGTACCATAGAGTCTTTATAATGAAGAGATTTATTGATTACAGTTCCTGGCTAGTGAGCTGAGGGACCCAGGTTCAGTTCCCAGCCATGTCAAGGATTTTTCACTTATTGACAAATTTCTTTTCTTTCATAGTAAATGTACTCCCACACAACAAAAATTACATTTACGTATTGCCAAGTAAATCACAAAATTGAATAATAATTGATTTATCGTCAAGACAAAACTAAGCCTCTGCATGGAAAAATAAATGGAAATTCTTGCCCTTTGTTAAATAACCAAGAATTTGTGTTAAATTATGTGTCAAAATTTAACATATTATAGCTGTTAACAGAAAAGATAGAATTATAGCAATTTTCTATTTTCACATACCTTAAGTGAGATACCGTGTTTTCTCGTATAATCGTCGCACATTTTATTCTAAAATCAAGTTTGAAAAGTAGGGGTGCAACAATTATGCGGAAAAAACATTTTTTGTTAGTTAAAGTTATTCATAAAAACAAAACCCGTTCATGGAAAGTACGTTTATTTAAAAAAAAAGGTGGCGTATACAATAGCATGCCAAACAATCTATATTAATAATTCCTTAAACAAAAACCTTTCTTCAGCTTTAAATAGAAAAACCAAAACTCTAACGCGAACGCAAGCCACTTGAATCTGACGTGAACTAACGTACACACTTGCCACGAAAGAATGTGGGCTATCAAATGTAGTTAACTCGGCACCTGACAGAGAGCGCGTGTTGCATCCAATCGGCGAGATATTGATATTCGACTACGTGCGCACGCTCTATATGGGAAGTAACATAACCAAACATGAATGATGCGTTGGCTACATTTTTATAAGTGGTACGCCACGGTAACGCAGACAATCAGATAAAGGAAATACAGTTTAAAAACGTCTTTAAAAGAAAATTTACACGTCAGACAACTTTGTATTTCTGTTAATTAAATAAATAAGTGGTAATGACCGAAATTAAATTTTAGATTATACCTACACCGCGGCGACGCAGATGATCAGATAAAGGAAATAACGTTTAAAAACGTCTTTATAAGAAAATTTACACGTCAAACAACTTCATATTTTTCTGTTAATTTATTAAGTAAGTGGTAATGACCGAATAAATATTAGATTTATACTTTAAAATACATCGTATTATACGGAAAAGATACCTACACAAAGCACTCGGCATCTACTAGCAGGACGAAAAACATCATGCGACGTTTACGCGAGAAATTTTTTATCCCATTTTTGACAGCCTATAATATGGTTGCGACGATTACGCACGTGCAACCATTATGCGATAAAACACTGTAATTATTTAATGGTGATATGTTTTAAAAAGGTGGTTTTTATTTTTGATTTTTAGTTATTAAAATATTGAGATGCCATTTATTGTTTCTCTGTTATTACAAATTATATATTTTTATGTAAAAAAATTTGTTATGTATACAATGTTCAGGTTTTGATAGCGCAGCAATGTATTTAGAATATCTTTCACAGTTGTTTTGGGTTCTGGTTTGTTGGTTTGTTTATTTTGTTATTTATTTATTTTAGGACTTTCATGAAGTATACACGATGGAAGCCTTCAAAAAGTACGACAAAAGTGGGACAGGCTTCATCTCTGCTCTTGATTTTCAAGACATAATGATAAGCATTAAAAGTCATTTGTTGACGAAAGAAGTACGAGAAAATCTAGTTGCAGTAAGTATCCCTATTATTATTACCTTTGTGTTAAATATGATTTTTTTAGTGGAGTTAAGTGAAAGAGGTTTAGACAAGGGTTTAATTTAATAGGAAAGTCTGTAGCAGAGTGAGTTTTTTAAATAATTTTTTTTATTCAAATGAGTGTATACATATAATATAATAGGGTTATTCTGAATTCCATTAAAATAATTTTGGTATGAGTTAAAAACTGTGTAACAGGTTGTGTCATTAAGTTTCAAGGGTATATAAAACATGTTTATTTTGATATTTCAAACCTACGTTTTATTTTGTATTATTACTAACTTAGATCCTGTACACTTGAAATAGCCTCCTAAATTAATGAATGTAAACTGCCCCGATACATAGTCTGTATACGCATAGTACGTCATTTAATTTCTATTAGCATTGAATGAAAGCTCAATTTTTTATTTTTAAATTTATTCTCAACATCTAGATTATTAATATAAATTCTAACTCCTGTAATTTCGGCTGCTGTGACTTAACTTGCTGTGTAACTCGTAATTGTTTCAGGCGGCGGGCGGAGGGCTAGGGGGCAGACGGGTCAGTTTCCCGTTCTTCATGGCATTCAACTCTCTCCTCAATAACATGGAGCTCATCAAGAGGATATATTTGAATGCTACCAATGGGATCAGAAACCAAGAGGTCACGAAAGGTGAGTGTCGAGACTTGAAATAAATTCAGGAAATGACTTGCACCTTGCAGTAACACATAAGTGTGTTTCTTTGTTAGGAACTAGCTGCAGTACCCGGCATCGTCCGGGCTGAACGCAGGGTGAAAGGGACTTTTTTTTTTTTTTAAATCAGATGTATGCAGTTATTGTCTTATTAATTTGAATGTCAAGTATGCAAAATAATTTCTGCCAGTGTATAGTTATTTACCTCTATATATCTAATAATGGAGTGTCTGTAATCTAGACTCTGTAAAGCACTATGGAAAAAAGTGGAAAAATAAAAGATTACTGATATTGAAAAGATTCAATTATCTAGCTAATGCTTGGAATGCGTTGCGGTGCCTCATTCAGTTTTGTTTGAAGTAGGTTCACATGTCCAAAGCATCTCTCTAAATGTATGTATCTATATATATATCTTTATCTCCCACTATATCTCTATTCTATATACCAATCTATACCTCTAGTTAGCTCTATATATCTAACTCAATTTCATTCTGTATACCTCGCTCTATCTCCCTCTATCTCTGTCTCTCTATCTCACTCTATATCACTCTATATCTCTCTGTATCTCTTTTATATTTGATTCAATTCAATTGTGTCATGCAACGAAAACAGACGAACTACCGTTATACATTATGAAATAAACATTTATTGAAACTACTGTAAAGCTACCGAAATACACACATTTGTTGAAATGATTAATGCCTACGTATTGTAAAATAGTTGTACTAACTAAGAACACTTTGTAGGCATGTACATAACAGCTTACCAAAATTTCATCAAACGAACAATAATTCGAGACGTGACGGATGCATCAAATGATAGCGTTTTTAAAATTCAAGGCAATGCTATCTATTGATGAAGTTAAGAATTAAACTGTTATTAGCATCTTTATTTTGCTAGCCGCCATGAGCTTCACTAAGTGGACTGGTTCGCACCAGGAGAAGAATATGAAGTTGCAAGACCTTACTATGTGTGTGATCATGTGGCAGACATAGAGAAATGATGCACACTCACTGTTTGTATCTCTATGACCTATGATTTTTTTCTGTTTTAAAAATGAATATATCACTTTTTCACTCCATTAGGGATGGAATTTCATTTTAATATGTGGCATATGTGTTAATCCATGTTATGAGCCAGCTGTATGCCAAATCTCATTCAAATCCATTCAGCCATTTTTGCACGATTGATTAACAAACATTTAAACATACAAACTTTTGTATTTATAATATTAGTAGAATCTTTTCTGTATGTTGGTCTGATTTTTTTTATACTGTTGGTTTGAGTCCAGGCATCACAAGAATTTTAGGATGACCTTGTAGAACTCTTTTTCACATGCAAATGGCTTTTAAATATTTTTTTTTTTTTGCATTTATACAACTGATGCTTATTAAGTTATAAATTTCCTTAGTCTACACTCGATTGCAACATCCCCGCCCAGATTTTTTGACAGTCAGTGTGTGAAAGGCATCTGCTGTGAGTTAGTCTAAAAATCCTTATGTATGGTGGCTTTCATCCTTGTACCTCTAAGCTCAAGATACTTGTTGGCTTTTTGTCCTGCATGTAGCTATGGATCTCTAGTGGGGAATGTATCATTTTCTTGCTCATATCAACTTAACTTTGATCTATGTATGTATTACTATAATATTTTTATGGTACAGTTATATGAATTTTCTTATCGGAAGTCATTTCTTTGCAGTGTTAATACTTTTGTAAACACTTTTGCAAATATTAAAGTTACTGACACGTGTGCATATTGTAACATTTCTCACTTATGGTTCAAAGCCAGACCCAATTGTGGATAGTTTAGTTGTTATTTGCTCATTAATGGGTGGGTTCTTACACGCGACCCCTTTTTGTGCCACAGGTTAAGGTAGCAAAGCTTGAGCAGTTAAGGGCTCAATTCATAAGCCAGTCATCTATTTATTGTGGTTCTTTCTTTCTTTCTTTCGTGGTATATACAAAGCTGTTACTGCGGTTGTTAAATTGCATACTAATAAGTGACTACCTTTTTATTTTCTGCTCAAAGCCTCATTTGTGTTTTTGAGCAAACTTTGTTTTGTTTACCAACAGTGTGAACATATCTTTGTTCAAATATCCTTCATTTTATTCATACGTAGTTCACTTAATGGTTTTTAAAATGTAGAAAAAGTCCTAAGATACTTAAAGAATTGGCATTTAATTGAAAGTTTCCATTTTCAGTGTTATATGCAGCTTTAATGGAAATTTGTAAATCTGGCTTTATTCTGTGAACTTGTGTGCAGAGGAATTTTTACACTCGGCACAAATGATGTCTCAAATCACTCCGCTCGAAGTCGATATTCTCTTCCTCCTGTGTGATCTGCTACATCAAACAGGGTGAGTAATGAGTTATAATTTTAAAAACAATTTTCATAAAATATAGTTTTATTTTTCTTGCCTTTAGGGTATTTATTTTATATTTAGTTTAGCATGTGGCTGAAAGTTTTTGCAATAAGTTTAAAAGAGAGAATTATTTGGAGGCTACGAGCTGGTTTGAAGGGGGCGAGATTGGGGAATTAATGTGGATATTGTTGGTTCTTTGTCTTGTTTTTGCTTATTTATTGGAAGATCTGGATGGTTGGAAATCATTTTAGTCTTCAGGCTATTTGAGATTTGAGTTAATGGAGTTACTGCTAAGCCTCGGTCACATTAGGCTGGTTTACCAGCCGCTACTTGCTGCAGCTGCAAGCGGCAACAGCAAGCAGGGACTGGTGGTAAGGGGTTCACACTAGTCTGCAGCAGTGGCTGATAATGATTCAATAGTGCCAAGCGTGATGTAGAAAATGTCTTTTTTAGTGGTTAAAATGTGTCTCGAATGTGTTTTATTATTTTTTCAAATGTCCCAGAGACATTTAACTACAAAATTAGATTTGTCCATTATTTTCTTTAAAGCAGATGACTTATTGTCTATTTTAGTGTATTCATTGGACGTAGTATCCAAATAAGCACTTACACTTTGTATGTACATTTAAAGAAACTATAACTTGATTTGCAGGCCACTATTGTGAAATTAAACACTTTACCGTTCACTATGAATGACACTGAACAATATCCAGCCAGCAGTGCTGCAGTACCAGCCACTTGTGCGCTACTGAGGGTTCAGACTGGCTGGTGGGTTGCTGTTAGCAGCTACCTGTCGGTCACATGACCATCTCATTTTCTCTGGCACGCTGGTGTGGATCCAGAAGGGTGGCCATAGCGGCATAGTCCCCCCCCCCCCCCTTTTTTTTGTTTATCTGAATAATTTTCAGATATTCTCCAAATTCCTTACAATAATTTACAAAACTTACTAAAGTATTATTTTACTGCAGTACTATAGCCAATATGACGTTTTTGAACCGCAAATAAAATGTTCTAAATAAATATTTCAATTGTAAATGTACTAAAATTGTATTAGAAAATTTAATTTAGCCCTCCCCTGACCATCATTCTGGATCTGCCCTTGTGCTGGCGGCTGCTGAGAGTTGTACATGCGCTACTTGAAGTAGCCCTGGCCAATCACTCGCCGGCTAGCCGCTGCTGAGTCCACTCTACACTGTAAGGTGGCCGGTCATAGCCGGCAGCAAGCAGCGACTGGTAAACCAGCCTAATGTGACAAGAGGCTTTAGGGGATATTTTTTTTTTCTTAATTGTATAGCCCTCTCCATTTTTATTTTCTTGTTCAACTTATATGGGAGCTGACGAATTGGGTTGGAGGCTGGGGGCTGCGCTACCCTCCCCCTTGGTTGGTGCGTGTCAGGGAAGTGGTACAATTGTGCTGTGCCATTCCTAAATTAATGCATTTTTTCTTGTCATGTTTTGCAATCTGTTGTTTTTTGAAAAAAATATTATAGTGCCTTCGAAGAAGCAGAATAAAAATCATAGTTAAGCAAGGGAGATATAAAATTATATTTAAAAAAAAGATAAAGGACAGCTAAAACTAGCTACCAGATTAGTTACCCGAGTGTTCATAGCAGGATACAAATACAACATAAGTCACAGTTTACAAATTTACAAAAGTTTTTGTAATTTTGTTATCAATTTCAAGCTTAAACACAAATGAGAAAAAATTCCAAGAAAAACAAGTAAACTTTCCAGGTATGCAGTGAAAATGAACTGTAGTTACGCTAGCCTAGTTACAATGTGCCCGGCTGTCAAGCTCTTATGGTCATAGTTATAAATTATTCCCTTCAATTTTTTAGGTATTAATTTACTATTTCTCTTTTGAATTACAAAAATAAATTGAATCAAAATATTTTAAGCTGTTAAAATTTGTTGTCAAATACTTTAGCATCATTGTAATCTAAGGGCACAGATAAAATCAATGAACTGTTGATGGACCTTAAATTATATGTACATACTCAAGAAATCCATTATAGCTAAATCATCAAAATGAAAAACCCATAAGAAGCTTTAGATATTCAATTTTTTTCTTTAGTTTTTATGGATGACTTTTGACATCTTAAACAAATATAATATTTTTTGCAAACTTTCATTGTGACATCTAATGACTTCATTAATGATGTTGGTCCTGGTTCTCGGTTTTAAGTTCTGCTGCTTCTCAGTAAATTAACTAGCACCGAGAACTGTGAATATAATCCTAGTACCACCTGTACGGCATGGAAAGCTTAGCAGCTAAACCTTTCCCAGTGAAGATACAATAGACTTTTCAGCAAAGCGCAGTTGTATGTTATCGATGACGTACACCCTCACATCTTTCTAACTTCACTTGAAGCCAATGAATAGATGCTATCAGCATCCTGTAAAGGTTCGTAAATCTTTTGAAAATAGCCGGGTGCAGTAACACAGGCTCTATATACTTTTAAAACTACTTAAAAATAAACTACCATGTTTATTGTTCTGATGTTTATCAACTGTAGGTATTTGCTACTACTTTTGCAGTTTAACAGACATCTGTTAACTTTGAGGGTTATATACCTCACCCATTATAATACAAACATTACTTGCAATTGATTTGGTGTGTTCCTAATGCAATATTAGTTTTTATTATTTAATCTTTAAATTTATTTAATCATTTGTTAACATATATTTACACTTTTCTTGAGCAATTTTTTTTGTTGGCATGTCTAAATTAAATACTGACCCAATGAAAAAAGTTCTTAGTATGTAATACTAGGTCTTGCTGTGCCATCGGATGTAGGTGGCTGTGTTGCTCTAGCCACCTAGGGAGACTAAGCAACCGGGCTATCTAGGTGCTAGGTGACTTGTTTGTGGTTGAATTATGGTGAAGAGGGCCGCTTATAAGTTATATTAAACAAATAAACATGCAATGTATTAGGACATACTGCTTCTTCTGTGTGACTGGAAATTGTGTGGAGGTTAACCTAAAACCGAGAACAGATTTTTAAGAACTGGAACCCCGAACTGAGAATGGGGGAAAAAGGATAACTGACAGCACTAGTTATCATCCTTATGTAATATAAAAAATAATTATTTCATTTATTAGATCAGTTCCGCAACTAAGGTGTTTTTTTTGATAATTTTAACATATATCTTGCTAAGGTAGTTGTTTTAATAATTTTTAACATATATCCAATTTAGTGGTCATCGATGGTGACATAGTATGCAATAATTACTGAAGTAGTACATTATTTCATTTGAGTTGGAACGAAAGTGTTTCATCTCCAACAATATTGCTATGTGTAATGCGACTGATTTATTTGAGCGAATTTGACCTTGGTGCGAGGTACGTGTGATGGAGTTGCATGGTGTTGGGAAGTGGTAAAGTTCATTACTTTAAGGGACTTATCAGAAAGTTGAACAGAAAGTTAGAACATCGGAATTAAAAGCACGAAGGTGTTGAAGCCTGTAAGTGTGCCTTTTAGAAATTTTCATTTCTGATTATTCTTTTCTTTTTTTTCTTTGGTACAACCAAAATATAATGCAGTGTTAGCAAAAAAGCTTTCCCAGTTTTGTCATCTTGCAAATGGAAAATGACTTGCATATCAATGATTTGAGATTTTCTCTGCTTGCATGCATATATTTTCTTGTCAACTTTTTGCATGTCTTGATGCAAATTTATGAAACTGAAAGTTGTAATTTGCAAAATTGCCTGGTTCACACTTTTATGCTTTTCATGGAATATTTTTTGTGTGTTGCTAATTTTCTTTTTTTGGAAAAACTTCCTTTCCCCCCCCTCCCCCTTAAAACATGCATGCATATTTGGTGTAACAAATTTCACTGTCAAATAATTTTAAGCTAACAGTCAAATCTCTGTGTGATTAATGCTATTTATATTTGCTTTATTAGTTTTGAGTACTAAGTTTGGTACAGTGTCCATTAAGTGTACATGTGAGTTCCGTTTGACTATATAAATTTTAGTAATTTTCGGGGAGTTTAAAAAAAAAAAATGTTTCTCTCCCAGCTTATCTCCAGTTTTTTCTGTAAAAATGAAGAAAATGTATTTGTTTAGTTGACTAGTATTTCACAAAAAAAATCCTTTGTGGAGTTAAAATTTGACAAATTATTATTAGTAGTTGAAATTATGATTCTAAGCAATAAATTTTTTTATCGAAAATTAATTTTATTTTTAATATTTTTAGAATTTCTTTGAGCTAAATTTTGGTTTGCTGGGAATATTTTGTTGATTTATGAATAGGCGTCAAATCATTGTGACTCGTTTGGAATTCAACTTAAAATACTTACGTAAAATAGAACAGAAAACATCAACAACATTAAAAAACAAAAAAAAAAAAAAACAAATTTTTTTTGTTAAAATTTGTATGATTAATTAAGTAGCAACTATGTTTAGGCCTACTACTTAGAATGCCTGGGTTTTAGTTTACCATAAATTATTGCACATGATTTTTAATGCTGAATGTTAAAAGTATTAAAAATGTACGTTTTTGAAGTATTTTTTGTTTTCAGTATGTGATTACAAATGCAGGAAAGTGCCAGTTGTGTATCATTTAAATGAATGTGATGCCTGCTTGCTGGATGAACACATTTGCACTGCATGGGAGATTTACTTTTTCTAGAAACACTCAACTAAAATAACTTTAGTAATAATAATATTGCTCTTTGCATGAACATGGATTTGCTATTAATGATGTTCATATTGTAGAACAAACAATTCTGAATGGTTGGTAGCCATACTTATTATACTATGTACTTTAGTATGTTTCTCCCTTCTTGTATCACTCTATGTAAACTATCATATTTACACAAAATATAAGACACAATCAACTGCATTATATCATCACTTTTGATCCAAGTTGTCCTAAAAGAAAATGTTAACATACGCAAGATGTAATTTAAGTAACATGTTTGTTCGTAAAATGTGAATAGTAATACTGTACTAGATTTTATAACTAGTTTACTAACTTGAGAGTACTGGTTTTCTGCTCAGGATCTTCTGATTGGCCTGGTTTGTGGCTTCTACTTTTAGTAAGGCGAGGGGTTTCTTTTGCTTGGTGTCTTTCTGAAATAAACACCAGCTTTGCTTACATGGTGAGCCTGTGATTATCAGCACTTCCTATTAATTCTTCACCCTTGTGTCATATCCTGTATTACAGGGATACTTTATTTATACCTATTTTTAATGATAGCCATCTGTGTTGTAAGCTGTACCTCATTTTCAAATCTCTAAATTCAATAAACGTTTCTTTAAACAAAATATATTTGGCGAATATGAGACTACCTCAATTTCAAGATGAATCTCATTTTTTGAGCTTAAAAAAATGACATAAATTATACATCTTAGAATTGAGCAAATTTGGTATTACCATGTATTTAAAGCAATCTAAATCATAGAATGACTGGAAGGCAAGAGATAAGTGAATTGCTAGAAGAGGGAATAAATTATGTAATGAAACAATTGATTGAAATTATAGAAGAAAAAACTACAGAATTAATGATATATGGAATAAATGCTTGATACAGATTTATGTATACTAAAAAAATATTTAAAATTTTATAGATGCATGTTAATTGAATGATAACAAGTATTGTGCCAATCCAGACTTCACCGGCTAGCTACGGCCGTAATTGTACATACATAAACACATGAAAGAAAGAAAAGTCATCAGAAGTTGCAGGTAGACCGGTGTAAAGTTCTGTATATGATGGTTTAATGACTCAAACCTATTAATGATGATTCTCAATTAAAAGAGTTGAAATATATTAAGGTACCTAATTTAATTTATTCTTCTTACGTTGGAAAACTTACATGTCCTTTATAAGTTAGATTCTACCGAAAATAATAATTCACTTTTGCCAATCACTAATTACAGCCCTTTGCCTTCATGAAATAATGTCCCTAGGGACTCTGTCGTCTAGGTGAGGAGAAACGCTGGAAACTATGTCCTGGTGTATTTTCGGAACACCCGGGCCTGCGTCGCAAGTCTGGGGCCTAATTTATAGTTCAAATTAATGAAATTTCGAAAGAAAACAACATTAAAACTTACTCGTTGCACGGCCCCGGCACCCAGAATTGAAATGATCCATCTCGATTCACATTAAAATGTTATTTCTGAGCCACTGAGTGGCATGACCTTTTGGTAGAGCACAAAAACAACGACTAAAGACCAAGAGGCTATGTGACCGTCCACCATCCAGCAGGGAACAAGTGATCACTTGACCTTAGCAACCAATCACAGCACTACATGGTACAGAAACACAACAGTATAAAAATTTCCTAACCCTCACAATGAGGCATTTACTGCAAAAAATAAAACATGAAAAATTTGTCTTTTCTGATTGGCTGATGCAATAACGTGATGTTTTTACCATATCTCCCCTGGGAAAGGATATCTGCCAATCTTCCCATCATAACCCTCTGCACACAAAAAAAAAGTCTAAAATATTGGTTCCATTTTGTGGTGCACCTGTCCATCATCCTTCCTTATAACAGCACAACTCACAGTGTTCATGAAATGTAATAAAAACTTGCAAATAAATACCAATGTAAAAAATAGGTTTGGACACCAAAATAAAAATTAATAAAATATTAAAAAAATTGCACTTGAAAAATAATAACCCAGCAAACAAAGTGAGAACAGTAAAAACTTAGTTAAACGGCTTTTCTGAATAAAACAACCAAGTGTCAAAATTTAGTATAAAATATCAAGACTGATAAAATACAAGCAGTCTCTATGACCTTGGTCCATATTATCAGCTGATACTACTGCATTACCTACTTAAAAACATTGTGATACAGACACATTGAAAAGTTGAGGAGGGCAGTAGTTTGATACACTACAGTAATAGGAATAAATTAATTTGAAATTATATATTAAATGAAAACTGAATAATAGGATAAATATTTGCGAGCATGTGTCTTATGCCAGGAAATCTTGTATAATTGACTGCTTACTTGGTAAGGGATGTGGCCGCAACTGCGCCACAGGTGAGGCAGCCTCGATAGCATTCGTGAACTGCTATCAAGCAGAGCTGGCTTACTTGCAGGTTTCATGTTCCAATTCTTCAATGGAGTGGGAGCATTGTATTGGCCTTCTGGGTTTAGTATCCCGCTCAACAGCCACTCTTCCATCCACGCCACACAGTAATGCCCGGTCCTTACGTCTCTCGTCACTATTCCATGCATGCGACACTTAAATATTGGCTTTTTCCAAAGACTTAATTCTTAAAACAGCCACACTTGTAAATACTTCTACCACCCGCACCTGGGGTTCACGAAATAATTCCATCTCCAAACTATCAACAAGTGATGATGTCATACCATATCCAATCTTCGTAAGTGGTACCTGGAGCAGCGTAACGGCGTGGATCAGCAACTGGCTGGAGCTTTGGCGTGGCTTGTAATCTTCTTCGATGGTTGGTGAGCCTCTGCTGACAATAGGGCTCGACAGGTTTTTTTTATATTCCCTAGCCCTGGCCCAAGTCAGGACTGAGAACATTCTTCTCTCATCGGTAACCCGGTCGCAAAATTCGTTCTTCCGTTTACATGTCACATCTTTCAGTTTGAACATTTTTTTCTGCTGTGAGACTTATTCGGAATGAAGCACATTTTCATGGATGCCTCGCTGGTGGCTTACCCACCAGGCTTCGAGTGCGATGTGCTCAGTGCCGCCGCGTTTCTGAGTGGTGACAGGTATGAATACATTTTTAACAGTTGGAGGGGGAGGAGGCATTACAAAGAGTTGGGGGATTCCCGGTTGTCTGACTGCAGCTGCTCATTGTCACACTGTCTGGGCCACTGCTGCTGTCTGGAAGGACTCTGCTAGGAAGTTACAGAGTATACCAGAGAAGTACGTACTTCAGTGAGAAGATCCAGCTAGGGAAGGGTCCAACTGGGGTTGAGCTCAGCCTGTGCCTCAAAGTATGCATGCAGAAGCCAAGGGTGGGTAATCTTGTAGTGATGGTGAAGGTTCTCCAGCCACTCTAGTTGATGTCCCAGTTTAGTTTGTGTGAAACCTCCTGCCATGTTAACTGGTTTTTGAATCTGATGTGAAATCAGTTTGCTGCAATAGCTCTAAGCCTAATTTTTTTTTCTGACTTGAAGCTGTAGCTATAGGTAAAGGAACTTGTAATTGTTGGTAGATTACCAATGTTGTGTTTTTTTGCCAGAAGTCATGCTGTTGGGTGGATTCTGACACTGCTCTAGCTCCGTAGGCATAAGTCAACATCTCTAGTGTGGTGATTTGTACCACTAAGCAGCAGGCTTCACATCTCTGGATACTTAAATATCCTCGGCTTACCTCTGCAATACCTTACAACATTTCCACCAAATACCAGAATTAATTAATTGGACAAAAATTTTTCTTTTTTCTTTCAAAGCCTCTTCATGAGCAAGATCATAATTTTTATCAGGCCACAATTATTGTGAAAATAGTTTTTTTTAGATGTTGGGCAGCCAGTATTAGACCTCAGACTTTCCCTCAATATCTCTTCTTCCTCGTCCTGGCCATTTATTTTCCTGTTGGGAAACCTTGCAGATGTTGCAGTGAGCCAGTGGATCATAAGCCCTTGTGATACTCCTATTTTCCCCACAAAAGCTTTCCATTGTTGCTCAGTCTGCTCCATGGCACCCTTCATCCATCGCTAATAACCTTTGTGTTATAGAGACATTTGTACCTAATAACAGCCCTTCATCTTCTCACTTCTCTAAGATTGGCAGTCACAAGTGCTGGCCAAGTTTAGGTGGTCTTAATTGTAACCCTGCCGAATGACTCATAACCTTCTTTTTGTTTCTACTGGTAGTGAAAAGTCTTTAATCCGGCAGGTATCCCTACATAGGTACTTCCTCTCTGTGATCTGGGTGGCCCTGCCATGACAATTAGGCCAACTTCTCTGCTGGGGAGAATCGGATCTGGCCTGCTAAATAAACCAAATGGCATAAAACCACTTCTGATTGTTTTCAGAAGGTTAAGCCTGATATATTTGCACGAGTTAAAACAGTGATTAACTTTCAGTGTTGATGATTTGGATCACTGCTGTTAGCGTAGTAGAATTTGTCTATATCACAGTGTAGAGTGTACTGTTGTGTAGTGAAATTGATGGCATGTAAACTTTTCGAATGGCAAATAGTTAGGCATTTTTTTGCATGCAGTACATACATGTTTTCATTTCTTTTTTTAAAAAAAATGTAGCACCAGATAATTTAGTCTAACTACTATTCTAATTGCTGTTTAAAGCTTATTCCATCCCTTCTCTTCATTGTTCAGTATTTAAGCTTCCCATTTAATTTATATGTATATTTGCTGGGTAACTAATAAAATACTTCACTTTTTTAAGTTTAATATTGTAACTTATCTAATATTACCTTTTTTTTTACTTTTGTTTTCTATGCTACCTGGATTGTAGTTACTTGGACCACAGACCTGCTACGGATCATCGGACATGGTCGGGGTGATTATAAATTATTTACATTTGCTGCACAGTTTACCTTCCTTCTTCTCTTTGCTTGTCTCAAGTGCATTTCTCATTTGTCTGATGTGAATCCCAATGTGTAGGCTTTAGAATTAGGAGTAAGGGAATTCTGCATTGAATAAATTAATTGAGGATGAATTTTCGTGTCTAGTTAGGGCTTTTCTCTAAGTGGAAAATAACTTTTATCATTGTAGGGTTGTGCACATTTATAGAGTGAAATATGTTGTCTTATGCTTGGTTATTGCACAGCTTCAGATCACTGCTTTTTGCATCACTGCTGATTTTTTTTTAGTGTTTTAATGTATAATAGTGCTTTTCAATGACCTTCTGTTGGTGAAGAAGATTCTATCTGCTGTAATGTATAATTAAATTTTCAAAAAATAACATTTGATTTTAATTGAGTTAATTTTTGTGCATTTAGCAATGTTACAGAGTGTATAAATGTAATTAATATTTTACGAAACTAAACTATTCTAGGGATTACTTTGGTTTATATAATTACTTTCTTTACAAAATCAAATTATTCGAGATTTGGTATTTTGATTTTTAATCTTTTAATTCGTTTTAAAGTTATGTGATTGAGTGAGGTTCATATATAATACTTTTTATGCCTTTTTTTGTGATTATAATCAATCTTTATTTAAAAAAAAAGAGATAAACTGTGGTTTAAAGAACAATAATGTAGACTGAAATCTAAAATAAAGGTCTCCAATTTTAGTGATCAAAATTCTCCTTTGACCTTGCTTCAAATTCTCTGTGTAAAATTCTAGCTTTATTGCAGTTCTCGTGTTTACAGTTTTATGTGGAAAATGTGAGGCAGGCAAATCCAGATAGACCTGACTGCAAAACATTGAAATGGAAAATGGAGATTCTAGTTTCAAACTGTCTTTTTTTTTATAACTCATACATATATTTTTATCTGATCATTCTTAAGCTACTCTTATTATTACTTGTGAAATGTTTTTATTGGAACCTTTGATCAGCTGAGTGGTTACTCGGTGGCTTCTCAGTCTAAAGTTTATGATTGAACCAACAGGCTGTGCCTGGTTGGCTGAGATGTGTCTGAATGGGGATTGTTGTGTGGGTAGTGTGGAGGTTTTTCTTGGAGTACTCTTCTTTTCTTACCGTTTGTTTATTCTGCTTCTGCTCCATCCTCAAACCTCTGGCTGATTCTCGAGGCTGGCCAGATATGGTAGGTCTGGGGGTGGAGTCATCATTAGTTATTCTGTGTTCTGGAACTTTTTATTCCACAAAACACAATGAACTATAATTATCTGAAACTCTTCCCCCGCCCCTTCCCCCCCCCTCTCCGTTCAAATGATCTTATTTGTGACCTCTGCGAACAAGACGTCTCCTGACTGGCTAGACCCTCCACCAATCACTGCCACCTACCTGCTCAGACTTTAATCAGACTTAAATCCAGGCTTTCGGTTGATAACACTATCCTTGAATTTGGCCGCCGCAAGACATGCCTAAAAGTCAGGTTTTTAAAATTCAACATGTTTGTCAACTTAGGTGCCTAGAAACTAATAATGGTAGGTTTGTCTTGGGTTGATCAGCTTGCTACATTAAACATCCAAGATTAATATGGCCTCAAGTGGGATAAGGCTGAAAGTATTTTACTTTCACTTATTAGATATTATTTATGTGATTGCGAGTTTGGTACAGGCTGAATGTGGACAAAAGGGTTATGGAGTACATTTTGTGCAAGTGCTCTCTTTTCTCAACAGACATTAATAATAACACATTGTAAACACAAAAATCCCGACCATTTTAAAAGAATCGTATCATTGATGAATTTTTTTTTTGTTTAAAATAAATAATACATTTTGTTTCAAATGTTCAAATGGTAATAAATGAAGAGAGAACTAATGGCATATGTTAAAATCACTATTAAACATATCTTCAAATAGCTATAGACCAATGCAGTGTGTTAAAAAAATTAATTTGCTTGCAGTATACTACAATGCTATTACAAACAAAACAAACTCAGATTAATTTAATGTATTTCTATACATTCATAAATTTAGAAGGTTTATCATGCTTTTTAAGTGGTGCTTTTCAGGTATAGCTCGTTAACTAGGTAGGTGGGGCAAGTCCATTTATGAAGTCTTTATTTTAAAATTGCAACAGGTGGCATGAAAAACACAGGTTTTTTTTACTCAAAATACTGTCATATTATAACAATTCCAGCTTTTTTTTTGTTTATGGTATACCTACAACCTTTCTCAGGGTATGCTCACGTTCATGTGTTTTTTTTTAATGTGATACGCAACAGGACTGCGATACTGGTACCTTTAGCTGATCTATGATTACAAGTTAGCTTACAGATGTGATTTTGACAGTACAGCTGTAGCAATGAAATAAGCTTTTTTGGGCTATACTTGTGACATCTCTCTAAGTGAAGTGCTCTTAGTGTGGTCATTTCTGAGGACAAAGTTGTAGAAACATATTTTCAGCGGTCAATCGTTTCTAAGGAAGCCTGCTGAAACCATAACAAATTGGAATTATGGAGACAATAGTAAATAATGAGATTTGTTTCTGAATTTTGTGTTTACTGTTGACTTCACTTAGTTACATGCATGTGCCAACTAGACTTAATCGTGGAATAGATTGGAATGTATCCTTTGTGTTTTTAGGGAATTTTGAAGCATCTGGACCACATAAAATCAGTAACTCAGCATTTGCTTACATGACTGGCAAACTACATTATCTCGATTGTAGCATTTTTTCGTTTTTTGAACTTATGAAAGTTACAGTTACAGTTGATTTTCTTGGGTTGTTTGTCTACTGAGTAACTTTTTTTCATAATACATTGACACTGTCACCCTGTATGGCCTTTAAAATACTTCGTCAGTGAAGGTTACTGTTAGTATATCAGTTGGAGCTGTCTGTAAAAGTCAAGGTGCACTTTTGACTGGTCACAGGAAAGAAACAAAACAAAATAGATAGAAATGTGAAATCTTCCCCAGATAACAGGTAAACTCTCAAGAGTGAAGATTTCATATTTCTATCTATTTTTTTCGTTGTTTTCCTGTAACCGGTCGAAAGTGCACCATGACTTTACTACACACAGTTCATGCATACTGTTTTTGCACATATGAATGCATTTATTTTTTGTCTTTAGTTCTATATTATGTTTTTGGATTAAAAAGAATCCACATTATATATTTAATATTCCAGATAAAATAGTCATCAGTGCATTAGTGTAATATCTTACAATTGAAAAAAATAGCTAATAATAATTAGGAGCCTAATATTTAATTTTTTAAGTACATAGGTGCACACACAGTTATTTTTTATAATTGCAAGTCAGGATGCCTGTGGTCAGTTGTTATTTTATTTTTTCTTAATGCCTATATGATTAAAAGGAACTGAGTTTATATTTATAAATTTGTGAATTTGGTTTTTATTCAACATGCTTTTTTCGTGCTTTGCATGTACTGTATGTACTTTTATTTTTTCCATGAAATTTAACATTAAATTGTACTTGTTAATTTGAAGGTTTTATGTAATGGCTCTAAAGCAAATAATAGTTACTTTATTCTTTCCAGGCGAATAGTATACAATGATCTTCAGTCGATAGCACCGGAACAATACTTCAAACAAATCACGAAACGACTAACGGAAATCAAAGCAGTTTCTGTAAGTTGACTTACTGTAAAATACTTCATTGTATAGGAGATCAAGGTTGAGTGGTCAGATTGCTCACTTTATGGCAAAGTGAACTGGGTTTGATACCCGGTGGAATCAAGCTAGAATTTTTCATTAGTGGAAAACTTGGAGGATGTGCGGTTTGCTCAATTTTTCCCCCACCTGTGAATTCAATCACCGCTCCATCTCATCATATCTCTCCTCATCTGTCGTTCTGACCACATGCAAATAAGACATGAAACCATGATTAATTAATTTACTATCTGACATGAATATGGAGTTTATAGTTAAATTTACCTGTCGTATACATTTAAATGGGATAAGAACAAATACTTTGATATTCATATGCATGTTACTGTGCCAGTGTTTATACTCACTCCTTTCTCTCCTTATTTCCACATTTTCACTTACTCTCATGTTTATTCTGACTTACATTATACAAATAATTGAATAATTATTTGCTGTTTTCTTTCCACACATGTATTTTTTTTTGTCATAGCAATCTGTGTAAAATAAAATTCTTTATTTGAGATGATATTTTGTGATATGTCTGTGTGACGTTTATTACATTATAAAAACCTAATTTAGGGGTCAAAATTGCATGAACAATATCTCTTTACAACTAAGGCTTCACTGATGTTTTACCTTTTCAGAGTCCCGAAGAAAGGGGGGTCCTAATACAGGTTCTGGAAAGCGCCTACAGGTTCGCTTTAGGTTCAATCGGTGGTGGTGAGTATTGCTCTTCAGAACATGCACTGGGGTGAGTAACCCCTTTAGCACCATTAGGCTTTATTGTGCTATCTATGAATGGTGTTTGCACTCGAGGAAATAATCTTAGAGACTGTTTGGGCTCCGTACTGCGACTTGTCAAAGGGTGCATGTCTCGTGCATTCATTTTATGAGGCTTCCAAATGAGAGTGATTGATAAAATGAAAACTATGGTGTTTATGGGGGAATGGTAGGTGAATTTTGAAACGGTGAATGATGGGGATAAATTACCAGTATAGGGAAATTTTCCACTGCTCTCATGCTCAAATGGGATGGTTACAATGTTACTAGGACCTTTCAGAACTGTAGGATTTAGAAAATTACTTGTCCCCACTTTCTGAAAAGAATCTACTCGAAAACATCAAACCCCTTACTAGAGCGATTAGCATCTCGAGTAGGCCCTACACTGAAATTTGTATTGCAGGAGTTTTAATTAGTAAGTACCAAAGCTGTTTTTTTTTTCTTTTTTCTATACACTTATGGAAGACTTAACTCATTACGGAATAATGCTCCTTCTCTACGGATGGCTTATAAAACTCCAAATTTAATTACTGCCTGTACTGGAGTTCAACTTTTTCTCTCAGATAAATAATTTACCTACCAGAAACTTTCAAAGAGATTCAAATTTGGAAGCATTACTAGGAGGAATTAATTACAGTTGGCAGAGAGGAAATTAATAATGCCTGTTTGTCTTTGCTCCAAGAGAAAAGTAAACTGCAGTGCTTAACTGATATCTGCTTCATCTCCAGAGGGTCATCCATCTTCTCTTTCTTTCAGTAAACCTGAAACTTTTTCCTAACACTCTTCAAGGACAGAAAGTAGAACAAACACCATTTAGGACCACAGCCTGGCATTGCTATCCTCTCTTCCTTGCTGGAAACCTACCTTATGAGCTGTGGTGTCATGAAAACACGTCAACACTGGTCTCTGTCCTTCATTCATCACACTTTCCAGGCACGGGTCGATAACCTACCTCTCTTGTGCCCAGGGTTATAGTGCATAATGCTGAGTCGACACAGCACACACCTCCATCCATGCCCTAGACAACCAGCATCAGGACGTCCCTTATGGTCGACTCTGGTGTCGCCTCCAAATTGATGCCACATTTAACTTAAAACCATTTTCAATCAAATATTATACAACCTAACTTATTTAAATAATAAAAAAAACACAAACACTTTACACATAAGTGTAATACTGTCCACAGTAAATATTTCTGCTCTCCTTTCTATTATATATTTTAGTCATGGTTGTAAAATTAAATTAAATTTCTTTGAAATGTGTAATTTCTTTTTGAAGAGATGAGTTAGTATAAATGTCAATCTGGGATATTGAGTCAAATAGATTTTGTCATGAAAATTAAGTCTCGTCAAGTATTCAAATATTTTCATTATAATTTTACATTGAAAAAAATTTAAATTGCAATTTATTCATCTAAATAATTTTAATTATATTTTCACTTGTGAATATCTCATGGAAAACATTTTTTGTTAGAAGATGTACAAAATTTTGTGTCAAACAGCACATTATATGCTTTGAAATATATTGTGTACTTAAAGAAGTAAGCTAGCTAAGAAATTATAAAAACTTACTTTACAAGGAATAATACATGTAATTATTTTTCTTGCCCATTTGGCTACATCAACAATTTTCAGTATTTTTGGCATAGTTTTGCAGTGTTACATTTAAACAATTTTTTTTTTTTTGGATATTTAGATGTGTATATTCTAAAGTCTTATGTTTCAATAAATATTTAAAACTGTTTGTTAATTTTTGAAAACTATTCATTAAATAAAAAAATAAACTGCAGTTATTTTAAAAGAATACATGATTTGCTACTTCTTTTTGTTATAAATAAATCTTCATCCATAAGAGGTTGTGTTGGATACAGTATTGGTTGAGACTTAGCAAACAGTTTGTTGTTGTAATGTTATGTTCTAAAGAGGTTCTCTATAATAACATTTTACTGTACCATTCAATTATTTGTTGGCATTCAGAAGTGTGGGTACCTGTAGGCAAGGTTTTGTTTGAAATTTCTATTTACTATACGTTTTTTTAAAGTTTCAGTTGAAGTGTGAGCTTTAGTTGTTTATTCAAATTTTAAAATAGACTAATCAAATAAGGATTCAAACTTGAAATGAAAGATAATAAACTACAAAATTGTATAAATCTTTGTTGTGACATTTTATATGTTATCTTAAAAGTGTTATAGAAATCTCATGTACACGAGTTAAGATATTCAAGGTGAAAGGCCACAAAAACTTTTTTTTTTGGAAATATTGTGTTTCCTAGGCTTCAAATGATTTGTAAAGTTATGAGAAAAGTTGCAAAGCATAAAATTCTCTGCAGATTTTATCTTAGACAATATTTTATACAATTAACTATTCTTTAGATGGAGTAGGGAGCACTTTGCTGCATGTACGATAACACGGTCCATTGTAGAATCTAGTATTTAGTACATTTTATAATATTAATTAGGCATTCACTAAAAATGTTATAATTATTTACAAAGTTTACTAATTATTTATTAATAGATATTTAAAACAAATTATCTTTTAATTATATTTAGGCCTAGTTAATTTATATAAATAATAAAATATTAAAATGAAGTATCTTAAATACATTTAAATTATATTTTTAAGGTATTATATTTTAAATAGGATAGAAATTAAGTATTTATCTTTCTTTTAAATGTTTGAATTCTTGTTTGTATATACACCTATATTAGTATGTATTTTATATCTAAAACAAGGGACCCCTAACATGACCTTTAGTATTTGTCGTAAGTTGGGACAGATGTTCCTTTTGTTATGACTGGTTTTGTTTTCAAGGCATCACTCTCTGTACTAAGCCTATTCCTTAGTTACAAATTGTATCGTGGCAATGAAGATTGTTTGTAAATTTTATCTATATCATTTATATATTAGTAAATAATTAGGGTTTATTAATAATTATAATATTTTAATGAGTTATTAACTGTATAAATTTTACTAAGTACTGGATTCTACAGTTGATGTTGCACTATCATATATATGGCTAAGTACTCCCTACTCTATCTCAGGAAGGGTTAATTGTATAAAACATTGCCTGAGATCAAATCTGTAGAAAATTTTATGTTCTAATACTTTTCTAATAATTTAAAAAGTCATTTAGACCATAGGAAACAATATATTAAAAAAAAAAAAAAAAAAACATTTTTTGTGATGTATGAGCTTGAATATCTTGACTTGCTTACAAAGATTCTATGAGACTTTTGAGATAACATATCAAATGTCAAAACAAAGATTTATACAAGTGTGTAGCTCATTATCTTTAATTTTGAGGCCAACCGCTTTTTTTTCCTTATATGACTGTATAAAATAATTCTATGTTCAGCTGTGCTTTTTTTTTGTTGTTGTTAAATGATACACTCTTATTAAGTTGTTTGAATTTTTTAATCAAACCAATTCATGTTATATTTAGGGCTGGGTGACACCCAAGTTTTTCGCAAGTGAGGGAATGTGGCTGACTAGAGAGCCAGTGTGTTTTCTCGGGGTACTCTATTTCCCCTCACCTGGTCATTCCTTTAATGCTTCATCCTCATCTATTTTACAGACCAACACTAGCCAATCAATATTCAACATAAAATTTGTAGAGTAATTCAGTAAATGGTTTGTGACACACTGAGAATTCATTTCACTTTGTTCTTCTGAGCTGTGAGTTACCCACCACTGTGGCATCGCTTGTCAGGCAACCAAGCCATGGTTCATTTTGTCACTGAAGTTATGTACATATTTTCAACTCGGCTGAGAATATGTTGGGGAATTTTTTCGGGACAGTTTACAAAATGCAACAAATATGCTTTCAGGATGACTTAGACTCTGCAACTTATATCTGAGCTCCCTGAAGCACACCAAATCTGCAAAGCTAGGACTGATAGGATCATTCATAAAGCCCCAGCATTTTTATTTTAATATTTTAATTGGTATTAGTATGTTATATGAGAATCAAAATAACAAAGATTTGGATTCATTCTCTTATTCTTTCAATTTTAATACTTAAGTTTCTTAATCACCAATGCAGCAGATAACGTAAATTTGTGTACATGCTTACTTTGAGTGGTTGGGTTCTTTACGTGTGAACGATAAAACAAAAGTCCTGTAAATGTATGTCTGGACTATAGATTAGTTCTGCCATTATGTAAAAAAAGATTTAAAACATATGTACCAGACATAGGGGAAGTGTTTGTTGTTGGATAACGCATCATGTGCCAGGCTGTTCAGGTGGTATACTCACGGGACACTTGGTGTCTGTGTTAAGGTGGTTCTTCTGTGTGTTCATGCACCTTGGCTGTATCTTACTGAGTTTATTTATGAATCTCATTTACAAACTTGAATTCATTTGTTTTCACTCGTTCGGACGTGTAAAACCCACTCTTGACAATATGTACCTTTACTCTTTCATAACTCATCTTATTCAACATAGTAATCAACTAGCTGCATGGTTAAAACATTTTCTCTGCCTGTATTCTGTACAAAGAGAACACTATCGGTGGTGTTTGGAACCACACGTACTGCAGGAATGTGAATGATGGCCAACTGTGGTGCTTCAGTGCCCGACAAGGTAAAGTGTGGTACGTGTTGTTGCCCAGCGGTGGGAGCGACAGCCGTGTACCCCATCGACCTGGTCAAGACGCGCATGCAGAACCAGCGGACCGGCTCCTACATGGATGAGCTGATGTACCGGAACAGCTTCGACTGCTGCAAGAAAGTGATTCGCCACGAGGGCTTCTTCGGTTTGTACCGGGGGCTCGTCCCGCAGCTGATGGGGGTTGCGCCGGAGAAGGCCATAAAGCTCACGGTACGCAGTTTGGGAGGTTCTGTCAGAATTTACTTTGTTCTAAAAATATTTTTTGAGAAGTAATTGACAATGTGAGGTGGGATTAGCATTTATTGAGATATCTACTCTTTTTGTGAGATCATACATTCTTGCTGACCAGCACAGCTTTTTAGTATGCCTGGAAAACATGAAAAATTTGTAGAATTTTAAATTAGTCAAGGAAAACCTGGAAATATCGGAGAAACTTCGGAAATGTTGGGAAAAACGCGGAACAAACATTGCAATCATTAGCTTAAGACATCTAAACAATTCAATTTTTGTATGCAAATCTATTTTTAATAGAATTTGACTACAAAATGATAGGACTCTTTTTTTGTGTGGGAACCAGGAAAAGTTTTAAGAATTTTGACCCAGACGTTCTGTAGCAATCCTTCAGAAGGCTGAGTGGACCATGGGGGTCTGTTTTTATTGATGTCATTGTTTTATTTTATGCATTATTTAAAACAGTTATTTTCAATATTATATATATTGAATTGTAGTTAAAGTTGTATGATGCAGTAGTTACAATTTTACTAATGTTTTTGACCTTGTGTCCATTTAATTGTATGGTTTTTGGTTTGCAGGTAAATGATCTGGTCAGAGATAAGTTCATGGACAAGAATGGGAATATTCAGCTTTACGGGGAATTCATTGCCGGAGGTTGTGTAAGTGAGCATGCTTTCTAATGCAGTGTAAATGTTAATAGATAAAACATATTATTTTCATTGCAATTTTTTTATACTTAACAATTTTTATTTTGGGTTCCAGGCAGGTGGATCGCAGGTGATATTTACAAATCCCTTGGAAATTGTAAAAATTCGTCTTCAAGTAGCAGGTGAAATTGCAGGTGCTGCTAAAGTCAGTGCGCTGCAAGTGGTCAAAGAACTGGGTCTCTTTGGAATGTACAAGGTAAGGAACCTTGGTTATTATGTGTATTGTGCGAGTCCTCTGCTTATAGGGTAGTTTCATTGGTGCATTTAATTTTAATTTTAATTATTTAAAAATTTTTAAGTGGTGAATTTTTAGCAGTAGTGCTGAATGTTTAGGTCCATCAGAAATGCATAAAAAAAAATGTGAGTCTTGCAGTACTCACCAGTGATGTGTAAACATCAGACTTTGGTAATGAGCAAATTTGTGTGTTCTCATGTTAATCATGTGTCAAATAAACTTATAATATGAAACTTGGACACAAAATTTAACTTAGAATTCTTTAATAAAATGGCCGAGCGTGATAAGTATATGAAAAGTAGTAATTTTAGGGAAAAACTGTAAATTTTTTTTTATCCTTTTTAAAACCAAACTATAATTCTTTTTAACAAGGTAGTTTTGCTTTATTTTTGCCATTGGTGAGCACATTAAGTTAACATATGAATATTTTTTAAATAAATAACATTTTTGAGAGTATAAAGAAAAAAAAAAACTGCAAAACTTAGCTTAAAATGGATATCTGTGATGAGTCAAAAGCTAACATAATTTCCATCCAACCTATGAGTTAAAGTCGACTTTGTCTCAAATGTACTTCAGGTTGTCTGTCTTTTAAAGCATACATACAGTGTTTTTTGTTTGTTCTGCAACTATAAAACTTAATATGTTTTCCAATGTTGGTGAGCTTGACAGTGAGCTTGGTGATGGTGGTGATTTCAGGGTGCGAAAGCCTGCTTCTTGAGAGACATCCCCTTCAGCGCAATCTACTTCCCAGCCTATGCCCACCTGAAGACTAAGTTCGCAGATGAAAATGGGTACAACCATCCCTTGTCGCTGCTGGCCGCGGGAGCCGTAGCCGGCATGCCAGCAGCTTCTTTGGTCACCCCTGCCGACGTAATCAAAACGAGGCTACAGGTGAGCGAGCGCGGCGGCGGAGACGAAGCGGCAGTTTAACTGGGACTCGCTGTTGGCCGCGAGGCTACGACGGTTGAGTTGTCAGATCGTGTGCCTCCCACCACGGTGATTCGTTTCAGTCTCCAGCAAGTTTTCGCCTGTATTTTTCGCTGGTGGGAAACGTTGCAGACATTGCCGTAAGCTGGTGGGTTTTCCCGGAGTTATCCTGTTTCCCCTACCCATTCATTCTGTCAAAGCTCCATAAGTAGAAACAAGATTATATGGTGAATTGCGATAAAACTGAAATAACACCGAAAGCATATCAATTCACCATAACATGGAAATTCAAGTTGATTCACCACAGAACACATAAATGCAATTAAAATAATGAAACTAATCAGCCTTTTTAATCAAAACTTTGTACCACAATTTGATAGATAAGATTGAAAAAAATTTACTGTTTTTAATCTTGCAACTGTTATTTGTTACTCATTTTTACATTACAACCTTAGAAAATTTTTGAAACGCAGAAATACTTGAAAGATTAATATTATATGTTCCCTAAAGTTTGACATGTTTATTACAAATTTTTATATGCAAAACGTGAATACTGTATCAGTCAAAATGACACTGTTTGGGAGAAATTAGTATTGTGGATCATTTAAGTATCCTATTTTTTTTCCAGAAATATGCTATGTTTTTTAATAATCAGATTTTATAAAAAATAAAAAAAACAGTAACACCAAAATCTCCTGTTAGAAAAACAAAGTCGGCTGGATATTAAAACCATAAAATCTTGTGTCTATCAATAAGCATTCACGTCATAACCAGTTAGTCTTGATTCTCTGAACCTGCTAACTATATTACCACCAATTCTAGTATTGGACACAAGTTTCCATGCCAATTCCCCCAACCACTTCTAGAACCTGGCTGGCTGCAGTGTGTTTGGTTGGGGATTCTTATTTTGGTAATGTGGTTACCCTTTAGTGATGCAGGTGTTTTCTTTGGATACTCCTATTTTCTTTTATACTTTTTGACTTCCAGGAAGTGTCAATTGACCACAAAAATACTAAGTCATGAAAAATTCGAAGGGTAATCTGATTTGTCATTGCCTAGAAAGTACAAATATTGTTTCTCTGGAAGCTTGTTTGCACATTACTGCAATGTTTTGTTTTTATGCAGTTTAAGTAAGTGTTCAATCGTTCCTAAAATTTGATTTAAATTCTGACATTTGAAATTTGATTCTTAGATTCTGATTCCATCACGTTCCATACTGTTCAAAATAATGTTTATCATACTCCTTCTGATGTATATACTAGAGTAAAAAAACCTCTATATGTTATTTTACTAATGTAATGTAAGTTACAAATATTACATAAATATGCCATATTTTTAGATTAAGACAAAAATTTGAGAATCAATTTAAAATAGAGTGGAACCTTTCTATAACAATAATAGAATTGTGGAATTTAATTTTAATAACATTTGTAGTCCTATCATGTTTTAATGACACTAGTTAAAAAATTATTCTATAAAGAACTGTTTATTAATTAAGGAGTTGGAGTTTTCACTCACTACCTATGTTTGAAAAGATAAAATAATAATAATTTTGATAGATTTCCATTTAACTGGACCAATTCCTAACTGAACCAGATAATGATTAATGAAACAGAATTTATAATTAAAGTTCAAGATTTTATGGTGTTGTAATAAAGCCAATTTCATTATTAAAAATAGTGGATTTCATCATTGTCATTAAAAATTAAAACACATTTTATAACTATGTATCAAGTACATTTGTTGATCAATTGCTTCAATAATTGATGGTAAAATACTTAATGTGTACTTAAAACTCCCATGTACATTTATTGAGAATATTAAACAAAAAAGGCAAATGAAACATTCTGTATTCTTCCGTAATGTTCTTTAGGTGACAATAATTTCATAAATATGAAACTGAAAGGTACAGTTAAACATTTTTTTTGAAAGCAATGTTAGCGCCATAATTTTTTGGTTTTATATTTTAACATGTTACATTTTAATTTTTTTTAAAAGTTTTGTTAATTAATATACAAAAATACTCTTAATATCAAAACAAGAAATGGTGTTCATCTTATGACTAAACTTACATAGCAATTTAAGCAGTAGGGGGAAAAAAAAATTGATCGTATGGTTTAAGTTTTGTTTTGGTGCCAAAATATTTAAAATTTTTAATATTTTTTGTCATATCTTACTAATTCATTGCTATTAATATGAATCGAAAACTCAGTATGCAATGTTAAAAGCTTGAATAATTGTACTTTCACATTTTCGTGTTATGTTTATTTGTAGGCGTTTAGCCATTTATATATTGTTATTTTATTTTGGAAAAAAAAAAACTATACATAGAGACCAAATAAGTTTTTTATTTTGTACAAGATATGTTAGGTATTTTTTAAAATTAAAACCTAAACAAAAGATTTATGAAATGGATAAAATATTTTAATATTCAAAATAGGCCTTTGAAGTGAATTTAATAGAATTTTGTGTTTTACTTGACAGTTATTTCAGAAATCACATTATAATTGTGATTATTTTATTTTATCAAAAAAGACTTATTAAATATGCCCAATACCCTGATTAATCAGCTAAAACTCAGTTTGATTGAGAGAAAAAAAGTATGTAATGAGAATCCTGATTCATTAGAAAGCTTTTGATTAATTGGAGGAAAATATTTATTGAAGGTACTGATAAGTCACCTTATTAAATTAAAAGGACACTTTCAGTTTCAAGATTTTACTTTAATGGAAGAATCAGTCAGCTTTTATTAAAAAAAAAAACCCATTGAATGCCAATTCATTAGATCCCATTGGAATTAAAGTACAGTCCCGCTAATTCAGACCCCGCTCCTCTGGACATCTTGTTTATCCTGATGGAAAATGTATATTTTTTTGTCAATCCTACATCAGTTTTTAAGTTAAAAATTTATATATGTACACAGAAGTATTAAAAATATAAATTTAAGCTTTAGGAAAAGTTGTAAAATAATTTTTTTTTTTATAATTTTATTCATGGTAAATACCTTTTCTCTGGACTTTCGGTGATCCAGACGGCCTGGTCTCATCTAATCCGGATTAGCGAGACTACACTATAACCTCGATAATCCGAGCTGGATGGGACCGGGGCCAACTCGGATTATCAGAACCTCGGATTATTGGCAATACGAATAAAAACACGCAAAATCAATTTCTAATACATATGTTGATGTTTTAATAAAAAGAAAATACAAACATATTGAAAGGCAGAATAGAAATATATACATAATTATTATTTTTTAAAATAATCTATTATTGTTTTTTGTTTTTTTAATGCTCCTCGCTTCTCAGCTGCTCGTGTGCTCCACTTCTTAAAAAACATTACGTCATTTGGCGTGACGTCATCTTGCTGCTCCACGTATTCGAGTGCCTTTTCTAAGCGTAGAAACCCATCTGCATGGCTAATTTTTTTGTTGGTTTCTTCTTCCTCTTGTTCGTCTTTTTCGGTGTCCTCATCCCGGTTGTTGACCATTTCAATAATTTTCTCATCCGTCAATTCTTCAATTTCATCACTGTCTAACCACTTCTTAACCTCTTCATCACTGGATTCCATTTCGCAGCCAGGGATTGCCACCATTAAATTCAATAGAGTCATATTATCACAGTCATCTTCAACTGTTTCTTCTTCTTCACTTTGTGAAACTCTCGGTTTTATAAGTTTTGACCAGGATTTCTGTATAGTTTCCTGTTTAATTTCTGACCACGCATCAACTCACCAATAGATAACGTCTTTAATATTAACTGTTTTTAGCATATCTACTAATGAAATTTCTTCTTCTTGCAAAATATGTCAGAAGCATGCGTCTGTATTTTTTCTTTATTGTCGCAATGACGCCTTGGTCCATAGGTTGAATGAGGCTAGTCACATTTGGGGGCAGGAAAACAGTTTTAATTTCATCACTTGAAAGCTCTTCTACGTTTGGATGGGATGGAGCGTTGTCAATAACCATCAGTGCTTTTCTCGGTAATTGTCGTTCTTTTAAAAAAGTTTCTACTGAAGGAACAAATTCCTCGAAGAACCAATTTTTAAAAATGGTTGTATTCATCCACGAGTTCTTTTGATTTTTGTATGCGACGGGTAGTGCGTTTATATTTACATTTTTAAAAGCTCTAGGTTTTTTTGACTTTCCTATCACCAAGGGACGAAGCTTATGTGTCCCAGAGGCATTGGAACATGGCAGAACAGTAATTCGTTCCTTGCTCTTTTTATGCCCAGGAGCGGAAATTTCGTCTTTGGATGCTAGACTCTTGTCAGGTAACATTTTAAAATCTAACCCAGTCTCGTCACAGTTATATAATTCATCATGTGTGTAGCCCCCTTCTTCGATCATGCTTTGAAATTTTTGAACTTAGTTTTCAGCACCAGCAGCATCAGCTGAAAGCTTTTCTCCTGTGATATGCAATTGCCGCACACAGTATCTTTTTTTCCATTTATCCAGACATCCTTTACTGGCATTAAAATTGCTTTCACCTTCTTGTAATTTATTACGAAAATACTGCGTTTTTTCTTTTAATATAGGCCCAGAAAGAGGGACACCTTTTTGCCGCTGTGCTAAAAACCATGAAAACAAAGCTTCACTTGTTTTTTCGTACTCACTTTTTTTCATACGAGATCTGGATGTTGTAGCCTGTGAAAGATTTTTTTGAGTTTGCCATAACTCCAATTTCTGTCTGTTGCGTCTCCAGTCACCCACAGTAACAGCACTCGCTCCTAAATCACGCACAATTGTTTTTAGCGGCTCACCTTTATCAACCCGCGTCAGCGCTTCTAATTTATCACTTAATGATATTTCAGTATGTTTTCTTTTACTCATTCTGGTTTGTAATAGAACTGGAACGTAACTACATAGATGTGCTCACGGCGAAGAACTTATGGGATCTAAAAATTGCCCTCTGGAGGGAACGCGGGGAAGTGACGAGGGGGCGGAGGATCTAGGCCGACAGAGAAAAGGGGTTTCCCCCAATGTTCTAAAAATAGATTCTTGCGACTTCTGACAGGGGTGGCCCGCTACCTGCTATGTACAGTCACTTACCCAACTCACCCCATGGGGCCTTCCTCCTCAACGTAGCCCTGGCCATCCCTACGTGTATGTGTGTTTGCAAAATTCGTATTTTTTTCTTTCTCATAACCCCCGATACTGACTCGGATTATTGGGAACTCGGATTATCGGAGCTCGGATTATCGAGACCCTAGTGTACTATAATGAATATTCCCAATTCCAGAATCTGCATTGGCGAATTCTAATGTTAAAAGACCTACCTACCACCCCATTTGCCTCCTGAAACAGTATTCAGTTATTTTGGTTTCTTTGCAATAACTGCAAATAGAATTGATTTTCAAAATTTTAATTTGTGTAAGATATTGATAGTGGTAATTTTAACTGTAAGTAAAGTTTCTACTGTACGTATTGGGAACCACAGTAGTAAAGTGGTCAGACCACTTGCCTTTTATCAAATAAATTCGTTTTCAATTCCCTGCCCATATTTGTCGCAAGTGGAAATGTGGCTGATGTAATTGTGCGCTTGTGGGTTTTCTCAGGGTACTCCTGTTAAGGCTCCATTTTCATCTTATTTCCCCTCATGGTCTCTAATGACCCTGATGTGAATGAGATGTTAAGCCCTAGTTTATTCATTCATGCTTTACGTAATTTGAATAATTTCACATAAGGTTCCTAATTTTTATCCTATGACAGGTTGTGGCACGAGCGGGCCAAACAACGTACACGGGAGTTGTTGATGCGGCTCGCAAGATCTATCGGGAAGAAGGGTTCAGAGCATTCTGGAAAGGAGCTACAGGTGTGTACAATTGGCTTGACTGTGTAATGATTTGTATTTACTTTTATGTTGGTGGCTCAGTTAGCATATTGTGATGCTGGTAACCAAAATGTAGTATTTTGATGTTTTGTATGTGTTCATTTTTTCAATAAGTAGCCTTTAATTTATGTAGCTTTATTCTAAATTTTGGTTTTTAACAGTAATGTCTTGAGTTTTACATCACAAATTTATGTTAGTAGTTATGAAAGGAAAAGGGCAAACCTGACTGACTAGCATGTTTTAAGTTATGAATGGTACTTATCGTATTTACCCGAATAGAGGCTGAACATTACATTTTGATGTCCCACTACCGAAAAATAAAAATTCATGAATCTTCCTCTACATCAGAATAATCACTTTCACCTACTATTTTTATACATCAGCTCACTTTTTTTAAGCAGAGGCCACACAGAAAGCTACTTTATGTTGGCGATGTTTGCTATGTTCGCTGTGCCAGGATTGTCTATTTCGTGATGTCGGACAGACGCATGCCGTGGGATCCAAGTGATGGTTCAGACGATAATATTCTCCTGGCTCTCACAGTATGTGAACGTAAAAAGAAATGGGTCCATGAATTTAATTTGAAAACAAAAGAATTTCATCATTTGATAAAGCACTTGCTAGTGAGGACGAAACTATATTTATGGATTATTTCAGGATAAATTCAGTTTGGTTTGATAGATTCCCTTAGAATCAAATCCTAGGCATTGTCCTGCGTCTCCTGTCTTTTATATTCTTCCATCGATTTATTCCATCAACATTAGTATTTTCGTAATCTTTCAGTTAAATTTTTCTGTTGAATTGACTATTTAAAGCTCAGTACTGAGAGAAATTAAACTTCATAAAAGCAAATGCAGAAGTACAGGACAATTCTGCGTGAAAACAGATGTTTTTGTTTATCAGTGCATGTGCAGGGTGGCGACCAACTGGGAAAATCGGGAAAAGTCAGGGAATTTTGCCAGCAGGGAAAAGTCATGGTAAAGTCAGGAAATTTTTCAACTAGTCAGGGAAACATTAAATCTTGTCTAAAGTTCCTGCTGCAGCATTTTACAACTTAATATTATTCATAGGGCCAATGAAAAATGGTAAATAAAAAAGGCCCATTTCGGTGAATAAAAAGAGTTATTTCGGTGCCAAATTTCGGTGAAAAAAAAATTGTTTAGTTAGAAAAAATAACTATTTCGTCATTATAATTTTATACACATGTATATGTTTGATGGAATAATTGTTTTATTTGGTCGAAATTTATCAAAAACAATGTTTTGAAGTACATTCACATCTAAAATTTAGCACGCTGCATTTGTAATTAAAATTCTCAAGATTACATACAACAAAATCGGAAACTGATCAGAAACGTTAGTGGCTCAAGTCCATTTTGACTACCTATCTCTGAAAATCAGCTATTATATATTTCCTGCAAACTAGTCCCCACCAAAACACTGTACTTATTCAACAGTACAGAATATTGTTTTTTTTTTGTTTACGTTTTTCACCGCCTCAACTGCGTGTGCGGTATTTGTTCATGTATATGTTGGCACTCTTGGCCGGCATTTATTTTCGTGCATTGCCGTGACAACTTCGAAAATAATTAGTCGCCTCGGCTAGGACGCCCAAATACAACAATTAGCATTTTGAAAGTTATGATTTGATTGGCTAATATGGAAGTGACGCTATTTTTCTGGACTGCGTTTGGCCGATTCAGAGAAAGGAACAAAGATTGAGTTAAGGCCTATCGACGATTGCGTCACCAGACGCATTTGCGGTCGGCAAAATAATGCCATTTTTGCCGTTTTATGGTCTTCTACGTCTCGTAGGAACGTGTGCGACGACGGAGACTGAGTAGGCGTACGTCTGGATGTAATAATTTTCATTCGTGAAATATATGGTTCTAGAGTAACTTGACGCTTAGTTCCAGAACCCGATGCTTTGTTCACCTAGTGCGATGCTCGAAATTTACAGTGTTTTTCACACGTGTATTTTATTTTCCAGTCGACTTGCACATTACAGAACTTGCACATCATGATGCCTTTTTCTTTACTGAACACGTAAAATCCTTCGTCGTCATATTATTTAGCTCTTTCGAAAACACAACTTTCAGCATTTTATACGTTTATCCAGTGACCACGGTAACAGGGGGGGGGGGACACTTCATAGGGCAAGGCAATCGCATTTTTCTAGTTGCTATACAGTTTTATCCAACATCTGAGCACGAAAATTATAATCAAAATACCACGTTTATTAAATAAATATTACATTTGTTTTAACATTTTATCAAATTTATGGCATAAATTGGTATTGTTGAAATGAAAATAATATATTTACTTAAAAGAAAATAAACAAATTTTCGTTGGCATGTTGAACCACTTGTTTATCCAACAACAGACAACACCATAATTAATGGCGTCAGCGTTGAATTAAGCAATATTAGGTATAATAAAAAACTTTCTAAGGAAATTTTGTTTCAATCATGTTGAAATAGTAATCTCGTTAAATAATTTCAATGATTACATGAACTACTTTATAAATCACTGTTGACTGTTATGAAACATGCCTGATTCGGCTACGTGTTGTGTTAACTACTGGTACAACAAGAGAAGAGATAATAATAATTAACTTTACTTTAAGTTTCCGCTTGATGAAACTAGGTATGTGCAAATTATTAAAACGAAACAAAATAAAAGTTTTGTGTAATTAAAATAGTGATGAGCATTTTGTTTTCATGCCCTACAGAATTTCCTCTTTTTAGGCTGTGTGTAGTCGCACGTTGAGGACAAGCACACAATACATTAATACATACCTAGGTACTGTTCTAAACTTCAATGAGTCTCAAATTCTGCTCAAACTTGCTACTTATGTACTTTAATTAGTCTAAATGTTTTGTATGAATTTTATTTTTAGGTCGAGAGGAAGGTGTGGGTAAAAATTTTGTATTGCGTATCCAAGTCTATCCCTTGATACTAATGGCATTATCCTGTGGTAATGATTCTTGTTGTTTTAATATTAATTAAAACAGCAAGCATCATGTGCCACCGGATAAATCATACATGATCATGCCAACAGGATCAAGGGATAAACGTGGATACGTGATACGGAACAATTACCGAGGTGAGGGTTGCGATAAAATGAAGTGTCTTTTAAATTTTTATGTTGAAATTAAGGTTTTTTCTCCTTAACAATTGCTATACACCTGTCTTCAAGAAGTGAAGATACGGTAATGATTTGTACTTTCACCTAATCCATAAATAATTGATGCCATTGGTAACAGCTTCATTTCAGTTTTTGTGGGAAAATTGTACAACTTATGCAGTTAAATTTGCCAGAAATACACATTGCCTGTGTTAATGATTAAATACTTCTGCACGTTTTTTTATGCATTAGTTTTGTTTGCGATTTGTAATGCAATTCGGTAGGTACCTACGAAAATCCTAACCTTAACTTCAATCAACGTGATTCTACTAGAACAAAAATTGTTTCTTGGACATAAAAAAATGCAGCAATTTAATATAATCCAAAAATATGTTACATGTTATGCATTTTAACAAATGTTATGATACGTAAACAAAATACTTTTAACCGAAATGAGGTTAAGGCAAACACTGTCCCGAAGGTAAGAAATTTACTTATTGTTTTAAAAATATTGCTCTCCTAAATCATTTTATGTTACGTTTACCGATATTTAGTTAATTGATTTGCTTATAAGGGGGAAAAAAATAAAATCAATATTTTTATAAATATTAATGCATGCACGAAAAAAGTCACAAGCTCGCCAACATTCAGTTGAAGCTGCAAATTTCCCTACTATTCAAATTAGTGTTTTAAGCATATTAACTGCAAATTGTACTTTCTACGATAAATGTTGTATTTAAATTAAAATTTATTTATAATTTGATACGTAAGTCTTACTCCAGAAGGTACTTTATCTCGGTTTTAAGCCATTGCAACTTCGTTTTAATGTTTGTCAAGTTTGCGTTTTTGTATAGCAACTAGAGCATTTCTGAATAAAAAAAACGTAGAACTGCAATAGCATTGAGTGTCCACTCTGTACTAGTACTTTATTTACTCTATGCACGGTAATATGACCAAAATGACACAAAAACTTTCAACGGAAAACGATCATAGATGCGGAAGAGAGACATCATCCACTCGGAAATAAAGAACTTAAACTCGACAGACACGCACTCGTGAAAACAAAATCATAGAACATTTCGTCACTCGTAACTACCAACGCCATCTGTGATTTGTCCACCAGTAGCTAAAGTGATAATGTTTATTGCCACACTCTACTCTATGGGTACTAGAGAAAAACAAAAGCAAAGATGGCGTCTCACATATAACCTCTTGGAATAATAAACGTTTTGTGCAAGTTCCAGAATGATTCAACGTGATTTTTCGCGATAAAAAGGTTAATTTCGCGCGAATATCGCGATTTCGTCATATTTCGTGAAAAACTACGGATTTCGCGCATCACAGCAAATTTCGTTAAAACGAAATGCAGTATATTAACGTCTTATCACTACCATGTAAGGTTATTTGTATTACACATCATGTGCAAGTGATTTTTTTAAAATTTCGCGATTTCGTCATTAACGAAATTTGACTACCCCTAATTATTCATAGTCTTTGTTAATTGTATGTAGCGAATTAATAACTGAAATTATGAATACTATAATTTATACGAAGTTTGACATTTTAATGAAGCCATTTTTGATGTCGCGGGTCCATGAAAAACTCTTTGCTGTGTTTGCGTTGCTGATAACAACTGACTGGCGCGCGCGCGCAAGAATTGGATTGCTACCATAGTCATGGTAGTACGTGTACCAAATTATTCTATGCTTACTAGTTTTATAGCTCATAGTACACCGAGATGACCCGAGATAGTTTTATTTTGGTTTCTCGTATTATTGGCAACTGTGGTACAAGTACACGAACGTTTTGGGATGAAAACGTGTGTGATTTTTTTTTTTGTTCCCAGTCGTGTAGTGCTTCTCTACGTTTTATTTTTCAGATGTACTACACTAGAGTCCCGTTATAGCGAGGTGTCACGGTTCCGGGTTTGATCCTCGCTATAACCGTGTCCTCGCTATAACCGAATTGGACAGATTTTGGCCCCCCAAAAATAAAAATTAACCGAAAATAGCATAAAAATTGTGTTTAAACCTGTATAATTGGAAAATAACAGGTAATATTAACGAAATCTTAATTTCTGTGAGTAGATGTGTGAATTCTCTTTAAAACGATACCCCATAAGTACGGATGCGATCACCGATTGCGTCAACATAACTGCACGCCACTTAAGTATAGCATCTTGGCCCGCGGCCTAGAGACGGGCAAATGGTTCACGAACCGCTCAATTGAACCAGTTCGCCTCGAGGAATGCTCGGGAACTGGTTCTTGAAAAAAGAACCGCGGTTCACTAGCTCAGTCGAACGATGTACACGTACGATCCATGGTACGATCTCTACAAGGAGAGATGGTTTGTTCTTTGTTTCTTCCCTTCCTCACAAGCTGCCCGATTCCATGCGTCGTGCAATTCACATATCTCTCGGTTCTTCTCGCGTTCTCGGCTCTTTCTCTGTTCTCTCCGCTCTTCGGTTATTTTCCGCACTTTAGAGTGGGAGAGGGGAGAACCAATCCCCACTCCAAACAACTCACCACCCCTTCCCGGCCAAGTGAACGGTCTCGTCTCTTCTTCCCCTCCCTTCTTTCACCGATCACGGCTCTTCTTCCTCTTCCTTCTTTCTCAGTGCACGTGACTCATACATAATTGTGACTAAAAGCCTCCGTCCCTTCCCCCACTCCTTCAACACGCCGCTCTTTTTTAATGAACAAGGTTCTCATCCCCTGTTTAGTTTGCCCTTGCGGGTCTTTTTTATATGTGCTCGTGGCAACAATTAACAACTGAAATCCTGACTTCGACAGTTGATGTATGCTCTGAGTAGAATTTTCTCAATTATTAAATTATATATACCTATATTTTTACTTCGTTTACTGATGTGGGAGCAAGAAATTTATTTATACAGAGTTTGCACTTGGTAGGTTTACAACAAGGTAAGTTTTTCAAAGTAAATTAATTTTGATTTTTCTATAAAAAATGTTAAACCAATTCTAACAATTAAGGTACAGAGTGTATATTATTCTCTTAAAATGTCAAAAAAATGCTGTATTTTTGGAAGATAACATTCAACAACATTATTGATCTTCGAGATAAGTAGTATTTCAATTTACTCAGACAATAACTTGTTCACTATTATTATTAAAATGTATTAAATTATAATTATTTCCAATACAGCGCAACACTTATTTATATTAAACTTAAAAAATTAGTAATAATTTTAAATATTTCTTTGTGTTTTATAACATTGTTTTTTAATTGTGATAAACTGCACAACTTAAAGTATTAATGGATATTTTATTTTTATGGTTTTAGGCTAATATGTCAAAATAAAAAGCTTTTTATTACTTGTTTTATCCAGTTTTAATAAAAGCATTTATTTGTTTATAAGTACATTACTGAACAAATCTCCTCACTTTATTTCAATTACACGTGCATCAAAAAATTTTAACTAACAATAAATTGATATATTTTTATGTGAGCTGCTCGGCTCTTACGGAATTATCGGCTCTCGTGGTTCAAATCTCTCGGTTCTTTCTTTACTCGTCCACTCACCTCCACAAAGGACGTGCCCGGCTCTCGTGCTCGTGGTTTTCAAAGCTATCGGTTCCTTCTTATCACGGTTCTTTCTCTTTAGTTTCACATGGCATTGCTCGTCGCTGCCATTCGTGCTGACCTCTTGCGGATACATTTTCAACTAATAGTGACAATAACTGCTCTAGTACCCACGAGAGGCCTCTAAATTGGATTTTTCTACATACAATTTATAATTCTCACATCATGAGCAAATATGCATTCAATTTTATTTTCATTTTACGATTAAAAATACTTAGTAAATATATATTGAGTTACTAGTACATCTTTATTATTACTACTTCGTACTTATATACTTTTTATTATTGGGCTTAATCAACAGATATGTTTAATTGCAGTTCAATAATGGCAATATTTTGACGACGTTAGGGCCGTTCCCGTGGTTCGGAGTCGCTGCCCAGCTGCTCCGGTAGAGAGGGTACGTGCCACGTGGCAAGGGAACTACCCTAACTTAGGTGGAATAAAAGAGTTTTGACGTTAAGGTGTGTTTAATGCACACGTCACACTGTACATGGGCTGTCACGGCTCCCCTCTGTGACAGTCCATCAGGGCGAGGCCCGGCTCCACGCACCTTGAGCGCGACACGACACTACCAGTGACCTGACTGGCGGTGACACGACAGTGACGCGACTGACAGTGGCGTGGATGACGGTGACGTGACTGGCAGTGACGCGATTGACGATGACATGAAAGACTGACGTAACTGCCGACGCGAACGACGGTGACGTGACTCCCGGTGACGTGATTGACGGTGACGTAACTGACGACGCGAACGACTGACGGTGACGTGACCTTCGCGACCGCGCTCTCTCATGCCACTTCGGCGACTGACTCCACCCACGCTCCGCGACGTCTCAGCGGCCTCCCCCCTTGCCGCGTGCACATGAATCTCCCCTCTTTCCTTCGTGTGCGAGTGCGTGGAGCCACATGGTCACAGGCGGGGAGACGCGACTCAGTCGCCCGGGAAACACATTTTATCCGTTTTGAACTCAACACAATATCAACACAACAAGACAAATAGATATTCACACCCTTACATAATTACATAAACAAAACCTGTTACACTTTTGCGCACGGGCGCCGGCGCACACGCAAGCCTGAAGCAGCGACGGGCAATAATGGCCTCAGCGAGCCGGAGGAGCACTTGGGACGACGTCAAATGCTCCCCCCTCCCCGAGGTCATTTTGCCCGCTGATGCTACGATCACACGCACTTCACCATTAACACTCGGCACTCGGGCGTTCATATTGGCATCCCATGGGCGGAAGTAGGAGTAACCTGCTGGGTGAGTACCCATGGCCAATAGTCTAGCAGGTAGGAGGGAGGCCTGCGCTGACGAGTGGAATGGCGGGCTATTTCCGGAACCTGGGGATTCGGTGCAGTGTCTGGGTGCATAGGTGGGGATCTGTCCCCTTCCTTCACCTCATCAAGGAGTTCAATGATGACCCCTTCCTCGGGACCACAGGGCCCTTCAGGTGGATAACCTATGTGGTGGTGGTACTCATCCCCGTTTAACCCTTCCATTACTTCCTCGGGGAATACTATTTTAGGGATGGTGTCAATGGTTGGTAACTCAGGGTCCTCTTCATCAGGGATTGGGGTAAGGGATGTGTTAAAGACGGAGTTTTGGGCATCCCTGGAGTCCAGCCTGTCAGCAAGCTCATCCAGGTGGTCCATGGTGAAACCGTTGGGCTCATACCCATATGCTTGTTGGGTGGGCGTAGCTTCTCGGGAAAATACTGGAGCTTTGGGATTTAAAGAATTCTCGCAACCTGCTGGGTTGGTATTGCCAGTGACCATTTCGTCACCGAAGTTCGTCGGCACCAAAGGTGAGTCCGATCTCCTTCCTTCCCTACTGCAGTGGTTTCTTCCAGGGTCGGTGTCTAGGGGCATCGGGTCAGAATTGGCACAATGGCCTCCTCGTGGTGTCTCTGGTTGGTCCCTGGGGCAGTCCTGGTCTGTAAAACTATCTGCGGCTCCTACGGTTGATGGCTGCTGCGGCATCGGGACCGTGGCTAGCCGCAAGGCATCACGGTGTATTTTGGCCATTCGGCCATTCGGCTGCCGCACCAGGTAAGTGGTCATCCCCAAGCGAGCCACCACCTCCCTGGGCTCGGACCACTTGGGCGCGAGGCCCGCGCAAAACCCACGGCCCTTGGCTGACAGATGCTGGAGCCTTACATGCACAAACTGTCCTGGAATGATCTGCGGGTGTGGATTTAGGGACTGGGGTGTTCGATGATCCAAAAACTGGGCCTGATGCCTGCGTGCCCCAGCCCGCAGGTCCTCTACCGGGAAAGGTTCTTCTGTGTGAATGACGCCCAGTTCGGCTGGCAATGCTAAGTTGTGACCATGGAGCAGCTCAGCTGGAGAATATCCCGTTACCTCGTTCGTGCGCCGGCGGAGGCAGTACAAGAGGGTGGGGAGGTGAATGTCCCACTTAGTGTGGTCCTCATCAAGGCGGATACGGAGCTGGGTCTTAATGTCTTGGTTGCGGCGTTCAGTGGGATTTGATCTGGGATGATAGGTAGGGGTGGTGTGATGATGGACCCCCCACCGCCCACATGCCTTCCGCCAGCTGTGACCCGTAAATTGGACTCCATTATCCGTGAGCAGCACTCTCGGATACCCATACCGTGGGAACACCTCTCGGTCCAGTAGGGCGATGATTGTTCCCGCCTTGACATTGGCGACAGCAAACGCCTCGGTCCATCGCGTAAACACATCAGTGACTACAATGATGAACCGCTTTCCCCGGGAGGTGCGTGGGTAGGGGCCCATAATGTCAAGAGCCACCTCGTGGAATGGGTGGTCAGGGCGTCGGGGAACCTGTTGCTCCACGCCATCAGGTCGACGCGCCTTACACTGTTGGCAGCGTTGGCACTCACGCACGAACTGCTTAACGTCGGCCGTGACCTCCGGCCAGTGGAACGTCCTGCGGATTTCTCGCAGGGTCTGTTCAGCCCCAGGGTGCCCCGCCAGCTCATGACTGTGGAAGAACAGTAGGATGGCTGGCCGTGCAGCAGGGGGTGCATGAATACTCCAGCGGCTTCCTCTGCGAGCACCACGGGTCTGAAGCATGCCATCGAGACTACGCTGATAGGGAAATGCTTGGTCGCCACACTCGGCCAGTCGGGCTCGTGTTTGTGGGTCGTCCTGCTGGGCGTCACGCACGTGAGTCACCAGCTCTGCCATGGTGGCGAATTGGATGGCCGGCTCTGGTGTGCTGGGCCCAGGCAGCATGTACAGTAAGGCATCGTTGGGTGCCGGGTCCGAATAGTTGGTAATCGGAACCGGGGGTAGGAGGTTGTCCCACCCCTGGTCATCGTAGACTATGGTTCTGGGGTCCGGGTGCCGGGAAAGCTCGTCAGCGAGCTCATTTTCCCGGCCGGGTACATGTTCCACCGTGAAGTGGAAGCTTTGGAGGAGAAGGGCCCACCGGGTAAACTTTGACTTGCCCTCCTGCACGGAATCCAGCCATTTGAGGCACTGGCTGTCCGTGCGGAGAATGAAGGGGCGCCCCTCGAGGTAGTGTCGGTATCTTTTTAGTGCCCACACCACAGCGAGGCACTCTTGCTCATTGACATGGTATCGTCTTTCCGCTGGGCCAAACTTGGCACTCGCGTACTCGACGATACGTCTCTGGCCTTGGCCGTCCAGCTGGTACAGCACCACCCCCATGCCTTCCTGGCTGGCATCGGTCTGCACGAACAGTGGTTCGTCCGGCACCAGCCGCGACAGGGTGTGGCAGTTGCGGAGCTGTTGTTTTACCTCGCCCAGGGCCTGGTCGGCGGCCTGGGTCCACCGGAATTTGTGCTTAGGTGAAAGCAGGTCGGTCATTGGCGCGGTAATCGAGGCGAAGTGGGGAACAAATGACCTCAACCAATTCAACAGCCCCATGAGTTTCTGGAGCTGCTTCCGTGTCTTGGGTGCCTGCTTGCCCTCAATAATGGACAGCTGTTTGGGCAGCGGGCGGCATCCCTCTGCGTCCACAATATGGCCCAGAAACTCGATCTCCTCCGCCCCAATGTGGCACTTCCTCGGGGCGCACGTCAGCCCGTGCCTGGCGAGCCGCTCAAACACCAAGGCCAGATGGTGTGCGTGTTCCTCCCACGAACATGACCAGATGATCACATCGTCCAGGTAGGCTTGGGCAAACTTGCCGATGTAGCCATCCAGGACACGGACCATCATGGTCTGGAAGGTCGCAGGAGCATCCATCAGGCCGAACGGCATCGCACAGAACTGGAAGCGCCTGCCGTCTGGGGCGGTAAAGGCTGTTTTGGGGCGGTCGGCGGGGCATACTGGCACTTGCCAGTACCCCGACTTGAGGTCAAGCTTTGAAAAGATGGTGGCTTTCCCCAAGCCAGCGAGGGCATCCGTGATGTTGATTAATGGTGGTGGTGCCGGAATGGTGAGGTGATTTATTGCTTTGAAATTTACGCAAAATCTCAGCGTTCCATCTTTCTTGGTGGCCATTACGATACGACTATTATAAGGTGAATTACTAGGTTCTATGACGCCACTCGCCAGCATCTCCTCGATTTGCGCCTGTATGGCATCCTGTTCACGGGGTCCGAACCCGAACACTTTCTGGAATGGAGGGGTATGGGGCACCAGGGGTATGCTATGCTCTGTAATTGTAGTCCTCTGTAACTGGTCCGCAGCTGCAAACACTTGCGAATGAGCCCTTATCACCTCATCGATGTCGGCATGGTGCTCGGCTGGAACTCCGTGGGTCAGCTCATCCAAACCTACAACTGTGAGAGGTGGGGATGGAATAGGCCGGTGGATACCGTAGACAGTCCAACGGCCGCGGGTACCAAGGTGCAAGCGCCCGGCACGGACTTCGATTGTGGCATCGACCTGTGCAAGCCAGGGGGCTCCCAGGATAATCTCCTCTCGTAGCTCATGCAACACTATGGCGTCCGTTTGGCTAACATGGTCCCTTATGTGAATTTTTACCTGGGCGCGCCCAGACGTGGGCGCGCAAGCTCCCCTGGTGGCCAGCAGGACTGTCCCAGCCTCAGCTGTCACGTCAGCACCGGCGACGAGGTGAGCGGCAATATAGCTGTGGCTGGCGGCGGTGTCCACCAGCGCCTCCAGTTCCCGGCCGTCCACCCGGACAGGTATGCGCAGTAGACTGCCTTCCTCGGGACCCATGCGCCCGAGCCGGGACAGCGTATCCTCTAGCCCCGCATCTACTGTCGAGGCCCCCAGCGATGTAGGGCGAGCGGCAGAGCTCACCGAAGACTCGGGGCACGGCCCGTCGGGCCGGCGCGGACCGCCCCCGCCGACGTCAGGTGGGCGGGGCGGTAGCTCACTGGCGCCCGTAGCTGCTGGCGGGGACGCCGACGATGTGGGGCGAGCGGCATAGCTCGCCGAAGACTCGGGGCACGGCCCGTCGGGCCGGCGCGGACCGCCCCCGCCGACGTCAGGTGGGCGGGGCGGTAGCTCACTGGCGCCCGCAGCTGCTGGCGGGGACGCCGACAACATGGGGCGAGCGGCATAGCTCGCCGATGACTCGGGGCACGGCCCGTCGGGCCGGCGCGTACCGCCCCCGCCGACGTCAGGTGGGCGGGGCGGTAGCTCACTGGCGCCCGCAGCTGCTGGCGGGGACGCCGACGATGTGGGGCGAGCGGCATAGCTCGCCGAAGACACGGGGCACGGCCCGTCGGGCCGGCGCGGACCGCCCCCGCCGACGTCAGGTGGGCGGGGCGGTAGCTCACTGGCGCCCGCAGCTGCTGGCGGGGACGCCGACGATGTGGGGCGAGCGGCATAGCTCGCCGAAGACTCGGGGCACGGCCCGTCGGGCCGGCGCGGACCGCCCCCGCCGACGTCAGGTGGGCGGGGCGGTAGCTCACTGGCGCCCGCAGCTGCTGGCGGGGACGCCGACAACATGGGGCGAGCGGCATAGCTCGCCGATGACTCGGGGCACGGCCCGTCGGGCCGGCGCGGACCGCCCCCGCCGACGTCAGGTGGGCGGGGCGGTAGCTCACTGGCGCCCGCAGCTGCTGGCGGGGACGCCGACGATGTGGGGCGAGCGGCATAGCTCGCCGAAGACTCGGGGCACGGCCCGTCGGGCCGGCGCGGACCGCCCCCGCCGACGTCAGGTGGGCGGGGCGGTAGCTCACTGGCGCCCGCAGCTGCTGGCGGGGACGCCGACAACATGGGGCGAGCGGCATAGCTCGCCGATGACTCGGGGCACGGCCCGTCGGGCCGGTGCGGACCGCCCCCGCCGACGTCAGGTGGGCGGGGCGGTAGCTCACTGGCGCCCGCAGCTGCTGGCGGGGACGCCGACGATGTGGGGCGAGCGGCATAGCTCGCCGAAGACTCGGGGCACGGCCCGTCGGGCCGGCGCGGACCGCCCCCGCCGACGTCAGGTGGGCGGGGCGGTAGCTCACTGGCGCCCGCAGCTGCTGGCGGGGACGCCGACGATGTGGGGCGAGCGGCATAGCTCGCCGAAGACTCGGGGCACGGCCCGTCGGGCCGGCGCGGACCGCCCCCGCCGACGTCAGGTGGGCGGGGCGGTAGCTCACTGGCGCCCGCAGCTGCTGGCGGGGACGCCGACGACATGGGGCGAGCGGCATAGCTCGCCGATGACTCGGGGCACGGCCCGTCGGGCCGGCGCGGACCGCCCCCGCCGACGTCAGGTGGGCGGGGCGGTAGCTCACTGGCGCCCGCAGCTGCTGGCGGGGACGCCGACGATGTGGGGCGAGCGGCATAGCTCGCCGAAGACTCGGGGCACGGCCCGTCGGGCCGGCGCGGACCGCCCCCGCCGACGTCAGGTGGGCGGGGCGGTAGCTCACTGGCGCCCGCAGCTGCTGGCGGGGACGCCGACGATGTGGGGCGAGCGGCATAGCTCGCCGAAGACTCGGGGCACGGCCCGTCGGGCCGGCGCGGACCGCCCCCGCCGACGTCAGGTGGGCGGGGCGGTGTGGCTGGTTGGAGTTTCGGAGAGCGGGGCCCAGCTGTCTCATCGCCCTCACCTAGGCGTTTCCCGATGGTGTTGTGTCACCTCCGTTTCCCCCTTCTCCGGCGGCCTTGACGGGGCATTCACGGTGCCAGTGGTACATTTCTGTTGGACAGTACCTGCAGCGGGGAGGCCGCTCTTCGCGGGCTGTCGGGCCTCCGCGTCGCTCCCCTCGGTCGGCCTGCCGCCAGGTCAGCCTCGACTGGCCCTGTGGCTCAAGGTTGCGTCCCCGCGACCCCGGCGACTGGGCGGATCTGTCCGGCGGTGCTGGCGGGCCAGTGTACCGCACCATCGCTCCAGCATCTTCTGGTGACAGCACCGCCGGGGTGGGGTTGGGCCTCCACGGCATCATGGTCTCCGTTGCACTCTGTATGGCCTGGATGTCTCTCTCTGTTTCTCTCGCCATGGCTAGGAAATCGTCCACGCTTCTTCCCGCGGCGTTACGCATGAAAGGTCTTAATTCCGGTGACAGTAGCTCCACAATCACTGGCAGTATCTCGGCGACTGAGCCGCTTGTCGTCAGACGTCGGTGGAGGCGTAGCTTTTGATAAATAAAGCCTTCCACGCTTTCCCCGGCCCGCTGTGTTTGACAGTACAGCTGGTACCGACAGCTGGCACGGGAACGCGCGTCATCAAAACGGGATTCGAACCGGGTAACGAATTCGGTCCAAGACATCCGGTATTCGCCTGCCATCGCCCACCAGGCTTGGGCACTGTCCCGGAGCTGTCCACTAACTCTGTCCGTGAACTCGTCCTCGGGCACCGCGTGTCTTGATAGTCTGTCCCAGCATGCTTGCAGAAATGCATGCGGATCTTCATGTGCTCGCCCCGTGAATACAGGTAGTGACACCGCCACGCTTGCATTTCGCGGTACCGGTTCCGGTTGTGCCTCCCCATGGCGCCGCACACCGTCGTTACAGGCTGCGCATAGAAATAGTCCGTCCCTGAAATTAGCGAATTCGCGTGCAGTCGTGCAAATCCGGTGTCTGACAGTGCCGCACACATAGCACTGCGCCGTCTCGCCTGGTCGCCCGGGACAGCCTACCATCGCGCACGTCACGCGCTCCCTTATCACGGCCCGCTCTGTGCCATGGTTATATATTTCCTTTTTTACAGTCTTTTCCTTAGGGGTACATGAGCACCATAGTGTAGCGCCCTCCCCTCGCAAGCTGCCCTCTCCGTGTGGCTTATGACACACCTGGCAGACCCCGTCCATATTCACGCGCACAGGTGTGTAGCATTCCGCGACATGCGCGGCTGACCGGCCCGTGCGGCGGACCGGGACGTCAAGTGGCGGGGAACAGACAGGCATGGCCCGCCTCCCCCCCTCCATTGACGGAGGTCCCGTTTCCGCACGCTCTTCGTCCCGCGGAAGTTGACCCGGCGGCGCGGTGATCTTGAATGGTCCGACTCGGCTGTACTCGTCGTCGCTCGGCTGGACTCGGCTCCCGCTCGACCCGAAGGGCGCAATTCGCCTGCGCTCATCCGGCGCGATCCCTTGAAGGGGAAAAGGGGGAAGAGCGAACTCACTCGCGCGGCCGAATGAAACCCGATACCTGTGTGACGCGCTCTTATCGCTTGACGGCGCAATCTCACACCATTTTGGCGCGTCGGCTTCCGCTCCCGCGCCGCTCTTGTCCACGCTCGACTCCCTGCAGCATTCTCGCGGCTCCCGAAAGTTTTGAAAATCCGCACTTTTCATGTCCGTTTCTATGTAAAAGCTCATGGTCAGCCACACTAGTTGGGCGCCATTTTGACGACGTTAGGGCCGTTCCCGTGGTTCGGAGTCGCTGCCCAGCTGCTCCGGTAGAGAGGGTACGTGCCACGTGGCAAGGGAACTACCCTAACTTAGGTGGAATAAAAGAGTTTTGACGTTAAGGTGTGTTTAATGCACACGTCACACTGTACATGGGCTGTCACGGCTCCCCTCTGTGACAGTCCATCAGGGCGAGGCCCGGCTCCACGCACCTTGAGCGCGACACGACACTACCAGTGACCTGACTGGCGGTGACACGACAGTGACGCGACTGACAGTGGCGTGGATGACGGTGACGTGACTGGCAGTGACGCGATTGACGATGACATGAAAGACTGACGTAACTGCCGACGCGAACGACGGTGACGTGACTCCCGGTGACGTGATTGACGGTGACGTAACTGACGACGCGAACGACTGACGGTGACGTGACCTTCGCGACCGCGCTCTCTCATGCCACTTCGGCGACTGACTCCACCCACGCTCCGCGACGTCTCAGCGGCCTCCCCCCTTGCCGCGTGCACATGAATCTCCCCTCTTTCCTTCGTGTGCGAGTGCGTGGAGCCACATGGTCACAGGCGGGGAGACGCGACTCAGTCGCCCGGGAAACACATTTTATCCGTTTTGAACTCAACACAATATCAACACAACAAGACAAATAGATATTCACACCCTTACATAATTACATAAACAAAACCTGTTACACTTTTGCGCACGGGCGCCGGCGCACACGCAAGCCTGAAGCAGCGACGGGCAATAATGGCCTCAGCGAGCCGGAGGAGCACTTGGGACGACGTCAATTTTTAATTGGTTAGCTATGCAATTAAATTTTTTCTTCTATAAAAATTAAGTTAATAGTACAAATACATCGTAATTGCGATAAGTACGCAGTTAATTCAAATTCTAGTAAAAAAAAATTAAATGAACCGAAGAACCATATCAACGAACCGATTCACTTCGAAGAACGAACCGGTTCTGAACCGCTCATTAAAATGAACCGTTCTGCCCATCACTACCGCGGCCGACACAGCATTGTCCTGCTATCTATTGACGCGGGCTGTCTGCTAGCGGCCATGTTGGTTCGGGATGTAGTTAACAGGTGGTGCTAGTGTAGCGCGACGATTTAATTCCTTACAAAAAAGCAGGAGTGCGGCTGCGGCAACGCACGTACGCCTCAAACGTAATAGTTGCTGGAAAACTATACTTTTTTTCATTTAAAGAAACCTGTCAACTTTTTTAGAAAATAAATTTCGGATTAAACTCAAACCATCACCACCCCTTTCCCGGACAGATACCACAACAACTGACCGAAACAAAAGTTACAAGAAAACTGCCCTAGCGATTCGGAAATAAATACGGTAGTGCCTACTAGAGGTGTAAAAGTAACGAAAAAATGTGTACCCGTATGTATTCGTTACTATAACAATTAGTACTCGTTACTATCGTTACGTTACTCCTGATACCGCATAACATGCTATGTTATGTTGCAGCAACGAATCCAGTCGTATTGCGTACGCGTGCAGTATGACGTCGCGTAAATAATAAATAGAATATAAACAATTAACAATATTTGATAATTAATAGTTTTTGTTAACCAAGAAACAATTAAATCTCATTAGAGCGGCTTTTTAATATTATCTCTTTTAAGATAACAACCAAAAAAACTTGAAAATACGCGATTATAAAAACAAAAACATACATATTTCTAATTTGTAAATAATACTTTCTTACGTTGTTTCTGTTTCAATCTCAAACTTTGTTTACACACGGCACAGATAACTAACGGAAGTTTGATAAAAGAAAGAAAGGATGGGATTCTATTTTTAAAGCCACGCACTTAGGTGGCGACTGCACGGCTGAAGAATGTGACAGGCGTCAACGGCAAGATGTCTAGTGGCGAGCGAAAGGGGTGGAGATAAAGCAGACAAATAACAAAAGCGCGCTTCAAGCGATCACGCCGTAAATTCCTCAAAAATACCTCGTTATAGCCGTGTTCTCGCTATTATCGTGCTCGCTATAACGAGATTCTACTATATTTATTTTATTTTGCTGTCCTCTTTGTGTAAACATTTTGAATAGTGGCGTGTACAGGTTTTCAGTATTATTTAGTAAGCTAGTCGGGCTTTGTTCTGAAGATAAAAAGGAAATAATAGAAGTAGAAGACAAAGATGAAAAAAAGAAAATGTGCGCGGGATCAAATATGAACGTGTGGGCTTGGGAAGAATATTTCCGTTGCTGAAACAGTGTTGCCAGGTCTACCACTCACCAAAACAGGAGATTGAACCGTGAAAAAACAGTAGAAAGAAGTAGATATCCTAAACATATAGCTTTCCTTTACAATTAATTTAGTAAACCTATTTTTACACACATTTACTTTTAAATTAGTAACAAAAACTTGTTTCACACACATTACATATTAAGATACACAAACCACAAGAATTTTTATTTTATTTTCACTGACCTTATAAAAAACTGATGAAAACAAAAAGTTGCTTGTAGCCTGCTCCTTCTTCAATTACCAAAACGTCAGTCATCATTATTATCATCATCATCATCATCATCACTGTCATACATTTTGTTTTGAACTCTCTTAATTATTGTACTAGTTACATCAAAAGAAAAGCATTCGGATTTAGAAACTAGTCTCTTGGTGTGTAACAAACCGCATACTGTCTTTGATGATAGCCTGTTCCTGGTTTTCGTTTTCATCAAATTCACTGCTGAAAACACTCGTTCCGCTGTAGCACTCGAATGGGGTAGACTCAAAAGACTCCAAATAAATTTGGCTAGTAAAGGAAATACCTGGTTGGAGTCTGCGTATGATTTTTTACGGACACTATCCCAGATATCTTGTACTGTGTCTTTACTGCCACTACTACCACCAATTTCCGTATTACGTAGCAATCGCCATTCTGTATCGAGTTGTTGGATCTCATTTTCTTTTATTAATCTTGGAAACAGGGAAGCCAGTGGTGCAATAGATTGACAAGGTGATATTTTAGTAGGATCTAGCACTTCAAGCATAGTGAAAATAGGATCATTGAAAGGAAAACGATCTGTAATCTGTTTCACAGATTCAATGTAGAAATCTAGGCAACGCAATTTGAGAAGTTTCACATGCTGCTCAGAAAGTTTTTTTTTTGACAAAGAAATATTAAATTTTGCCCCAAAATAGACATTTTCCAACGGCAGAAAAACTCTAGGATCTTTATAATCAACTTTATCTACATCTATGGATCTTACAATTTCTGGTTTAACATAGCACTCGAGGAGAGTTTTTAATACAGAAACTACACTCGGCCTCAAATTTTGAATTTGTGGTTGCTCACTCTGCATTTGCTTGTTCAGGATATTGAACATAGGCAAAACAAACTGAAGAAACTCAAGATACAATTTGTTGAAGGGTGATTTTAATTTTTGAAGAATGGCATCTGATGCTAATAACTTATCTTCAAAGGCAGCCTGGGTGAAAAAAAGTATGAGGGCATCATACTGCTCCAAAACCCGAGATACAACCAACTCAAGGGATAACCATCTTGTCTGACTTGGATGCAACAGCTTATGTGGCTTTACATTCACAAAACTTTGAAATTCTTTGAAGGATTCAATACGTTTAGAACTTGAATGAAAATAATTAAAAATATCACGGACCAAATCTTCCGGTTCCCTTGGAAGCTTCGCACAAGCATATGATGAACACAAATGGAATGAGTGGCAAATACACCTCATTATAAAAAGGTCGGGCATGTCGTTTTTCAAAAGAATAGATAATGAATGTCTTTTACCCATCATTACACTAGCGTTATCAGCAGCGAAACCGATTAGGTTTTCTTTGTAAGGAATATTTTCCTTCTCAAATGACTGTACCAAGCTGTTATGCAAGTTAACAGCATTTGCTTCACTCACAGGAATGAGATCGTAAAATGCGTCAACTACAACCCCTTCTCCAGAAAGCACTCGTACGACTACACATAAATGTTTGGTAGAACTTGTGTCAGTTGATTCATCAACAATCACCGAGAATTTATTTTCCCTCAATATATTGCAAAGTAATTCCTTACTTTCCTGCCCTAAAACATGTTTAACAATGGCAGTTGCTTTGGTTCGGCCACACTTGATTTTTTTTGCAATTTCAGAATCAGGGCAAACTGATCTAATAAGGGGTGTCAAGTGACTAATTATATTAAATGAAATGTTGTGTTCTGCTACAAATGCAGAAAGACGAATTTCAGCTTCTTTGACGTTATTACTTAAATTGGTTGCTTGAGATGCAAATGAAGTTAATGTTTTTTGACCAATAAGTTCCTTTCCACATTGCACATGTTTATCAGACTCTACATGTCTAATTAATGTACCTTTACCTCCAGAAGCAATGCTAATATCACAGTTACATGACTTACAATATGCAAAACCGCATCCTTTCTTGCTAGACTGTAACCAACCCTTAAACAACTCTTCGTTTTCCCACTCACGTTTGTACTTCTGAGAATACTTCACCTTTTTACTCATAGCAAATAATTAATAATAAATTCAGCGTTATCAAAATCCATTCGTAATAAACAACGGCACACTTTGTCCGTGACACCACATCGTCCGAAATTATTACAGGCGACCGCGAGACAATAACAGTAACATAAACTGTTTCACTTCAAAGCACACAAATCTGATGACTGATAAACAGATACCGACAGGCGACAGCGACACGACACGATGACGACACTCGACAGACGGACGAGACGAGTCACGAGTGACGACAGCTCTATCTCAACCTATAAGGGCGCCTGGGGTGGGGAACTCCCGGAAAAAGATACGCTCATGCCACAGCCACACACCACTAACGAGGGGAAAGTCCCTTAGGTAACTATCAGAGATTCGATTTAAATGTATCTCGCAGTAAATCGATATATCGCAGTGTGACACTAAAATTTGAACTGTTGCAGGCTAGAAAACTCAAGAACATAAAAATATACACTTTTTAGTTAAAATTCAAGCCGTTTTTGTTAATTTTAATAAAAAAAATTGTTGAGGCAGGAAAAAGCAGTAGATTTGCTTGACTTTTCGCTTTTTAGCAGTAGAACAGTAGATTTTTTAAAAAGAAGGAGATCTACTGCAAAAACAGTAGACCTGGCAACACTGTGCTGAAAGCTAAGAGTAAAGGTGAGTAATGAGTTAAAGTGTTTATTCAGTTATATTCAAATTTTTAGCCCATTACTTTTATGGAGTAAACCATTTTTTAATGAATTCCAATACAGGATAAGAAAAGTGAAAGGTAAATATTAAGAGTAGCTTATCATTAGACTTGCGCATAATAGTTCGCGACCGGGAGCGCTCCTTTAGTTCGCAGCTCCTGGGCGAACTAGGTCACTCTTTTAGTTCGTCCGCTCCCATCTCGAATTCAAAGAAGACAGGTCACCGATAACTTAGTTCGTTCGCTTTGCTACCGCTATTGCAGGCGATCTTCTTTGTATGTTATAGTAGTAATTTTTATAATCAGTGTTGTGAACGCCTAGATTATTACGTATCCTTTTTTGGGTTATTATACATCAAATGAGTAAATAAAACAATAATTTTCATAATAGGGTAAACTGGCGTATATAACAGTTCTGTTTTTAATCTTCACTTAACATACACTATAATCGAAAAATTTTAATTTATAAAATGATTTATATTATAGTTAGTTAAAGAAATATTATTTATGAAATGTGTTTATTTTAGTGAATGAAATACTGTTTTATAAATATACAAATTTTAATTTTTTTTAAGTTTTAGAAATAATCAACAAAAAATGTGTTATTATTTACAGGCAACTAATTTACGTACATTATTAAGAAAAAAGACCCATTACTCTTCTAATTTGTTACCTTACAATTGGACAGAAAAACTAATAAAAACTTCTTTTAAGTAAGATTTTTTGCTAATATTGCTTAAGAATGTGTATGTTCATTAGGACCTATATATAATTCACTAAATATTAGCAAGTTCATCACTTACGTACACTATAATCGAAAAATTTTAATTTCTAAAAGCTATTATTGTTTGTCTGATTTTGGTTTGACATATATATGTGTATTTTATCTGATAAGTTAGTTAATATGCAAAAATAAGAAGGTTTTACGCTCAAAACAATTGATGGGATTGTTAGGCATGGTCAGGGAATAAAAATTATTGTCCTGGAAAAGTCAGGGAAAAGTCAGAGAATTTATTCTTTACAGTTTGGTAGCCACCCTGATGTGCAAAGTCAGCAACATTTTAGAAAAATAGCAGAGAACCAAACACCTGGCGACGTTGCCAACATAGCGAACATCGCAAACATAGCAAGCATAGCACTCTTGTGTGACCGAAGTTTTACATTCTTCACCACTGCACATTATTCTTGTAGAATCTATATCGGCAAGCTGCTGCGTAGTTAGTCTGGCATAATGTACGACTTTGAGGTTGTAATAATTATTATCAGAAGGTTTTTTTTTGTTTTGGAACAATCACAAACAACGGGTAGGTAATTGTCAATCTCATGAAAAATTACTATGTAAAATTTCATTTAGCGCAACATGTCTACCATACCATTGAGAAAAATATTTTCGCCAAGCCAAAAAAAGGCCTTCATACCTGAGAAATAAATACTCATAGCTTTAGTTTCTTTATAAAACATCGAAAAAAACTTGTCCTTCAGTTGCTTTGCTTTTCAGACTTGTAGGCAGTTGGAAGTAATGGAACCTACCCTCACTCACTTGCTCTTTCCTATGTAGATTGATTATTCTGTAACCAAATACTCATTTAAATTTTTTTCCATTTGTTGATAGAGAATAAATAGAAATGGAAATTGATTTCACTGCAATACATTAAATGTGATCAAGAATCATGGTGATACAACAAAATAAATTAAATTAATGCTGTTTTATGGATGGTGAAGTATATGTACACATTTCAAAAAATTCTTTAGGTACTTGGTTTTTGTTTTGGTGCACAATCCCATGTTGACCGTGATTTTTGTGAATGTTGATTTTGAGTAAAAAACATTAGCCTCTATTCGGGTGTATATGGTATTATGTATTCTCAGTACTCACTAGTGTTGAGATTCAGTCATAGTTATGATTATGCACTGAATATTTTGGGTAGTTATCACATTGTGGCATTGCCATAGCTGTGAATGATATTTCTCTGACCAAAAGTGTATATAAGTACAGGTATGCACCGACGTTCAAAACGAAACATTTGAATAACTCATTGTATTTAAAATTATTAAAAAATTCTTATTGGGCATGTCAAAACAAGCTTAAGTTGTCTTGAATTTGCAGTTTTTAAGACAAAATGGTCACATGACCCAGTTTTGTGTACAAAATAATTTTTTTTTTTTGTAAATTTGCTTGTATTTTGTATCTAAAGAAACTAGCAAATTACAATTTGGGTTTTTATCATTATAATGAAATTGCTTATGCATATCTTAAATATTATATCTTGCATTTAGCTGCAATAACTGGCTTAAATAATTTTCTATAATTATTTGAAGTTTAAACCATTAGTATGGAGTTATGTTTTTTATTATGTTATAGTTGAGGCAACATAAATATGTTTTTGTTTATAATAGCATGACATTTTAACTTTAAACTCTTTGAATGTGTAAAACAAGGGAGTACTAAATGGATAAAAATTGAATCGTACCAAATCACAAATCCAAAATTACTAAATTCCAAATAGGCCACCAATTTTGCAATTTCCCGAGTCAGCTTTCTCAACAGCGTGGATGTTTGCTTCTGCCAGCTGTGTCCAGTAGTTACGATATCTTACACTGTGCACTATTATAATTTTTTAACTAAGTCTCATTCTGTTTACAAGGAAAAAATGTTAAATATTTTGAACATGTCAAGCTATTAAATAAAATATGTAATATCTAGTGCAAAATAAGAACTCATTATGAAATGTTCCCTTTTAATGGGCCATGTAATTTAAAACTTGAGAAAGTTTTCTTTAAGTCTAAGTTGCATTTGGGAAATCATTTTGTGTGCAGAGAAATTTTTATGTACATAATGGCTGTCGGTCAGGTATGCTAACTAGTGTAAAAAGTAGGTAGTAGAAGTGTGTGATTACTGCTTAATTTCTTAATGTATATATATTTTTTGGGTTCTGTAACATTATTATTTTCATTATCAGTAACAGTCAGGAAAAGTCAGAAGTAGTTAAGATTTTTGAAACTGGTCAGTAAAGAAGGTACTTTTTGAATAAAATATTAATACAAGCATCAGTCTCAACCATGATCCATAGTTACTGCATCAACTGAAACACTCTTTAGGTTTGTAGCTTATAACAGTCCTATCATAGGATCTTGCCAATCTTTTGTGAGTGCTTCTTCTCAGATTTATTATCAGATTCCTACTGTCCTAAAATTATTTTTAAAGCTACATTACTAAATTCTTCCTTTTACACTCTCCTAGTACAAATGTCCTTGATTAGGTCTTGCTGCCTAGCATGGACATCTATCTGTACTTAAAACAGAGCTCTATTTATATATAAAAAATAGAAACTTGCTATTCTTGTAGCAATAAACTGAAATTATTTTTGAACTTAAATTAGAGATAAAAGATAATACCATATAATATTGTAAACTGGGATCTAAGGTGTTGGGTTATGTCATCCCGTTCACGATGGGTGTTACTGAAGAATGTGAGGTAAGCAATAAAATGTTTTAATCTTACTTGAAGGGGTAAGCTGTTGCACGAGACATATGTGATTAGAATTAAGCTCACCGGACAAAAAATTAGTCACCCCTGGAGAAATTATTACTAGCATCATTTAATACAGTGTAACTCTGCCATAACCACCTGGATTTGGTTAAGAAGTGAGTTCATGAGGTTGTGCAGTTATGTCGCATACAGGTTAAGCCACTCTCTGAGGATTTGATTGCACAATTCCACCAAATTGCGGAGATGCTGATGTCTTGTGTTTTACTCGCTGTTCCAATATGTCCCACAGATTTTCAGAAGGTTTCGAGCCAATTGATTTTGCAGGCCAAGCAAGATATATTAGGGTGAGGGAGTATTCATTGCTGTTGTCATCTTGAAAAATCGTGGTATAAGTAGCATACTCATCATGCAGATGTTGACTGGAAAGCAACACCTGACACCTTATAACGGTTCGTTACATACAAAAATAATCAGATGCTCAACGCCGATTGCAAATATTGTTGTTTTATTTTTTTCAAACTAGAATGCATAGACGAATCCAATAATTTTCACAGTTTTTCTCACTCGTTCAACACGTACATCTGCCCGTCGAAAAATGCTCACTGTTTGCGCGATGTGAATTAACGAAAAATAACGTCCTTCAGTAATCTTTTACTGCAAGTATACGAAATTAGTGCGGCCTTAAACATGACCGCACCCAGCGAAAACAAATTTTGCTACGAGCCAAACCCGACGAAGGTGATCACAATTTCTAATTTGGTACTGTCCGAATGAAAATATAAAAAAAATAGGTTAACTTAATACTCGGCCTGGCTCTGACCAGCAACGTTAAATTATCTCTCCAGCAAATTACTTCATTTTTTGGCGAGAAGCCTCCAAACGCGACCTACTCGTGCAGCGTTCGACGGACGACTGGTGGAGTCTTGCCACCGTCTCCTCCACGCAGGGAGGAGAAGTCACATGACCTCACCGACCAATCACACGCACGCTTCATTCACGCTTACAGATACAAGCCAATCAGAGTACAAATTACAATACATGAAAAAACCCTGTACACACATAACTCGGGGCTTCCCTTGATCTGTCTCTTTTCAATTTCACATCAAAATCGGGGACTCCCATTCTTCTTCTCTCTCCCACACCGTGAGACAGCAGTTATCACTCAGTTCCCACGCAGTGGGGGAATTCCCGTCTTTATCTATCTCTGAGGGGAATTACTGTTTCTTTCTCACTCACACTTACAGGCCTCTCATGCCTCTCTCTCCCTACACATCACCCCAGCCCAGACACAGTCCCGTGATCTATAATTATATTGCAACACGTTAATTAAAATTAAGAACAGCAATCATAATACAAATTACTTTACAAAATTAAACTTATTTAGAAAAAACCTGAAAAAGTAGGCCAAAACAGGCAAATATCTAGTACAGTGACTTCTTTGTGAATAATTACATAAAAAATAGTAATGATTGAAAATGTCTGTTAAAATACAAAATACCTTTTTAAAACACGTAGCAAGCAAAAAATATCAACCCTAAAATAGATAACAAACGGTAAAATATCATTAGAAAGACTTTTTTAAGAAATATTTACTTGCATAAAAATAGTTTAAAAAAAAATTATTTAGCTAGGAGGCAGGGTTCTTGCAACGTTACAACCTGATCGTCCAGAATGTTTAAATAAACATGCTGTTCATGTTGGTGGTCACCGCGGTGAACGGGCCCAATCCATGATATGAAAAACACCCCCAAAACATCACAAACCCACCTCCGGCTTGAACCTGACCTTGCACACATCCAGGATGAAACGTTTCATTTGGCCTCCGATGCACTCGACGACTTGCTTCATTGGATTACAGGCAAAAACGTGGTTCGTCAGACCACTTTCTTTATGCCAGTCAGCTACTGTCAAAATTTAATGAATTCTAGACCATTGAAGATGCGCAGCTTTATGTGCCTGTATGAGCAATGGCCTCATGCAAGGTGACCCACTCCAAATGTTCATTGCATGCAGTTCCCATCACAATGTTCTCTCACTAACAGGTTGGGATGTAATTTCATTCACTGGCTGCAGCAATTCCTGTCGTGTTTGGAAGCGATTTTGATTCACAAGTCATGAAAAGGGTCTCCAGCCCTTCTGTCAGAATATTTTTTCAACTACAATTCTGATGTCGTGTTTCGTGGCCATGTGTAGTACACCATTGCTTTAGACACGTTGAACAGTCTGCTGTGAAACACCAAAAGGTTCAGATGATTTTCGAGGGGGTGGTTGAGAAATATTGACTTCGATATCTCGAAGTTGGTGGTACTGGGTGATGTCAGCGCGACCTACTGGGGGGTGTCCAAAACAAGAAGAGATTGACTCGTGTATATCTTGCACGAGATAGAGCTTATGGAGGGGACTAGTGCAGCGCTCTGGTGGCTTGGAAATGCACTACGGGACACTGTTGCGTGAGGTGCCAGGGAGCAGGTGTTTAGCGGGCTTTCAAACACCCAGGGGAAGTAACTTGCAACTCTGCCACAAGAGGGCAGAGGCGGTACATTTGAAGACTGATGGGTGACATTGAAGTTAGGCCGGGGTTGGTGACTGACCATTGAACTGGGCATAGTTCCTTGGAAAGGCTGTTGGGGGGGGGGGGGGGGAAATGGTAAATGTGCTTGAGGCAGTGGTAAACTCTCTCGGCAGAGGCCTGAGACATACCGGGGGCTTGAGCAAAACGACCCGTGCTCGTGTCTGAAATCGCTCGCATAAGGCTGGCTCTCAGAAGAGCTCCGAGAACACAGGGGAGAAAGTCGACATAAGCCGTCTTGATCACAGCTTGGAGGAGAATTACAGGTGACGGACGTGTACCAAGGCTGAGATAAAATGAGCGTACAGTCTGACTTACACTAGCTCGGCAAAAAATCAGATTTAGTGCTGGGAACAGATTGATGAGACTGGCTTGACAAAGATTAAACGGGAGTGTACAGGAGGTGGAAAATGTTTAAGTGCAGAAAAAATGACTGACAAAATAATTTTTCAAAATTCAAATAAAGAATTGTGCCAACAATACTAATTGGCAGCACAGAATCTCTACAAGAAACAGTTAGGTACATACAGGTAGGAAGCACTAAGAAAAGTCATAATTAATTGTTTATATGACAGACTTCATGACATTAACCCATTAAAAAAATTTTTTTTATTAATCTTTTGTTACTGACTTTCTTTTGGTCGGGTTTTTCATATTTAATCCTTTTTCGATTACAATGTTTACATCCATTGTGGGTTTTTTCAAAATTTTTCATTATGATTTTTATTTTCAATTTTTTTAGAGGGTTCCGACATTACTGTCAAAATATCTGTCTATTTGTCTGTCTTTCTGTATGTTTGGTGTCTTACAAAATATTATACCCCTACATTTAACCCCCCTAGTGCTTCATTTAATGGTTATTTTTTAATTTTACCCCCGTGCTGCCGACACAGTTTTGTTGAGAGTGATGTTTTGAATTGCAAAATCTTTTAAGATATCACAAACTGCAAATGTTTTACAAAAAAAAAATATTATTTTACTAGATTACCCATAATAACTTATTCTAAGAAAAGCATGCAATGTTAATGCACATGTGTTTTAGTTTATAGATGGAACATAACCTCTCTTTTTAAATTAATATTTGTAGCTTATTTACTTTGTTCACAACCGTTAGTTGCTTATTTAAACATGAATTTACTAATGGAATGGTTTCCGATGAAGTTGTTCTGCTCTATCATCAGTCCATATACAGAAGCAACAAGAAAATTTTTTATTCTAGCGCCCTCTGGCGAGTTAACACCATAACACCTATCTAAGAACCATCACCGATGAATCACATACCTTTTACAAAAAACCATATTGGAGATAAATGGGAACATTAGTTTTTTGCACACACGAACAACCTCTTACCCTAAACGCATACACCTTCTCCATTCTGTCGTGGGTAAAACACATGTAAAATACCTTGCCCTGCCACAGGTTACTGCAAAAAAAAAAAAATTAAGTTCAGATAATTTGTTTCACAGTAAAATTGATTTGGCACTTCTTGTGCAGGGTGTGCACTCTTATGATGCAGTGACTGTCTTATCAACATATCTGTGTCAAGTAAAACCTTTGTTACTTGCCATTTATTTACAGAATATACCAAAGTAAGTGAATCTTCAAAAATAATAAATTTCAATTGTGGTAACTTCTCACCCTTAGAGCAAGCCACCACACACAACTTGTACACCTGACTGAGAGCAGCATCTTAAAATTGCAATATGTTAGGCGCTACGATGAGCATTCGTGCATCGTGCGGAGTGCTGCACTGAAAGAAGTATGGAAGCCCGGAAGTCCGCGGACAGATTTGAATAAAACCCACTGATAGGTGACGCGACTGGGGGGTTACGGGTTGCGGAGGGCTAACCACGGAGCTGAGTGGTTGCAGGAATGATGTCACTCACACTGTTACTGGGAGAGATGTCTGCAGACAGCACGTCGGAGGCAGTGCGATGCGACCAGCCCGGGTGTTGGGCGAAAGGAAACTGCCTGAGCTCCCCCCCCCCCCCCCCCCATGGCCGCTGCTATTAGGGATCGCTTCACGCGTAAAACGAGGAGAGGACTTAGGTTCGGGTGATGCCAGGTTTTGAGCTGGAAATAACAGTGATATTAAAATTAACGAATATTAACTAGTTAAAAAATTTTATTACAAAAGTGGTTTAAGAAATACGTAACAGAACCTGGTTGATGGTCAATTACTGGGCAACAATTGATACTTCGTTGGCGGCATCTGTTCGATGCGCTGCTTTTGTGGCTTTTCACACACTCTAGTGAGGCGCTGATGAGGCATAATGACCTGTATGAGCGAGCAGGAGCACCGACAGTTGTCGTCAAAGCTTAAAAAGTGGCTTGTTGGTATGTGTATTATTTTCTGCTTATGTGCTTTCCTATGCTTGTTACTTGGCATTGTGAATGGTAAAGTATCCACTTCTGCAACTTCCTCCTTCCTCATCCCTTCCCTCCAGAATGTCATTAACATACAATCTTGTTTTTTGGACTATGGTTAGTAGAATCATTAAGTCTGGGGTAGTTTAAACTCTCATAACATTAGTGAAATGCAACTAGAACTTGCACTCAAGTTTAATTCTTTGACGTTTATTTATTTTTTAAAGTTTTAAATATATACTGGTGAAATACAAATCTTGTTAGATGAAACTCATTTGTTAAAAAAAAAATCCAAAAAGTGGAGATAAAAAAGGGGCCACGGTGGTTGAGTGGTAAGATCACTCGTCTCGCTTAAGGACCAACAAGGTCAGTTTTCTGGTGAAGTCTGATTCGTTTTTTTTTTTTTTCAAATTAGAAACATGGGGCATGTTTTAGGTTTTTGTAGATTTTTATTGTTTCTCCCTAGAGTGCATTGCATCCCTGCTCAGTCTTACAGTTTCTTGCCTCAACCATATAATAACTTCAATGTTTACAAGCTGCTAAACTCTAAGCCATTCATCCATGCAGACAAAAAATTGTGAATGACCTCAAAATCAGTGGGAAAAAAAGAACAATTAGCCTAAATTATGGCTTAGGATCTTAAATGCCACCTCATTTTTTGTATCTGTTTTACCAGCAGGGAATTAAGCTTTTCATATTTATTACTAGGATAAACACTTAACTGGATAGTTATCCTCACTTAAAATTTTTGACTAGAGTAGAAATGCTATGATAAACTGGAAAAAAATAAAAAAATAAACTGTATTATTACTGCACAAACATTTAACAAGCAAGTAAAAGCCATTTTGAAATGGATATAATGGGGAAATGAAACTTTTTTTAAAAGTTTATTTAACTCCTTAACATGTTTTGATTAGGGATCTGCGAGTATTCGAAAAATATTTGATATTCATGAGCAATTTAATATTTCTCAACATTTCAAATCAAATAATTATTTTTGATTATTCGTAACAAATAGACACAGCAAGTGGAACTCATTCACAAAAACTTCAATGAAAAGTGTGTAATGTGTATGAATTCAAAAAGTTTTATTCATAATTTTGGATTTGTGGTCTGCAAAATAGTTCATTAATATATTTTATATGTAACAAATAACTGTGATTTAAAATTAGTTAAAAAAACAAACTAATTCTATATTTATAATCAGTTGGATCAACAAAACTATTTTCAATCTGATAAAATTCTAGTTTGAGAAAATACATTGCCAGGTTTTTTTATTTCCTTGCATTTTGCACCATTCTATTATGGTTCCATATTTTTTTTAAATTTTTTTTATTGTACTATATTTTGCATCAAATTTTCTTGGACTCCTATGAAAATTTGGAAGAAAAGATTCACTATATGTTTAAATTTGATTTGAAAATATTTGATATTCTCGAAGAATTTGATATTCAATTCACATAAAACAGGATTCACTGAAGCCTAGTTATAATAGAAGGTAGGCTTTAAGTTAAAATCTTAAACTGGCTTAGAGCACCATATCCTGTTACTCTAAGTGATCTTTGAGCTGTCACATTGTGCTGCACAATAAATGTTAAAATACAATATATTTTTTTTTAAAGTTTGTTATTCTATCAGTAAATAAATAATAATAGCATGTGAGTTTCTTAATAGAATATCTTGATGCCAGATAACAAGCAGTCAGCGGAATGTAGCGCAAGTAAACTTGCATGCTGATGGGCGAGGTACCCACATTAGCATTGATTCACCAGTAAACCAAATAAATTTATGTAACTGAAGTTTTACTTGACAAGTTTTGTTGCATAACTAGTCTGTGCATACCTTTATCTTATTTATGCCTCATAATTGTAATTATATTACATATTAGCTTCTAAGTAATTCACCATTGTAATCAAGGGTAAAATTATGCTTTTATGAAGTAATTCCAATGAATGTGGCAAATATATTCTAAACTCACACAGTTTTGATGCAATTTCAGTTCAAAAACTAGGTAATTCAAGGTCTTGCATTGAGTTATAAATGTTCTGTGATTAGTTATTGATTCTAGCTGAAATTTATTTTATTATGTATTTTTTTTGTGAACGTTATTTATTAGTGTTACACTTTCTTTGCAATTCTCCTCATGTTCTTATCTACAAGTATTGTGTTTGACAGTTCGAATGTCCTGAAAGAATTTTAGCCTGACACTTTTTTCTTAGAACTTTTACTATCATTCCCTTGGTGTACTACTGATGGGAGTAATTATGTCCGATTGTTTCCTGTTTGTGCATTTGTGGGGGCTGTGCTCTCTGGCTCTAACCACGTTTGATCTTCCCTTGTCAGTAAGTACTGTAATTGTTGTTGGGAGCTTGGGTTGTGACATGTGCCGGAGTAGACTAGACGTTTTGTTTTTATTCTTTAAAGGCCCTACTCTCTGTGAACTGAGTTGCTGTAATTTGTGCTGGGTGCTCTTTCCTCATTAATCGGCGAATACCACGAGTTGCGCACTCCTTTCCGATAATTCATCTTAAATGTGTACCATGCATGAATTTTACGAAAATACCTGAATAATATTGAAACGACTCACAATTTAACTCCTTCAAAATTATTAGATTTTTTTTCATTATCAGTTGCAATGTTATGATTACATCAAAACTAGCATTTTTTGCCATTAGTAGTGATCACTATGGTCAATGTTTGTAAAGAATCCGTGGGAAGAAATTTGTGCACATATGTGAGGACATGTACAAGTAAAAATGGTCATTCATGCCATGCTTTTTCTGCTTTTCGTAGCGCCAATAATCCATACATTTTTCTTATTTAGTTGTATATAATTCAGTGTTTTTACATTTACTGTCTAAATGACTAGGCCTAATTAATTGAGTGGTCTGGGATTTGTATTACATAGTTTGCTACATCACAGTTGATCTGTGTTTGGCCATTGATGTTGGGTTGTAATTGGTAGATAGTCTTTGCCAGTGTGCATGACTGTTTATCACGCTGGTAGAAATAGTTTCAGAGTTCAAACATGACTCAATCTGTAACCATCTTCTCTCACTTGTTCTTAAACTTTGAATTTGCTTTATTCCTGAGCCATTTTGTGGAAACCTAAGTGCTGTGGTAAAACTGCAAACTTTTAAAGGACATTTATTAGTAATGACTAAAACGATGTAAAATACATTTTAGTGGGATGTAGTGTATTCCTGAATAATGTTACAAATAGTGCTGTATGGGAAACTAATCAATTTGTGAGTTGTTTAACCTAAGGCCCCACGTATACAATTACAGTTGACGAAATGTATTTTGCAGGGATGTGATTATAAGGTTGTACAGGTTAAATCATTTGGCTAGTACATTGAAATTGGCAAATTATAGTGCTTATTTTTATTTTTGATGTGTAAGCATTTTAGTTCTCGGAATACAGCATTTGGTAGGAATAATTTAATGAAGGAAACAGAAACGCATAATAATTGGTGTGCCTGTGCAGATGTTTCGGAAACTGTGAAAAGGTGGTGGACCCCAAAATTAATTTGTGTGTGTCTTAACGAACGCACGCACACACGCACACACGCACGCACACACAACACACATGTATATATGCAAACCACAACTTTGCACATGTATTGGACAGACAAAGCACAAAGATATCGCAAACACACACATAAGACTTATCTGTGAAATGTAAGTTTAACACTCGTTCATAAACACTGTTAAAAAAAAACTCTGATTAAATATTCAGTGTGGTCAAACATATTTTAAATTTATTTTAGTTTTGACGAACATAAACATCTTTACCGTATTTTTAGGTTATGTTTGACCATGAATTTAAATGAGACAAGCAATGATCAATGTTGCCAAATGCTTGACATTCCAAACAATATAAACACTGTTAAAGAACCTGAAAGATGCCAACTTGGTTTCTAATATTTTATGTACATTTTTTAAGATTTTGCAGTTGATAATCATGTATGATGAAAAGTAAATAATGGAAATTAGTGTAAGATTCAAAAGTGAAAACGATAATAGTTTACTGTAAATTTTATGAAATAAAATCATTATAACTGTATCATAACTGTTCCAAAATTACCGAAAGCACATAAAAGGCGCCCATTTTGAGAAAAATTGTAGGAAATAAATAAAAATTATCCTAACAGAATCTGGGTTGGATTGGGTTGGGTTGGGTTCGGTTCACACCAAAGCATTGTAGCTGTTCCGAAGCTACATGTAGCACATTAAGTACACTAACTTTATTTGGTTCTTTTAAGCCGCCTGCCTACACTAACAAACGAACTGCATCATATCTGTTCCGAAACCACCCAAAGTGTATAAAACGCACGAACTTTTAAAAAAATTGTAGGAAATAAATAAATAAATATTAGCCTTACCTAACCTGGGTTGGGTTTTGTTTTGTTTAGTTAAGTTATTACCAACTTGTTAAGCTTGGTTTCAAAAAAGGAAAAAATATTTACCATTTTTCTCTAAAATGAATAAATTTTTTTATATTTATCATGCTTAGCATTATTTTAAAGAATTATACTTTATGTATTGTGTCTTTGTTTCGTCTTATAAGTTTATTTGCAAATTTGAACAATGTAAGAACACATGAATTTGCTGGTTTCCGAGGTTACATGTTTACACATCTCTGTTGAGTACTGAAAGACTCTCACATTTTTATTTTTATTTTTATTTTTATTTGTAACATGCCTATCAACAGTTAAGGCTAATGAACTTTAGAAAAAGGCACAATACAAATACAGGTACAAAATAGGCAAAACATAAGACTGACTGACAGCACTACCAAGAAAAAAGACTGTGAGGTGGGCACTGCAGTGTAGGGCAGGCACTACATACAGGCAGGCAGGCCACTGCCCACAAGACAGGCACTAGTTATTTATTAAATATACATTTGGCTAATTTTTTTTAAAGTTGGTTAAATAAAATTGGGTATATAACATTGAGACTGTAATCAACATTTACATTTTTGTTTTACATTTGTATAGCTTAGCAAAGTAAAAAAGTAATTAATAAATGCCTATTTTATGTATATTTTTTTGTTTGGATTTACTAGTAGCATGCTGTACATTTACAAAATTTTAACTTTTCTTGAATGGCATGGATATTATGTAGTTATTTACTATTACAGATTACACCTGTGCTTGTGTTATTAGTGATTAAACATGGTATTGAAGTTTTCAAATTAATATCTCTAGTGCTGTCCACGTTTTTGGAGTGTATTATCATTTTTATTAATTGTACTGTACATTCGTTCCGTCAGTTTTTGGTTTGCATTTATTAATGGTGCACTGCTTGTTCATGTTTTATAGGTGTGGGTAGTGTGTTTTATGTAACTTACCATCCAGAACAACTGATGCTGAATTTGTGTTTAGAGTATAGTGTAATGTAAAGTGTGTTTAGTTATTAATGTTGTAGATATCATCGGTATACTGCCAAAAAGTCGCAAAAATGAGATTAAATGTCTAATAAAGAGAAAAAGTTTAACTTGAAAAAATGCCCAAGTCACTATCTCAGTCAGTAGACTAGGAATTAAAATGTTGCTGTTCTGACTCAATAACTGAAATATTGTTTGTGAAAGAATTGATGATGTAAATTTATTCAGTTTTGCTACTTTTTGTCTTGGATACTTTTGGCAGTACAAAACAACATGCATTTTTGATTTTTTGTGTATGTTAATGAATTCCACATACCTAGATGTGACGATGGGATGCCATGCCAATTAAAAGAATTAAAAATCTTTCCAATATCTAAAATTTTTCTAGGTACCTTGTGGCTGAATGATTTCAAATTTGAATTTTGTTTGCTACCGATGGTGGTAGTAAATATTGAACCCTAGATATTATTTTGGAAAAAATAAGCCATTTTAAAAAAATGTGTATTTGTTTTTAGCTTACAAATCTTATGAAAGTGAAGTGAATTTTTTTTTTGCATTTATGGTTTCTTTGATTCTCATGTTTTAAGTATGTCTAGAATATGGTTTGTGTAGAAGTATAACATAGCTTGGTTCTGAAAATTCATGCTCCAGCAAGAAGCAAAAACAAAATTGGCTTAGTTGGACAGTAAAGTACGCATATACACAAATGGCCATATGGGTGTTGTTTTCCGCTTTTAAAGTAAGCTTTCGTTAATTATCACCGTCCAGGGGTAGAAGCAGGATTTTGAGAACAACATTCTTACATGCTTGTCCATGCATGCACATGTTGCTGTGCCCTTTTTAATTAGTCTAGTTTTTAGTGTCCTTAATGTGCTGTGTGTGGTGTAGCATTATGCCAAAACTGACGGTTTGTACTAGTGACAGATCCAGAAGCTTGTGCTCAGAAACTTTTTTTTCTGAGAGAAAAAAAAATCCTTTATCTATTGAGTGTAAGTTCTGATTAGTAAAGGAATGACTAGTTATTAAAAAAAAACCTAAGTCGGCACCAGGGTGATTCATAGTCAACTACAGTTTCAGAGGTATTATTATCTTAAATATTTATATGCTAAACATTGCCTTGCATAACCAGAAAGAATGTCATAATGTTCACTTAAAAAAGCTTTGTTTGCACAACTGTAGATTTGCAGATTTGCGGATTTGCAGATTTGCAGATTTGCCTCTGCACGTAAATGATAGTGTTGTGTCAAATATTCATATTTATGTAACTGTATGAAAACATATTAATTGCTACTTAAAAGGGCTTATATATTTAACTAATAATTCTTCTCATAACCCTTAATTTCATATGGTAGGCAATTGGAACACGCAAATAACACAAATTCGTGCAGTAAAGTAAAGATCCTGGTACATGCAGTGCCGACTGTCGGCAGATGGTGATTTGGCATCTGATTGGCTAAGATGTCTCACGTGACTGCACATATGAAGCGAATCAGTAGGGCAGAGCTGTGCCAACGGAATTGGTTGGTGTTAATTTGTTTGGTGTGCCGGTTGGCTGCCTGATGATCACTGCATGCTGTTTGCTGTTACAAATGATGCAACCAATCAAATGTGTGGCATATGTGTGTAGATGCAGTAACAAAAATGTAGTAACATATATATAAACAAACAAATTTTTTATTTTTGCTGGCAGTGCATCAACTGTTTATTATGGCAAGGGAAGCAGTGTCAACTGCCTGCCCTTGCACAAAGAACTGGCCATGCTACAAAAATGACAATGGAAAATTACGTTATCGCACATTTTACGAACAAAGACAAATGGGCAATGCTGAAGAATGATATGAAAACATCTAAAAACTCAAATAACTAGGCCAAACCAAGTAAAATTCCAGCTAAACGACTTTAAATAAACTATCAGAAACATCAAAAAAGCATGAACAATATCAATTCTGATTCTAAAACAATTGGTAAACACATAAATGCTTCTTAGAAAGAATAACAGGCTGTTACTTAAATTATATAAAATAGAATTAACCTTAGAATTTACTATAAGATAACCTAATAAATTGTAAATTAAACTTTTTATCAAGTGGGAAGGGCTAACCTGGGTTGCTACATACTGTACTGTACTGTTTTGGTATCAGTATTTTTCTTTCAAGCGATTCTTTTTTTTTGTTAGCACCTTTAAGATGTAGGGGTGAAGGCCAGTATTTTATTTGTCAACATAATTTTTAGATTTTTACTCCATATAACTGGAGGTCAGTATACGACTCTTATTCCAATTACTTTTTATTTTTCTATTACAAATAATTATCTGTAGTTCATTGTGGGTTTTTCCTTTTATTCTTTCTGTGTTACGTGTAGCTTCCTGGAACAGGACATAGTAGTTTTGAATTAGGACATACTAGTTTTGAATTTTTCTTTTCCTGTAAACATTAAAGAATTTTTTGTTTGATTGAAGAAAACATGTGGTGCTTAAATGAGTATTTGGATGTTCTTGTACATTTTTTCACATACTATATTTGTATCCTCTTATTTTGGAAGATTGTATGTACGTATTTCAATTAATATTTAAAATGTCTTGCACACTGTTTTTGATAATCGGTCATACATACACAAATACGTTTCTGGTAGTCAGATATTGCCTGCTCAACCATTATTAAGAAAATCACAAGTGTTATAGCTTATAGTGTAAGCCAAACGTCGCTTGCGAACTGGGCTCCATAGTTTGATGGAAACACATTACTGGGAAGGAACGGGTAGAGTCAAATAGTAGGCAGAACCCTGTGGAACTAAATAGGGTCGACTCTGAAAGCCCCATACACACAGCTATTCTAAAAACATCAGTCATTATAATGATGCTGGTGCGTGTATCTATATATCACTTGCTAAGCAGCACATGGTCAACATATATTTTGAACCGGTATATCTCTAGAAAAAATCTGTGCCCAAGAAAATTGTTCAACTTTTATGGCGTCGCCCCAATGACATGTATTACCTTCCCCTACTTCCCCTCCACCACACTTGTTCACCTCTGCTTGAATTGACACTGAACAGAAACCCCACCGTCCTGGCAAACACAACACAGGCCACACACTTAATCGAAATTTCTCGGGCCATTGCTTGTCGCATTACTACTGCCGAGGAAACGGGTTGTATGCTTGAAGTATGGTTTATCATAGTAAAAGGAATAGTTCTTCTGGTGAAGACATTATGATCATAAGTTGCATGTCATGAGGTAACTAAATATTTCCAATTTTCGGAATTCATGATATGAATTTTAATTTATCTATATGTTTCAAGATTTACTCCAGGATGAGCAAAGGTTTTTCATTTTTTTTTAGACTGTTGTAGGACAAGTTTTTTGGGTTAGTATGAATAACTTCCTTACGAAAACAGAATACATGTTTCAGAAAGGCGATAACATGAATAGCAGTTAGCTGTTACCGTTCAAGGGGTCGTGTGGAACTACTTGCTTATAAGTTTTTGTTCAAAATACTTGTTTTTTTTTTAGGATTAAAATAAGTCATTGGCAGTTTTTGTTTGTGGACTAATTAACTAACTTGTGGTGTCGATATTGAGCTTCAGCTGTTGTGGGAATTATTATTGACTTCTTCCATTGTTACTACTGGACTGTCTGTCTTGATTCCTGTATTAACTGTAGCAACGCCAGTAACAAGTTTCAGTTTAGACTTTTATTCTCATTCACAAATAAAAGGAATAGGAACGACATACTTGTTTTGAACTTACAAGGCTTGTAATTTGTCGACGGTTGGCCACTTTTAGTCTTGCCCTTTCTCAGAGATTTCAGGAAAATATCACACTAGAAAGTTTAAGACCTGTAAGTAATATTGCTGTATTTTAATAGTTATTGAAAACATGACCTGTTAAATTGACATAGCTTACTTCTGTTCCAATGTCATGGTGATGTTTATCACTTTTATCATATAAGTGCTGATAGCAGTGTAATGCTTATATTAGTTTCTTCTTCATTGGTCATAATTTTTATGTGTAAAAGGCTAATGTTTATTTCACACATACTCATTAAGATACAACTATAAAAACAAAAATGTTGCCTTGGGAACTGATGGTACATTCAGACGTAGTTTCTCTAATAGCAGTGCTGCGTGGATGCCAATGTGTGCCGATAGCAAAGTGCCGAGATGAGCCAAGACGAGCCGTTCCAATCAAGGCCCAGCCTTCACTTGAAAGCATGGTACATGTGATTGGCGACTGGTCCGAGTAGAGTCGAACATGTGCGTGTCCTGCTTTGAACTGCTAATCCCCACACTGACGGCTGTCACAATGTTTGGCCCACACCGTTGTCTCCGTTTTGTAACCTGTAATAGGCAGTTCAGCACTATACCTTTCCTGTGTACTGTACAATACATGCAAAGAGCATGGATGTTTTCAACACATTAGAGTTGCTGATACTTTGGTCTGTGAAGCAGACAGAGTGAGCTCCAACTTTCACTAGTTTGGGCGAGGTTACTTGCTAGTACCTGGGTTTGAATTTTAAATTTTCATTATGAGGGATTGACCTTAATTGAGTTGCCAAGAACATTGCCATTGTATATATAATTTTTTATTTTTGTTCTAGACTTGTTAAATATATGTGAAATGTTTGGAAAATGTGTGTTTCATTGCTTTAATAGTTTGATAGTTTGTTAGAAAGTTGATAAGATAGTTCATTAGTTTTGATTAGTCGTAAACCTTATCTTTTTTTTACAGCTCGAGTGTTCAGATCATCTCCACAGTTCGGTGTGACTCTCGTGACATACGAAATTCTTCAAAGATTATTCTTCGTTGATTTCGGAGGCTCGTGAGTATATTTAAATAGAAAATATGCATATTTTTTATAATAAATTCTTTATATTGATTCCTCATGACCATTAATCATGGGGCTAGAACATTACAGACACCTCTTGCCAGGTGAAAACCAATATGAAATGTAAAAATTCTATTTATTGTGGATACACCAAAATAATCACTGATTAAAAAAAATAGGTTAAAAGCAGAATGTTATTCACTGCAAACTAGTCTATATTTACAATTTTTTTTAGTATATAAAAATGTCATGACTATTGTACTTATTTTGATGAAAAATTAAAAAAAAAAAACATTTTTGCATCTTGAAATTGCTTTATATTTAGACTTTAATTAGTTAATAGTTGATAAAGTTTTAATATAATAAAACACATATTTCATTAGCAGAAAAAAAAATATCATGGTTATTACTTGCTGCAGTTTTCAGGAATTTGGATTCCAACCTTGTATGACAATTATTTTGGAGATTGAAAAATAGAATGATGAATAGTGTACTATAACTGTAGCCAAAAATTGTTTATAGTATCTGATATGGACAGCTTTAATCGACGTGAATGCTGGAATTTTCATTAATAAGTTTAAATTCATTTTTTCCTTTGTTCTTGTTTTATTTTTATTTAGGGAAATAATGATCTAGATATTTTACTTAATTGCCTACAGTTTATTAATTTTAGATCCTAGTGAATAAAATTTGTAGTAGTTAAACTGGATAAGGATTATGTTGTGCGGGTGCTTGCAGCTGCTTACTCGCTAAAACTCCTACTGTTGTCTTTGGACATGCACAACAGGCAATAACAGGTTGTAGCAGAGCTTGTATTGAATCCATTGGCTGCACATTAGAAAAGTTTTTTATGGGTTTGCAATTTTTGCAAATGTGTAATTGTTTCATTCTCGCACTCTTATCATGTCCAAAAGTACCAATGACCACTTTCCAACTTGTTGTTTGGTATTGAATTAAACACATATCTGTATTAGTGTTTTTTTTAACATCCCTAGAAGTTTTGAGTATTGCTTCTTGGTACATCTAGCATGAGTAAAGGTATAACTTTATGATACGAGAACCTTTTGGCATTGGTATTTTCAGTCAATGTTCAAGTGTGGTTTAGTGTTTTCTTGGTTACTTTGGTTTAAAGGCAACGCAGGTTATTGAGGTTTTGTTAAAGTGCATCCAAAAAATAGTCTAGCTTATAATGTTTTAAATTTTATTATTTTTTTGCCTCGTAGAATACCTTTGGCAAGGATTCAGAAGTGTTCAAATTGGCTTTAATCCATAGAAACATGCAAAATTCGCGAATTCATTTCGCGATAGGCTAGCATCAAAACAACTATACCTTCGTACCACTTCTGCGATTGGCCCACATTTTATCCGGGGAACTGTGAGCCAATGGGAAACACTAAACCAAGAAAGTGCCGAATTACGGACAGCCTAGTCGAGACGTCTCACGCGTCAGTAGCCAGTGGAGTCTATCCTAGAGGTCAATGAATCCGCGAATTTTGCAGGTCTCTAGTAATACGTAATAGTTTCAAATGTTTAGGTTTACAGGTTCTACGTAACACTGGTTACTTGTCTGTGTTGCAGTCGGCCGGCGGGATCGGAACTGCACATGCCGGCAACGGGCGTGGCGGACGAGATGAAGTCCACGAACCCCGACCACATCGGCGGGTACCAGGTGGCGCTGCCCATATTCAGTGGGATCGAGACAAAGTTTGGTCTGTGCCTGCCCAAGTACCAGGTGGCCAAGTCCTAGGTTCCCCCACGGGGGCGGCGGTCGTAGTGATCCTACTCTGAGTGCAGGAGAGGGGCGAGGGGCGTGCGAGACCCACGGCCCGAGCAAGGCACACGTGTAGGCACGGCCAGGCTTCCGCTGACGTTGCCCGCGATGGAACGCTTAATGTATCCTGCTGTAATCTTCGCTCAGACGTTTGTCCGTTGTATCGACGTCTTGTGAAAAGTTTAAATCACTCTCAAATAAAGAAACAAATAAAACATTATGTTATCAGCTGCGTGAATTTAAAGTTGTATAAAAAGCCATTTTGGTACTTTGAGAAAATTGCACTATTTTCACACTTACTTTCTTAAATAAGTAGAAATTATTTTCTTTCAAGCATGTGTGTATTTTGAAATTATTTTCAATATATGTGCAGTAAAATTCCCATTAGATCACCACACTAAAGAAAATTTCCTGCATAATAACTTTAAAACAGTTTGCACTGGACCTATAAATAACCATTTTGTAAAAATTTTCTGTTAATAAATCTATATTTCTAAGTACTTTTTTTTTTTAAAGAGGAACTTTATGAAAGTAAAATGGATTTGATTCTCAGAATAATTTAGTGATAAAACTATCTTATTCATATGTAAAGGTGATTGCAACTTTCAACTAGGCAAATAAAAGTTATTATTTTATTTTGAATCAAATTCAAATTTCATCATCAAAATATTCTAGAATAAAATTATTGGATTCAAATATTAAATGTATAGACAATTTTTTTTCCACACAGTCGTAAAGACATATGTAAACAAATACTTTTACGTGGTATTCAGTGTTAAACGATTATAAAAAAGTAAAATTTTGACAACTGTAAATAAGTTTGCTGTTGAAAACTGCTTGTTCATTTGCAGTGTTTTCAACTTTTTAAAAAAAAATTCTGGATTACAGACTGTTCTTCAGCCAACTATAGTTCACTGTTTCCATGTTGATATGAATTCTGCGTAGTTATATCGGACCTATTAATGTATTGAAAATGGAATGTACACTGCAATTATATATTGTACAACAATCACTCCCAACCTCAATTTGTTCATTGCCTGAAGTTATATGTACATCTTCAGTACACTGAGAATACAAACATTTGTTATTTTGAAGTTTATATATTTGAAATCAAAATAAATAATAAATTTTTCATTTTGGTATTTTAAATTTTGAAATTTAGCACAGGTCTACCATGAACTCCTTCTTGACTTCCAGAAAAGCTCAAGACATCACATTTTTCTTTTTATCGAAAGATTAACATTTTCAAATTTGGACACTGGCTACATTGAGCGAGTAACATTGTTATGTGCCTTGTATCGTGAGCTAAGGGTTGTGATGGCAGTTTGCATTTAAGAGTACAGGGACCTAGTATACAGAGTGATCTTAGAAACTGCCTATTTGTACATAAAAGACTTTCTAGGCAATGCCATGTCAATAGTTAGTCCCTTCATCTGAATATTATTATGTCGGTATTCTGCCAAAAGTGACCAAATAAAAAAGTAACAAAAATGAGATTAAATTACTTTCTGCTTAATAAAGGGCAGAAGTATAACTCGAAAAAATGCCCAACTCGGTAACTGTCAGTACATAAGGAACTAAAATGTTGCTATTCTGACTAACTCCCAATAATTAAAACATTGTTTATAAAAATTGATAAATTAACTATTTAATTTGACTACATTTTGACTTGGTCACTTTCGGCAGTGTAATGGCGAGATATGTCAAAGACATAATTTAAAAAAAAAACTTGATAATTATTAATGACAATTTGTAAATTATTCATCATTCTTCGCACTTTTAATTGTTTGTCTGTGCAACATGGTTCTTAGTTACCTAGCATTGCTTGTACTCTACTGCCATCAAATTGTGGTGCTAGATATTTGTGATAGAAATAGGATACATATTTATTTTTGATGTTGGTTTGTATGAAAGTGAGTTTTAACAATTGTGGTGGTAAGACAGTTTTAGAAATATTGGGTTGTTTTCAAATCATGTATGTTAATGCAAAACAAAGGCTACCTTGAGTTCTAAATTTCTTTAAAAATTAAATGTTTTATTTTTGAGAAAAGCTTGCATTTACAGGTTCTTTCTCTCCTCCTCCTCCCCCCCTCCCCCCCCCCCCCAAAAAAAAATTCATGATTCTATTGAATTGGTGTTCTATGGATAACTTAACAGTTTAATTAATTTTTTTTTGTAATTTTTTTTAAGAGTTACTAATATTTATGGCTCTATCAACAGTATTTATGATATGAGAATGTTTTGATGATTCTTTTTTTTTTTATGTTTATGTATTGTATTTGTATATAAGTTGTACAAATTCTTTCATGAACTGCTGATTTTCGTTTATGATTCTTTCTATGCACTTCTAAACATATTTTACATTATTACTAAATACATATAAGATGTTCAATGTATTAAATTTGTAATTATTTGGTTGCATGTTTTTCGAATTTGAAAAAAGTAAATTCACGATTTGTCTCATTTACTTTCCTCTTGTTATTGGTATTTAACTTAAAGTTAGTAAGGGTATTAATGAATATTAGCAATAATATTTGTATGGGTTCTAAATTAACATATATTGTGCAGTATTTTCTACACACTGTTTTAATCACAGTTGAGTTCCGAATGCTTGGTTATTAATTTTTGCAAATAAAATAAATTTACAAATGTAGATGTTAAAATTCTTATTTTAACTGCTTGAGTTGGTCGGACATTGTTAAAATTAGCCAAGTGGTTACTGTTTGTATTTACATCAGAATTTTTAAAGTTTAAAAGTTTACAACAATATTTTTTTCATTCTTGGCTTTTAAGACAAGCCAAAATAGATGTTTTAATTTTATAAATGAATTCGTAAGTCATGGAAATGGTTTAGTGTGCTAATTTCAAACAATATTAGTAGCTGCTCAAACTGAAAAACTTTGATAAGATATGAAATCCATAAAGTACAACATGTATTGGAAAGATGTTATATCGAGTTACATTTTGCTAATTGTTTTACCAATCAAAATAGTTAACAATTTAAAGTTTATGCTCACAATATTGTTTATTTCATTGTGTCTCCATTATTATTATACTACATACTCCTGTAATTTATCACGATAACTCTTTCGTATTTAATGTTTGGTCACTTTTTTTGTGACTAAACTTTAGTTTTGATTTAAGTTTAATTTGCGAGCTATAATCACGAACACTTGACATAACTTTTAAATGTTATTTTAAAACACAAACTGAATATCTGGTGACAGAATTTGTGATGAAAAACAGAACTATTGAATAGAGCTATTGTGGTAAGTTTACAGAAATAGTTTTTAAGTGTTAGTAATGAAAAGAAAATAAAAATTACCAATATGGCGTGTGAGACCAAACCTTTGTAAATACCTTTTTTTACCCGAAAACAATGCGACTCTGATTATAATGCTACCCCAAACTTTTTTGATCATCAGTTTATGAGCAAGACTTTATGGATTGTAAGTGCAAGTCAAGTACATAGCACTTGAAAATGTTTTAAATTATTAAATTTATTCCATATTTTCTAGACCCTTTCTGGTGCCACCTTCATCATAAGAGTTGCCTACATGATCTCTTTTGAAACACGTAGCCTCAGTTAGAAAGAAAATTGTGTTTTATGACTAGTTGAAAGGCAGCTGTCTAGAAAGGAAAGAGAGTGGTGGTATAAGTGGTCCGGTCTGGTAGGTGGTCCTCCTGACGTTTAAAGTCTCCATGAGGGGTATTGGAACTCTGAAAATTTTTCGTGTGCAGTGAATGTAATATAGGCAACCAACTGTGAATCAGGCGGGAGTCGTGTCATCGCCAGGGGGTCGGAGCAGTTTCGAATAATTTTAGACCCTGAGCCCGCAGTGTGGTGACGTAAATGAGGAGGGGGAGGGGGTGGCTTCCCCAGCAGCCACAGTGAAGAGAAGCAGAACCCAGTGACAAACTCCATTTGCATCCTCTCCTTCACCCTGCACCTCTCATCTGTCACTGTGCAGAGGTTCAGAAAGTGGCATAAGCGATGCAGTTTACAGGCAGTGTGTAGTTTTTCAACTAAGTGGAAGTTCAGGAGTCTGTAATTAACAGCGGTTTAAAGTGACAACAAAGTGACACATTTGAGGCAGAGCCTGTAGTTTTTCAACTAAGCTGTTCCCAGTGGCAAGATACACTTTAGGTTTCTACAATATTGGAAAAAAATCATGGCATTATATTCAGGTAAATACAGTAGTAGGAAACCATCTATATAAGATTGTTAATTGCACCTGGCTCGTTGCTTTACTTGCATTATTCAGACAGCATCACTAGTATAAATTGCAGTTTTTTTAAAACTACATTGCTTTCAGCTGATGTTAGTGGGGACTTTTAAATAAGTTGCTTCAAGGATTGGGTTTTCTGGGCATAACTTGTTGCTTGTCATAATTTTCCAAACATTTTATAGTTTCAGAAGATAGTGTTGTATTTATTAATAGTGGTCTGCCATATTAATTTATGTGAGTTGCCCCCATTATGTGACCAAAATATTTGTTGTTATATATATGTCGTAAAATGTAGGGTAAAAAATTCCGCAATATATTTAATTGGACAGTGACCTTGAAAAATTGTATTGAAATCTCAAGTATTTGCAAGTAATTAAGTTAATAATATTCATTAATGACTTTACATTTAACTAAAAGAAATTATTTCACAAAATTTGTAGAAATAACTGTTAAATGTTGTAAGGTGTGTAACAAATGCAATGTAATTAGAAGTTGGGTGAGTGGTATCAGCAGTAAAAATGTTCCTTGAATTTAGTACAATATTATTTAAGTAAAATTTTTTTTACCCTACCTACATGTTAGTTATTTTTTGTTGTTGCACAGCCACCATGCTTGAAACCGTTTTTTGTTGAGTTTAGATTGCATGGCTTATGTTGGGAAAGAAAGGGGAAGTATCTGCTGTCTTGTGAACAGTGCTCCATTCAGTTGACATAGGGAGTTGTGTCGGTGAAGGAACTTCTTACTTGAAGGCAGAAGAAAGGTGTATGCAGGACTTTCGTTTTACCTGCAAGTCAGTATAGCTGCTGATGATGCCGTCACGTTGTTGCCAGTGTCAGCGTAGTGTACCTCAGATAAATTATGTGTTAGGATTGATGGCCAGGGAGCAATTAGTGCAATAAATATTTTAGCAAGAAATGATCACTTTTTATATATATAATTTTATATTTAAATAAAAACTTGCCCAGCTATTTGAAGAACAAAGGGATGGACAGGACAGAGGCAAAAAAAAAAGTACGTTCTCTTTTTTCCATGAATACTTGAAAGTTAGCGTTGTTCAAAAAAGCACGAATTTAGTTTGTGGTGAACTTTTTTGTACCCGTTTCTGCCCCTCCTTTTGCTAGAAAGAGTGTCGTTTACACATTAATTTATTTAAATTGTATGATATAAATAACTAATGGGTGTAATGGACCGCACCCCACCCAGGTGAGCGAGCGAGTGGGCTGGCTGGCAAGCTGGCCTGTCTTGAGGCCTTGCATCTACTATCCCTGTAACAGTATTATTTATGAATGCTTCAAACAATACGTACTTTGGTCTTGGTCCATGCGTTTTGTGCTGTGCTTGCAGCGCAGTTACACGTCTTGTTGCTTCATATCTGTGGTTACACATTTTAAAAGCTATATTGATTTATTTACAAGAATAGCTACTATGCATTTTATATTTATACCTGGTTCTGCGTTGCTTTTCTTTAATTACTTGACGGGGGACAAAAAATGTGAGCATTTTTCAAGTGAAGAAAATTCGTTTCCCTGGAAAACTTTGGAATAAATGTGAAAAATAATACAGAAATAACCTAGACACTTTTTTGTTTACACTTTACATTTACGTAATTTTATAGTTCAGGACAAGAAATAATTGTAAATGGTATGAGAAAACACGTTATAAAATTTATAACGTACGTTTAACCCCATCTCTTCAAGTTAACTGTAGTTAGTAGATCTAGAAATGTACACATTTTGTAAGTTCTACCAAAATAATGAGTTTGGGGTACTGCTTTATTTACCTGCAGATGGGTCACCTCTGTTTGGTTGCACCTCAATTTTGTGCAAAAAAAAATATTAAAATTTTCACCATAATGGTCGACCTCGAATAAGGGTCGCATCATACATCTGAATTCAGTAGAGTTCCATGGTTTCAAGGGAAGTCTTGTGTCCCATGTGTACTACTACCTAACAATATGAAGACTTTGTTTATACCCCTGTTTCCCTTTCGCCTATTGTATATTATTTTTTTTACCCATCCCTTTGCTACAGAGAGAAGAGGTGGAAAGCTACTTCACACTACTGTTGAGCTATACAAATTATACTTACTCGTGGAGTTATATTTATTAAAACCCAACATAGGTTAGTTAGTTATTTGTGCACATGTCCAACTATACATTGCAATTTTTTAGAGACAAATTTAAAAAACTAAATTTTTTTAAAACTAAAAATAGGCATGAATTGTGCTACCCGTATGCAGGTTAACACGGTAATACCTGCTTTGTGTCTTAATGATTTAACATTAGTTATTAATTTATGTTTTTAATTTTATGATAGTTATAGAGATGATTACATGCATATTTAATCTGTAACTATTCTGAAGACTAGCATCTTTTCTGAACAAAAAATAATAAAACAGCTTTTTTTTTTCTGGAAGGTTTTTCAAAAATTCTCTGTAAGGTTATGGTGGAATTTGAAATAGTTAATCATTTTAACGAGTGGTTAGGTTTGGTTAGCTATATTCAGAATACTTAAAAAATTGTGAATGGTTGGTGAGGTTAGATAAATATAAAATTACTTTAAAATAGTGTGATGGTTGATTAGGTTTGATTAGCTACATAAAAAAAAAACTATAAAATCATGAAATACAAAGTTTAAATCTACCAAGGTAACTTAACCTATCCTTATTATTTTATAGTATTTACAATGTATCTAACCCAACCTTCCATTGACATCATCTTTGAATATATATACTGTATAAAAGTCGCGAGTGGATAGGATTTACTCTACGTTTTTCAGAAGCGTATGATGAGCAGCTTGGGAACTTCACCGCTGCAGTGCGCTGCCGTAACGCCCTGCATCGTCTTAGTTGTTATTTACACTTTAGAGCGCAGCGCTGTCGCCCGCTGTCATTCCCCGCACCCCCCGTCTATCATTCACTGCAGCTCAAGATCGTTCAAGAGGAGGGGGAAGGGGTGTTTGAAGAGTTCGACACTTGTCCGCTAGGGACCACCACAAGTCGATGCCCTAGAGATGGTGGCGATTGCGGCTGTGAATTAACCAACTACCTTAAAACCGTATTAGAAATTTTAACCTGGGCTGGCGACTTCTATACAGTATATATATTCAAAGACACCATTGACACAATTTCACAGTATGTATTTTTTATGTAGCAAACTAACCAACCGTTAACACAATTTTGTACTTTTAATGTATCTAACCTAACCAAACCACTCGTTATAACAGTAAATTACTTAAAATGTTAAAATATCAAAATTATGTAGAGAATGATTCGAAAAATTGCCAGGAAGAAAAAAAAGTACTTAAGAATTTTTGATTTTTTTCTAAAAAAAAAAAATTATTTTTTTTAGCATTACCAAAATTCTTTAATTTCAGTTTATAACGTATAACATAACCTATTTTAGGGGAATAATAGGCAAAAATTTATATTTTATACTAAAGTTTAGAATAGAGATTTTTCACACCACTTTTATCCTTTTAGTAGTACCCTTTTTTGTAGTTCTCTTTTAGTAGCACCCTTTTAGTAGCACCCTTTATTTTAAACACTGCTTTTGTCTTTTTCACACCACTTTTGGTCAATTTTATTGACAGTTTTCTGGACCTCCTTGTCATTGTGGTACCTGGGAATGCACTTGTGAATTTTATCAATCCATTAATCTATTTTAGAAATATAGTTAACTTTATTCACTGCCCATAACCTAATAACTGCAAGGGAAAAAATCCAATGCCTATTACCTGATAACTGAAAGGGAAAAAAATTCAATGCCTATAACCTAATAACTGCAAGGGAAAAAAATTTTCTTGCTTAAACTCCATGATTGTTGCTGGCAGTAAGATCATACTTTTGCCAAAAAACCTTAAATTTGTTGCAACCAACCTGTCACCCTCTTAACAGGATTAAATGGTCACCATAAGAAACTGCATAGTCAACTTTCAGTGGCTTGTCCTAAAATAAGTTAGATTAGATAAAATGATACCATAAAAATGCATATGAACAAGCTCTTTTTTCCCTCTCTTTAAAAATATTTGTAACACAGCAGGATATAATACTGGGCACATAGAAATCAACATTTAAGATTTAACAGTAAAAATTTAATCATGAAGTTATTTTATTCGACGTGGCGTCGAATATTAGTAAGCCAACAATTTATTGTGTGTGTACAGTATGACTAATGCAGAATGCTGCACTATCTCGACATTCAAACATTACCTAAGGATTGTCTAAATTGCAATTTTTTTTTTCATGTTGTAATTTAATTTTATAACCATAAATCATAAAGTATTAAAGAACAGTGGTATTATTATAAAGTTTTATTTTTATTATCAATCAGCAGTGAAAATTCTGCGATGTCCATGAAGCGTACACGGATCAATCACGTGGGTCCACCATATTTTCAAGATTTTGAAGACTTCCACACATTGCAGCACCGTGTTGAGGGACACATGTCCGTTCCAATTGATTTCCGTTCCATTCATGAAATTACTTCTACCAAATGCTATACACAGAGAGCTAAGATATAAGTGCATTGTGGATTATAGTTTATGAATGAAATAAATTCAATACTATCAGCAATAAAAACACTTTTTTTGTAGCCATAATGGAATGGTTGGAAAGCTAAAATAGTGTATATCTATGTATATAAATCTGGAAAAACACTAAAATGGCAAGAAACGGATGCATGCAAGGTGTCCTGACCAAATTAAAATTCCTGATATTTATTTATCCTTAAATAAGTAATCATAAAATAAAAGAACCACTCCGTGAGAGACCAAGCATGCAAGAGCTTCTTAGATAAGATTTTTAAATCAATTTTTTACAATTTTGTTGACTGTACCTAAACGGTTTCTAGAAATGAAATTGTTAAAATCTTAGTGTCTTTAACTATAGAATATTCATCAGTATTTGGTAGAGTCTTCAGTAATGACTATAGTTAATTGATTAAAATGTTTTTACGATATTAAATATCGTGATTTTTCATCTAGATTTTCTTTTATTGGGATTGTGAGTTATGAAGGTTTGGTTTTTCTTTTCATTTCATTACCTACTAGATTTGATTGTTCATAAACATATTTTATTCAACAAGTTTTATACAGTTATGGATAATATGTAATTGTTTACATGGTTTTAATATTAATCAATAATAAGTAAATAATTTACAATAATTCAGATATACTGCTTTGCAGATAACTAGAAAAGCTTTGTTCTAGTTAACTAATTTTTGCATTTAGTTTTCACTAAGTAAATACTGAAAACCACTACTTATTAGTAACAGTATTACAAGTCATGTACAGTTTTGTGGAATAACTGATAACAAAATGGCCTTGTTGATATCTACAACCATCTGTGGTTCACACTGAAGCTGTACATTTTTTGTAAATCACATTTTTTTAAATAAACACAGTACTATTTACATATAATAATTTGACTAGATTATAATGTATTTTAGTGTTCGGTCTATTCTAAAAAATTTGTTGATTCAGATTCCATGGTCTTTTCATCTAATTCATATCAAACAAATATTGATACAAAAAACATGATTATTATTTTGTATGATTGTCATTTACATTTACAGCAAAAGTAATAGTTAGGACAGTAAAAATCAGTTACTTATCCTATAACCCCAAAATAGTTAATATATGTGCCAGTGCTGTTTTGGTTGGACAGTGAAACTAAAATTTTTACAAATATATTTAAATCAATAACAGAAAGCAAAGCTAAAGGCATGTTCACAAAATGTTGACAAAATGCATTTGAAAATTAAATTTAAAATATATAGTACCCTTGCTGTAACAACACAAATAATATATTTTTATTATAATGATGCTTCGATTGTTTAAATAACTCTTGTACTGAAAAATAGCTGAAAAGTACTATTTACTAATTTTTAATTTGATCTATTACTCAATCGTATCATTCTAAATGTAATAACCGGCTGGTATATACAGTAAAATTACTGTAATGTAAAATATAATCTTTGCTAATTAAAAAAACTTACACAATGGTTTATATATTACTAGTAGAACCCACCAGACATTGTCCTGCCATTGTTTATTTATTTGCCTCTATATATCTAAAATTTATGGTTTGTATGTAACCTAGAATCTATAAAGCATTTTAGAAAAATTAAAAAAATAAATAATATTATATTTATATTGGTATAAATTTTTTATACATTAATTACTTTTTAAATTAATAAGTTACATGAATGAACAATGTTTATGACTATTTCAATTGCTATATAATCGAACCAACTTAAAATAATTCAAAATAATACTAATATCTAGCATAACGCAAGTGGATGAACAATTTTTTTTTTTGGAAAATATTCTCAGTGTTCAAATAACTATGTATATACCGATTTTCATTATGATCGGTTGAACGGTGTAGAAGCTGATGCGCTGCAGCGCCATTTAGTGACGAGTTATAGCAAAATGTATATCATGAAGATATTCTCCATGAGAAAACACTCAGAGGTACCAACTTTCACGGTGATTGGTCAAACGGTGTTGCAGTTTATCAACGTCATAATTATCAGCATCCATTTATATATATAAACTAAACAAACCATAATGACTTCTATCAAATCAAATACATCTATTGAAATGGCCCAGCACCCTGATAAATCAAGCAGCTGATTAATTGGATTAAATTCTAAATGACATACCTATTTGATTACTGTAATTGATATTACTATTAAAATGTCATGATGCTCCCAATTTCAAGGTTCTGCTTTAGGGGAAGAATCGACCAGCTTCAATTCAAAACAGGTGAATAAAGAATCTATAAAGTTCAATGAAATCGGCCGATTACGGAATTAGAATAGACCCAACACTAAGTATACAGTTCGTTTTCATATATCAGCCTATACAATATATACATATGAAGTACGAGGGCTGTTTTTTTTTCCAATATCCAATGGGCTATAAAAAAAAAGACAAATTTACACAACATAATAATTTTATTACCAAAAGTTCAGCAGGGTCTTATTTATTTTTCTATTTAATTGCCAAAACGTTCGAGGCATTTGTCACGTCGTAAAACCAGCTTCTCGATGTCTTCTTCAAAGAAGTTAGCCGCCCGTGAATAGAGATACAGGGCCAGCGCCTGGGTCTCCCTCTCCCTCTTGACGCTACTGTAAGGCAGGTAGCCTAATCGCGCGGTGCACTGGCTCCCGCGTCAGAGATACAAATAGTCCAGCACACTGTGCCACGTGATTAGTCCACCCGCCTCACAGCGGTGTCGTGAGGGAGAGGGAGGCAAAGGCGCTGGCCCTGTATCTCTCCTCTCTGGCGGCTAACTTCTTCGAGAAGCTTGTGTTACGGTATGACATTTGCCTCAATAGTTTTGGGCGATTATTTATAAAAATAAGTAAGAACCTGCTGTACCTTTGGTAGTCAAATTTTAATGTTATGTAAATTTGTCATTTTTTATAGCCTTCTATACTATTTTAAGTATCAAAATTAATAATAATTACATCATAAATAACACACACTATAGTTTTACTATCAGAACAAGTACATTTATTGAAGGCGACTTGATTCTAATGTTTAAAATATTTTTTGTTAGCAGTAAATTCATTGGTGGCCATTTGTTGTAATTTAAAAATATAGTGTCTGTCTGAAAAAAAAAATTATTTAATTTAAACTTAAATTCATACATTAAACAATTAAATACCCCTAGAACTGCCGTGCAAGAAATTCATACATTAAACAATTAAATACCCCTAGAACTGCCGTGCAAGAAATTCATACATTAAACAATTAAATACCCCTAGAAATGCTGTGCAAGAGCTGTATTCAACGTATAGTTATTTTCTTAAAAATTGACACCTGGGTGTAAACCTTGTAAATTTTTTTTATAACACTGTTCATATAGGTCATCCTGTGTTTTTTTTTGCACGCCCTAATACATGATTCATAAATACATCCTTGATGTTCAGTGCAAATAACAGCTGTATGGAATTCTTGATCTCTTACACACCCCATACGATTGTAGTTTCAGTAACTTTGTACAATATACAAATGTATGAATTTTAATGATATATATATATAAATTAAAATAAAGTTCTATACAAGGTTGAGTTTTGGTGATTTTGAAGTAAGGCAATATTCTGTTACAGCAGGGGCGCAAAAACTAATTTTACAAAGGGGGGGTGGGGCAATATACCTTTTTTATAAAGAATTATCGATCCCCCCCTAATGAAGCGAGGGGTCCGGGGGTCCTCCCCCGGGAAAATTTGTATTTCAAGGTGGAAAATGGTGCTATTTAAGCAGTTTTATTATCTAAAAATTGATTACACAGCACTTTCTTTGCCTCCACTTCAAGGTTTCAGAGGGGGGGGGGCAAAATACCCTTGCCCCCCCCCCTCCTTGTTGTTGCACACCTGAGTTACAGTACTTACAAAATGTACCAGTAGGTGCATAATCTTCCCGTTATAATCCCTTGAAGATGAGAATACTTTTGCGTGCAGTCGCGGGAAGTGTAGTGTGCGATATCGTGCAGTGCGTATGGGGGCCCCTCCGAGGGCACCGGTGCGACCGTGCTGCGACTAGGAGACCTCGTGTCCTGTGCTCGGACACTCAGCGCGCGCTCAGCCGTAGAAGTACCACGAGTACCGGGAGGCGTTCTGCGCGCCGCCCGCGAAGAAGTTCTGCCAGAAGGGGTGGGGCGTGGTCGAGGGCGCGGGAGCCGTCCACGGCCCGGCGGTGCTGGATGACGTCAGCGCGCCCGAGCCGCCGGCGCAGGAAGCACCCAGGGGAGGCAGGCCGCTCGCAGCTGCGCACACCGGGGCATCCTCAAGTCGAGCGCTTCTCGACTTTTCGACGTGACAACGTGTCTAATGAATCGACGAACGCCGGCTGCACGCACGAAAAAAGGATGGCTCGTCGTCCCGTTACGCTCATTGTACGCTTGACGCCGCATCTATATCTCTTCCGCTTGATTGGAACAACCATCGATTTGACTTTTTTTTGAAGGCACATTAAAACTTGAAACACTCCCATTCGTTTCCTACTTTTCCTATCATCGTCCTATTCCTTAACAGAATAACACAAGATTGGAAGAAGTTAAATGGCAAACATGTATACAAGTTAATAGTTAAAAATAATCTGTTCGTTAAAGTAATAAACGTATTTGAATTAATGAGTGCAAATAAAAGTAAATTTATCGATTAAATTGTAGATTTAATTTCACTACTTCTTTGTATCCATACAAAATAGTGATAATTCAATAAAAATGATTCAATTTTATTCATAAAAGTATGCAATAATTTGATCAATATTTTTTTATGACGTCACGATAAAACTATCGTCCGTAAACCGACTTTACAGACAAACAATTTTTTTTTTAATTCGGCACGCAATTAAAATGGTGCCACACTACTTACAAATTTCTGAGAAACACGTTATAGTAGTCAAATATCTCAGAAAAAATGTGATACAAAATTAAAAACACACTTAAAGTTTATTTATTCGTGTATTGATGACAAACATGAGTCATTAAAATAGCATATAGTAATGATGTGTTAAAAACATCAGAGTAGTATGTATGGAATGAAATAGTATAATAGTGTAACTAAAATAATTTTTATATCTGGACACACATTTCTCTGGAATAACTCCGGGAGCACCATCAGAACCACTGCGTCTAACGGATTCCCTGGTTAATTTTCTGATGCAATGTTTTGGTTACTTAATTAACTAATGTAAACCAAGTTTGCCCTAGGGGAGAATATGGTGGTGTAAAATTTCCCTCGTACTCACTGAAATTTCTTCCGATGTCACATATTATTTCTGATTTTCAATTTGTCAATTTTCACTACTACTATGAATTATATATGTACAGCAAAAATCCCAGCACAATTTTTGCAGGCTGGGAATTAGAACGTTGCATCAAAAACAAAAGCAAAATGAGAAGGGAATCCATACTTTACTAGCTTCGTGTGTGAGAGATGACATAAATATGGCACAAACTAGTGGAAAGCAGAAAAAGGATAAGAAAGATCTGGGCTTGTGGCAGCTAAACTAACCACACTGTGCACTTAATGTGTCATGTCTGACATAGTGTTTGTACTCACCACACAGTCCTTGGTAGCGTTTTGATGGTACAGCACATGAAGGGTTACCCACAGTGTATGGTTTCAGGCCAATGATGTTGCCTCTGAAATTGAGTAAACAATAAAATAGACATATATATGTTACGATAATTCTATAATATCTATATTTACCTTAAATTTACATACAAGGTTGTAGGATTGAGGCCTTTCACAAAACTACAAAACTTTATATTTTAACTCATGCAACAATTCTCAAAATAAATACTATGACTATGTAAATTTTTATTGGTCCTTATATGCATCAAATTTGTCATCACCTATACGACTACTTTATTTACCATGAAGCTTTTATCACTTCAATTAAGCTATAAATATAATTTAGAATAGCTTTAGAAATAGTTTCAAATTATTCTATGCAACTCTGTGGGTATTTGAGTACTGATAAAGGTTCATTTCTATAATCTATTTAATACTTCTTTTGGGTATGTTGCTCGAACGTTAAAAAATATACCTTTCATAGCTATGTTTTAACTAAACAAAGGCGAGGGCGTCAATTCACTGGACAATCGTGCGAAAAATAAACAACTGTGCGGCCATACACTAATTCTTTGCACGAAAAACAAATGTAAGTTTTTATGAGTTTGGTAATAAAGAAATTGAAAACATTTAAAAGTAAACACAGAAAAAATTCAAATAATTATTATATGGCTCTTATTGTGTTTCACAGTGATAGTGTATATGTTTAAATTTTAAACAAAGCTGAACCTGGAAAACCTCCCTGCACAGTAACTAATTCCATGAAAATCACTCAGTAAATAATGCCTAAATACCCTAATCATAAAAAGGCTTTTTTCACTTCATTTTTATTGGGTCCTTGGTGCTTTGATCTTCATACAAATTTAGAACAATCTCTTCACATTCCTTTCATTTAATGAGCTAAAGAAATAAAAAAAACTTACCTCAATAACATTTAATTAAGCTACATCATTTAGTCAGATGCTCTTTAATTCTATAAGGGACTAAAATTTATTTAGTATTATTTTCCAGCACCTGAATCTAAAAAGGAATTGTTGTCAAACCACTTCTGACCACAGATATGAATAGTAGTTGTCTAATAGATTTAATTGGCATGCAATATAAACCTGATGGTGATTACAATTTCATGACTGTCTTATTTTTATCTATGCCATTTGTATTAAATAATTAAATTAATATGCAAAGACCAAGAAAAGAGGAAAATACAGGGAATATGTAATATTAATTTCAGTAAAAATTCTTAATGTCAAGTTGGTTTATGTATAATAATGGCTTACCCAGGGCCGTAGTTGCAGACATACATCTTTGTGTAGCCTTTGGCTGGATCATAGTAGTATGAGTATCCACATCCAATTAGATAGGTGTCAGCCCACACCAACTGGAACAGTACATGGAAGTGGTTTTTAATATTGACACATTATTTTTAAATTAATTATATTCATTATTTATTCTTGGTCATACTGGACAAGTTTACTAGGTGGTCACCTCCACATTTATTCATGACAAGTAGTCTCATACTGGATGGCTCGATTTGTACCAGCAAGAAAAAAAAACTGGTTTACTTTTTTCACTACACGCTTGCCACTGCTGTATTTTATCGGACATTGAAGTCACTATAAACAATCTAAGAATTAAGTTATTAAAACAGGAAAATACGTCTTAACTTTTAAATGAAAGTAATGAAGATAATAACATAGCTTTAAAACATCGTAATTCCAGCATATATGTAAAAAACAAAAAAAAAAGCTATGAGTTTTAAAATTTGAGTAGTAAATGCTATGCTATCTATGATAGAAAAATCACTTAGTGCACTGAAATAATTTTTCTTGGGGTTCGCTAACAAACTGGTTCAATGCAATCTATGGTTTAAAATCTTTGCAGTGGGTGAGTCGTGTGCTTATTCGTGAGATCCAGAGGGCAAACTACAGAATGGTGTAAATTTGTGTGAGCTGGTGTGATTTTCTCGGTTGCTTCTTTTCTCTCATGAAAAGCATATAATTGCTGCTGCTTTCTCAACGTTTCACCTTATCTACCTCTTAGGACCCGATGTCGTTGGTATATCAATTCTTAATCATTCCCTTCAACGTAGTGATGATTCCTGAAGCTCTTGCTGGAGGGGGTGGTAGTGAGGAAGGGGAGACCAGTTTTTACCATGGAGATAAGAAGTTAAAGGGGTGGGTGCATGCAATATTATTTACCACGTTATAAAGTGGAAGGTAAAACTGGATGGCAAACTAGTTTTTAGTTATAAGAAATTTAAAAACTAATTTTGGCTTATTATTTCATGATTACATTTTTATTATTCTTCCTAATGACTTCCTGTTCAATCTATTAATCTTATATGATTAACATTAAAACAGCTACTGTTCGTTTCGCGAATCAATTTCTAGCTAGATTTATTTTTCAAATTTAGAACAAACACTTCCTCCATAGGCTAATTCTTCCACACATTTTACCCTCGCCAAGTATTTTTTTAAATAATTTATTTTGAAATGCAATCAAAAGGAGTGGAGAGTCAGCCCCTAAACACGTCTCTTATCGGCTCGCCAGCGCAGAATACTCGAGCACTCAGAAGCGACACTGCCGCGCATGCAGCAACTATTACAGCCGCGGGAAATGACCAGCAATCCGACAATCCTCGCGTAGGAAAGATTGGTTTCCGGTCCCAGCCAGAGCGGGATCACCCACAACGTGGAGTGACCAATCAGAAGTAGGTCCGTTACAGGTTGGCACGTGTCCAACTCACAGATTGTCATTTTTTTTATAAGTTTCGACGTTTCTGATTGAAGATTTTTCTGAGTTACAATGATTCTATTTTTAAGTTGTTCTAACTTATGACATTACTAAGCAAGGGCGGTGAGAAATTTGTTACTAATTCTCGCTAAATATTGTTAAAAAAAATTCGTTTGAAACACGCCATCTCTTTTTGTTTTGAACTTGACACTGAATGATGTGTTTAATAATTGTAAGAGATGAGTTTTGTTGTGTTTTTGTCTCGTTTCAACTGTTGTGCTGAATTTCCTGTTATCGAATATTACGTTGTGTATATATCCTGTTGACAACAGCAATTTTTGCTTAATATGTGTTTTTTTTTGTCTTTGGGATTTTTGTAGTTTTCTTCTACAGACATACATACATGTGCTTAGCAATGGCGTATGTCCAAAAGCTTACATCAAGTCATGCACCCCCATTGCACAAATCTTTCAAAGACGACACGCAGGGACGTGGAGTAGTGACCTGCGAGTAGTGGCCCGTCTTGTGGGAGAAGCCGGTGGAGTAGAAGCCGTAGTCGCGCACCTCGTCGAACCACGCCAGCACCTGGCGGGGGAAGTCCGCCGCCGGCTCCAGGTTCGTACGAGTCGTCCACGTGGACGCGATGTTCTGGCCCACCTTGAAGCGCGCTGCCGACACACCGACCCCCCTCCTTGTGTGTTGCCGCGCTTCACCCCGCTCCCCCCACAGTGCCAGTGACGGCCTCCCTAGGGGCCAGCACTACTCCCGGCTGCAGCCCTGGCCGGTCCGGTGGAACCCCGCCCCCCCCCCCACACACACACCGCGGCGCTTCACCCCACTCCTCCCACAGTGACTTGATAGTGACCGCATCAAGTCATGCACTCCCTTTGCACAAATCTTTCAAAGATCCTCCCACAGTGCCAGTGATGGCCCCCCTAGGGGCCAGTACTACTCCCGGCTGCAGCCCTGGCCTGACCGGTGTAACCCCGCCCCCCCCACACACACCGCGGCGCTTCACCCCACTCCTCCCACAGTGACTTGATAGTGACCGCATCAAGTCATGCACTCCCTTTGCACAAATCTTTCAAAGATCCTCCCACAGTGCCAGTGATGGCCCCCCTAGGGGCCAGTACTACTCCCGGCTGCAGCCCTGGCCGGTCCGGTGGAACCCCGCCCCCCCCACACACACACCGCGGCGCTTCACCCCACTCCTCCCACAGTGACTTGATAGTGACCGCATCAAGTCATGCACTCCCTTTGCACAAATCTTTCAAAGATCCTCCCACAGTGCCAGTGATGGCCCCCCTAGGGGCCAGTACTACTCCCGGCTGCAGCCCTGGCCGGTCCGGTGGAACCCCGCCCCCCCCACACACACCGCGGCGCTTCACCCCACTCCTCCCATAGTGACTTGATAGTGACCGCATCAAGTCATGCACTCCCTTTGCACAAATTTTTCAAAGATCCTCCCACAGTGCTAGTGATGGCCCCCCTAGGGGCCAGTACTACTCCCGGCTGCAGCCCTGGCCTGACCGGTGTAACCCCGCCCCCCCACACACACCGCGGCGCTTCACCCCACTCCTCCCACAGTGACTTGATAGTGACCGCATCAAGTCATGCACTCCCTTTGCACAAATCTTTCAAAGATCCTCCCACAGTGCCAGTGATGGCCCCCCTAGGGGCCAGTACTACTCCCGGCTGCAGCCCTGGCCGGTCCGGTGGAACCCCGCCCCCCCCCACACACACCGCGGCGCTTCACCCCACTCCTCCCACAGTGACTTGATAGTGACCGCATCAAGTCATGCACTCCCTTTGCACAAATCTTTCAAAGATCCTCCCACAGTGCCAGTGATGGCCCCCCTAGGGGCCAGTACTACTCCCGGCTGCAGCCCTGGCCCGTCCGGTGGAACCCCGCCCCCCCCCCCACACACACCGCGGCGCTTCACCCCACTCCTCCCACAGTGACTTGATAGTGACCGCATCAAGTCATGCACTCCCTTTGCACAAATCTTTCAAAGATCCTCCCACAGTGCCAGTGATGGCCCCCCTAGGGGCCAGTACTACTCCCGGCTGCAGCCCTGGCCGGTCCGGTGGAACCCCGCCCCCCCCCCCCACACACACCGCGGCGCTTCACCCCACTCCTCCCACAGTGACTTGATAGTGACCGCATCAAGTCATGCACTCCCTTTGCACAAATCTTTCAAAGATCCTCCCACAGTGCCAGTGACGGCCTCCCTAGGGGCCAGTACTACTCCCGGCTGCAGCCCTGGCCTGACCGGTGGAACCCCGCCCCCCCCACACACACCGCGGCGCTTCACCCCGCTCCTCCCACAGTGCCACGACACCCCAGCACCCCCGCAGTACCAGTGACGGCCTCCCTAGGGGCCAGTACTACTCCCGGCTGCAGCCCTGGCCGGTCCGGTGGAACCCCCCCCCCCCCCCCCACACACACACCGCGGCGCTTCACCCCGCTCCCCCCACAGTACCAGTGACGGCCTCCCTAGGGGCCAGTACTACTCCCGGCTGCAGCCCTGGCCGGTCCGGTGGAACCCCCCCCCCCCCCACACACACACCGCGGCGCTTCACCCCGCTCCCCCCACAGTACCAGTGACGGCCTCCCTAGGGGCCAGTACTACTCCCGGCTGCAGCCCTGGCCGGTCCGGTGGAACCCCCCCCCCCCACACACACACACCGCGGCGCTTCACCCCACTCCTCCCACAGTGACTTGACAGTGACCGCATCAAGTCATGCACTCCCTTTGCACAAATCTTTCAAAGATCCTCCCACAGTGCCAGTGATGGCCCCCCTAGGGGCCAGTACTACTCCCGGCTGCAGCCCTGGCCGGTCCGGTGGAACCCCGCCCCCCCCACACACACCGCGGCGCTTCACCCCACTCCTCCCACAGTGACTTGATAGTGACCGCATCAAGTCATGCACTCCCTTTGCACAAATCTTTCAAAGATCCTCCCACAGTGCCAGTGATGGCCTCCCTAGGGGCCAGTACTACTCCCGGCTGCAGCCCTGGCCGGTCCGGTGGAACCCCGCCCCCCCCCCCCACACACACACACCGCGGCGCTTCACCCCACTCCTCCCACAGTGCCACGACACCCCAGCACCCCCGCAGTACCAGTGACGGCCTCCGAAAACTTAATAAATACATATCTTAAGGAGGAAGGGGGGGAGGTCCGTTGATGCAACAATATTCTCATCGACAAGTTGTCAAAAAATGTCAAGACACCACGGTAAATTTACGTACTTTTCAACGAAGACAAACCAATAGTTTTTGGTAGTTATTATTAATGAGTAGATCTTCGTGTGATGTACGTCATATATTCCAAATTACAAATTTTGTGTTCTGGTGGTGCAAAAAAGACATGTGTTAGACAAATTTTTATTACTGCTCCAAAATGATTCTTGCGAGCTCGTATTCGAATAAACTGGCCTGTCCGGTACAACAAAGCCACCGGAACCCCCCTCCCCCTCCCACACACACCAAGAAAACTAACTCATTTCTAGGTTTGCAAATATTATAATTTTCATCTAAACATTTATTTGAAACAATTTCTACGAGATGAGCCTCTGCAGCAGGGGGTTAAAAAAAATAAACGGGAGTAGAATTAAAAATAAATTCATCATTTACATGCCACGTTCACACAGTTAAGTTATGAATTAATTTAAAGTAATTTGCAATTACAAGCAATAACATATATAAAAATAAATTATGGGTTCTTAATGTTTAAGGATCCCGCCAGCTTGTGTACACCGTTGTGCGCACAAGTACAGGAAAAAAAAAACGCGATTTGAAACCACTCAAGATATCCGAGTGGGGTCCGTTTAAGAAAATAATTAAAAAAATACACTAAAGGATGATTGAGTAGATCTCTTCCGTTTTTTAAACTTAATTAATAATAAACTTAAAAAATAAAATTAATAAATAGAAATCCGTAGCCCTCGCGTCAGCTCTTCGACTCGTGAACACATTGGCTGTCAGTGTTATGTTCCTTCGGGAGTTTTACACGTGTAATTTTATAAACTCCAGGCAATGGTAGATATTTATCGGATGCAAAAAACAAGTACAAATATAAATTAAAAAAAAAAAAACAGTCGCCTCGTCTGAACACTTAGGTAGGCCGTATATCGCGAAATGCATACATTCGTAACAGGCGCTACAGTTGAATTGCCTGACAAATAGGCAACACAAAATACACCCCCGTACGCAAAGTGAGTGTGCATCACAGGTGCTGAAATGAAAGACGAATGTAAGAAGAGTAAGTGGAATGGAACAGGCTTCACTCAGCACCGCGACGACCAACAGGTCATTAGAGATTGTGAAATATAATGAGATGCTAATGGAGCGTGGATGAAATGTAATTGGGTGGTAGACACTTGGATCGGAGACAAGTGACGCGACCACGCAAAAATAAGGGTTTAGGAGATGAATATGCTACACCTTCATCCTAATCGTATTACTAGTGCACGATAGAACACGGATAGTCCCTTGTAGTTTAGGGAACGGATTTCGGTGTCGTATCCGTGACCTATTTAGCGCATGCGCAGAGCTCACACTATTTAGTTGATTTCGCCCAGATGGCGGACCAGCATCCGGCGCCGTTAACTCGAGTGTATTCAATTTCGTGAATTTCGAGGGGGCATATCAATCGTATTTGTGTGCCCAATGAAACTTTAATGGTATCGAAACTACCCTTTACACAAGAAATGATCACAACTTGAAGTACTTGAGAAAATCAACACCATTTAATTCGTGCGACGGTGCTGCTATATCTAGGACTTTTGCCGTAAAAAAAAAATGGTATCGACGGTTACCAGTCCACCGCTAGAATGCGTTGGAATCAGTTTCTTGGCTCGCGCAGGGCACCGTTTATTAAAAATGGCTGCCGATTTGATCTCTTTACTGGGATACGGTTTGGACACGTCCTGGAATAAGGGTCCGCAGGTTTGGTTGCGGAACAAGGCAAAGTGTTGGGATACCCCCCCCTGAACAGCCTGCCACAGTCCGCGTGGCTCGACTCGACAGCAGGGGCGCAACAACTAAATTTCCAAAGGAGGGGGGGGGGGGCAATATACCTTTTATAAAGAATCATCGATCCGCTCTATTGAAGCGGGGGTCCCCCGGGAAAAAATTTGTATTTCAAGGTGGAAAATGTTGCTATTTAAGCAGTTTTATTGTCTAAAAATTGATTACACGGCACTTTCTTTGCCCCCGTTTGCCCCCACTTCAAGGTTTCAGAGGGGGGGGGCAAAATACCCTTCCCCCCTGTTGTTGCGCCCCTGCCCCGAAAGGGGCGGGACGGAGGTTGCCGCGGACAGAGACTCACCGACGTTCCTGGAGCCGTCGTGCGCGAGGGTGCACTGGTCCGCCCAGTTCTGGGCCACCGCCGCCAGCTCGTCGTCCCACACCTGCGGAGACAAGCCGTCAGTACACGTGTTCACTCCGGTCGGTCGGACGAGCGACCACCGAGCAGGTAACTCGATTCCTCACTCAACAGTATACACCCAGGAACACCTTTCAGGAGGGGCTGTCGTGCGAGGAAGGTTGCAGCTGCTAACAGTCGGATATTGGCCATGGAATATTTACTCAATTTAGGTCTCAGATATTGAACTTGGCTACTTTTATACAATTTTTTTTTTACGAAATACAAGTTCAAACATTGGATTAAAGTATTTCAAAAAATATAAATATACAATTTGTAATATGTGTTCCCTGGGTAGTTGTGCATCGTTCAGTCTAACCTAAAATGTGGAGTGTGACATTCGGAGCCTTGTAAGCAAAAAAATATATATACATATATATTATATATACGAGTATTTCGGTACTCGTCAGTGATGTGTAACATTTAGCCTCAGTAACAATAAAATGTTGCAAATACACATAATACGAAGCTCGGACTCGATCGGCATTTAACGTAGAGGACTCAAAAATCATGCCGAGCGTGATAAACACACGCAAATTGTGTTTTAAACTTAATTTATGAACGCGAATCACACGTATGTCCCCGTACCCGACGATAGAATTCGCCTGCCGGAGCAGCTACGTCGACTCTCGAATCATTGAATTTGCGAACCGAAATTTTAAACCATAAAATAAAACGGATCCGATAAAACCGTAAAAAAAAATTGTAAAATTACTAATCTCCGGCTTTGGACCTGATTTCCGACAAGGAACTTTATCCTGTTAAAATTCAATAAATTAAAACTATAAAGTTTTCTTTTTGGGTTTCTTAAGTTTGGTTAGCGCCTTTCGCCACAGATGGCAGCGCCGATCCACACGACTTCCGTTCAAATCACGAGATTAATAATGTTCGCAGGCTTTCACGGCCATTGTCTGGAGTAGCTTGGCTTCTGGATTGTAAGCGTGACGATCGCGACTGCAATGTCGACCGAAAAATCGGTGAATATTATTCGCCGAGGACGCCGGCTTAAAACCCAGAAGCCAAGCTACTTCGCGAGATCGCTTCTACCAGATGCCGCACTCCGGGGAGCTAAGATGTCACGCACCACAATCGTACTCTCTCGCATCTGCGTTGTTTCCCGCCAGTAGGCTACGTAGTTGCGAGTACAACGCCGAAATACCAAATTGACCACAACGCCGACAGCTAGAAAACTGCTGTGTACCACAACGCCGAATTACCACAACGCCGAAATACACTAACGCCGAAAAATGTCATTGCAGGACTGCCACAAAGGTTATGTTAGACTAGGTTAGGTTAGACTAGGTTAGGTTAGACTAGGTTAGGTTAGACTAGGTTAGGTTAGACTAGGTTATGTTAGACTAGGTTACGTTAGACTAGGTTAGGTTAGGCTAGGTTAGGTTAGGCTAGGCTACAAATTCATTCAGTTGTTATTTCGGCGTTGTGGTACACAGCAGTTTTCTAGCTGTCGGCGTTGTGGTCAATTTTGACATTCGGCGTTATGGTATTGCGGCGTTGTGGTCAATTTTGACATCCGGCGTTATGATATTTCGGCGTTGTGGTCAATTTTGACATTCGGAGTTAAGGTATTTCTGCGTTGTGGTATCGACCCGTCGCGAGCTGGCACGTCCGAGAGCGCTCACCATCTCCTGCATGTCCGTGGCCGCCGGCTGGCCGGACACGCGGCCCAGCGCCACGGACTGCCTCATCTTGTTGTGGCTGTCCAGGATCACCTGCCGGTCGTGACAGGTCAGGCCGCCGCTCTCTGCAACAAGGGACCACGTGCGCGCGGTCGCGCCACGAACATCTCGAGGGACCCGTCTAAGTCAGGTGCGCAAGGCTGCGGACTGGCGCGCTGTCTTCTCGTCGTGCCCAGCAGCAAAGGAGTTTGGAGCGGTAACCGTGACTTTGTACGGCAGGGAAATGGAAATAAAGATGTGATGCAAGTCTCTTGAATGATCCAAGAATCTCTACCGGGAGTTTCGTGCCTATAAGTATATTATTTATATATGTATGTATGTATATATATATATATATATATATATATATATATATATATATATATATATATATATAAGCGTTTTAGCTATTTCTAGTCTAGGGAAAAATCCATTTTAAAAACTAAATACGGAAATACAGCTACATCTCAGCCCCGACTCGAATTTCTTGAACAAATTTAAATTGCTTGTTTTTCTTCTTCTCAAGAGTGCCCAGCTAGGACTTTATGAGTGAGTGCAAATAAGTGATAAACCTCTGAATAATTGAATAGCTACCTGTTTCAGGTGTTGATAGCGAAATGTGTCATTGATCAGCGTTATCGTTTACATCATAAACAATGTCTATAAAATACTATGTATTAACGTTCTTGAAGGAATAAAAAACCCACAAAGAACAAAGCTTCATAAGAAAAATTTGTTCTTTCTTATTTCCTTAACATTAATTTTTTTGTGATAACAATTTACAAAATATTTGGCCACCAATATTTACATCCGTGGTCTTTATAAATTAAACGTTTCTTTCCTTTACATACGCACCAAACGTATGACAGTCGTCACCAGATTCCCGCGCGGTAGCAGCCACAACATCGCAGTTGTCACACCCGTCTTCGAATGTCGACATCAGTAAGTGCACAAAGCTCGCTCGTTTGTCATCTCGACACGACATGTTGGTTACTTCACTTTACTGCAATTCCTGCTTTTTTAGGGTTTTACCTGTGAGTTTATCAAGACAGTGCTTTGCTTCGTCTCAAATTTCCTCAACGGATGTTCACTTAAAGATTACGTAATTGCGGTAAAATTCACGTGGCATTTTACAACTCGAAAATACCGTCCAGTAAATATCTGCTGACAAAAGTTTGCGAACCAACAATAAATGCAAGATAGCTATCGGGATAAAGTTACAGGTAAAATCCCATCATTAATAGTAACGGCAAGGAAATTAAATAGCCGACTCGGCGCGCGAGACAAGACATGCCTATAAAACCTGCTTGGCAAGGGAGCGCTCAGAGACAGCTTGGCACAGCAACGAATAAACCCTCGCCTGCGTTCATCAAACCGGTTTTAGGCAGTTCCACAGGGAAAAAAAACTAACTACCAACATAAATATCTATAACAATTTCATATAAATTAGCCAGTGTGAAGCCAAGTAGATATATACATGCAAGTAGGAAATATAAACCAAAGGAATATTTGCCACTCAGTGATGAATTCTACAAGGGGAAAAAAAGAGCGAATCTTTCAGTACTCGTTAGTGATGTGTAAACATCTAACATCGTTAACAAGCAAATTCGCGTGTTCTCGTGTTTCAAATAAATTGATAATACGGAAATTGGACACCAAATTCAACGTATAATTCTTTAAAATAATAACGCGCGCGATAAAAAAAAATTCTACAATTTATTAGCCAGAAAATTTGTGTTTGAAAAAACTTGGCGTCAAAGATTTTAAACGTTTGGTTGGTTCTCTAAAGCATTTATAACGCGACGTTATCTTTTATGTACTTTTTAAAATAAAAGTTGGAGTCCATCTGATACATTAAAACAAAATTACCCTCAAACATTTTAACACATATTATAACACTAAGCATATGCTTGTTTTTGTTTAAACTTTAAAAATCAGTCTGTAAATACTGACCGTCTGTAAATACAAACCGTTAAATCTTATTGGGATGATTTAACAGTAAAAATTTAACCATGAAATTATTTTATTCAACCTGGCGTCGAATATATGAAGGGTAACAATTTTTGTTGTAGCTGCTGTGTTGTGTTTGCAGAATGACTAACACTGGCTCTATCTCTACATTTAAATGTTAACTAAGAACTGTAAAATTTAAATGCGCATTGTTTTAAGTTGCCATTATTTATTTTATGACTATAAATTATAACATAACGTATCAAAGAAAATTTGTACGATTACAAAGTTATTTTTGGCACACTTATATGTCAACGAAAGTTAATATATACCTTTGAATGACTCGGGTCCACCATCTTTTCGAGATTTATGAGAGACTGACAGATGGCAGCACCGTGTTTCCGTTCTAATCGACTTACGTTCCATCCACGAAATTACTTCTATCAAATGCCGTTTACAATGATATAATTTTTTACAGATCAAAAATATTGTGAGATAAATACTTAAAACGCAGAAATGTCCTTCAGTTATTTGATATGATACTGCAGGGAAAATGATGCCACATTTTACGAACCAAGAGAAATAACGTTTCCACATCCCGCCTAATGGTCGCAAAACACTCAACTCGAGATGCGAGGTAACAAGCAGGCAATACAGCTGCCTCGGACACACAACCTGTTTCATTTAACACCGAGGCTATGGTTACAAACTGTTAAACGTTACTGCAGCTCGAACAGAAACACGAGTATTATATGTAAGGCCTATGCGAGATGTCAGAGTCGCATAACTACATGGTCACCTTGAAGTGATCACACCATTACGCAATAAACGTGTAGGATATAAAAACGCCAGGGGGAAACAAAACGTTATTTTTGACATCCAACTAGCTATGATGTGCCGTAAATATAAGCAGAATGCGCGTTTATTTTGTTTGAAATATAATATTCAATCAAAATATTAAAGTTCTGATACTAACCGTGATTCAATTAAAATAATGAAAAAATATGTATGGGTAAGCGAAAACAACATGAAAGTCGGTTGGAGTAATTCAGGAAGGGAGTGGTGGAGTTTTTATGAATTAATTTGGCAAAAGTTGGCAAAATTATAAGTAGTTAAGGCTTTGTACCAAAATTAAAACAAAATCTAACCACGCAAGTTGTATACTCTGTACTCCCCTCATTTACCCCTGATATTACGCAATTTTGTTTTGCGTTAGGAGATAAGTTCAAGTAACAAAAAATTCGTATAATAATTTTAAGATTATTAACATGACCATAATATATTAAAAAAAAATATTTTAACAGGTTTGTAATTTACGAAACAATGGTAGAAACTTAAGTAAATTGTCGTATGTGTGTGTGTTTATAACTATGTGTTATGATGTACTTTTATAGCTACAACAATTCTGATAAAATTAAGTTTATTTGTTTAAAACAAATGTTGAAAATCGGTTTGGCTGACTAATATCATCTAAAAAGGTCAAAAAAATTTTAAAGTTCGTCCAGAGGAGAAGGAAAAGTAAAGTACATAACTGTGAAAATTAATATGAACACGGCCTAAGCCTTACGACAACGAAATCACAGTTGTAAGATGCAGCACTTGAAGTTATGTTGTGCTGTCTTGTTTGCTCTCAGCTTATTCAGCAGTGGAGTTCTGACTGCTTGTCAGTGTTGCTACTAAGCAAGCCTTGACAGGCCGGAATCACATAACGGTTAATGGTTTCTGTCACGGGGTGTACACTCTACAGAGAGCAGTAAGCCAGTTTTTTTCTGTCGCTATACGCTAAATCCAACTGTGGAAAAATAAATATAATGTTTACAAGCCGCTTGTTGTTACTCATATTCCGACGTATTTTCAACTTTATGAAACTACCAATTTGTTATAAATTACTTTTAAAGATGAGAAATAGAGGTTTAATTAATTTTTTTTCTCATGTTGAGAATCCTGAATCTTGACAAAACTATAGCTGCAAGGAATCTCATTAAACGATCGGAATTGTATTTAAAGATGCGTACATTTGAAAAAATTCACTGTGTGTAATGTAATGTCACAAGGATATGCTTTAATTTAAACTCTCATCGTTATATTAGTCAAATACAAATATATTGCACTGCTGCTACTCCACATGCTAACAAAAAAAAATTCACCTACAGATTTGATGCACAGTTTACCTATTAGTTTATATATTGACTTAAGATCCGTTTACCTTATATTAAAAGCATGACAAAACTACTTTCATGTCTGACAAGTTTGCGATCTTCGTGGAGCGAATAAGAGGATTCAATACCACATTGAGTGTCCACTATGCTCATGGAGGTAAGAAGTGAAGGAGTTGGTGTGTACAATCTTTGCCATGTTAAAACTTGAAGTCAAGATGAAAACAACCCCTCAAATCCCCCAAATGAAGTTTAAAGCAGATTTATTGCAAATGTGTTGGTATTATGTTTGTTTAGCAATATTCACACGTGATGGCATCTTTACGAATCTCCCATCGAGTATTTTTCAAGTTATTTAAAAAATTTAATCTATTTAATAAAAGGTTAACACTTACAGACTGACAGAAAACACACAACTTAAACCGATGGGTCTAGACTAGAGGCATGGAATTTTGCTTAGGAGTACCTTATATGACGTAGGCAAGCACTAAGAAAGGAGTTTTGAAAATTCATCTCCTAAGAGGGTTAAATAGAGGAATAAATTTGGTACGGAAGTTTGTCATAACTAAAGTCAGAAATATGGAAATTGGTGTCAAAAACGCTGATGCAACTGACTTTCCCATCGGGCACACGGCTAGTAGCATGTAAGCCTTCATACAGCTCCGATTTGTTTTGCTATCCAGTTGCCAACCAGTTGACTTCAACTTCAGAACAGACACCCACTCCATGGACTGGTACTTAGGCACCAGTACTTTGTTTACTCTGCGGTTTCCGTTCGTTCGGATTCAACTCACTGAGCATGGTCTTGCCGGGACAGGTTTCATAAATGGCCGCCGAGGCGAGCGGCAGCAGCAGCACTATCGCCAGCAGGCACAGCGAGCTGGTTGTCGCACTCGACGCTCTTGGTACAGACATCCTGCAACACACGAGCACACATCCGTGCAGGCAAATGTAACATTTACTAGTATTGGAACAAATGATGAAACAGCTTCTGGTCGTTGGCGAAATGTTTTAGACGATAAAATATGCTTAACAATAAAGCATAAAGTGCCTTCAATTTACTTGTTCATAATAATAAAAACATAGCGGACAGATGTACATACACCCGTGCGATTGGCAATTACAGCCTCTAACTGTAGCGAATTTTTATTTAAAAAAAAAATGTATATTCTTACGAATTATATTTGGGTGAGAAAGTAGTGCAAATAAATCAAATCATAGTTCATTGTAAACATGTGTGTGTGTGTGTGTATGTATGTATGTATATATATATATATATATATATATATATATATCATGAAGCGAGCGGCAGTATATATATATATATATATAGTGTTCACTGCCGCTCTTTTGATCACGGGCAAATTGTAAGTTTCGCTCGTTCATTCTTATTTCAAGCTAGTGCTCATGAATAATGAGTCATGTGAGAGGCTGGGCCGAGAACACTGCCGCTCGCCTCATGAGCGCGTGCTTCAGCAAACACTGTCGCTGACTATATGTATATATAAATATTTTTTAAAAATATTTTTTCCCCCCCGAATATCCTGGTTTCAGCCCGAGATGTGGAGGTATAAACCGAGAAGACTCCATCCTTAATTGAGAAGTTTATGGTGGCCGGGAGGTTGTCCTTCCTGTCCCCTCCTCCGCGTCCCACACCGACCAGGACTACATGATGTCCAGCCCAGGCTGCCGGAGGCTAGGGTCCCAGTGAGAGGCAGGTTCAACGACCTGCCGGCCGACCGAGTGTCAAGAGACCTCGACTTGGTTGGGAAGCCTTCTTTTCACAGAAGAGAGAGCCAAAACCCGAAGTTCCCCGAAGTTCATGTTTTTTCCCCCCGTATCTTTAATGTAGCTATCCTAACTAAATCAACCGTCCACAATGTTTTAACGTATTTATAACGTAGCTAACCTAACCTAATTGGCCATTAGTATACTTTTATCAACACCGCCATATTTATTTACAATGAACAAAAAAAAAAACACGAAGATGCACGATCGAGCGTTTAGCTCTCTCGTCTGTGAAAAGAAGGCTTCCCGACTTGGTTCCTTCTTCCCCCCCCCCCCCCCCCCCGGTTCCACCATCGAAATCACTCTGTTTGCGCAACTTGCGGTTTCCTCGGAGTCTTCCAGCTTGGCATCTCTCTAAACTGGCCGCGGCACCGGCCGCCATGTTGGCTCATACGTTTGCATGACGTCTCTCGGGCGTGGAGGCTATCCCTTAAGAGGCCACTCCAATGTTTCAGGGGCACTACGCAACCCGCGTTAACCTCATAAGAGTCAATGCTATTTTCATTTTGCTTATAACTTATTAACTAATATAGATTTCGAAATGATGCTTGCTTGATATGTAAGACAACGATGCTCTTATCAAAGCCCCTTTCTTCAAAAACGTGCATAACTTATGGTTCAAACCTAGACAATACACTTATACATATTAGTAAAGATTAGTATAAAACCATAATTTATGCACGTTTTTGAAGAAAGGGGCTTTGATAAGATCATCGTTGTCTTACATATCAAGCAAGCATCATTTCGAAATCTATATTAGTTAATAAGTTATAAGCAAAATAAAAATAGCATTGAATCTTATGAGGTTAACGCGGGTTGCGTAGTGCCCCTGAAACACTGGAGTGGCCTCTTAAGGGATTCATCACAACAGGTCTGTTTTTTTTTATTTGTTGTTTCGTCGTGATTTATTTTTTTAATGAGTTAACATCTTTGTTCTCGCTACACGGCATTTGCGAATGGAACGAAGTTCGCGTTGAACGAAAATGATTAACCACGGTGCTGCCATCTGTGACGGATGGCGCAAACCAAAGTTCAACAAAGCCAACGGTAAACTTTGTAGTTTTTAACTGTTCAATGAGTTTTAACAAGATGGGCAATATTTCAATGAATTTCCTTGGTTAAATCAGGTCGCTAAGTGTGGATTTGGTACTCTTCAAGTATTTTTTTTTTCGTTTTTAGTTGGAGCCGTTTAATTATAATTTTAAAATTTCGGTCTGCAATTGGAATGATTCGAGAGTCGACCTATCAGCTCCGGTGAAGAATTCTAGTGTCGAGTGTGGAAACTATGGTGTGATTCGCCTCCAGAAATTCAGATGAAAACACAATTTGCGTATATTTATCACGCTTGACATTATTTTAAAGAATAATTCTACGTTGAATTTCGAACCCAAGTTTCGTATTACAGGTGTACTTGCAACAAGAGAACTCATGAATCTGCTCGTTACCGAGGTGAGTTCGCGTTACACCTATCCTAGAGTAGAGTTATATATCCTATAATAGAGTATGGTCTTTCAGAAGAGTACTAAAAGACTCGCTCACGTGTTTTTTTCTCCCAGATATTCACTAAACGTTATTTACAAGCTGTGGAATGTCACGCAACTTGAATGCAACTACATATTATATAATGCTTATGTATATAAATTACAAAATTTGAGACCAAACATGAAATTATAGAGTGCTAAAGAAATAAATTTAAAGCTAAATTTAGCCCTTAGAAAAAAAAATTATATAAAAAAATTAAATATCGAAATCGGTTTCGCCTATCATGCTGGGTTATTGAGTTTGGATGTTCTTAATCACTTTATTGGATAGTTTGTACGGATGATCCACTATGTTTCATATCAGTTTAGGCAAATTTTATTATGAGACTGTCATTCTCTCACGTAGCCTATATTCGGTATTCCCTTGGTTACGTGTCTGTGTATTTAGAGAGCCACTTTATTTAATAATTTTTTGACGTGACAACGTCTAATAAATCGATGAACGCCGGCTGCAAGCACGAAAAAGGATGACTCACTGTCCCATTACGCACATTGTCCCGTTACGCTTTGTCCCGTTACGCTCATTGTACGCTTGCGTCGCATCTATCTCTCTTCCACTCGATTGGAACAACCATCGATTTGACTTTTTCGAGGCACATTAAACTTGAAACACTCCCATTCGTTACCTACTTTTCCTATCATCGTCCTATCCTTAACAGAATAACACAGATTGGAAGAAGTTAAATAGCAAACATGTATAAATGATATAGTTAAAATAATCTGTTCGTTAAAATAATAAACATATTTGAATTAATGAGTGCAAATAAAAGTAAATATATCAATTAAATTGTAGATTTCATTTCACTCCTTCTTTGTATTCATACAAAATAGTGATAATGCAATAAAAAATATTCAATTTTATTCATAAAAGTATGCAATCGTTTCATTAATGTTTTGTTATGACGTTGTCACGTTAAACTATCGTCCGTAAACCGACTTTACAGACAACCAATTCTTTTTAAATATCTTGGTAGACCGTGGGTGTCCAGCAGGCGAGATGCAGTAGCTGTGGAGGATTTCGACACTGTTTAGGTTTTATGCATGGGCATCAAAAGTTAACGAACCGATTTATAACGGGTCCCAAGACAGCGACACTGCTTTTTTTTTCTGTCGACAGTGACCGTAAAACAACCTTCATGTCATTGTCGGGGTTCGTGAACAAAATTCACGAGCGACTTCGGGAAAAAAAAATAAAACGGGTTAACACCAGCATCGCTTCTGAGAAATGACGATTTTTTTTTTTTTATGAAAATCACATTTCACAGATTTTTTTACCGCTTCATACCTCGCCGTCGACGAGACGTAAAATCTGCCTCCCACGACCCCGGACCACCCCCAAACACCCTTCCCCGCAAATATAATCAAACAAACATTGAAACACTGGAAATACCCACAGCGAAAAACGACGCCCTCCGTAAAACTATTTTTTTTTCTGGGTAATTGTCCGTGTGCTCAGGTGGTCGCTCTCCACGGCTCCGCCACAGCGACTCCTGAGGCTGACCTCTGCGGTGAAGCACTTCCGTTGCTACGAGGCCGCGGTCCCTGATGGGAAACAACCCCCCCCCCCCCCCCTCCTCGCTGTGAGCCTTCTGGGTCTTAGCAACCAAAATAAATATACATCCCTTTTTTCTCCCCCACGATATATATATGTATATATATGTATATATATGTATATATATATGTGGCATGCCGCTAATGTCAGTGAATCACATTTTTTACTAAAAGTACATTTGAAACTTTACAACCAGTATAGATATTGGCTCTCGTGGAAAGAAAGAGTAAGCGACTAATAACTTTTTAATATGTAGCTATCCAGGGCTAGGAAACCGTTTACATGATTTCACAGTATCTTTAATGTAGCTATCCTAACGAAATCAGCCGACCACTTTGTTTTTTTTTTCTCGCTTGCAGCAGCGCCACCTACGCAAAAATGGCGACTCCTGAGCGTAAAGCTTTTTTGTGTTCTGCAATTTGCTGAGAGTGAATCTGTTGATTTCAGCCCTCCCCCATTGGAATCTCTCTTTACGAGAGTGTTTGAACGTCGAAGCCCCTGAACGTCGGACCGGTCGCAATGGTCGAGACTACAGAAGCTCTTTTTTGCCGTACTCCGAGTTAAGCTGACACAATGCGGTAAGATTTTGTTCTTTTGGGACTTTGTAAAAAAAATATCGTGTCCACGTTCCGCCGCTACGATAATGATGACCTGCCAGTGTTGAGACTGCAGAATTGAATTTCCGAAATTTCAATCAAAGTGCAAGTAGGTAATAGATATTACATATTGATCCATTAAATTTTTTTAACTATGTTGCCTTTGTAGTGTGGGCATAAAGCTCTTATCCACTTGCCACACAAACATGCCAAAAAATGTAGATGCACGCTCTGAAATAGGGGGGAGGGAAGTGGGGGAAATATTTTACCAAGTTTTTCTTTGTTTTCCAAAGTGAGTGCTGGTTGTTGACAAGAACTGCTAGAGGTTCTTCGCTCGACTCACCTGGATCTCCCGCGGCAGAAGGATCGAGCCACCTCGGCGGAAGCAGTTGCAGAATTGACGGGTGGTGAGCGGCTAACTCGCTCCGCCGGCTCCGGGGTCGAGGTCGTCGCCGCAGAGTCAAAGGCAAGCGCAGAAACCTTGAAGACCTCGAGAGCGCGCCGCCGTGTCTGCCCGCTCCCCGGAGACCACAGACAATTTTATAACTCTTGGAGGGGCAGCAACGCGAGGAAGAAAAAAAAAAAGAAGAAATGAAAAAAAAAAGTATCTCCCGTCGTAGTCTTTCCTTCCCTAGTCCACGTAGTCTCTCTCTCTCTCTCTCTCTCTGGTCATGCCGGAGTCGTGTTTGTTTACTAGCCTGCCCGGTGACGATTCACAAGTCGCCAGCCAATCGCGGCCCTCCTGTGCCACCAGCTTTCCCCCCCCCCTCTCTTCGCGACCAACCTTCCACTTCTGCGCTGATAAAGCCGCGCACTTGGCGGGGACGTCTACGTCACGCAATATCTAACTTTTTTTTCTCGGGAAAAGGTTATGTTCTTCCGTCAGCGACCGGGCACTTACACGAAATTAAACTCACGCTTTGTGAAACAATCTTGGCGAAAGCAAATTGACGTCTCCTCCACACCACATCCTTCTCCAACTCAGGTCGTAGCGATGGAAGCCACAAAGGTAATCGAGCTGTTTGACGCGCAGGAACCTAAAGAGACATTGAAGGGGACCGCCTAGTCCGGGTTATGTTTGTGTTAGTGAGACGGAATGGTAAGTGCGACGCTCGCTGGTGCTGTTAGCGCGGTATCGCCTCTAAGCTCAAGGCTGTATAGACTGGCGCGCAGTCTTCTCGTCGTGAATAGGGCAACTATTAACATTATATGGTGAGGAAATGAAGAAACATATGTAGTGCAAGTCCCGTGAGTGATTACAAGATTCTGTACCGGATTTTTCACTGCTAAAAATTATTCTGAAAAAAAAAAAACCACATCTTAGCTACCTTAACTCTTCTAAAATTAAAATTATAAACTAATAACGGAAACAGAAATACTCATCCTCATTCAGCATAACCTTAAATGCTTTTCATAAACCGATATAACTTTGATATCTTGAACATTCTTTCATTCACGTGTTTTTTTTTTGAAGCTCTGCACACCTTTCCCGGGCAGGCGGGGCACTTGACTAATTTTTGACTTTTGGTTCGGGTCCACGTCCGCCGTGAAAAAATGGTGTTCCTGATGTTTCGGCAGGCTTCGCTGCAGCCATTTTCAAGGGACGACTAACAACTGAAAGCCATGGCCACTCACAGGGACCAATAACAGCTCGGCTGCAAATTGCCCGTTATCAAAGTACTGTTGCCAGAACACCAGTCTCTCAGTTAGTTGTTAATCGCCTCCGGCGATGGCCCTCGCTGTCTAGTAAGTACTGTCTTGGAAATGTGTGTGTTCTCTTTCTTACTCATTCGCCAAGTGTTTTTATTTTGTTCTGTCCGGGTCCTTGCACACATTATCATAATATTTGACTTTTGGTATATAATTTACACAAATTTCAAAAGCATTTTAACAATTTATATTCACAAGGCTAGGGAAATTGGGGTAGAAAACGGGTATAACCAATTGTAAGGAACCATTCCAGCATTTTCCTGGATTTATTTCGTGATGGATCACCCGGGTGTCGAACCCGGGTTGTCCGAAACCATTGCGCCACACGACTCTGTAGCAAGACGAATAATTCAATTAGGTTCCAACGCCTGGCCGACGTGACGGTGAGGTTACTACGTGAGGATGACGAGTGTGTGTTGGAGAAGCAGTGAACAGCATCGGCAATAGTAAAAGAAAAAAAAATTAAAGCGTGAGAGAGTCTTTAAGTACTCTCCAGATATGTGTAACATCTAATCTCGGTAACGAGCAAATTCAAATGTTCTCATGATTCACATGTTGCAAATAAACTTGCAGTACGAAACTCAGACGTGGAATTCTTTCAAACAATGCCGAGCGAGACAAATATACCTAAATTGTGTTTCCAGCTACATTTACTGACGAAAATCTCACGTAGTTTCCGCATCCACCGCTAGAACTCGTTGCAGGAGCTACGTCGACTATGAAATCATTCGATTTGCAGAGCGAAAGGTTAAAATATATAATTAATTGCTGCGATAAAAGTGAAAAAGACTTATAAATACTAAAATCAGGGTTTGAACCTAATTTTCACCAATCAATTTTATTAAAACACTGTCCATCTTTTTAATGTGCGTAAAACATTTGGCTTTGTGAACTTTAGTTCGCGCCATCCACCACAGATGGCAGCACCGTGGTTATACATTTCCGTTACATGCCACTTCCGTTCCATTCACTGAATACTCCTACCAAATAACGTATACCAAGAGCTTAGATGTTGCACATGAAGATTACGGCCACGTCGGGACTCGAACCCGGGTCGTCTTGGGAGGCGAGTTATCTGCCCACTGGATCACCGCGGCCCTCCGAAACGAGCTGTATCTCCGACGATATAGATTCAGCGGCGAATCAGTAGAAGGCCGAAATTGCAAGGGAAGCAGCGAGTCTCCTACGTCGACGGCATGAATCTTGTTTCTCTGTTGGCCGCTGTTGTGACGTGGCACGTGATTGGAGGTTGTTAGATTAAACCTTTCCTTAAATTCATCCGTGTCCTGTTATTCTGTCCCCTTATATCTGAATTCTCGTTAGTTAATAACACAGCAAATTTTGCGCTCTAGCTCTTCACCAGTTGAGATTAGAGCACAAATATTGTATGGTAATATGGTAGTTGTGTTATATCGACCCTTAAAATATGTACCACAAATTTGAAAACAAACTATTACTTAATATTATTTTTAATTTTGTGTGTTTACAGTTTTAAACACCTCTATTTTACGCGCATAGGCCTAACATATGTCACGTTGGTCCCCGAATCACTTGGAAACTGACTCGGTGCTCATGGATCTGAGTCATGCTGGGATGTTGGCATCCAGCCTGAGCTAGAGCATAAAGCAAGATCGCCCAGTGCCACCTGACATAGCAGAGCTGTTTGCTTTTTTTCACATTGAAATACAGCGTACCCATCATCAAAGGGTAATAATTAAAATATGTACAGCCAGGGGTGCAAACCCGTAAGATTCGCAAGGGGGGGGGGGGCCGAGAGTTTAGCGCATGGGTTTCAACCGATACATGTCATCCCTGGATATGGTGATCGTATGTTTGTACACTGCCCACATTTTGGCCTATATGCATGACGCAACTAGCAGAAAACTAAAATTTACAGAAAGTTTTCTATGAAACATAGTTTTGACTTTTGCGTTTATCAACCCCGTTTCGCGGTCACGATTTTGCAAGCGCAAGCGCGCCCTTTTAATGAGGGTCTTCTTAATTCCCGGGGTAAAAAAAAAGGGGGGGGGGGATGCCACTTGACACATTGGGATGAACGCTCACGAGCCAATTATTTACTTAAGGTTGACGCCAGAGTAGTAGTTTGAGGACTCCAATATTTTAATATTTTTCCATACAGCTTATTATACCAGAAATAAATGTGAGCATAACAGTCGATTATATTTCCTGCTTACCTGATGAAAAGATGAATAGTGAGGGGAATCGTTAGTTTTATAGAAACAATTGCTGTAAAATTATTTTATTCGCATGATTGGTAAGTTTCAATGAAATTAAAGCATATATATATATATATATATATATATATATATATATATATATATATATATATATATAACTCTGCTGAGCCCAAAAAAAAATATTTTCCCAAATTTTTATTTCACTAAGGTTTAAAATTGGAACAACGATTTTGTATATCAGTGAAAGTGAATAACTTCTAGAAGAAAATATATAAAAAATAACGTGTTTTTTAAATCTTACAGTTAGTGGGCAACGTAAATGTAAAATAATAAAAGAAAATTTCTTCTGATACTAGGTACAATTGGTGTGTAAGATTCACTTCAATTACCCGCTTGTATCCCTCAAACAATAGAACCGACGAGAAAATGCAGGAACCGACATGGCACGAGAGCCCGAACCTTAACTGAACAATGGTTTCGAACAATGAACAAAAGGCTTGTTGCGGTTATTTCTGATCCAACGAACGTTTCCCTGCTAATCAGAGGCCAGGTCACCTGCGTTTCTCGGGAAGGAAACCGACACGTGTTGCTTCAAGTATGTCTCAGTTCGTCACCGCCTGCGGCCGCTCGTCGCGCCACTACGTGATCGCGGATGAAGCCAGAGTCCTCGGAACGGCACGGCGGTCTTTGTTCTTATCGGCGTGTTATCGGAGCAGCGGCTACCCGGGCGTGGAGCCTGCTGACGCCACCGTCCCGGGAAACCGTCCACGGGAACAACGACTCGCAAACACAGTGCTGCGACAAGCTGTCCTCTGTCCGCCGCGACGTGTTCCGGCTGGGGACGCACCACAACGCCGAACGTACAATCACGCCGGAAACCATAACGCCGAATGCCAAATTGACTACAGCGCCGACAGCTAGAAAACTGCTGTGTACCACAACGCCGAATTACAACAACGCCGAAATACATTAACGCCGAAAAATGTCATTGCAGGACTGCCACAAAGGTTACGTTAGGTTAGGTTAGGTTAAGCTAGGTTAGGCTAGCCTAGGTTAGGTTAGTTACACAATTTCATTCAGTTGTTTTTCATTTTGCTCCTGTGACCCCCCCCTCCCCGCAGCAACATTTTTCGGCGTTACTGTATTTCGGCGTTGTGGTACACAGCAGTTTTATAGCTGTCGGCGTTGCGGTCAATTTGGCATTCGGCGTTATGGTATTCGGCGTTATTGTACGTTCGGCGTTGTGGTATTTCGGCGTTGTGGTAACGACCCGATCCGGCTTTGAGCGCTGAGCTGGTGCCGGAGTGTCTCTCGGAGCTCGCTGACAACTGAAAGAACTCTTAATTCCTTTTTTTTAATGTCTTTATTCAGGCCCATTTTCTTTCCGACGGGGAGTTCATCAGTGTCAGCAACACCCGGCTACACCGAACCAGGGACATCATCACTAGCGAACCCAGATCTAAGATGTTAACAACACATCAGCAATGAATTAGCGTTATTAACTATAACAAAAAACAAATTTATTGCCAACCATATGTGATCGTGCTCATTTTGACTTCAATGATTAACACAGCAATGATCGCACACACCAACTCCCTAACTTGTTACCGCCCTGAATGGACTTCCTGGTATTGTCGTGCCAACTCTTTTTATCGTCTAACAGCCTTCACTGTAACCAAAATTTATTGAGTTATCGTCATAATTACTTTGTCCGTAAACAGTTTTCGTTAGCATAAACTTACTCTAACTTTATACATTTTTCAAAGTCTTTGTTAGATTTTAAATATGCTACAAAATGATAATCATATAACTAATAATTTTTCTTTCAGAAAACAGAAAAATAATCATAATCTGGAACGGTACCTATTTCGAATAAATGTGGAAGTTAATATGGATATCCACGGTAAAAAATTCTGATTACTTGTAACGTATTTGCAACACTGTTAGCAACACCGGCTTCGGAATACGCGGCTTACGGGGCCAGGCGTGTGTTTGAACTCCACTGCAGCCGTAACGACGTGAACTTTGGCGGTTTGGAAAGTCTCCCACGACCCTGATCTCCTCGGAGGATGGACGGAAGCTCCCGACAGAAACTCGGCCGGGTGAGACAAACTCTGAACTCGGAACTCGGCGAGGGTCGAGTCCCACACGGCCCGAGTGAATGACGCACGGCGGCGAGAGCCAATGAGAGAGAGAGAGAGAGAGAGAGTGAGTGAGAGAGTACGTCAAATCTCGGGTAAATAGCGCATCGTCAGCAGGAGCTTCCCCCTCCCCCACCAAACATAAAGTCGGGAACCGTGATTGTCGCTTCCCAGTACCGTTCACCGTGCTGCGTGGCAGCTGACGCCCCACACCGCTACAGCTGTGGCCGTCATCGACACACGGTCCAGCAGCAGCTACGTAGACCTGGAGTTTCTGACGTCATCCACAATCCTTCATACTCTACACCCCACTTTCAGGTAGATATTGGAGAAACACTACCTTTTGTAGCCGTTACCATGGTGCGACTACCGGAAAGTTTTTAAATGGTTTTTCGTTTCATGGACCATAGACCCCAAAACCATCGTCCATTAAAAAAATATATTTATGGGCACAATTACTGCCGTACTGATACATAAACTATAGTACTGTAACATATCGATCGAGTTCGTTAAGGAGAAATATCCGAAGGTATTAAAAAAAACAGCAAAAATCGCTGTTACTCCTATAATGTGGAGAATATCACATACGTTTGAATGTATTATAACTCGTACAAATAAAACCAAACACTTTTGTTTGAAAAATTTTCTTGATACGACCAAACAAAACTGCAAGGGGTGGAAAAAAAAAAAAGGCTGGAGGACAAAAATAATCATAACTCCCTTCGTAGGCACACCATCAAATCCGTTTATAAATCTTATAATTTTTAACTAAAAATTTTGTTTGAACAATGAGATGAACCATTTCTGCAAGAGGTTGAAACACACAGGGGTAGAATTAAAAAAAAAATATCACAATATCCTTACCATGTACACTATTAAATTCGTTCTAATTTATTGTAAAACCATAACATTTGTCTTACAACTTCCTTTTGAAATAAATTTTATGCGGTCAAACCATTACTGCAAGGAGTAAAATAAACAGGGGTTGAATGACAAAAAAAAAAAATAGATAATTCCCTGAGTAGGCGCACTATGAAATCTGTTCATATTGTTTGTAGACCCTACAAATACCATCTAAAACTTTTGTTCGAAACAATTTTTGATAATATAAATCATTATTGCAAGGGGTTGAAAAAAACAGATGTTGGAATAAGAAAATAAATAAAACGTCCCTACTTCACTATCGAATCCTTTCTTACATTTGCTTAAATTTCTAAAAGAGTCTAAAAGTTATGTTAAAATAAATTTTTATACAACCAACCATTACTGCAAGGAATGTAAATAGCAAGGTATGTTTAAAAAAAATTGCCAGACTAGTTATACAAATTATATTTCACTGTTATGAAATTACATAATTCATGCTGAACGAACAACATAGGAATACATAAATTTGTTCGTTACGGAGGTTAGATGTTACTGCACGTACTGCACGTGTTAATGACACACGAAACTACAGTAAACTCGTGGAATAACATCATGTCAGTGTTAAGAAGACTGCTGATTGTCGCTCTACCGCTCTGGTTCTGGGGTAGAGCGCCTGACTTGTGACTTGTAGGACCAGGGTTCACGCCCCGGCTCCTCCAAGGCGGACTGCCCAGACAAAATGGTGGCATTTTCTCTGGTAGGAATGCAATCCCTTGTAACAAGTCAGGCTACCAAAGAAACGGTGGGTGGAACAGAAAAAAACCTTCCAGGTGGCTTCCAAATGGGTAGCCCGTTTCTTTTCTTGGGCTCCCCATGCGGTGGCCATTCCGGGGGTTTCTCCGGGGGAACGCAGTTTTGCAAAAATGTTTTTTTAAAGTTTTGTATCGTTTTAGTTTTTATTAACTGTAGCATTATCATTCCAACATGTTACAAATAAAGCTCAAACAACCATTTAAAACATTAATTTTTTTTTGCTTTTGTATATAAAATATTTGAATTAATTGTGTATCAGTCAGTGAGTTGTATGCCGATGTTGTGTGTTTAACCATTTATCGGTATATATTTTCTTGAAGTATTATTGACAGTTAAATTTTAGTCACAAACTATTGACCAATATCTTTGTTATGTAGTATTTTAGACGTTTTTGATGAAAAAAAAATATTTATAAGCACATGAATTTCATTCATAAAAATATTATTTCTGAAAAACCACACAGTTTTCAATCAGGAAGATCGTCTTTAACACACACAGTATTATGTATATATATAATACTGCGTGTGTTAAAGACGATCTTCCTGATTGAAAACTATGTGGTTTTTCACACACACAGTGTGTGTGTGCGCGCGTGCGCGCCAGTATAACATCCAGATATAAATAAAATATTCTATTTATTTCAACATGAGCAAAGCCTTTGATACTTTCCAACCCAATCTTATTATTAAAAAAATTATAAATTTTAGCCCTCGTCAAGCAATGCCTGGTATATATTTGTTGGTATTTCATGGTATTAGGTGTTCCGCATAGTAGTAGTTTATCTCAACTACTCTTTAATATTTAATACATGTAATCAGGATTGATCAAGACAAAATGCTGATGAAAAAATTGTTTGTGAAACTATTCAGCAAGATATTTTCAGCTGTCCAGATCTGGTTTTCAAGTTAACAAACGTATCTGAAATACGATAGAATTTATTGTATAACATTTAATAAAAAAAAACTAATTCATTTAATTACAATTATCACATAGTAAGAAATGACATTAAACGTGGTGTTCACTTTTAATACCTTCGAGTTATATTGGATGCCAAGTTTTTATTTTTCACCAACATGTATATAATACTATTAGTGTCACTTGAAGGTCTTAGGTATTATTAAATTTATAACTTTCTCTGCATCAATACCTGATCGTATACTTTGTTCTTCAAATCAAATTTATTAGCTATGAAGAAAAATATTGTGTCGTAATGTGGAATTAAATAACTAATTTTGATTGTACTAGAATTGAAAGTATGCAGAAAAATGTCTTAAAATAATATTTAAAAATTTCAGCCTCTTAAATATGCTACATTCCTATATAAATTTAATTTGCATTTAATATTTATTATATATGTTTTATTACCATTTTTTATGCTTCAGACATAATATCTCGGTTTGGATTAAGAATTTCAACTTGCAAATTAAAGACTTATGACACTTTTAAAACCATTAGTAACTATAAAATTGGTATAAAATTAATACTCTTTTTGAATAATATAGAAGCATTCATTGGTAAAAAACTTATGCAAAAAGTTATTCAAAACTTTTATAATCTACATATTTATTTTGTATACACCATTTTAGTCTCTGTTTAAGATTTTTGTGAAAACCAAAGTAACCAATTTGTTGCTATGAACTTTATCTATCTGTGTGTTGTGTTGTTTCGTGTTTTGTCGTAAAGTTATTGATATGTATCATTCTATGTCTTGTGTTAATGTTTTTATGGTTGTCATTCTACGTGCTGATATGTGTCATATTTCGTTTATAAGTGTAATAAGGCACAAAAATCAGAATTTCAATTTGATCTGACAGTTTGCTACGCAAGGTAATATTTTTTATTTCGTAATAGAAAAACTACTTAAATTTTAGCAGTTTTAATTTTGAAATACTGCAAACCTGTGTAAAGCCCACCAACATTCCATGTACGAGCCTATGTCTCCCCTAGAGCACCTGCGCTGCTTGAGCTGTGCCAACAAACTACACTACACAAAAATATTTCCCTCGAATTTCAGCATCTTAAATATACATTTTGTAGACTTTAATTTAATATGGACATTAAGAACCTCTAACATCTGATATTTTTGTGTTCTATCACCCTAACAATGAAAACATTACACAACAATATCCTTGAATATTTGCGTTGTATTTGCACTCATTAAATAATGATCTACAATTACTTCAATTATTCCAGTTTGCAAAAATGTAAATTATATGAAGCTAGTTACATTACGATTTTATGAGTAAGGCCGTTTTCCTCATTCCATGGAATGTATAAGAAATGTTGGCAGAATTCCCCTTCGTCCATTTGTGTTATGGCAGTCTTCCATTATGGTACTTTTCCGTCGCCTTCGTCAAAACAGGAGGAAAAGTATCATCATGGAAAACTTCCATATGCATTTTTTTTAAATCGTCGTAATAAGAATACAGTGCTGCTTTCTATAATATATATTTGGAAACATTTCTTTCTTCTCGTCCGCGATCAGGACTTGATTTGTTATCAGAAGCGCTATATGTAAGTTTTCAATTTAACCTGAGAAACATCTAGAGGGTTGACAGCTCTTTTTACCGAGTATTCCATACACTACTTCGAGAGCAATGCCTCTGTACTCTTTCCATGGAGTGTATAAGAAAATATGGCAGAATTCCGGTCTCGTCCCTTTGAAATTATGGCAGTTTTTTTTTCCGTTATGGTACTTTTCCCGCCCTTTTTTTCGAAGAGGCCAGGCGGAATACCGTCATTATGGTAGTCTTCCAGTATCAATGTTAGTCTTCCGGCCCCCCCCCCCCCCGCCCGCACTGTGCTGTGAATGGCGGGAAGTCGTGCCGGAGGGGGGGGAGGGGTTGACGGTCACGGCCCCCCCCCCCCCCGCCACTGAAGAGGAGCCCCCTGCGCCACTGAAGAGGAGCCCCCTGCGGCGAGGCGGCAACACGAGGGTGGAGGGGGAGGGGGGGGGGTCTTTCGCTGCTGACCTTCGGCGAGGCGCTGGACGGCCGGAGGCACGTGTCCGCCGCGGAGAACCTCGCTCCACCGGACTGCTGCAAGGAGCCGTCTCTACTGGTAGCACTCGTTCCCACAACGACAACTAAATCCACGCGAAGGCTTATCGTCCAACAAAAAAAAAATTGTGCAATTAGAAACGAAGAAAAAATGATGACATACAAACGGGAGCGTTGTTATGAACGATTCTTGCAGTACACAGAAAAAAAAACCCCCCTTCCCCATTTCTAACCACCTTTGGTCGGATGTTGCCCATTAGCAAATAAAAACAAAACAAAAAAAAAAACCTGAAAAATTTGCTGCACCTCGCATAATGTGGAAAATAGCACATCCGTTTGAACGAATACGGAACAGAAATGTTCATTTAAAAATTACGGGTATTTGTAAATTCACGGGTATTTGTACATTTACACGGAAACAACTTATAAATACAAAAATATTTTCAGCAGTAATACTGGGTTCGGATTCTTAGTCAGGCACAAGCATAAGCTTTCTGTTGCCCCATGTACCTCCAGTAGTTAAAGTTATTTTTGCAAATGTTCCCTGAATAGCTTCCCAGTATTAACTGCGCACATGAATAAACACGATAAAAACAAATTAAAGTCCTATTTTTGAATATTTGGTTATCTTTTCCATGCTTTATATAAAATTATGTGCCAATATTCGTAAGAAATACTCACTATTATTTAGAGCAAAAAAAAAGATGTATTTCATACATGCAAAAAAAAACCATTAACATGTTTTGTACAAAGTTACAATATCTTTCTTGTAGTATTACAAACTATTTCTTGGCAACTTGGGATTCTTTTGTAACACACCCTTTCCAAACAAATAAACTTGGTTTTACTTAATCTGTCAAATTTTTTGTTTGAACTAATTTTGGTTCGCGGCGGCTGTGTGTAGGGGCTCCCTCGCACGAACGGGAGCTGGAGAAGCTGAGCCACGAAGACTTCCCGGACACACGGAGAAAAAGGTTGGTTTGAACCAAACAAATATTTGTTTATATATGGCTAAACAAATATTTACTTCCTGTAAAAAAATATTTTGTTGGCCAAACCAAATTTGGTGAGTAACAAAATTCATTCATTACACCTAAAAAAAATATACAGTTAAACTGACCAAACCATTTTTCTGGATCAACAAAATCTTTCCAACAACAAAATATTTGTTTGAATCAACAAAATAAATGTATTTACTCATATATAAACAAATATTTTGCTGTGGCAAACAAACCTTTCTCTCGGTGCACACCTCGGGCCGGGGCCGTAACTCAGGCCCGCGCCGCCCGCGGCGGAGACCAGGTCGAGCTCCAGCTCATTGCCGACCGGACTGCTCTATCACACTCGCGCTGGGAGCTTCAAGAGAGCTTCCCAATCGCCAGGTTTTTCCCGGGGTGTCGAGGCCTCCATCGCCAAGAGATTTTTCTAGTGTCCCGGTATAATATTTATAATATTTCAATTCCTCCCGAGCCCGGCGGATTACGTGTCGACCACAGTTCTGCCGATCATTCAAAATTTGTAAAAAAAAAAAAAAAAAGCCAGTCATGGAGACTGTCAACAGAAGTGAAAACTTAAAACTTATATGACGTCATTTCTACGTCAAATGTACGTAAGACAATGATTTTGGTATTATATCAGTACGATGTCAGCATGATATCATTTATTCTTACATAATTTTTTTGTCACAACAGATGACAGTGGTATGTAAAAATTACGTAAAAATTCATTACCTAGCTATGACTTACCAGTGATGTCAGACATGGGTCATGTATTCACGTGGTCAAATTAACATCACTTACTGCTACTGCAGCATGTTGGTGATGTGAACTCACAAGATTTTATCCATCCAAAAAAAGAGTCCAACACGCACATGATACAGTCGAGTATATACAATGTATTATAGTGTATATATGCGTATACATGTACAAAGGCCGCTGCGATTCGCCAGTCTGGCGCAACACGTCACTAGCATGTCGCTGCCGCGAACCCATAAGTTTTGCCCTTACAAAAAATCGCTCAACGCGGCTAAAGAAGTTTTCACTTAAAAAAAAAACTTATAAGAAGGAGCTCATAAGAAGCCTTGCAAAACACATAATTTGCTAATCCACCGTTAAACGTGGTGAGTATAAACAGCTGGGTGAATAGAAACAGTCCGCTCAAATAAATTATAGGTAAAAATTCTTCAATGAAATTATCTTTAAATAATATTGGTAAAACCTTAAAAATATATCGCACATGCAATTTTTTTGGGCCTACTGTTTCTACTCAGCCTTTTATATGGTATGTAAATTTTTCATCATGTTATTTCGTAGTAAGTATATATGGGTAAGTATTTCCTCGCTGTATTTATGCAGATATATTTAGTAGTTTAATTTTCACAAAATAGCTTCGCTAGCAGATTCATTAAAAAAAAAAAAAAGTGAAGTACATTTCAGCGAACTAACTGCTGACAAGTGAAAATCGGTATACGGCCACCTTACTTCAGGAACTCCTCATTTAACTTCATGACAAAAACCACTACACTTATAATTTCATTTCGATTTTCATCCGATTGATCAATCAATTCAATTGACATTAAGACGAATTTTGTAGTATGCTCTACCTGTTTATAGGCACAGAACGACTGTATTTATTCATTCCTCAATATTATCTAATATTTTAAAACTTAGTTCCTATTAAATATAATATTAACTACGAATTAAGACTAAAGTTTGAGCAACAGTGATCCTACTTTCGGAAATATATTTTTTTTGTGACGTGCCACATAATATTTTGTGTTTCCTGTTATTGTTCTGTCGTAATGTGCTAACATGTATGTATATGCACGGGGAAAACAAGACATGATAAGTATGAAATCATGTTTTAAAAAGGGTGCTAGATGCGAATATGGTTGCACAATTATAAGATAGGTTAATCTTTGCAAAGTTAAAAAAAATAATAAAAATGAACACAAAAGTAGTGCTCAAACCAACCTACGGAAGCTATAAAAACAAATCGTAAACTTTGAACTTCCAACCGCCGTGGAAGGTGTCGTAAATGTACTGCGTGGAAACAAGACGAGTAGGTATTGACTTCCTCCGCGAGCAACAACAGCAATAGTTTTACTACAGGTTTTAACGAGGCTTCACGAGATCATTTCCTTTGTTAGCTGTGCCGCGGGGCATGAGGCTTCTTTCTGCTGCGCTGCCTGTGTTTGGTTACGTAACGACTGTTGAGTCATCTCCAGGCGATCGCAGAAGTTCAAAATAAACAATAGTATTTCAGAATAATATTAGAAATGACCTAAACGAATATTTTTTTGATAATACAGCTGAAATTTATATAGGTAGCTTGGCTTCTGGGTTGTAGCCGTGTCCTTGGCGAATAATTCACCGACGTTTCGGTCGACATTGCAGTCGTCATCATCAGTAACTGCTCCCTGATGATGGCGACTGCAATGTCGACAGAAACGTCGGTGAATTATTCGGCAAGGACACGCCTACAATCCAGAAGCCAAGCTACTTCAGACAATGGCCGTGAAAGCCTGCGAACATTATGAAATTTCTATAGCTGACATTTAAAAGTATAAAATTATTTCCCTCGATATAAAATTGACAACAAAAAAAATTGTACTAAAAAGTTTTCAAATAAATGCACCATTAACTTTTTTTGAATCCAAATAGTTAAGTTTCACACATGTCTAATGTCATATACAACATGACATACCCCATCCAAACGGAGTTGTAATTTAAATATTATATTATACACACACTCACACCGAAATTTGGAACCTTATTCCAAACGAATTCGTCAGAAAGTGGAACACAGTATTTATTACATAGTTTTTAACTTCGATCAAAAAAGTATGTCTTGCAGACTAATTCCCGAATAGTATTTGTACATTGAGAGAGTAATGTTCGTCTTTTGCATCTAACATTGAAAAAAATAATAACTGTTCGGTGCCAGGGCCAAACGTGTTGTTAATCAGAGTAAATTACAGATTCCAGATCGTTGCTTAAAGATTTTAGTTTCGGTTCACAATAAGTAAGATCAAGTGTTAAACTTGGATAACAAGTAGAAATTATTGGGACTCTATGAAATTTCTTAATCCTAAATTCTAAAGATCTATTTCAGTATTAAACTGCTGATTGTTATGTTTTGCAATGTTAATTTAACGCTTTTGCTTTTACGTGACTTGCAATATCCCACAGGGTTGTGCTGAGCTTTGAGAATAATTTACTAATTTGTACAGATAAATATCAGCTTTCACGCTGAATAAAAACTATAAAATAATATTAGCAACAAAAACATTTTTATTTGCATTTTAATGGCTAATTATATTAAAACTAATATTAAATAGCTTTTATTATATTTTTATTTGCTAACATTAACTAATTATATTTAAATTATTTTGAATTAAATTATACATAACTGCACGAAAATGTTTATTGAAATATGATTTCATAATGTTATAAAATAAATGTCCCCTTAAGGCTAGTTACGACTGATTACTTAAGAATAAAGAATAAAAATTTGTCTCACTCTTAGAATATGACTGTGTAAAAGAGTGCCGATAAACTATAATCATAAACTATGACACTCACATATGCAGTGTTATAGTTTAAGAACAAGACTAATCCGCTCTGTTAATTATCAAGTACTTACCCGTTTTTAATTACTTAACCGTAAATCAGTCTTTCAAAAAATTGGCCTGAAACTCAAGATAACAGAATTCTCACTGAGAACAGATGAACAAAAAGGCGAGATATAAAACTGAAGAGGGGTGGGGAGCAGTTTTTGAAATGTTTGGATACTATTCTAAAGCAATACTAGGAGTTAGGCTTACTTCTGGTTACCAGAACTGCATGAACTATAGTTTCCTGCTGAACTTTCTATTGTTACGAAAGTGGAGTAACAGTACTGTTTCAGACTTGATAAGTACTATTTTCACACTTTGTATTCGTACTTAATAATTTTTATACATTTTAAATTGATATTTTCAAAACCTTGCCATTGCATTTGCATTTAAGTTACATTTTATTTATGAATGTCTTGTTTTCACCAATCAGAATGTTATTTATACTTTTGAAAATAAAGATAATAAATGATGATGCCAAAGTGCTTTTGAAATGAGTCGTAGAAGTAGAACATATATAATACAAATCCATTTTTTTAAAAAAATATAGTATGTAATGAAATATATTTAATTTAATTTGGTGTTGTTAAGTAGAGTAGGAGTTAGAATTAAGAATGAGGAATGACCGTGAGAAAGTTCTACACTGAAATATACCATATACGTTCCCAGTCCAGAAGAAACCAAGCATATATTTTAGTGCTTGTCCTGAGCTGATCCGAGTGCAAGGAACATTACATCACGCGATTGTACGGGCTTGAACGTCCACCACCACACTCGCTGCAGCGAAGAGCGTGTTGCCTATACGCCAGGTACTCCCGAGTCGTATACTTAGCATTCTCGGCATAGATACGTACGTCGTTATCTGTCCTGGGATGCCTCTTCACAAAGGACCGACTAGCAATCGCAAAGCTAATTTCTTCCTCACTATTCTCTATGGTGGAGCTTGTTGAGACGGCGAACGACGATGTTTAAGTCTCTGACGTGTGGCATTTTAAAAAATGTACTACTCAGTAAAACAATTTTGGTGATATCCCTAAACGTTTAATTAGTGAGTTACTAACCCATACATTGTAGTAAATGGGAAATTTACAGCTCAAATATGCATGTTACTTTTTTTTCTCCTAAACAAACGTATATTTGCGTGTGTAACTTTTCATGAGATTATACAGGAGAATAAATGCTGTTAGGTGTTTTAGGAACGATGTAAACAAGAAAGTCCAGCGGAAGGCAACACCTCTCTCTTGACCACAACGCAAGGTATGGTTGTCGGGCTCACGGTGTCACGCTATCTCCTAACCCAGCGGGACCAGAGAATCCTGGTTCGCTTCCCTGCGGGCCAAGTAAGGAACAATCCGCAACAGGGGAACGTGGCGGGTTTTCTCCGGGCGCTCCCGACCCGTCCGCCTCTGGGCACACCGGTGCGTCAGGGCGCGGCGCCCCGACGCCGCGACTGTGAACCACGGACGCGACGCGCAGCAGACGCAAGAATACGACGGTAGTTCATGAACACGCCAGTCGCCAGACACCACCAACAGTACAATTTGAAACTGTTCAACTGTAGGAAAATAATTTTTTTTTTCCCTCCCAAAAAGTGTGCAAATTCCCAGGGACTTGACTAGACTAGTTTACACCGGGGGCAATAAACTCATATTGGCGTCCCCCTTCTCTCTTTTCAAACCAAAACCTTTCCGACAACACCTCATATCTCCACCACATATTTATTTCGCTATTCCGAATATTTTTTTCATTTAACTTAGTTGGTAAATAAATATAAATTTATTTACAGCCTTTTTATTTTTAATACATAGCAAGTTGGATAGTAGGAGAAAAATAACTCCTTTGAAAAATATTTGACGATATTCATGTATGTATATTTCAATAAAAAAAATATTCAGATCATATGCCCTCCAATTTTTTTTTGAGTTCTAACACTACGATATTCTAGTAAATATCCATAGTAAGAATTAGTCTGCTAGTTTAGATTCAATTTATTTAACTGTATGATAGTTTAATATGTAAAACCATTACGCGCGTTATAAAAAGTAAGAATGAATCTTCTACACACTCTGCGTCTGCACGTTAGAAATATTTTGGAACATTTTACTTCGAACATTGCGCAATTTACAAAAGGGAAATACGAAATATGGCGTGGTTGAAACATTTTTTTTAGTCTTTGCCCTTCTCGCTCAGGTTTACAAACCCAGCGTTGTTCCTACTACGTTGCCAATTCCTCCGCGCAGTCCCGGCGTTGCCAGATTTCGCCCAGATGCTTCCGTTGTGTTCCGAGTCCTCTCACAGTGCGCCCAACGCCACCCCAACACGGTCACCGGACAACCATTTCCCGTCCCAGCCTAGAAAATGATATCCGAATCGGAATGAAAAGTTGGCAGTTAATTTCCCGTCTCTCTCGCCAGAGAAGGGAAACTAACCGAAAAAAAAAGAAAAAATGAAACAGCAGCTGGTTTTGCGTGCGGCTACCCGCACGATACAATTTCCCCCCTTCTCATGGTCGCGTCCGAGCTCCGATTGTGCGGCCTTCGACTTCCCTCAGGTGGCTTGCTGTCCGTCGATATATCGATATATTATATGCATTCCTTGTTTTCATACTGAATTTACATGTACCTATACAGGATCAGCTGCAGTACCCGGCGTTGCCCACGCTTAACACAGGGTGAATATATATTGTCCGCGAGTTAAAAGCAAATTGGATGGCGCTGTACAAAAGCGTGATCAACATAGAGAAAAAAAAATCACACATTACTGTTTGTATGTCTATGACCTATGATTTTCTGTTTACACATGGCGATCGGTCGAACGCCATCTAGCGGTGAATTACATAAAAAAATGCGTAGCATAAAAATAATCTCCATGAAAAAAAACCCTTCTATGTGCCAACTTTCATGGAGATCGGACAAACGGTGTCGGAGTTTACCGACGTTATACATACTAGCATACAATTATTTGTAGATTAGTCTAATTTTAACCAATAAACATAGGCTTCAGGCTCATCACGATACAAATTTGATAACAGTAAATTACATACGACTAATTTCCGAGGCTGGTATACGCCTTTGGATTTGAAGCCAAACATCTAGTTAATTTCAAGAAATAAAGTATTTTAAAACTGAACGGTAATAGTCTGCAAGATATTTAATTTAACAAACTTCTTCTTCTGCAACTTCTGACTGCAAAACTGTCGCTGTCGTAAAATGATTTAATGAAAACAATTTCGGGGTAACACTTTTGTATATCATAAGTTACTCTGTTACAATTCCTCCCCCCCTCGACCAGGTAAATATTTTTGTAAAATAGTTTTACAACAGTGACAAGTTTAGCTAGGGTTTCAGTACTTTGTTAAATTAAATACAATCCAAATATTTGTTACATCATAAATTCTTTCTCCACTACTTGTAATAAACCGATTGTTCAACTCCAATTTCAGCGGCGCATACCATTCTTGAAAAGCATTTATTAGCAAAATTATTACATATATTTTAATTTCTTTTTGTAATAAACCTGCAGTCAAATTTTATCAGTTGAATTTTGACTCACGCTGTATTGCTGATTGCAAACTATCCCATGTAAACTTGATTGAGTGATTCTGAGTGCAGACTAAACTATAAACTCTGTATTAAAGACGCTGTTAACATCAGTTGTTTACTCCCGGTTGCAAGTTAGCTTGCACTTACCAGTCACTTCGTCCACAAGGAAGGTTTGTAGTTCTCAAGTTAAAGAATTTAGTGAGCATTTTGACTATAGCTGAATAGTATGTTACAGGATTCAATTAAGTAAAAGTGACAACGGCATTTTTTTCCAAACAGACGTTACCCTATAAAGAGGATAATTTTAATGATAGTTTAAGGGAAATATTTTATTTTATTAGTAAATCTGATTAAATGTTTGTATTTGAAACATATTTTTTTCGCTAACATTTTATTAACAAAAAATTTACAAGTATGATATTTCGTGCGAAACACTTGATATTTTGTAGGATTATATGTTTAATATATTGAAAGTTCTTTTGAATTATACATCTTTAGGCGTTTTCTAAAAAAATGATAACGATAAATTAAGTTAAGTACAGTGCGATGCACGATAAGGTCATCATAGAGCATAGCAAATCACTCCTGAAACGTTCAACAACAGATCGTGGCTATTGACCTTATCTTCGATATAAGGTCACCTATAAAAGTTTGTGAATGTATCCCCTGGACACTCGTTGAAAGACACAGCGCTCTTTCACTGTTAAGTTACAAATTTTTAACTTAAATATACGAACAACAAAACAAATATCCAGGGATAATAGAAAATTATACAATATCATCGTAAATTTAAAGTAACTTAGTTTTATATGCTTTCAAATTGAACTCAATAAAATCATCATTTAGTATTAACTATACTAACTAAAATCTTAATAAACTGAAGTAGCTTGACTTCTGGGTTGTAGCCGTGTCCTTGGCGAATAATTCACCGACGTTTCAGTTGAGATTTCCTAGGTAACGGTTCCCTGATGACGGCGACTGCAATGTCAACCGAAACGTCGGTGAATTATTCGCCAAGGACACGGCTACAACCCAGAAGCCAAGCTACTTCAGACAATGGCAGTGAAAGCCTGCGAACATTATCTTAATGAACTGTTTTAAGTCTCCAGATAAAAATACTTATCTACCTTACCCGTGCGTGTTTACAACGAAACACAGAACCAGGAAGATGAGGTGATCCGGAAAAAAATATTGTAAAAATAGGGACGACTTGGGGAAACACGTAAGGGATTCGCGAGACGAGTGTTGTCAGCGAACCTGGCGGCGTGAAGCGTAACTACGTTTTTGTACAACGCGATTTAAATGCATGAGAATTCTTGTGATTAAAGTAGTGGCTTCTTGCGGCGTGGAGTGGATAAAATTTGGTTGTCTGTAAAGTCGGTTTACGGACGATAGTTTAACGTGACAACGTCATAACAAAACATTGATGAAATGATTGCATACTTAATGAATAAAATTGAATCATTTTTATTTTAATAATAAAAGAATAAATACTTGAAATTAAACTAAAAATCAGATTTTTAAAATGCAAGAATAATTAACCTTTATTGCCAAAATTGTTTTTGTAATAAGCAATGGAAACCACATTAACTTTTCACTTCACTTTATAAACAGTCGAGTGGAAGAGAAATAGATGCGGCGCAAGCGTACAATGAGCGTAACGGGACACAGCGTAACGAAACAATGTGCGCAACGGGACACTTTTTTGTGCGTGCAGCCGTCGTTAATCGATTTATTTATTAGACGTTGTCACGTCAAAAATTGCTGGAAATATTCTCGGGCTCTTCGCCAATGCTGATGGGCCAGAGTTTCCCATGTTGTCGTATTACGGTAGTTAATCCGGCGTGGTTTGTGTGTGCGGAGATGAAGTTTCCCTGTGATCGTTGGCTGTAGCGGGAGTGCTGTTGGAGAAGCTACTGAGAACGCCGAGGTCTGGCGTGACGGGTCCAGACTGCGTGTCTGCCGCTCTGAGGCGAGAACCGGCCGGCGGCAAGGGGGCCCTGTGAGGGGTTCCCCCGCTCGCTGACCGGGCACACACACAACACACACAGAGACACACACAACACACACACAACACACAAAACACACACAACACACACAGAGACACACACACAACACATACAGACACACACAACACACACACCAAACACAGACACACACAACACACACACAACACACACACCGACACAAAGACACACACAACACACACAGACACACACAACACACACATACACACACACAACACACACAAACACACACAGACACACACAACACACACAACACAAACAGACACACAGACAGCACACATAAAACACACACAACACACACACCGACACACAGACACACACAACACACACAACACAAACAGACACACAGACAGCAAACATAAAACACACACAACACACACACCGACACACAGACACACACAACACACACAGACACATACAACACACACATACACACACACAGACACACACAGACACACAGCCACACACAACACACACAGACACACAGCCACACACAACACACACCCAGCCAAACAGACAACACACACAGCACACACCCAGCCACACAGACACATACAACACACACAACGCTAAATAATTTTCTCTAATTCCCTAATCATGTGTGTTGGACCAGTTTGCTTGCGGTTCCAAAATCGAACGGCTGTTTTGTCACTAAGACGGTTGAAAATGAGTGTCATGACCGACGCAGTTGCGAGCAAGTTATTGAGATTCTAAAATCTCTTACCCGATTGTATACCCAAGTTTCAAAGTAGATTTTGTTATGTAAAATACGCACAGCGTCAAAATACCACCTCACGATTAATAATTTCAACACACATAAATTGTTTAAATTAGCAGACCATGAAAACGACATTAATGGGGACACGGATCACGTTAACACTATAGAAAAGATTATCTACATGCCACGCATGCGCACACGGACTAGTACGGATCAGCTGTGTAACTCCCGTCTATCCCGCTTACGCTACTCCGTGTGACCAATAGACGCCGAGTACTTGTGCACGGTGGTAGGTAGCCACGTTACAAATTGTTTCAAGCTCAAGAATATTAGTGTGCTTCCAGTGTTATAGTATTATTTTGAGGATATTTTTCATCGTACATGTAAATTCCAATCGTCTCGTCTCTCACATATTCTTAGATTAATTTTATGTTTCGTAACGACGATATTCAGATATTTTATAATTTCACTGGGTACACCTATACTTGGCCTCTAAACACTTTTTATATTCTACTATGGAGTAGTAAAATAAGTTTTAATTAAAAAAAAAAACGCATTGAGAATTGGTTATAATTGACTGGGCCACCGAATTTACAAACAATATTAATGGTTTTCCGTCTGATACGTTCCCGTGCAACGTGGAATCAGCAGACGTCTAACATGAGGTATCAGTGATCAGTGCCTGTGTTTTGCGTTTTCGCGTTGTTGTGGACGTAAGTCAGCGTCGGAGCCATGCATTACGACACAAAGCGTCATTACTAGGGACTGGAAAAATTCGCGGTTTCAATGACCACTAGGATAGACTCCACGATTCTCTATGTACTCGGGAAACTATCACCTGGTCATTGGCTACCGACTCGGGACACCTGTTTACTGTTATTCTTATGATTCGATAATTCTTTTGTTGAGTGTTTGCCATTGGCTCAGAGTCCTTCAGGTAAATATGCGGTCCAATCACTGACGCAGCATTAAGCTAAACGAGTTTGGATTCCAGCCTGTCTCGAAAGGAATCCGCGAGTTTTTCCGGTCTCTAGTCTTTACTCTACGGAGCAGAACTACTTCACTTCCTCAGCTCGGCTCTGAGCGGCCTCCCTTGTCTGTGCGGTCCCAGGAGTGTCACGTGTCGACACCAGTTGCTTGTCGTCACTGGCCGTCACGGCTCTTGTCAACACTCTTCCGGCTGTTCAGGTGCTCAGTACCTGTACATTCTCCGGCGCCAACAGCGTGAATGCCATTCGCAAGACATTAGCAAACAAGGAACACTTAAAAACCTAAAAATAATAACTTGTGTTGGGGATCCTTGGGGCCCGGAGAGTACAGCTCATGCTGGAATCACAACCGTGCGATAGACGCGACGCGAATCTCGCGATGCGACGGCAATATACCACATCATTGTGAAAATGTCACTTAACCGCGCGACAAACAGCAGCAAACAACAAGATAGGAATTGAAACAAAAATCTGTTTTAATTTTTTTTTCCCTGGTTTATTTTCCTGAATACCAAACAATTGTGACGGCCTAGATGTACTGTATTATTTTACCTAAAACATGAGATAAAAAAACTATAATTTCAAATAAAAAGTCACCACTGACTTTACCATTTAACAACGCCCTTACACTTGTTATAATATGCCCCACATGTAGGCTGTACGAAAAAAAATGGAAGTCTCACTTTGAAACGTAATCTTTTTCTAAATTTACAGATTTTAAATCGTCCGTGTCATTATCTGCACAGTCTTCACACGACCAACATGACCACATATTTGGAACCTTAAACCCTTAATTTTTCTTATATATTCCTCTGAAGTTTGGATAGTGTTTTCTTCGTTCTCAGAAGTTCTCGGAAGAATCGTCACTGAATTACAGTCTGCTTTGGATAGATGCCTTCTTAGATATGCGTTGGACTTCTTTTGATGCGTATGCGCACGAACTTTCAACCTGTTAAATATCCGTTGTGTGATGTGTGCGCATTTCATTGAAACTCCGTTGTATACATAAATTTCACCCTCAATGCACCCAAAGAAGTATTACTTAAAAAAATAAAAACATAATTGGATAATGAGATTACAATTTAATATATTTTACCTATATGTGAAAACCAATAAAATAGAGTTATAGTGAGTGACCAGGCAATTCGCAATGAAAATATTTTGATGCTTGTTCCCAGTTGCCTGGTAACTATTTCCTTAGGTGGGCAATTATATTTTAAATATAATATTAATATAATTAATAAATATAATTTTAAATATAATATTAAATATTTAATAATTTTATTAATGTAAATTTTTATTTCTCTTAATTTTATAGTTTGGTATTTTCTGCAATTATTAAATAATTTTCGGTTATTTTTCCTGTAATTTGCACTTGCGTGGAACTTAAGCCGCTTTTAGGATTTTGTACATGATTGATTAAATAATTAGCATTAGTCTAAAATAACTTTTATGCATTGATCAATGTTAGAAGCTAGGACAGAAATACATCGATTCTATCAGTAAATTAATGAGTAATTTTTTGAATAATTTTAGATTCTTTTTTTTCCAAATTTCTAGGCCAAATATTATGGATTTCCAAGACGGTAGCCAATATGTCCTCATATGCTTACTAGAAGTGGTAGTTCAGGAATTAAAGGTTATTTTAGGACTTTCCACCATATTTATTGAAATTTATATCTTCTACATAAAATACTTTTTTGCATCGAAAAAGTATCAAACAAAGGACAGGAATCGATCGAATCAATCAGTATATTAATAAGTGATTTTTTTTATGAGTTTTGGAATTTTCCTCGAATTTATAGCTAAATAACTACGAATTTTTCGAAATGGCATCCAAATTTCAAGATGGCGGTTGTTGCAGTAATAATAAATTATTACTGCACTCTAGTGGGTAAAAATTAAACTAACATGGTGACAGTGCACTCAGGTAGACAAACACAAGATGGCGGTTGTCGCAGTAATAATAAATTATTTCTGCACTAAAGTGGGTAAAAATTAAACTAACATGTTGGCAGTACACTAAGGCAGAGAAAAACAAGATGGCAGCCACTAGCAGACGAAAAACAGATGGTGGACATGACATCATAATAGCTGGTGAAATATATATACCTCGTCATTAGTGGTGGGAAGTCAGTCTACCGGCGGCTTCCGTGGAGGAAAGATCGGTCGCCATTTTTTTATTGTTGCCCTCACCGGATTTGAACTGAGGACTCCGAGCTACATGACGTAAGTGCAATTTTTTTAAATAATATGTTTTTAATGTGATTTATTCGGTTTGTATAAATAAAAAAAAAAATCCTGTATTCATAGCATACAAATTATGAATTTTCAAGATGGCGACCATAACGGAAATTGCAATATTAGGGAGTTGGGCATTCGATTCCAAGATGACAGAAAGTTCTAGAAAACCAAATGTCGTAATTCAAAATGGCGGAAAGTTCTAGAAAAAAATCCAAGATGGCGGATACAATATGGCCGTCTGGGTCAAGGTCAAAGGTCAAGATCAAAGTCATCCAATATGGCTGCCGTGACATCAGAGATCGGTCGGCACCTCGCACCTCGGCCAGAAGCCAGGGCTCGGAGTAACTACTATATACTACTCACTTAGTCATGCGAAAAACATGCCCTCATCAAAAAAAAAAATTTGGTTGTCTGTAAAGTCGGTTTACGGACGATAGTTTAACGTGACAACGACATAATAAAACATTGATGAAATGATTGCATACTTTTATGAATAAAATTGAATCATTTTTATTGAATAATCACTATTTTGTATGGATACAAAGTAGGAGTGAAATGAAATCAACAATTTAATTGATAAATTTACTTTTATTTGTACTCATTAATTCAAATATGTTTATTACTTTAACGAAGAGATTATTTTAACTATAAATTTTATACATGTTTGTTATTTAACTTCTTCCAATCTGTGTTATTCTGTTAAGGATAGGACGGTGATAGGAAAAGTAGGAAACGAATTGGAGGGTTTGAAGTTTAATGTGCCTCGAAAAAGTCAAATCGATGGTTGTTCCAATCGAGTGGAAGAGAGATAGATGCGGCGCAAGCGTACAATGAGCGCAACGGGACACAGCGTAACGGGACAAGGTGCGTAACGGGACACTTTTTCGTGCGTGCAGCCGGCGTCATCGATTTTTTATACATTGTCACGTTAAAAAAAATTAGCAAGGATTTTATTTATGTAACAAACCAAACTTGACGCATCCTTTTACTGAAACTGGAATTATTCGGGTCGAGTGAATAGTAGTTTTCCCCCACCGTAAACATGGTCGGAGGTGGCGCGACGTAGCGAGTTTCCCCCGCTAACTGCCAGGACCAACAGCTGGCGGGGGAACAACAGCCCTGAGTAAGTGTACACACGGTCGCTCAGTTGCATCCCAATGCAGCGGCGGCCTCGCGCGCTCTAAGCTTCTCCCGCCGCTAACGAGGGCCGTCAATGAACCGCCCTTGCCCGCCAAGGAGAATCGCTGCCGAGGCCTTCAGGACTGGGCCTCGCCACCTTGCCATTTGTAATAGTACTTATTTCGAAACAGCTTGCAGTGAAGTTCCCGTGCCTTTTTTTTTTTTTTGACGTGACAACGTCTAATAAATCGATGAACGCCACCTGCACGCACGTAAAAAGTGTCCCGTTACGAACATTGTCCCGTTACGCTGTGTCCCGTTACGCTCATTGTGCACTCGCGCCGCATCTACTATCTCTCTTCCACTCGATTGGCCTATGCGTCCGAGGAGAAGAAAGACGGCGGCAGCACACAACTACATCTACACGTTAACTGTTTCGTCGACTGGTTATAAAGTGAAGTGAATAGTTAATGTTGTTTTTCATTGCTTATTACAACAACAATTTCGGCAATACAGGTTAATTATTCTTGCATTTTAAAAATCTGATTACTAGTATAATTTCAAGTCATTTATTCTTTTATTATTAAAATAAAAATGATTCAATTTTATTCATAAAAGTATTCAATTATTTCATCCATGTTTTGTTATGACGTTCTCACGTTAAACTATCATCCGTAAACCGACTTTACAGACAACTATTTCTTGAAAAGTCTTAAGGCCTTAGCTTTGGCTACTTTTTTTTTCCCCCGACTACGGCGAAGCCAAAAGAAAGGGTTATTATTTTAGCAGTCTATGTATGTATGTATGTATGTATGTATGTATGTATGTATGTATGTATGTTTGTATTTCCATAATGTTCCTCCGTATCGCCTAAACTATTCATCCGATTTTGATGAATAAGGTGTCAATAGATTCGTTATTGTGACCCGGGTAACTTACGCTACATTTTAACCGACTTCAACAATATGAGGAGTCTATTTTACATTGTAAATCCCAATTCAAAAATATTTCATTACTTTTTTTTATGTTTGAAAACGGATTTTTGCAAAGGGCAAAGTTAACGTTGCATTAAAAAGGGTAAGACCATTGGAGGGTTTATTTATTAGCAATCTGGACCCGCCGAAACCTTTATGCAACCCTCATGATTCAGCGCCTTTGATGGAGTTGAAAAGGCTGAGAAGTATTGACTCTGCTCGATAATAAGTAAATACCCTGTTATATTCTTGTATCTATTTTTGTAATGTATATTCATCTGAGCGTTGTCAACTACAATTTTTCTTTTCATCAAAACTGTAACCCGACTACGGGAAAAACACCAAAAGGTAAGAAACAAGTTAGGTCTTGATTACTATTATAGACTTATTAAGTAAGATCAATATTTTATGATTAAAATCTTCAATTAGTTCGATATAATTACATTATATCATTACTGTATATCAAACTAAAATGCTTGTTTTTTGTAGTTGACAACGCACGACTTCGGCATTTGAATTGAATTATAATGTTATTAATGTGGAAGTGACAGAGGATTTCAGTACAACTAAATAAATAGGAATATGTAACATATCAAATGCCTTGTTTTACTCAATAAGACGATGATATCAAACAACACCTACCTTGTTTCTTACCTTTTAGTGTTTTTTTCCGTAGTCGAGTTACAGTTTTTTAATTTTTTTTATTGAAGTCAACGCTGGTGACTGGTGTGGTTGTCATGATAGTTGTATTCGCTTACGGCGCTTGCAGACTGGAGCCTGTTAGCAAATACGTGGTCGCAACAAGGTATAGAAAATCTGGGAGATATAATTTTTCGGGATAAATAGTTCAAAATAATAATTATGACCAAAAGATATTTAAAAAAAAATATATAAAATGGTGGAGCCTAATTTTCCTTAAGGAGCGTTTACGCGGATAGAGTAAACGGGATAGAACTATATTCCCTAGTTGCTAACCCGTTTACTCTACCCGTTTACTCTACCAGTGTAAACGATCCTTCAAGATGGCCGCCTGGCCGGACGTCCAACGGCGAGTAGAGATCCGAGTCTTCACGCGCCATTTGGAAATCGTTCAATATTTACGAGGTGTGATCATAACATACGGAGAATAATTTCATTGCGATCAAAGTGATAAGCTTACATACAATTTGTACCTACTAATATTCTTCAAAATACTCTCGTTGGCTTGCGATGCGCACTATACCAGTGTTGACTCCATGGTTGGAAGCATTCTGCAAGGTTTTTCGGAAGAGCCTTTAGCTGCTCCGTCATGGTACTCTCAATGTCGGGAATATGTCGAAACGTACTTCCTTTAAGCACGACCCATTTTTCTGGTCTCTGTTTCGCAACTATAACTTAATGTTAACGCGTTCTTCAAAAATCCATGGCTAGAGACTATTGTGAACATATCATCAAAGCAGTGCTAAGGTAATATGTGTGTGCAGTCTAACTGGTGACCAAAAGAATCCACGAAATTTCGGGGTTTCTAATGAGGTCATTTTTATCGTCTTAATGACGATTTATTCTCAACCTATCAAACAAACTTCTGGAATTAACATCTATACAACTACGATTTGTTTTTATAACCGGTTTCTAATGAGGGTGACTTTTAGTTTAGAACAGGCTTCCACTCCACATGGTCAGCCTACGGCATTACTTAATTACTTAGTCTGCTAGTGCTACGATGTTGGCGCTGTCTTCCTTAGGCGGGTGATTCGCGGTACTTCATGGTAGCCCCTGAACGGGGAGGGTTAAGGTCCCCGCCTACCTGGGCACACAGACGACGTGCAAAGCTTCAGAGAAAACCACGTGATTTGAAAGATCCTTAAATATACCAGAAGGGTGTCTGTTAAAAAAAAAAAAAAAGTATTCGAAGATTCATCGAGCGCGGATGAGTTTACGGATTTACATTTTCAAACTGTTTTTTTTTCTTTTCAAGAACAGTGCTAATGGCTGGAAAACGTGTTTTCAGAATGATTTTCAGGGCATGAAACGCCTGGTACAGATTGTTGGAAGCACTTCAGGGACTCGCGTTTTCACCTCCATCTTCATTTCTCCGCCATTGAATGTTGTGGTTAACCGCTCGGATCTGACTCACATCACGCTCAGATCACGACGAGGGCGATTTGCAGGACTGCAAAAGCGAGCGTCGCGTTTACTGACGAAAATAATTTACCCCCCCCTGCCCCCCTGCCCCTACCGCCCGAACCGAGCATGGCGGCAGTCTCCGCGGCGTGGAGCGACGGGCGCACGTGAGGCGCCGCGCCCTATCCTCGAGCGCTCATTCATGAAACTAAACACGCGGCGAGGGAATCCTCTAATGGCCGCCGCCAGTGCCAATATTTGCGGCCCCGCCGCTGCGAGGGGGCAACATCTCTCGCCCGCCCCAAGGTCGCTGCGAGGACGAGTCCTCTCCCCCCCTCTCACTCTTCTCGTTCCGTTCCGTTCCGTGTGGCGGGAAGTGCGCCAATGAGAAAACGTTTAGGGGGAGGGGGATTCCAAACAAACACTTGGCGAGAAAAAGAAACATATCAACACACAAAATCTAAAAAAAATGTTTATCAGTTGACATTAATTGGCTCCTAGTGTGCCATATTTAGCTTGATATTTTTAGTGTTATATTTGCATTAAAATACAATTTTGATACACTTATTTTCAAAATTTTCCTGGGTTACGATACCCGGACCATCTTGTTGGACACCATCAAATTCAATGTTCTAAGGAAGGGGAGGGCACGATTGTGGGGTTAGGGGTGGGGGGAGGCAGGATGCGCCATCATCATCTCGGGAACGGAACCCCTGTGTAAATGTATGTTTTTTAAAAATATTTTTTATTAAAATTAAAATAATTGATTTTTTTTATAAATTTTAAAATTTTTTTCATTAAAATCGGATAGTAAATAAAAATTTTTCAAGAGGGCGGCCGTAACGGAAATTGCAGCGGTGACGTCATATGCCATGATGACATAATCCATGATGACGTCAGAGGCTTATCGGAGGCTGTAAACATGGATGCTTAAGCCTCTATATGGACATTGTGTTCTTTCTAAGGCAAAATGACTTTTGAGGTTTTTCGAAATCCTAATTTATGAATTTTTGAGGAAGAAAACGAGAAAGTTTTCCTCGAAACGGGAATTTATGAGTCATTTCGAGTCATTTTTGACGAATTTTGAGGTATTTTTGAGTCCAAGATGGCCGCCGTGACGTCACAATCCAATATGGCGGTCGGCTCCACTGGCTCCACTCCTTAAGCCCTGGCGCCGGACCGGCTATCCTATACTACTTATGTCGACTATTGAAACCGAAATTTTAATCTATATAAAGCAACGGCTCCTCTAAAAGCAAAAAAAGACTTAAAAATTTAAAAATAATTACCGGCTATTGACCTGATTTACAAAGATGAATTTTATTTAAATACTGCCCATCTTGTTAAAATTTCATAAATAGTTAATACTATAAATATTTCCTCTTTGGCTTTGTGAATCCACCACAGATTGTAGCACCGTTCCTCGACCTCCATTGCATTCACGAAATTAACTCCCATCAAATGTCATTTACTGAGAGCTAAGATTTAACACATCAATAATTAATAAATAGTTGTAAAGAGCGGATAATTCTGCGCAATACTGAATATTCGTGACAAACATCTACCGTGCCTACGATGACGTGACACAGCCGTTGACTAATCATTATAGAGTCGTGCCAAAAAATAAAACGGCGCTGAAAGATTTTTTTTTTCTCCATTTAATAAATCAAAGTGTTGACATCTGGGTCCTGAAAAAGAGAGATCTTCGGGCATAAAGTATTTACCTATAAACTGGCGTTTGTAAGAGGTGTGAGCTTGCATACGCAAATCTCTTTATCAGATGACTGCACATAAGATTCGTGTGCGGAAACCAGTATTTTTTTATGGTACTTGACGTCACAGGGTTGAACACAGAGGCTTAAAGGCGACGTGACCTTCAAGACTACAGTGGCCTTCTATTCGGCGCTCATAGTCACGGGTCATGCCCGGGTGTTGTTGGTATCGAACCTACTATATTCGCCTCATGAGTGTTACCCATCATGACCACCGAGGACCCTACTCTGTAATTTCTTTTTGTATTTTTACAAGGAATACATTTGGAAACTCAGTTGCCCAACGACATCACTTGTAAGACTGCAAGGCAGAGATTTGTAAAATTGCAAAATGGCACGAAGCTCTGCCTTGCAGTTTCACAAGTGATATAGTTGAAAACTGACTTTTACCAACGATTTTCCTTGTAAATAATTACAATTTATTTTTGCAGTGATATGAAAATAAGCATAATGTGTTTTAGAACTTTATGATCTACAGGCAGTGTTGAATTTCCGAAGTGAATTAGAATCTAAGAAATATTTACTTACATAACCTCCATTCTTCACATATACGCTGTTCATAATTTTTTTATATTCTCTACAAGACGACAATTATTTTCCTTTCCCTAGAATATGTTAACAAGTTTGCTTTTTTTTGGCTTTAGTTTAATTTTATAATATTTTTTTAGTGTCATTCATTGTTTTTAACCGACTTCAAAAAAAAGAGGAGGTTATCAATTCGACTGTATGTTTTTTTTTATGTTTGTTACCTCAGTACGTTCGACTGGGTGAACCGATTTTGATGATTCTTTTTTCATTTGAAAGCTGGTGCTTCCCGTGTGGTCCCATTTAAATTTGATACAGTTCTGACAATGGCATCCATGAGAAAACCATATAAGTCTTAAATTTTCATTAAATGTGTGCGCATCAAAAGGACGAATAACTCAATATCACGCCAACCGATTTCGATAATTTTTTTTATTGGAAAAGACGTACTTCAAAGGTATTTTAATGAGAGTTTGGTTAGGTTCTGATCATGGGATCCATGACAAAGTAACGGAACTCTTCAATTCTTAGGAGCCTGCCATGGCGCTAATTAGCAATAGCAACATTTTTTTTTAAAGTTTGTTATTTTAATTTCATTTAATTTGGTTAAACGTGACTTCAAGAGGTAGTTTAAAAAACATTTAATACCTGTATTTATATTTACGAACTTAAATTAAAAAGTATAAAATAAATAATACTTCAGAGTCCCTAAAAATGAAAAAAATAAACAAACATTTTAACAAAAAAAAACCGACTTCAAAATAAACAATTCCAACACAAAATAATATGCACTAAAAAGTAAAAAAAATAATTGTGTATTCTTCTACAACTTAATAATCAAATTACTTTTTCTACTCATCAATATGTATGTACGATCTATGTGTTTACCACGCAAGAAGGTAGGTAGGTACCAACCCACTTCAAATATAACTCAACACATACCTATGAATAACAAACAATGATCAAAATGTTTTATAGAGTTCTCCTAAGTAAAATGAAATGAAAAATATTAGACTACTTAAAAGTCAATCAAATTATTACGATAATATAATGTAGTTACAATTATTGTTATTTTTGGAGTCGGTGTCAGCCAAGGAAACAAATAAACTAGCATACTTGGCTGACACCGACTCCAAAAATAACAATAATTGTAACTACATTATATTATCGTAATAATTTGATTGACTTTTAAGTAGTCTAATATTTTTCATTTCATTTTACTTAGGAGAACTCTATAAAACATTTTGATCATTGTTTGTTATTCATAGGTATGTGTTGAGTTATATTTGAAGTGGGTTGGTACCTACCTACCTTCTTGCGTGGTAAACACATAGATCGTACATACATATTGATGAGTAGAAAAAGTAATTTGATTATTAAGTTGTAGAAGAATACACAATTATTTTTTTACTTTTTAGTGCATATTATTTTGTGTTGGAATTGTTTATTTTGAAGTCGGTTTTTTTTTTTTGTTAAAATGTTTGTTTATTGCATCACAACTGTTGGCCAGAATCATGATCGACCGCAAGTTTTTGTCGTTTATTGTATTTTGTTGTTTTCTAGTCACTGGCGATTATATTCTGACCCAAGATTTTCAACTTTAACGTGGCTACAACCAGCTAGCTAAGTAAACTCAGTCAATTACTGTGAAAGCCTTCGAACGTTACTAGGAGCGGTAGTTATAGACTGTATTATGTGAGTGGCACCCATTTATCAAGTGTCACTTGTAAAGCATCACAACATAATAATTGCTTATAAACAATTAAAACTATATGAAGTTGTTTACAAACATTTTCGACATAACAACAGCGGCCAATTATTATTTTTTTGTTTACCCTAATTGCCAGTGAGAGCGTATTTATTTTGTTTTATGTGCTGTGGCGTATGAATAAGTATATCAGTAAGCTCACAAACGTTGGTAATATGTTTACAGTTCCACGTTAATGACGAATCAATACAAATCATGAGCCATAAAGACAAAACAAATTTTGATGTTCGTCGCAAGTGTTTCAAGTTTGGCTTCCAAAAGCTAATAATAATTATAATTAGAGCCACGATTATATACGGGACCGTTTTTGCTGCAGGCTGGACGCAACTGTTAGATACGGGCTCAAGTCGCATTCGTGTGCACATTGCCCGATACATACCTAGTTCAGAGACTTATCGTTCATTGGACTGAACAGCTCGTGGTAAGTTACTCGATGTTTCCAAGTTCATTGTTGGCTCAGCTTATCTTAGGGCGCGTAAAGAAAAATATGGTTTAGTCATCGAAGTGAAGAAGCTGTAGGTATACGTTTTACAAGTCTTCTTTGCTGCCAAATAAATCCGTGAAATTTTTGTTCCTATGTCAATATGTAAGGACCTAAATTTTTCGCGAAGTAAACTGAACGCTCGTTAGACTGCGATAAGGTATACCCGCGCCAGCAAGTTTCTTCCTTGTGATTGGTTAACATCTGCCAGAATCATAATTGCCTTATTTGACTAGGCCATTAAGGACGCGTTTGCTTCCGCATTGAATTTCTGTGATACGTGTAGGTACATACAGTAGACACGTACCTGAAAGAAACTCAACCATGCACGAAACACAGACGATGCTACAGTAATTAAAATCAGCTTGTATGGAAATATTTTCGCGACAAATACATGCCCCTATCAATTTGTAAGGCGATGTATTATCCGCGAAAAAATTTTGAGACCAGCTGTGAGTTGAATCTCTGTAGCAGCGTATGTCTTTCGTAACTGGTTGAGTTTCTCTCAGAAGCATGCCTACTGTCAGGACGCCAATCACAGATTTCCGGTGCGGAAGAAAACGCGTCCTGAATGATCCGGCCAAATAGGGCAATAGCTTCTTTTGCAGACGGCCGCCAATTACAAGGAAACACTCACTACCGCGTGCATTGCTTATTGCAGTCTAATGATCGATTATAGCTTGTATCGCAAAAAAAAAAAAAATATATATATATATACCCGCACCTATCAATAAGCAAGCTAACTCGCTGCTCCGTTGCTAGCCTGGCAACTGTCGCTTTTTGTTTTTGGCTGTTCATCACCTGACCTCGAGTCTTAAGATCATTCTGATGGAGTGCCTTTCAGCCGTCAGTTCTCAACCTTGCTTCAGTTCGGCTTTGCCGCCAAGGACGGCTTTCACTAACTGACGTAGCTTGAGGCATCATCTGGTGTGGATCCCTCTTCATCCCGTTGGCTGTACAACTTTCAACGAAATGTTCTTCCGTACAAACTGAGCACACTTTGGAACCTTCTTCCGAAGGTTATTACTGCCAAAAAAAAAATATGCCAAGTTAATTTTAACGAAGCCAGTGTTTACAACAGTTGCAACTGTCAGAATATTGCTTCAATTAGTTTATAAGTTTACCTTCTCATGAGCCTCCGTCGAATATATATATATATATATATATATTAAAAAATACTTTTTTGTTGTTGTTGTACCACGGAAACAAACTGCTTCTACCGGTATCTTCTGAAGCAGGAGGCTCATAAACAATACTCTAGATCCACTGACAGTACTAGACTTTGCGAGACCCTGGGTCATTTCATTTACTTCTTAGCGGCCACATCGAGGCATCTGGGAGCATGAAATAGTCCCATAAAAAAACACAAACTATTTAAAAAAACGTTTTTAAGCCAACCACTAACTAAAAACTAAAGTATCATTGATTGTTTTGAAAACTTATTAAGATGTTAAAAATACATCAAACAAATATGATAATTTAGAGTTAGTGAAATTCGGATAAATGACGTTATCGTTATACAATGAATAAATCCTGCAGTTGAATTACAAACATTTCACATGGCAGATGCGGCGGTAGTAAAAAGTCCGGCGCGGAGACCTGGAACCGACCCTGACTACCTCGTCCAGTCAGCATGCATCTTGATGTAAGTGACTTTTACTGAGGTGCAGTCTCCTATCGTCGCCCATCGTCCTTGCCTTCGCAATCCCGCGTCGCGCTCGACGCAGGTCAGTCTGCGCCCTGGCCGCGCTGACAGACGTACGAGGAAGCCAAGTCTATAAAGATGCGCCACGAAGTCCCGTCCGGACATGTTTTCCAGCCTCTTTTGGTGGCCGCCGAACCAGCGTGTTGGATATTACGAAATAAAAAAAATAATCGCGCACGGGTCATCGCGGCCCACTGACCGGTGAAACAAAGGGTCTTCTTCCTCCAGCCCACCAATCGGGTTGGAGAACTAGTCCTGTAATAGCTCACCCCCTCTCTCCCCGTCCACTGGCCAATCACGGCACTCCCCTGTTAACATTTGGGCGTGATCGTTTCCGAGATCGATAGCTCATTTACATTTTACGAACATTCTACAACAAGAATTTCATAAAAATGTCATAGTTTAATTCACCCTTGCAAATAACCTTTTTAATTAAAAACTTTTAAATAAAATGACTAGTCATTAAATAAATATTGCTATATATTTGTAAGCTTAAAAGTTTCGCGCTTTATCGTATCCCTGGCAGTAAAAAATATTTATCATTCAGCAAGCATTCTGTCCCAATAAGCTGTCCTCTTTATTAGTAACTAGTTGTGCCGGCGACTTTAGTGAATTTACAACTTCGCATTTTAATACTTATGGCAATCAGTTTTCGATGTACAACTATCATACCTTCCGAACTGTTTGAGATGTATCAATAAAGTAAAGCACATTAATCCTGGGGTTACTAACTACGGTTTTCTAGTTAAACAATTTCGTAAATAAAAATAAAAAAATATTTTTTTTTTCTTAAAAAATTTGATTTGAATCAGGTGTTTGATAGGCATACGATTAGATTTTATTTATTTATTTATTTGAGAAGTTTTTCCTACTTTCAAAACCTTGCCACTGAAGGACAAAGTAACGTCGCTGCTACAGAAACTTATAAAGCGTTACAACACTTGCAACATTCGTAACACACGCCTATGCCGTCGACTGGTGGTTGAAGCGCGGCGTCCGTAGCGGGTCAGCGACTCTTTTGTTTGCATAACAAATATTCATCCACATTGCAGTCAACCTCTCAGCTACTCCAGTTGAGGCACACATGCGAACAAGGTTAAGTTGTGAAATTAACACTAACCTAATTGAATTTGGCGGGAAAAATTGACTTCAGGGTACCGTCAAACTTGAGGATGCTATGGCTTATGGTCAAGTCTCGGTATCACACTCCATGATTAATTTTTTTTAAATTTATCGTTATGCAAGGTTTTTTTCTGAAATATTTAAAACAATAACTCCCTTGCATTTGTTTTTTGTGTATGAAAATTTTGTGCATACATCCGTAGTAACTTTCACTTGCGCGTCTTTTTACACAAATTATAATTACACGTGGTAAAAACCCGTGTTGAAAGTATTAAAACAGGAAAAAAAATTCAAGGGAGGTATTGAGTGAGGATTTCAGAAAGTGATTTTATCTGAAACATTTAACACAATAACTCCCTTGCATTTGTTTTCTGTGTATACAATTTTGTGCAAACATCCGAAGTAACTTTCAATTGCGCGTCTGTTTACACAAATTATATTACACGTGGTAAACACGTGTTGAAAGTATTAAAACAGGAAAACAAATTCAAGGGAGGTATTGAGTGAGGATTTCAGAAAGTGATTTTATCTGAAAGCTGAAGAGTACGAGCCATAAAGAAAACGCAAGGTACGTGCCACAACCGCGAGTTGCGTTAGTGAACGTTAGTGGCTCAAAAACTGGATGGCTAACTTGATCCACTGATCTGACAGCACTTTGCACCTCTGAGATTCAGTGCAGTATGTATTTGGTGTTTGATTACTTGTGCACTATAACATGTACTGGCTGTTCTCGTGGAAGTTTAGTTTTAGATGCATATTGTGTGGTGTGATTAAAGATAAAATGTGCCTTTAGAGTATTCCACAGAAAAAAATATAATCTTTTTTTTTAATCTGTAACCTCCTTTCTCAGAAAAAAACTACCGGAAGTATTGAAATTTTTGTGCGACAAATATTAGGAGTTTCCACAGCAATTTAACTCAACAAGTAGCAGATTCAACTTAACATGCCTTAATTGCATCTAAAGCTTTTATGACTTTTGGGATAAAATTTGGAAACATGGAATTGTTTACAAATATCTCAGCCATTTCTGTAAGAAAATCGTAAGCCAGAAGATACAACATATGTATGAATATTAAGAATATAGTCTGTGTCACGTGACTTGTATGAAAGCAGTATCAATGGTCCACGAATTCCTCTGCCTTTGTAGTTCTTCTGTATACAGTGTTCTTAAACAACTTTTTATGTTGTAATCGATGTTCGTAAACAAACATAATGATTAGAGACCCATAAAATTCGCGAATTCGTTTGGAGTCCAGGCTAGAATACAAAGCCTTATGTTTGCTCCACCTAAGTTTGCTTTTTTTTTTATTGGCTGGTTTCTTAATGAGAAGGTTTTTTGCACTATCTGATTCGCTTACGTTTCCCTTATTTGGGCATTGTTTACCCATGGTCGTGTAAAGGTGCGTCCAAATGACTGCCGTCCAATTATGAACGTAGTTAAAGAGCACGAAGGTTTGCATTCTAGCCTGTGACTAACTAAATCCGCGAAATTTCCGCAACGCGTCTTTGCAAGGTGATACGGTTGGTAAGTTTGCTGTCATCGGTACTGATTTCGAGAATGTGAAAATTTGAGATAGGTCACACGTGCCTCGTGGGCACGTGTCGAACGAGACTGCCACGTACCTCGAAGCGGCAGACGCTGACTTCCCCGGTGCGATCTTTCTTCAGGACGCCGTCGCACTGAGTCTGCTCGGCCGCCCGCGGGAGTATCTCTCAGAGGCGTAAAAGGAGCCGCGCCAATATTTGCCCGGCCTCGCAATTGGGTGGGCGGCTGTGTGGGGGGGGGGAAGGAGCGACCAATGGCAGGCCGCGTAGCATTGACCCAGTGACGGCGCGCCGCCCGCCGCTTCGGACGGGTTAATTTATTCCCTTGGCGTGCATAAGCACGCGTGTGTGTGTACGTGTATGTGTGGGGAGTACGCAACCTTACTTGCCCGGCGCATTAACTTCTAGAGGATGGACGTACGGTCCTTCACATCCCCTCCACCGACCCCTCCGACATCCGTCCTCCACGACAAAGCCAACTTCCTCGTCGGTCCTGCGAGGCGGAGCAAACAACCTCGCAGAGGCGAGAATGCAAGGCGCACAGCACACCTTGATGAAGAAGACCTGCTCTGTGATCTAAGACCAACGGCACACAGGAACAAAAAAAAAAATTTTTCTGTACTTTTACAAAATATTCATTCAAAAAACCAGTCGCCAAAGAAATAGCTGTATTACCACAAGAAATATATCGTAACTTTGAACAACACATGGCCATGGTTAATTTTTGCATGTACGAAATAAGTTTTTTCGAGAAAATAATGAGTATTTCTTACGAAAATTGGTGCATAATTTTATATTTTTTATTGATGTTTCATCCAAGCATAATTTTTTTTTCAAACTATGGAAAAGTTAATCGAACATTCAATAATTTGACTCTATTTTGTTTCATAATGTTTATAAATGTGCGCAGTTAATACTGGAGAGATATCCAGGGAACGGTTTACAAGTAACTTAAACTATGGGAGGTATGTACTGGAACAAAACAAATTATAATGCCTCGGTAAAATTCCGAACTCAGCATTATTGCAAAACATTATTTTGTAATTTTACAGTTGTTTGCATGTATATGTAGAAATTAAAAATAAAAATCTGTAATTTTACATAAATATTTCTGCTCCAGTTACAAAATAAATTTAGTGAAAAAACCGGAACGCACATGCACTGTCTTATTGTGATTGGTAGAGACCTGGAAAATTTGCATTATTTTTTTTGAACCAGGATGAGTCACACACATTTGTAGTCAGAGAAGTCCGCAACTGCCTAATGTTTCCTTCCGGTTGTGTTGATTATTGCTATTGGTCGCTTGTCTTTCAGGAGCTGTAAAAAGCACATATTGTTCTATGAGTATGCAGTTCAAGTGTGTATGATGGTATGCAAAACAGCCTGTCTCCAAAATATCAGGTGAATTTTCTTTTCAGGGGTGTTTGGTGTTTTAACAATAGACATGAACCTGAAAGAAACTCACCCAACCATGAATCACAGATGATGCTCCAGTTTTTTTTTTTACTCTCAGATAATCTCGGAAGTTTTCGCAAGAAAACGCGATTTCGTTGGGTAACAAAGCAGACTTCGAGCACATATACGTCAGCTCCACGTTGGTGATTGAAATATCGTGCCCTTAACGACCTTGAGTTATTTATAAACAAGGAGAAGAGTGGTTACTTAACCATGTGTGATTCTCCAAAGGATATAACCTTGTTACAGATAAATGAAAATCATATATATTTTGATTATATATATGTAAGTGAAGTCCAGCCTGGAGTGAACTCATATCCCAAAAAAAAAAAAAAAAAAATGGTTGTCTGTAAAGTCGGTTTACGGACGATAGTTTAACGTGACAACGTCATAACAAAACATTGATAAAATTATTGCATACTTTTATGAATAAAATTGAATAATTTTTATTGAATTATCACTATTTTGTATGGATACAAAGAAGGAGTGAAATGAAATCTACAATTTAATTGATAAATTTACTTTTATTTGCACTCATTAATTCAAATATGTTTATTACGTTAACGAAGATATTATTTTAACTAAAATTCTTATACATGTTTGCTATTTAACTTCTTCCAATCTGTGTTATTCTGTTAAGGATAGGACGATGATAGGAAAAGTAGGAAACGATTGGAAGTATTTCAAGTTTAATGTGCCTCGAAAAAATCAAATCGATGGTTGTTCCAATCGAGTGGAAGAGAGATATATGCAGCGCAGCGTACAATGTGCGTAACGGGACACAGCGTAACGGGACATTTTTTCGTGCGTGCAGCCGGCGTTCATCGATTTATTAGACGTTGTCACGTAAAAAAAAACTCCTATTTTGACGCATTACATATAGGTGTGTAGATATACACAAATATCGGTCATGATTTTATTTCCCAATGGATTAAAAGCAAATACATAAAGCATTGTTAGGGAACGGAAAAAAACTGTGATTTCAATGATCTCTAGGAACCCCTACATACTCAGGCAGTCAGTTGGTCGAGCTGACACGTCCAGTCGGAGTCAAGACACGCCCACTCGGTGTTCAGGCACGCCTATTCAATGGTCAGGAAAGCATGTTCAGTAGTTAGCAAGGCGCATCCAGTTTTGGTTAGGCCAAAAGGATCAGTTGTTGGCCAGACGCTTCCACTTGTTGACCAGGCACATCCAGTCGGTGGCCAGGCTGGTCAGACAGGTTGGACGGACACATCTAGCAGGTTGTCCATGCGCAACTAGTAGATTGGTCAGACATGTCTATTTGGTGGTCAGGCACATCGAGTCAGTAGCCAAGAGGTCTGATTTTTTTTAGATACTCGGCGAACATTTTAAACAGCTCATGTAGAATGTCAGGCGTGTAGACCAAGCAATTACGAACCATTAAGTCATCAGTCCTAAGTACAGACTAAACGATCCACAATTAAAAAAGAAAGCACATTTAGGAGCACAAAACAAAGAAAGCATATTTTAAAGTACAGTAAAAAAGAAAACACATTTGGAAGCACAATTAATTAAAAGGAAGCACTTTTGGAAGCACATTTATTTAAAAGGAATCACCTTTGGAAGCACAATAAAAAAAAAAATTGGAAGCACATTAAAAAATGAGCGCATTTGACAAAAAGGACACAAATGTGTACGAAAATGCAGCTTGGTAAGATACGATCTCGTCAGAGGGATACGATACTACAGCCATGAATACGCGCATTTAACGAAAAGGATGTACATATACACGAACAATCAACTCGATAGTACACGATCGCCAATATACGGTGGACTACAATGCCTCCACCTGTCTTCGGTTCCAACCGTCTTTGGCTCCAACAGCTCCAAATAAATTTGGCTACAAGGCTACACGTATTCAAGACTCCAACTTTCTACAGTAGCTCCATTCAGCAGCGAGAGTTGATATATCTAATGCAAAATAACTTGTTGCAAGTAGTCCCGATTCTTACCAACGGATGTTGCCACATATTCTGTTTTGAGGTAAATATTTCTTATTTTTTATGTACTCACTTACGGTCGCGAGTTACGTTACGGTTGTATCCCATAAAGGCTATGCTTATTCGCTACCTTACCCGAACGTCTTAGTCTTCATTAATGCGGACCTCTTCCAATCCAATACACTTATATTAAACTAGCTGAAGTACCCGGCGTTGCCAGGGATAAACACATAAGGACCATACATCACTAATGAGTTTCAAGTATATAGGACATACACTTGAAAAACGGGAAAGTTTGGTTTTAATGTCCCATTTATTACACAAACTGGGTGCATTAAAGCTACGCATCAGCAAAACGGGACGCTTATCTTCAGCATCATTTCTTGGGAAGGCAGAACTCCTAGGCAAGACGTGACGGACGCAACAACCGACAGCGCGTTACAAATTCAAGGCGACACCACCCATTGATGAAGCTTCAAAACGAAACTGTTATTAGCGCCTTTAGTTCGCCAGCCGCCGCGAGCTTCACTAAACAGATGGGTTTCGCCGAGCAGAAGGATAGGAAGTAGCCAGATCGTTTGGCGGACGTGGAGAAATGATACAACTCACTGTTTGTGTGTCTATGACCTACGTCCTATGATGATTTGGTTTTTATTTTATGAAACTGAAGTCACCCATTTTTTCTCTTCATTATGGATGGAATTTAATTATTATATGTATCTATGTGCAAAAAAAAAAATCATGTCGATCCGTTGATCCGTCGCTGCGTGAAAAGACAAGCACACTGTATTAGCATGGGTCAGGCTAGGGAAACTAAAACCGTTCGGGTGGCCAGGTTCGCGTGTTGCCTGGCAGCTCGGGGTCGGCGGACGAGCTCCGAGGCGGACACAACAGCCGCGTCCAGAGCCCTCGATGTCCTCGGAGACCGGCTGGCGCGGCGCACAAAGGCGGGCTCGACGCAGAACGGCGAGTCACGCCGATTAAGTGACACCGAAAGTGATTCACTTAGTGCCGGAGCCCTCGGCGAGGGAAGCTGAAGGTAACGAGCGACGGCAGAGACTCATCTTCCTACACTGAAAAAAAAAAATTCTGGCGTAACTAAAAGTTGCACTGTTTGAAAAAAAAAAATTTATCTTGAAATAAAGGAGAACAGTGGTTACGTATCATTCAGGGATCTTAGTTTATTTAAAAATCTTGTAATATTTACCACCACCATCATCAAGCCTGCGACCGGATCTGATAAGTGAAATGCCTCCATCTTCCTTTTGTCACTCCACCGTTACTCCTCCTTCAATCTTTTCCAGTCTCTTCTTCTCTCTCCTGCTCTACTTTAACTATCTTCTCTTCCCACCTCCTCTTTTCCTTGGTCCTCCTTGGGGCTTTCATCCTGGTGTACTTAAACTCTATAATTTTCTTGGCCACCATCTCTTTTCCAATTCTCCGCTAATGGGGTGTCCAGTAAAAGGTATGTTAACGAAAGATTTAGAAAAAATTTTTAAGTCTGTAATAAAACATGATTCTTACTTCCGCGTGCATTTTTACCGTGTTTGTGAAGTAAACAGCTACAGGGAGTTTGGCTTAAGTGGAGTCCTTTGTGTTTCTTCGTTGAAAATTTCGTAAATTAACTGCGTGCTCTAACAGTTTATTAACCTATCAACTGGGTAAATATATCTATCATAAGTTTGTTTAGGAAATGTATCGTACTAAAATCGAGCATTTACATACGATGATTTGTTAAAAAAACGTCCATTGAATGTTTAGGAACAGTACTAATTTTTTTTATGCTTAACATATTAAATCTCAGTATAAGAAATTTGATAGGATTAATTTCATGAATGGAAAGAAAGTCCCGTGGAACGAAAATGTGACCCTGGTGCTGTCGTCTGTGGCGGAAGGTGCGAACCAAAGTTAAAAAAGCCAAAATAAAACTTTATAGTCTTAGTTTAATGAATTTTAACAAAATGGGCAATATTATAAAAAAATATCCTTGTAAGAAATCAGGTCCTAAGCCGGGATTTAGTGTTTTATTTTCAAGACTTTTTTCGCTTACATCGGATCCGTTTCATACTATAAAGTCTCCCTTTGGCTTTGTGAACTTTGGTTCTCGTCATCCAACGCAGATGGCAGCACCGTGGTTACACATTTTCGTTCTAAGTGATCTTGTTCCATTCACGCAATTACTCCTTACAAATGCCGTACACCGAGAGCTAAGACGTTATAGTAATAATAATAATAATAATAATAATAATAATAATAAAAGTATAAGAAAACGATGTTAGTAAAAACGAATTTTCTTCAAACCATGACCATCAGCGGTTTGCGTGCATCACTTTGCCGATGGGAAGTTAGCCAAACATAGAAGTTAGTTGAAATATAGTAAAACGGTTTTTTCACGAACGATGTAAAGAAAATACCCTATTTATTATAGAAAGTGGAGGGAAAGAAAGTAACTTCACGCCGGTCATGCAGATTTAAGTCGGGGACAAGGTCATTTATCAGTAGGGACACTTGTATTTCGAATAAATTTCATGTCAATGCATTTCAAAAAACACTGTAGGGTGATGCGGGTCAATTCTGGCAGCTGAACGTAAATCCCAACTTTAACTGCGTATACCTGTATGTCCCAAAATAATACAACTTTAAAAAATTCGGACAAACCCTATTGCATTTCAACGTTACTTATTTGTCATTTGCACGGATTAAGAAGAAATATCTGGTTGTTCTGCAAGAAGAGTGCAAGTTTTTTTTAAATTTTTTTTTTAACTCCCAGCTGCCTGCAGGCGCCGATGGGTTGGACGCCGAATAGCGCCGCGCGTCGTCAGCGAACCAGGCGGTCGAGCAAGTTGCGCGGGCGCCGTGGTATCGCCGAGGTGTCTCGTCGCCTCCTCTGCACCAACGTGGGCACGACTCTCTCCAGCCAGGTTATTGTCGTCGCTGTGAGTGACTGCTCGCCGCGACGAACATACACGGGCGACGAGCAGCTTCTCTGGATCCGGGGCCGTCGAGAGAAACAAAAGGCCCGAGGGCAAATTAATTTTGTCCATGTTATTTAATGTACAACTTTTAAAACCACACAATTTAAAAAAAAAAACTATGACTGTCGAATAACGGTGGCCGTTACTGTAAACGCGATCGTCCCGTTTAGAAAAAATACTTGCAAGGTTTCCTATACATGAAAAAATAGACTTGCGATTTTGGTCCTGTCAGGTTGAATCAAATCATTGAAAATATAATCTCAGAATCCAGCCGAGTACCCCAAGTTGCTTGGGCCACGGGGAGTTTTCGCCCCTCATTTCTCCCCCCCCCCCTTTTTTTTTTGACGACCGTGTCCGAGTCTCCCAAGAGTGTTCCGTCTCGAGTGACATAAACACTACCGTCTTTGTCATGCAGTCACTTCAGTACTGTTTTTAAATACAGTCGTGACATGTTTCTCCTGCACATAAAAACACTAGCATTCTTCAAACTATAAATTAATCCTCTCTATTACAGTCGTGGTAAACATAAAACAAAAGTTATGAAAACACCCAAAATTGAGGGAAAAAAATTTAAATATAAAATTAATAATTGCTAGTCCGCAAAAAAAATCACGACAAAAACCATTACGGTCATAAGCAAACTGAATTTTTTTTCGGTTCACAGGAAATTATTGTTTAGTTTCGATAAGAATCCGGAGAGCCGAGGCTACGCTCTGCACGTTTCGCGCTCAAACAGCCTTGACCTTGAACCCCATTAAACACTCTTCGTAATTATACTTTCAAATACTACCAACCAGCATACAAAAAATTATAGCAACACAAACAACTACAGAATTTAAATGGTCGTTCATTGGAATGAACTACAGGAGGATTTACGTGTACTTATTTGCTGTTGTTTACCTAACGTAACATTCCATTTGCCGCATAAAAAAACACTCGCAACTAGTTTCTCCGAAGGAAGATGGGTTTTATAAATGTATTTTTTCTTTCGTGTTGAACACACATTTCTCTATCGTCAGACCTTGTTAATTTCATTTCGTACAAAATGCCTTGAAACAAAAATAAAAAAAAGGTATTTTCCCTTTTAATTATAGATCAAGTTTCAAGCTGTGCCATCTGCGATGTGTACTCATATTCTCAAGTAGATACGCAATCTGCGTGTACATTATTTTAGCGACGAGATGCGATGGTCCCAAAATTCTTTTGCGAAAAAAAAAGCTACATCATTGTTAGCTTTTAGCCGTGTTATCCACTGAAAGTGTTGAAGGTAAGCCATTAATAATGACAATTAGCATATCTTCATCTCGGAGGCATATGGCATTATGTCATATAAACTATATTTTTCATGAGTGCAGTTTAAATAATATCTCACTTATTTACTCAACTATTTTCTTCTCAAAATATCTGAATTTTTGATAAATATATAGTAAATTTCAGTGTTGTAAGCCACTAGAAAGAATGTCAAACGGTGCTGGTAACGTTTATGGTTAAAAGAGAATTTTGCCCAAAAGTAGACAGTGCCTCCGAGATACTGATTTGTAAATGTTTAACTTTGAAAAAAAAAATACGCTAACACCTGCGGAATTTTACACACCGCCATTAGCATACTTGGTAGGAATGGTAGGATTCTAGAGCCAACCCCTCGATTGGAGACTGACTGTTTCAGGATAGTAGCCTGGAGAATCCTTTAACTAAGGTATTAACTAACTGAAACTGAATCGTAGTGAACGCGGCCATATTTGCCTTGCTTCCGAACTCTCACAAGGGATGCTTATGTATTCCTACATGCATCCACTAAACTCGAGGTTACCATGGATGCGACACTTTCATCCACTGATGCGTCTCTACGTCTATGTGCTTCGGAATAGTGTTTTATTTGATTTTACATACAGTAATATTACTTCGAGTTTTGGCACAAGATAGTTTTGAAAACGTTAATAGCGAAAGTTATAACTTGATAAGAGACAAAGAAAAAAAATTAGTAAAAGTATTAATGATAGGCGAAATTAAACTATAACACTTGTGTATTTATTGCTCATTACAAGTAATTTTAATATTTCGGTATTAATAAATACATTTTTATTTAAATCGCAAATAATTTAAAATGATCGTGACTATGTATTATTATAAATATTCGTTTTTGTTTACGTTTCGCTGACTCTCTGTAGACATCACGATTCAAGATGTCTGCGTGCACGTTAGTACAATCGACGGTCAGTAGGTAGTGTTGGCAGTAAAGGTGTTACACGTCATTTTCATTGTGTCTACATTTGCTAAGGAATGTAGTTATGTGAGCGCTATGGACGCAGCCTTATGCATTCGGAAACAGCCATTGACGATGAAGACGAACACCACGACGGGACTTTCAACATTTCAAGGGAATTCGAACTTCTTGATACCTGACTCGGTGCTCTCTACACAGAAACAAAAATTTATGTACCTTTGCAAAATAATTACTTTGGAAACCAATTGCCAAGAAATAGTTCATAATAATATAAGAAAGATATTGTAACTTTGTACTAGACATGGCTATGTTTATTTTTACAATATATGAAATACGTATTAGAGATAATACGGAGTATTTCTTACGAAAATTGGACCATACATGTATATTTTAATTGCTGTTTAATTCAAGCACAATTATTTTAAACTAAGGCAAATATGATCGAATATTTAACAGTTTGACTTAATTTGGTTTTACCTTGCTTCTTATGCGCGCAGGTAACTGTTTACAAAAAACTTTAGCTATTGAAGTTACTGGGACAACACAAAGCATAAATTCGCGGGCAAGAAAGGGAAAACAGTATTACAGCAAACAATATATTTTTTTAATGTATATACTTGTGTTCATATAAATGTACAAATTTACAAATATCTTGTAATTCTACATGAATATTTTTCTGTTCCCTAAAAAAAAAAAAAATGAATCTGCGAGTTGCGTCCTGGAAAATGTTTAAGACCGAAACCATAAACCATCCCCTCCTCACCACGTGGTCGTGACGCCTTCATCGATCACGAACATCGATGACCTTCTGGGATGACGACGGGCCAACTTATGAACGTGTCCGGTAGGGACAGCCCCGGATGCGTTCAGCCTTGCTTTCGACCTCCTCCCTCCTCCCCCCCCCCCACCCTCACCTGTCCAAACCAATGGGCTGCCACGTGAGTTGGACGCGATGCCGCGTTATCACCAACCGCACCCATGTCTTGGCTGTAGCGTGCCTCACGCTCAGTTTGCAGTACAGAGTTTTTTTAAAGTTATTTTGGCCTACGCCAAATCCAAAGGGTCAATTTGTTCCAGGTCAAACACCATTCTCAATTCGTTATCGAAGATCAGCATGTATACGTTACACCCATGCCTTACCCGGGACTCTAACCCAGGACCCCTCGCACCGTAAGCCGGTGTGCATCCGACTACGCTACGGAGGTCAGCAACAAGTACAGAGTAAATGGCTTCCAATGTTGCCATATCGATACTACACGGCTTGTCAACATTACAAATATAATGTTGCATGCCGTAGTTTACTATAATAAATTCTAATACGTATTTTAATTGTATTGTTTGTTGATATTTCTAATACCATAAAATAATGTATGTTGCCAGGATACTTCCAGTTGTAGACACTACGAAAAAAAATTCAATTCTAACACTTATTATTATTATTTCACAGGAGAAACTAATTAGTAGCAGTCGGTTTCTATAAATAACAAGGCATTCCATTGAAGTATGTGCTGTGCTCAAACAAAGCAATATATATATATAAAATTGTGTTGACAAAAAAGGTTTGAAACCAAGATGGCGTCATTCAGTTGTGTCTCCGTAAAAATAAACTCTGTATATTATCAGATAAATCTCTTGAAGGAATATAATTAGAAAATGTGTTTCCTTTAATTTATATTTTCAATTTTTCCTTTGTAAAATAAAATGTTTCATATATATAGCCTATTGAAATTTTTTTATCTTGACATTATAAAGTTGTATAAAAGGTTTTTATTCTATGTCATACATATATGTGGCAACAGAGCACACCGAGACATTGACAGCGCTAACGGCAGAAAAAGCGTGCATTGGAAAGAGAGAGTGCACGCCCATTGAAATGCACACCGCAAGCTGAGGATGAGGCACGGTGTAGCTGGCGGCAACAACTTGCTCGCGTGACAGCGCGACATCTGTAGTGTGTACGGCCACGGCGAGCTGTCCTGCTCGCAGCTGACCAGCAAAAGCAGGCAACAAGGATGTCATACGTACTATTAATATGGCAATTTCACCAGTATTTTGCCTTGTGTACCATATACCGTGATGCAGTCTCCTAATACACACTTAAATTTTTTTTTTGTTCACAACTCAGTTGTCTAGCAAGCATGGTGCGTACAATTTATAAGATTATATCATCAGGTTAAGTTTGTACTGCGAGGTATATGTTTTGGTGTCATCAAATGTGTTACTTTCATCCTCAGTTCGCAGTAAACTGTTGGTGACACACTTGCACAGAAATGTAGTCAAATATACCTCTGAAAAAACGTTTCGCACAAAACTTTTTTTTGGAGAGGCATATTTGACTACTAAAAAAAAAAATGAAACGTCAAAAACTAAATGATTGAAAACTTTTACTGTGGGGAAAAATGTTCGACTCACGGTAAGGATCACACCTTCAATCTCAACCACGCATTTTGGACATGTGTATTCAGGACTATTAGATCATTCCTACATGCACACCAGCCTTCTAACGCCGCGCAACGACACACGTGGGCTACTGAACCCACGGCACCACGTGGCGAGAGACAGTACACTGCAAGGCAGTTGTTCTCTGCGTCGGTAGCAGAAGCAAGAGCGGAGACACAGCGACCTGGGCGCTGCGTCGACAGTTACACACACTCCGCCGGCTTTCACAGACTAAGTGCCAAATGAATCCTTTTATGTTAAGTTATTTTACAACCATCCTCCTTTCCGAAGAGTGGGGCAACCCAGCGACACCAAAAAATTTAAAACAAATGTTAAAAAAATATTAAATATATAAAAAAATTATGTCACACTAGTTTACGTCAGTATCTGGCTCAAACTAAGTTTGATAAATGGTAATACCATGTTTTCTACAATTTGGCGATTCTCGTTGCAATAATATGTGATAAATTCTCTCAGTGTTCCATAACAAAAAAAAATAATAATCGTGAGTCATGAATTAACAATTTTACAATAAACTGAGGAAAAATACATGAAAAGTATGTAATTTAAATAATTTAAAATAATCCATTTCATTTTCAAGAGGTATCTCAACGATAAGCCTTAAAAAATTATCGTGAATAACAGTTTGGGCAGTTGATACACTATAAAACATACACAAGTTTTCAGCTTTTGTGGGAACAATCATGTTTGAGGGCAAAAGATTCTCTCGTTTACAGTATTAAACAATCTATAAAAAATATACTAGGTCTGATGAGCACCCTACTTAACTTGTGTTGACACTGGTCTCAATGACTTGGCGTAAATAACTACTTTCAGAACGAGCATTGGTAAGGGCTTTACGAGCTCTTAAAAGTTTTCTTTGTAATTGTACTCTGGAATAAACAGTATATAATTTCTGTACTCACATGTCTACATTTTGACTGACATTCTTATAACACGATTCAAAAATGTTAAAGTAATTTGTGACAATTTTCTTTAAGAGTTTAGAAATCACAATGATTATATTTTCAAGATTATGTAACATTATTACATTATTAGTAAAATTATTTTCAATAAATGATTTTACAGATGTTGATCCATAAGTTCTAGGTCATATGAAGTTGTGGTACCAAACATAAATATTTAATGTCTTTACCTCCATGATTAAATAAACCTCTTTTCTGTTTATTACGAAGATCTTTCCTTTGCGACAAATAGGCGAAACTTTCAACTTCTGCTTTAAAATTATTGTGTAGGCACCGTTTAACTGAGCTAAGGCAAGACTAAAATTATTGTCGAACCTGTTGTTTTCTCTGTAAGACTTGGGATAATTTTAATGAGCTGCAGTTACTAATTCTAGAAACGTAAACTCTTCTGATTACAACTACGTACTCACTGTCGGAAATAATCACATCATCCTGACGCTCGAACACATTACTTACAGTATACTTATTAATCCGGATTTGTGCACTGAAAAAAAATATTTTACGCAACACTACACTATCTTCTAGGAAAAGAAATGAGGGAACTCAAGGCCGACGATGTGAAAAGGACGAAAATTGTCTCTTTTTTCGTTGACCTGTTCGGGACTCGAGCGGTGATTGGACCCGATGTCTTAGGGCACTTGCACACGGTCGCCGTGACTGAGCGACAGAAAGTCGCTGCTTCAGCGTCACTTCTGTCGCGGTATCGAGATGGGTTTCGTAGAGTTGGCATGCCTTCCTCCACTCCTTGTTCGTGACGTACGTGCTTAAATAAAAAAGGCCCCGACGGGTGCATACGCTAGCAAGTCAGCAGCTATTTATTAACGGACAGTTTCACAAGATTTATCAAGATCTGAGACGTAATCCTTCAAAGTTGTTCTTTTAACTACTTAAGGATGTCTGTGAATTATTTTGATGAACTTCTTGTTTTAGTTGGTCAAAGATTTAAATACCAGACAACCAACATGAGAAGACCTGTGTCTCCAGAAGAACGATTTAGCTGTCAAGATTAGGTGAGAAAAATTAGCTTTACTAAAGTCTCAGGTTTCTTACTTTAGTTATGTTGCATTCAAAAATATATTTTACAGTCAGTTTAATGGATATTAAATACTGGCTATACAAATAATCACCCATCTGCATTATGTTAGTTCTTTAATAAAAGGTTTGATTAGATATATGAAAATAAGTAAAATAAAAACCGTCTAATTTTGTGCCAGTGATGTATACACAGTGGCAAAGACAAAACATTAAAAAAGTGTCGTTTAAAATACACCACAGAAAAAATACACATCGACGTTCTTAACGTGTTAAAAAAAATTTAAATTTCATTTATCCGTTGCATTAAATACATATAATTCGCTCTACTCACATTACTATAAATTAGCAATTATTATGTTTACGAAATAAAATTTAAATTAATTTATTACTAAGTATTAGTAACACTGTAATGAAAAAGAGATGACTGTCATTACAGTGCGTGATGAAAACATGCTATCAGTATTTATTTAGCTAACTGAATCCAAAATATCCGAACTCTCTCTGCCAATGCAGGATTCCACTGACAAAGGCGATGCGGCAAAAAGCAGTGCCTTTGAAGACCAGTGACATGTTCTCTCTGTTATTTCTTGGTTGCTGCAGGGAAGGACAGGCTTGTTCTGGAATAGTCTCGAGAAGATTTCGGCGTTTCTTGTCGTGAATATCATTTTGAACTCTTCTAATTGTGTTCATTATTTCTAACGTTATTAGAAAGAAGCTTATCGTTTCCCTAATTTTGGCGACTTAAGAAACTGAGACATTCTGTGCGAACTTTGCATATTACGTTTTGTTGCAAATAAATTTTGTCACCGGACATACAGATATAAATGATTTATCATCTACTTTTTTTGAACAAAAAAAATTGCAAGTACCAACATTAAAAAACATTTTTTTTCTGTTGCTCATCACGTGATGGTCAGTCACTAGAGGTTCGTCTTTTTAATCGTTACACAGTTGTGTGGATGGAACGTTTTCTGCAGACTTATTAAAAATATTGTTCCTGAAAGCTGTATAATCAGCCGGAAAGCAGTAGGTCCATCGTGGCGGGAGAGGATGAGCCTTGAAGCACACACAGCACGCAGCATCCGGCTCCACAGGTGTCCGCTTCCATAAAGCGCGTGTTAACATCCTACACTCCCCCCCCCCTCCTCTCCCTCGCCAAGCAGTTCCCAGCAGGTTGAATGCTCTCGGAGTTTACGACCACCTCATGCTGCTTCAGGCTTGGCCGAGGCAACTCCCTGGTCGCCTCCAGCGCCAGAAACTAACTCCATCTCTGATCGTGGCCACCTGCACTGGTACAAATTTCAAGGTTTCAGAAATTATCAACGAATAATTCACCAGGAATAAAAAAAAAAAGGTGTTTTCGTGGTTCCATCGCAGGCCCCAAATTTCAGGCAGCTGGCGTTCTGGGCGGATAAATCTTCAGCTACCCTCCCATACCATCCTTTTTGCAGTTTCACCCTAACATCAAAAAAACATTACAAGTTCGGGCTTATTTATTATCATATCAATACTAAGGTTTTTCAAAGCTAAAGACTGTTTGGTCCTTTTTTTTCATTTCAATTTTAATGGTTGTTGCAATTCTGTACGGCTGTTATAACTAACATCATAACACATGAGTTATACAAGGTATAATGTATATTGTTAAACGAGTTTTGAATCTATTTCTAAAGTATTTTGTTTAAGGCCTAATATTTTTTAACATTAAAAAATTATTAGGTTCCATGTATAAAAAATCTTCGTTAAAATTCGTTAAAATCGTGTTTCAATCTATTTCAATTTGGAGTGTTTCCGATCCAAAAGGTCGGATCATTGTGGAAAATGTGCGCGGGAAAAGGGAGAGGGGGAGGTAAGGCCCTTAAATTTCGAAAATTTTAAAAATATGTACTTTTCGTTTTAGTATGTTTCCGAGGTCGGGTTATGGTGGAAAATGTGCCCGGTGTTATACTTTCCCCCTTTCGGAGGGGGAGAAGTTAATGACCCTAAATTTCAAATTTTTTTTAAATGTATTCTTTTTTGGTTTGGAGTGTTTCCGTTCTAATAGGTCGGGTTATGGTGAAAAATGTGCCTGGGGAGGTGTTAAAGAACTAGAATATTTAACGCTCCCGTTAGCCGCCTGATTTTAGACTGATTTTAGGAAAACCCCAAACTCAGTTAATGTGTATGTAATATAAATAATATCCCTGCCGAGTTTCAAGACTGTAGACATGTACTAGAAAGACGGCCAAGAACTTTCATTTTTACCTAGAACTCACAAATTTAGATCAGTCTTCCTTTACATTTATTTTCAAAAACATATATGTTTGTTATTTAATTTTATAATAATGTTTAACTGGTTAGCTAAAATTATTGCTGTCCTAGTTTTTATTAATTAATTATTATTGGCAGTTCTGTGATAGTGCTGTAGTGCTAATGTGCTGCGGTAAACAATGAAGTACAAAATGGGTAAAGACTACTGTGTCAAACACGGAGACATTTTATTTTGAGACTAAAAGTAATAAAATTAACTTATAGTTTTGAAACAAAAAAAAAAACAGCTTTTATCGTTGAATGAACTAAAAATTTAAAAAATATATATATTATGTTTTGTCTAACAGTCAAATAATGCACCACAACTATGTATAACTAAAAGCATATAGCTTATGAATCGGAACAAGTAGAGTACAATTCACTTTAATAAACTAATGCTTTCTTGACTGAGGGAAGAAACTTGGAAGATATTCATAAGTATTCCGATTGGCTGTGACGCACTGTCTTTGCAGTTTGAGGGAGTACAGGCTTTCATTCGAAAACTTGTGAGTTATAGTTCGTGCGAGTGACGTCGGCCGCGCTGCGGGGCGTTGTTTTTTTTTCCCGGTACACGCGGCGGGAATGCAAATTTAAAATCCAAGACATCTGTCACCCGGAAATATGTTCGAGCAGAATCCTTTTTCGCGAAGTCGTCGGGTTCTGCGCGGTTGTTTGCGCGCGAGGCGGCGAACGACGGAGATTCCACTCGCACGACTGCCTGCATCAGTCTCGGAGACACGCTAGACGCGCGACAGTGTAAACGAACACCTCCCACGGCGACGTCATAAAGATTCGCCGAAGATGACTGCGACGTGCGCGGTTGTAAATATAAGTTGTTGTTTTTTTTTGTAATGTTTGTTGTTTTTGTTTTCGAGGTTCGCTCGATCCTCGCGAGCTCCCTGCGCAGTTGTTCGCGGTAGCCGGGGCGTGTTCGCGGGCGCGCTGACGTCAGCTCGAGGTGCGATGTGCGCCTGTTTGCGAGCAGTCCGAGCAATCTCCCGAACGGTTCCGAAGTTCTCCGAAGTTTTCCGAAAAATAAAACCCACATTGTAACGGTCACAAATATTTTAAATATCGCTGAACTAACCTAACCGAACTTTCATTTTAGTCACAGTAACTAACCTAAGTTACCCTCCCGGCAAGAATGTAAAGAACTAGTATTTATTACGCTGACCAAACCTAACCTAAAATTTTACCTCGGAAAACTTTTGGAACTGTTCGGGTAGTTGTGGCTTTTCATCAAACCAGGGCCGTTTTAGCATTCGGGAATTAGTTTGGGAGGGGGTGAATCCCCGGAGCCAGGGCTTTTCATAAAAATAGGACAAAATTATACGTCGGTTCCTAATGGAATACATTATAGACCTTACACGTTATGCTGTATGCTAAATGTGTTGCAGGTCACATTTACAGTTATGGCGAGTGATGATTTTTTTTTTTAAACTGTGAGGATTCGAATAACTGAGGAAGTAGTCTTGAAAACATGCTCTCCCCACGAACCCTTAGTTTCTCCCGATGGCCCTGCTCGTTACTGATCGCAGTGACGCGAGAATGTTACAACTAATTTATTATTAAAAGCGACGTGAACAGATGACATTTAACTTTATTATGTATTCCAATGCCTACACAGCCACACACACACCAAACTAGAAGAGTAAAACATCATAGGTGTTTAGATACATCACTCGTAGAAAATACAGTCAACCAGAGAGAAAGGACTCGACTGCACAATCGATATTACCGAGATGTGAAATTCACTCTTCTTGACAGAGAACTCTCGACCTTCATCTGGACAAACTACAGGGTAACCCTCCCTACACACGGGGGAAAAATGATATATTCTGTAGTTTTACAAGAGATTCCTTTGAAATCAGTTGCCAAGATATAGTTTGCAATACAATACTATAAGAAAGAGATTGTAACTGCGAACAACACATGGCTGTGGTTATTTTCGCATGTATGAAATAGTTTTTGTCGTGACGTCTAATAAATCGATGAACGCCGGCTGCACGCACGAAAAAGTGTCCCGTTACGCACATTGTCCCGTTACGCTGTGTCCCGTTACGTTTGCGCCGCATCTATCTCTCTTCCACTCGATTGAAACAACCATCGATTTGACTTTTTCGAGGCACATTAAACTTGAAACACTCCCATTCCTTTCCTACTTTTCCTATCATCGTCCTATCCTTAACAGATTGGAAGAAGTTAAATAGCAAACATGTATAAAAGTTATAGTTAAAATAATCTCTTCGTTAAAGTAATAAACATATTTTAATTAATGAGTGCAAATAAAAGTAAATTTATCAATTAAATTATAGATTTCATTTCACTCCTTCTTTGTATCCATACAAAATAGTGATAATTCAATAAAAATGATTCAATTTTATTCATAAAAGTATGCAATAATTTCATCAATGTTTTGTTAAGATGTTGTCACGTTAAACTATCGTCCGTAAACCGACTTTACAGACAACCAATTTTTTTTCGAGATTATTCCGAGTTCATCTTACGAAAATTGGCACATAATTTTATATTATAACCAGCTGCGCCCCGTCAAAAACCGGCCACGTGCTAGTCGGACTCGCGCACCAAGGGTTCCGCCCCACACTATGCAACGCTTAGTTCGAGTCCGACTCACACTTGATCAGATTTTATTATTTGTTGGTATACTATAGAGTTTGACTATAATCACACTAGAATTGACTGTTGCAAAAAATGTTGAAAAAATTCAGTTATCGAAACCACTTGAGGGCAAAAAAAATCTAGCTACTGTTCCACACAGTTAGCTACCCCCGTACCCACTCACCGACTAGGTCGTTAATCCATAAAAAAAAATACTTCTCCGACCAAATGCGGGAGTGGGAAAAAGTAAATAGCAGGGTAATCAAAATTTAAGGCTGCGCGATTAGCAGTGAGATATGAAAAGTAATTCCAAGCCAACAAATGATTTAAATTCTTGAAATTTTTGTTTACAAGGTGCTATCACGCGAACATATACACAACCATGGCATTGAACATGGCACATGAATCATTAAAGGAAATCACAGCTAAAATATGACAAAGTTTAAAAATTATTATTTTTTTACCAAGACAAATTTGTAAAATTATCACGTGCATTATCTCTATGAATAAATAAATGATCCCTCGTCATAGAAGCAAATGAACATACATTAACAACTACGCGAAATATAATTACATTACAATTAAATATGATATTCTTTTAAATATGTAATAACAGTCCTGGCGCGCAGATACGCAAAAAAAAAACAGTTAAAATTCTACAAAGTTAAAACCAAACATTAAGCTAGCCAGAAAAAGAAATTTAAATACAGTTTCTCGCACAAAAAATTTTAGTAATATTCGTACACAGTCCTGCACTATGCTGACAGTTCTGCGATTCAATTTGAGGACGTTCAGGCACAGGTGACGTCAGTGAAGGAGCATTGAAAAAGGCCTAAAGGGCAAACACACGGGTGAGCTACGGCGCAAAGGGCGGGGCAAGGTTTTTAAAAGGCGATCCACTTACATTTAGTCCATGGTTGTCAGCGTGGCGTAGGGCGTACTTACGTTCCGCAGCATGATCCGTCTTCTTCTTACGTCCTCGCACTTCACGATCCTTGATTAGCCTGCCTGAGAGTCGAATCATGGCGAGGTCAACTTAAAAAATAAATAGTGGGTGGAGTCCCTCCGCGCGGAAGAAGTGAAACTACGTAATGTGGAAATGAAAATAGTAAGGGGTAGAAATTGATTTTTAATGAAATCATATTGTTTCTTTAAGACAAAATTGATTAACATTAGCATTGTAAATGTTGTATTTTCGACGATTTTAACGAAGATAGGAAATGGAGATCGATTGGATGATGTCGAACTTGCACTAGAAATATTGAAAACATAGAACTCGTTGCTAACGCTCGCGCTGGCCTGTAACAGGTATACTACGCGCATGCGTTCGAGTGCCACGCATTCACTCTCGCTCTGTATCTTTCTTTTCCCCCTCCCCAGGAGCGTTGAACGTTTAACGCAACAGTGCTTTCATACCACCTCCATGGTAGCGTTAAACGTTTAACGCAACCTTATTGGAAGTCGGATTAGAAGTTTCACTTCAAAAATATATAATTTACATACCATGTACACTATTAAATCCTTCTATTTTATTGTAAAACCATAAATTATTATCTACAACTTTTGTCTGAAACAATTCTTTTATTCGATAAACTATTAGGTACTGCAAGGGATGAAAAATAAAGGGGACGGATGACAAAAAAATTAATAACTCCCCTAGTAATTACAATATTAAGTCCGTTAAAATTGTTTGCAAATCTTATAATTTTTATCTAAAACTTTTGTCTCAAACAATTTTTGATATTACAAACAATTATTGCAAGGGGTTAAAAATATCTGGGTTTGAAATAAAAAAAAAAATAAAACTTCACTACCATGTAAGCTGTCAATTCCATTCTTATTTTTGTTTAACTTTCTAAATCTAAATATATATAACTCAAAGGTGACTGACTGACATAGTGATCTATCAACGCACAGCCCAAACCACTGGACGGATCGGGCTGAAATTTGGCATGCAGGTAGATGTTATGACGTAGGCATCCACTAAGAAAGGATTTTGATTAATTCTACCCCCAAGGGGATAAAATAGGGGATGAAAGTTTGTATGAAACTTTGTCAATTTTAAACCGATCGGGCTGAGACTTTGCATGCATAAAGCTACTATGACGTAGGCATCCCCTAAGAAATGATTTTGAGATGCAGGCTATATAAGATTAGTAACTTTTCAGTTTAAAATATACGAATTTCTGTATGCTAGCGTCATTTACATTGAGTAATTTTTTTTGAGAGAACTTTAAATTAACCATTTTTATGCATAGTGCATAGATAATATATCTAGCGGATTATATTTGACGACTAGCTTTTGCCCACGGCTTCGCATGCGCTAAGAAGTATTATTATTAATTAGGTATAGTTTTTGCAGCTTTACTTTTGTTTAGCGTATGTAAATAATTAGGATTATTTTTTTTAATTTTTGGTACACCCGATTGACTTGAAATTTAGCATAGTTACTCATTTTGTGATGTAGACGCTCACTAAGAACGGATTCTGCGGAAATCCGATCCCAAGGGGAGTTTCGGGGGCGTAATATATCAAAATTTCCAGTTTTTGGTAGGAAATCACCATGGCAACGCCTGTTGCTTTGTTGATGCTTCATTCGTCTCTATGGCAACGACTATTTCATTGTTAGTGCAGTCCTCATCACCGTTGAAATTTTGCGGGTACTTTAAATATCAAAAATTGCTTCTTTTTTCAAGTATATATATTTTACAGACTTGAAACTTCACAGTAATATTCCTTATGTTACTCAGGATGACATTTTCCGAAAATTAGATCCCATGGGTGGTTAAAACCAGGCAACAGTGGGTACTTTGTCTGCATGAGAACAGGATTTTGCATTGTACATGCCTTCTGCGTCTCCATGGCAACGGGCATCGTGCGGCAGTGGCGTACCCACAAGGAGGGGCATGTATAATGAGCGGCGCAAGAGTGATCTGCCTGTAGACTGCCGTAGCGAAGTACGGGTACATCAGTTGTACGTTGCGTGCACGAGTCGGGAAACCATCGGTGCTATTCATTTTCTCTCCGGTACATTATACAGCATTGTAATAAATTTTCATTGATTTTTTTTATTTACCATTACTGTAAATGGGAGATGTGGCTTAATTTATTTCCATTAGTATAGCCGTGCGAAGCCGGGTCGGGCAGCTAGTATTGTATAAAACTTTTGTTAAAATACATTTTTATCAAATCAACTATTACTAAAATGAATGTAAATAATATTTGAAAGTATACTATCAAATTCAATTAATTTATTGTATAAATCCTAAACGATATCTAAATGTTTAGCTGAAACAATTATTGATGAAACGAATTATTACCATAAAAACAGGGGTTGGAACTAAAAACCAAATTCAAAACTTTCTTAGTATCAAATCCGTTCGAATTTATTTTAAACCATCTTATTATTATCTTAAACCTGGTGCAAAGCAAATTTTACATGACCACGTTATTAGTGCCAGGGATGAAAAACAGTTTTTGAAGGTCTAAAAAATTGAATAATTACCTTAGTTGGCATAACATGTAATTCGTTCTAATCTATTTAATGATGGATGCATTGAGTTAAAGAATTCATAGTATTTTCTCTGCAGAGAAAGTGAGGAAATGTTTAATCGATCATTTTATAATATAGGATAACATAAATATAATAAGTACATTACATTCTTAAATTGTTCCAGAATATTATAGAAGTTTCCAAAATATTTTCAAAAATATTTTTTTCCTAATCTAACTATGACTGAATGTTGTGCCGAGAGAGATTTTTTTTCCTGGATGAAGGTATTTAGTTTGCAAAAACGGGTTAAAACGAACCCCTATATCCAATTTTAGACAGACGCTTTTGAATGAGGTTTTAGTGACGTTGATAACCCCACAGTAACAGCAAGTTTTTCCGGGATATAAAGTAGCCTAAGCGTTAATACAGCGTGAAGAAGTAATAAATATATTCACAAACTTCCGCAAACCCTAGGCAAGACGTGATGGGCGCACCAAACGATAGCGCGTTTAAAATTCAAGGCAACGCCATCTATTGACTAAGTTCAGAACTAAACTGTTATTAGCGCCGTTAGTTCGCTAGCCACCACGAGCTCTACTAAGCGAAGGATAGGAAGTTGCCAGAATTTACTGTGTGTATGATCGTGTTCCCGACATAGAGAAATGACAAACACTCACTGTTTGTATATCCCTATAATTTTCTGTTATAAAAATGAATTTACCATTTTTTCCACCATTATGGATGGAATTTCATAGAAATATACTGTCTATGTGTTAATAAAGGTTATGGACTGGCTGTATACCAAATCGCATCCAAATCCGTTCAGCAATTCGGGTGTTATTGAGTAACAAACGTACACACAAACTTTCGTATTTATAATATTAGTGTGATTTATGTTTAATTCCAGCGAAATTTTTTAAAACCATGGTAAAGATAATCAAATAATCAACAAATTTTATTTTGTGGTATTATGCTTATGATGCGTGCAGTTAATACAGGAAAGCTATTCCGTGATTGGTTCACAAATAACTTTAACTACTGAAGGTCATGGGAAAACACAAAGCATAAATGCCCCGGTAAGAATCCGAACCCAGTATTACTGCAAACACTTTATTGTAGTGATACAGTTGTTTTTCATGTAAATGCAGTCTATATATCAAATTAATATTTCTGTTCCATTTACAAAAAAAAATACAGTGTCCTTTCTGTGTCATTCCACTTGTCTCAAATTTGACAGTTCTCAATTGTCTACGTTGTCATGTCAACATTGTTTGTAAACACGCTGTTAAAACATTTTAATTATATAATTATGATTAAAGTTGGTATAAATTATAAAGATATATTCGTAGATTTTCAACTATCTTTGTAAATTCAGGGTGGTGACTCCACCTACTTTGAAAATGAATCCAAAATATAAGTCTTGGTAAACATTTTTGAACTGGTGGATTTGACAGAAAAAATTCTCTTTCTCCTTCTAAAGCTATGCCACACAGGGTGCTATGTTCGCTACGCGAGTAAAATATAGTCAGCTGCATCTCAGGTGTTGCTGGCCACACAAAGATGTGTTCGCTTTGTTTACTTTGTTGGCAACGTCACCAGGTATTTTGTTCTTGGCCATTTTTCTAAAACGTCTCTGAAATCGCGCATGCACAGATAAACAAAAACTTCAGTTTTTTGCGTGGAATTGTTCAGTACTTCTGCGTTTACTTTTTATGAAGTTTAATTTCTGTCAGTGTTATTCTTTAAATTGTCAAGTCGACGGAAAACGTTAATTAAAAGATTACGAAAATATACATGTTTATCGAAAAAAATCGATGGAAGAGGGCAATGCAGGACAATGCTTGTGATTTGATTCCAAGGGAATGCTATCAAACTGAGTTGAATTCATCATGAAATAATCCACAAATTTAGTTTCATCCTCACTAGCAACTGCTTTATCAAATGAAATTCTTCAAATTATTTTCTTTTTTATATTAGATTCATGAACCCATTAATTTTTCGTTCACAAACTGTGAGAGCCAGCAGAATATTATCATCGCCGGAATCATCACTCGAATCCCACGGCATGCGTCTCTCCGACTATCCTGTCTGGCTACCTGGCGCAGCGAACATAGCGAACATCGCGAACATAGCGAACATCGCGAACATAGCGTCGCTGTCTTTGTGGCCTCGGCTTAAGTGTGAGCTTTATCTGTTTACGACGAGACACAAAACTTGAAGGATTCTGCGAAGATCCAGTTATCTAAAAATTTCCGAAGAACTTTCTGTTTACGTTAGGTGAGTTAAAAGTATGTTGATTTACTGTCTTTTCTAACAGTGTAACTTCACGTGGTTGTGAGCGTTCATAAAATAGTCATCATTTGATGCTTTGCAAGCGATATTTGTGAAAATGGGTTTCCACTGGTATTACACTTCAAAATGACCGAATTTGAGCCAAGTTTCATCACGCAGACCAATCGCTCCTCACAAAGTTCGCAAGATTTGGAGGCCACTGTCAGAATTTGCTGGGTTTGTGGGGTTTTTGAAAGAAAATTCTCCCAAGTTTCGCTCAACATCGCAGTCGCCATTTTCAAGGCAGCAACTGCATTGTCAACCAAAAAGTAAGATAAAATCTTAACTACTTCTTGGCGTCCGTGGAAATGACGGCGTGCCAGACCCATCGTCCTTGAAGATGGCTGCAGCAAGGCATGCCGAAACATTACCTTCACATCCATGGCCGCAGCCTCGACACGGAAGCCAAGAACTTTGGCGAAGAAAGCGTGTTATCTACACAAATACAAATATAAATGTTCGTTAAAAATCTTAAATCTCTGAAAGTTCTTCACCAATTGATTTTAAATATTGAAAAAACGTTTTTGTCACACCTATGACAGGAAAAGATACATAAAAATTTAGATATGTAAACAAATTTATAAACAAATATTTGTGTGTTCGTCTTCTGTTTTCAAAAGATAAAGATACAAAATAGGAAGATATAGACGTAGAGAGATAGAAATTGGGAGATTTACAGATGCATAAATAGCTGAATATTTAGAGAGATGGATTGAGATATAGATAGAAATATATATATTTACATAAAGGAATTGAGTGATATGGAGAGATATGGATGGTGATCTATAGAGGGATAGAGGTGTATTGAGAGATAGAAAGATTATATATAAAGAAATATAGTGAAAATTATAGAGGGATATGTGTATAGAGAGATAGAGAGAGATGCTTTGTATATGTGCACATACTTAAATCAAATTACGAAAAAATTGAAAGAGGCATAGCAACGCATGCCGAGCATTAGCTAGTATGGAGATAAAACCTTGTATCTTTAAATAATTATGAAACTTTAAATCCAAAATTACCTTTATATCATTACAAAAAACAAAAATCATTCATGATATGTTCAGTTTATCATTAAAACAGTGATATAACACTGGGGTTGCATTGAGGAGGCCTTGGGTTTCAATCTTCGAATCAGCTTTCTGAAATTACTGCAGGCAAACACAGTGATGGTCCTGAAATCCCAATCTTCTCAAAAGTATGTTCATGTCCAAGAAATGTCTTTGGTGTCACCGCTTCAGCTTAATGTAATGCAATGTTAATTTGCCTTTGTCCAATGTATGATAATCCTGAGAGTCATTAAAATCCTCCCGTAACATACCAATACTAAGTTGATCTCCGTGTGTGTTTATCTTCATTGTGCGCTTATTTGGTTTAGTTATTCATGTGCAAGACTGAAGATACAATATATAAGTAGCTTAGGGCGTGTAATGTAGTTATGCGTTAACCGACATATAAATTACACGGAGAAAAAAAAATTGTGTGCCACGAAACATAAAGTTATAAAGAAAACTCTAAAAAACGTTTTGCATCACACTATAAATACAAAACCCATGCTATTTTATTGAAATCATAAGTAATTGACAGTCTAACTTACTTTGACGTATCTAGGAAACTTATGATCACATTTTAATAGCATACGTGACAGAGCGAAAGATTAAATTTCATAAAGGAAAATAGGTTTAATTTATCAATTTTCGAAGGCTGTGCTTGCAAAAACAGCTACTTTATTCATAGTCTTAACTTTACGTGTCAATGCATTAGAAAACCTCAGGTGGTGTGATTGGACTTCAGTGAGTATTAGAATCAAACATAAATATAGTGCTTAAGTGATCATATCAGAGGCCTCTAGTACACCGTGAATACTGAGAAGCGTGGATAATTTATTCCACACTTTGTAAACTTGAGGTACGGTAAATCATTTTCCTGTCTACATCGGTTATTACATTCATACTTCACATCAGGTACGAAGTTATTCTATTTTTACAAAAAAAAATATTTCATTTAAGTCGGAAAAGTTACGATCGCACGCACATACTTCAAAATACAATATTTAATTTCAATGTTCACTGCTAAAATGAGGGAAAATAATGAAAAAAAAATTAAACATTTCTGTAGAAATGTTTGAATACGTTTACAATAAAAAGTATTGAACTACAAAAAAAAAAAAAAAAAACCTTATTTTTCTTGATGTCGCAAACACGTGTACTACGATTACACCTTGTTTTATTGCGCGCTAACAGCAACATACGAGACAGTCATGAGTTGATTTACTGAGCAATAACAGAAGCTCTTCCCGCGCACCGCGTGTGCGCAGTAACGGGCTCAGCTAAGATAAATATGACGTCTTCCTTCTGCACGATACAACACGAATGAAAAGGCAATAGTGGCGGTCTCCTCGTAAGGCGGAAGAACAAGCCTGTGTAAATTTTGGGTTCTCGTTGCACAGATTTGCACAGAGACTTAAGGCTAGGAATCATACGCTAAGATGATTTTTGACGTGACAACGTCTAATAAATCGATGAACGCCGGCTGCACGCACGAAAAAGGATGACTCATTGCCCTGTTACGCACATTGTCCCGTTACGCTCATTGTACGCTTGCGCCGCATCTATCTCTCTTCCACTCGATTGGAACAACCATCGATTTAACTTTTTCGAGGCACATTAAACTTTAAACACTCCCATTCGTTTCCTACTTTTCCTATCATCGTCCTATCCTTAACAGAATAACACAGATTGGAAGAAGTTAAATAGCAAACATGTATAAAAGTTATAGTTAAAATAATCTCTTCGTTAAAGTAATAAACATATTTGAATTAATGGGTGCAAATAAAAGTAAATTTATCAATTTAATTGTAGATTTCATTTCACTCCTTCTTTGTATCCATACAAAATAGTGATAATTCAATAAAAATTATTCAATTTTATTCATAAAAGTATGCAATCATTTCATCAATGTTTTGTTATGACGTTGTCACGTTAAACTATCGTCCGTAAACCGACTTCACAGACAACCAATTTTTTTAAATTTCTCTACATAACTGTAATCCCAATCTTCTCAAAAGTATGTTCATGTCCAAGAAATGTCTTTGGTGTCACCGCTTCAGCTTAATGTAATGCAATGTTAATTTGCCTTTGTCCAATGTATGATAATCCTGAGAGTCATTAAAATCCTCCCGTAACATACCAATACTAAGTTGATCTGTACTGAACTGTAAGTAAGCCTTTCTATTTATATAAATTTAACATTAAAACTCTCTAGAACTGGTTTTTCTGTCACGAATATTTTCAACAGATGTTAACAAAGTTATATATTATGGGTGAAAAAAGTCACGCAAGTGATAGTTTGGTTTTTTGTTTTCAGAAGTGCTCTTGTTGCGGAATTGTTAATACAGATGGCGGCGAAGCCAAGAAAGATATACATACATGCATACACAATACATTTTTCATACACGAGCTGCAATACCAATGCACGGATACAGTACAGAGTGACACCAGAGCATCAGGATACGACAGTAAGATAGATAGAAGTGTAGGGAAAATTAGGTCAAAAAACCTACAAACGAATAGAATTTAAAACAATGAAACGAAGACTACAAACAGTAAAGTTAGAATAGTAATTACGAACACTTGCGCGACATTTTACAATAATTCAATTACATTCAGTATATATCTGTTGAAAATATTTGTGACAGAATAACAAATGTCAGAAAGCTATAGTGTTCAAATGACAGAACTAGCGCTTAATAAATAGTAATGACAAGAAAATAAAATATCAAAATGAAGTGGGGGACCCAGCCTTAAAGCGAAATTACTCCCAGTACCTGTAACTAAGAGCAAACCAGCTTAGGTCCAAATTTGATTAAATTGATTTTTATTGGCAATGTTTTCTTAGAAGTTCGTTTTCTTTCAAGCTATACCATCATAACCCACTCTTTTTTTAAAACATTTAGCGAAATAAATAAGATCCTAATTTCAAAGTTTTAGTTTAGCCATACAAATGTAAGTCCAGTAAAAATTTAATGTAACTGTACCTGTTGGAAAAAGTACCTCATTTAGAAGAAATTAATCATTCGTTGCTTCTTGCTGGCCACACGCATATAGAGGTATATAGTTGAAGTGACGGTTCACAAGCAGTGTAGCGCTGTAGCGAACCCCTTCCACTAGCAGTCAACTCTGCCGCTCTAGCGGGCGGCCAATAGGCACCTGTGCCGCCCACCAGTAGACTCAGCACCAGACACTCCTTCACACCGGTCGCCTGGTCGAGTCCACCGAGGTCGCGATGGAGGGCGTTCCATCTGTCGGCTCCAATGTGGAGCAGTCTGTACCCAGTCCCGCAGTATGGGATATGAGCTGCGAGGAGTACAGCGATAAAATCAAAAGGAGTGAAGCTTGGAAGGAAGTCTTGTAACAACGGATAAACCCACACTTTTCCTCGACTGGGTTTCCTCTTTTTCTTCTTCTTTTTTTCCTTTCCCCCCCCCCGATTTTCATCTTGCAAAAGAGCAAGCACAGGAAGTTTTCCTGCTTCGTTGGGTTCTAACATCGTACTGATCTCCCGCTGAGAAGAGAAGTTGATTCCACAAGTTACCTGGTGTGAAACCGGCCCCAAAAAGTGTCTTCAAACGGCAGTCAACTAGTTGAGAGTCAACCAGGCAACTTGGTTGAATCAACCAAACCGCCTCGTCTGAAATGGGCCTTAGTCTCGTTTGGTTGTGAGCTGAAGACATCGCCATGGGCTGTATGTGAGCTCCTAACCACTCGCCGACTCGCTTAAGTGCACCAGGATTTTCGGGTAGCGACAGTTACATGGTGTGTGCTATTCCATTAGATGCGATGATTCTGCAAGGCGAACAACTCCTAGTAAAAAAAAAAAAACCTTTCCTTCTGGCAATTTAACGGTCTGCGCATACGTATTCGCTGCCTCATTCCAACCAACTAAAAAAAGGAAAGAAACGAAAGTGTTGTCTACCGCAGCAGGAATGTGTTAGTACGAGAAACTCTGTCTCTTGTGAACGAGTCTTACCAGGGAACATCACGTACTCACGGTTAGTGTCTGTTACGTAAATATTACTCAAGTTTTTCACTCTTGGCTTTTTTGATGTGTGACATTTTAGCTCTCGGTGCACGCCATTTGGTGGGAGTAGTTTCGTGAACGGGACGGAAATGTGTAACAGGAAGCAGGGAGAAGCGCATGGTGCGACCTATGGTCGGCGCTTGTGCTGCAGCGGTCAGAGAGAGCAAACATTTCCATGGCGTTTGACAAGAGAAAGAGAGAGAAATGGAGAAAAAGTAAGAAGACACAGCTGTTTACCTTTCGTTCCGATAACGGTAGTCTTTAACAGTGCGACGCATTGCCGCGTGACTTTTATAATACGTTATAAATACTTTGTGAAATTCAGAAATTTTGCAAGTACTATGTATCTCGTAAAATATGGGCTGTGTTAATACACAGTTTTGCTTACGAACTCATTCCTGGAAGTTATTTGCATAAATTGAGTATTAATAAATAAGCTCTCTTATCGATATAATAATGGAGTTATAATATTTGAGTTTCATTCCTTTTAACGCCGTGTTAGTTAACACTTTGAAATTTTATTCTCGTTACCGAGGTTAGATCACTGGCGAGTACTGAAAGACTAGTTACGTTTCTTCTTCTCGTAGAAGGTAAGTTTCCTCACTTCTAGGCGATCGTAGCTTAAATAAAAAAAAGTTGGTTACGTTAGATCAGCGGCATTTCAAATAAGCACTCTAAAATAATTTTTTTTTTTTTTAAATTCCGACCGCAATGTAGCACGAGTGAGCGATGTTGTTCGGAATTGTTCGGTACTTATCGAGGGGGTCAGTGAACCGGAGGCAGCATGTCTTCCACTGCAAACCGCGCCGCAGAACGCACGACGCGCTGGCGTATTTGACGTTTCCCGGGCCCCGTGAGCGCTCTGGGAGTCCCGGTCACGCGCTGCTCGACCAGTGACGGCGACCCGCCGGCGAGCAAGGCTTCGCCCCCGTTCGCGACCTGCAGCCGGCAAGACGGCCAGAAAAATTTCATCCGTCTTCCGTCAAGAGTATGAAGTAACCGACATGGATTGCCAGACCGAGTATTACTTTATTAAAGCAGTTTTCGTCGGTGAAATAATTTCCGTGAACAACACAGACGGAAGAGCACGGTTGTCGCGGAGGTCGCGACTTCGGGGCGTCGCAGACGGCGCTGTGACGTCCTCGCGGGACGCAGCAGCCGACGGCCAGGCGGCCGCGGGCCAATCAGCGGCCTCGCACGCGCTCGGCGTGCATCCAGGGCTCCGGCAGGGAAGTGGCACCGAACACGGGCAACCTCCTTTTCACAGACGAGAGAGCCAAAACCCGAAGTTCCCCGAAGTTCATGTTTTTTTTTTTTTTACGTATCTTCAATGTAGCTATCATAACCAAATCAACCATCCACAATATTTTTAAGTATTTATAATGTAGCTAACCTAACCTAGTTGACCATTAGTATCCTTTTATAAACACCGTCATATTTATTTACAATGAACAAAAAAAAAATAATACCCGAAGATAACACGATCGTTCGTTTGACTCTCTCGTCTGTGAAAAGAAGGCTGCCCACCGAACATAGCACGGGGTACCAGCCGCCATTTTTGTTGGAAACACTAGCAGCCTCATAGAACTGCCACGGAATAGTCACGATTGCGCGCCTGGGTCATGCATAGTTGTGTTACTCTGCGAAGGGAAATAAAATCCCAAGGAATCATTTGTGCCGTATTTAGAAACAGGTGTTTCAGGCTGCGTCTGAATTGAAGTACACGTCTAAGTACTTGCAAACTCTCATAGGCTACTACTTCACTTGCAATTGTTATTTACTGGAACAGTTAGACCAGATATAATTACCAGCGTATATAAGGGGTACAAACAAGCTGAACATGTTGAAATTTATTTATTCATTAATAAATTCTATCCAGCGTAACAATTTAGTCTGATAACAGTAAATTTATACTCTATTTATAGCAATATACAAAAGTGTTTCTCTTTCGTAAGTTGTGGTCTTTGTAGGTATGTGTAGATATTTTATATAAATATGTTAAACCGTAATTTTTTCCCAGTTAATATGTTAACCTTGCTGAAATACAATGTACAAGTTGTTTAACGAGTCTTTTATTGTTGTAGTGTTCAATCAAAAATTACTTACAAAACGCAAAAGGGTTTTTAAAATGACGAAAGCGGGAAGTAGGCGAGAAGTGCACAGACTGGTTTTTACTGCCAATCCTGTGTACTTAACTTCCAGCTCAAACAGTCCTCGTGATGTTACTTCCGGGCACAAGTACACACGGGTACGAGCCTGAACTCGCGGCCTTAGCTTGAAGAGGGCGCAACCAAGGGAGAAGGTATCGGTTAGCTTGAAAGTGAGCCAGAGTTAAAAATAAAATAAAAAATTGATTGTCTGTAAAGTCGGTTTACGGACGATAGTTAAACGTGACAACGTCATAACAAAACATTGATAAAATGATTGCATACTTTTATGAATAAAATTGAATCATTTTTTTATTGAATTATCACTATTTTGTATGGATACAAAGAAGGAGTGAAATGAAATCTATAATTTAATTGATAAATTTACTTTTATTTGCACTCATTAATTCAAATATGTTTATTACTTTAACCAAGAGATTATTTTAACTATAACTTTTATACATGTTTGCTATTTAACTTCTTCCAATCTGTGTTATTCTGTTAAGGATAGGACGATGATGGGAAAATTAGGAAACGAATGGGAGTGTTTCAAGTTTAATGTGCCTCGAAACAGTCAAATGGATGGTTGTTCCAATCGAGTGGAAGAGAGATAGATGCGGCGCAAGCGTACAATTGCGTAACGGGACAATGTGCGTAACGGGACACTTTTTTCGTGCGTGCAGCCGGCGTACATCGATTTATTAGACGTTGTCACGTCAAAAAAATGGCGAGTGCAGAGTGAGACAAATTTCATTGACATGTACCTGTTACCCGGACATTAATGTGTGTGAGCCCCTGCTGAATGTGATACTGTCCCGCCGCGCACGGAGCGCGCGGGTCACTCGAGTGGCTCGGCCGCTGCTTCGTCGAGGTCGGGGAACTTCGGCAATCCTCGGCAATCCTCGGAACTCCCGCCCGGTGGTGGGAAGCGGTAACGGTTCTTAGCGATGTCTGGATGTTTCGACGAAGGTATCGAACCCGTCTGAAGGAGTTTATAAACCCCTCCTCCAGGAGAATGAGTCCAGCGGACGACGCCGAAGACCGCCACTCTGCCGGAACACCTCGCGAGCTACACAGTCAACAAGCAGCCCGCCGCCGCCGCCGCTCCAACGATGACGTCAGCAGAAGATTGACTTAGACTCCGGTGAGCCTCGTCGACTACACTTTGCTTGAGTTGAAGTAATAGACTGGTCGCCGATAGCTGCAGAAAAGACTAAGTAGTTTGCAGACTGTGGCAGTAAGGAGTAACGAGTGGTACGTTTACTAGATTTAAGCGCTCATGAAACTACTTACGTGTTTGGCGTCATGAAATGTAGTTGAAAACACAATTTGCGTATATATTTATCACGCTCGACATTATTTAAAAGAAGTCTGTTTTTTTGTTTCGTGTCCGAATTTCGTATTATAAGTGTGTTTGCAACATGAGAACAACAAATGAATGTGCTCGTTACCAAGGTTAGATGTCAACACATTATTGGCGTGCAATGAAAAACTCGCTCCCATAGTATTTCTATATTTAATTTCTTCAGTGTTTGGAGAAATAATGTGTAACAAGGGTTCATGAGTAGAAAAGAGGCCATTATTTTGAAATATTGGTACACGTGTTTGTCGTTTATTGACAATGTTTTATGATTTTTTTTTTACTAAATCAACCCCTTGGATTATGAACAAGGTGGGCTTAAGACAACCTTTCCTCAAGACTGCACGCCGATACGTTGAAAACTTTGCCTACTTACGAAATAACTCGTTTTCTCATTGCTTACAAATCGGATCTAGCGGGGAAAAAAAAAAAAAATTCAGTATGGTTTGGAAGATCTGGCAACTGTGGCCGTGTGTCTGAATTCCATCGAAGTGTACACTTGTAGGCACTTCCCCCCCCCCCCCCCCCGAAAATGCTATCGCGAGAACTGTCCGAGTCGAAAGTGGAAATATACTTCAGGCACGCGAGTTAACGAATGTGTTTCCTTCTCACGTACTTGGAGGGAGGTAGAGAAAAATAGCACGGAACCGAGCGCCTGAGAAAACACAGCCTTGCGAGATGAACGGAAGATAGGTAAAAAAAAAAGATGCCTGGAAGAACGCGGGAGCGAACGAGCGAACCGGGACTCGGCGGCGAAATGTCAGGGCCGACGCGATCGGCAGCTCGTCCGGATCTCGACAGGCGGCCGGGGAAACGAGCACCCTTGTTGTCTTGTTGTCCCGCCACGCTACTGCTGGGAAGCCTAAGATGTACATCAAGCTCTGTCCCTGCCCGAACACGCCCCGAATATTCACCTTCGGCCAACCTCGGGTTTACATATATATGTATATATATTAATATATATATGTATATTCACTGTTTATTGACATGACAACGTCTAATAAATCGATGAACGCCGGCTGCACGCACGAAAAAGGATGACTCATGGTCCCGTTACGCACATTGTCCCGTTGCGCTGTGTCCCGTTACGCTCATTGTACGCTTGCGCCGCATCTATCTCTCTTTCACTCGATTGGAACAACCATCGATTTGACTTTTTCGAGACACGTTAAACTTGAAACACTCCCATTCGTTTCCTACTTTTCCTATCATCGTCCTATCCTTAACAGAATAACACAGATTGGAAGAAGTTAAATAGCAAACATATATAAAAGTTATAGTTAAAATAATCTCTTCGTTAAAGTAATAAACATATTTGAATAAATGAGTGCAAATAAAAGTATATTTATCAATTAAATTGTAGATATCATTTTCACTCCTTCTTTGTATTTAACAAAATAGTGATAATTCAATAAAAATGATTCAATTTTATTCATAAAAGTATGCAATCATTTCATAAATGTTTTGTTATGACGTCACTTTAAACTATCGTCCGTAAACCGACTTTACAGACAACCATTTTTTTAAATGTATCTATACTAACCATACTAACCGTCCATAGTGTTTTAAAGTGTTTTAATGTAGTTACCTAACCAACCACTTTTAATATTTGAATTCATTTTTCCCGCGCAAAAATAAAACAAATCCCGAGGTTGGCCGAAGGTGAACATTCGGGCGTGTTCGGGCAGGGACAGAACTTGAGGGACATCTTAGGCTTCTCCGCTGCTGCTAGCCGCGCGATTATTCTCGCCGACGCTCGCCGACGCGTCCGAATAAGACCCCGGGGTCGATCGGTCGATCGATCGATCGAAGCGCCAACGCTCCTTTCGCGATTCACGTGGCACGCGATATCGCCCACCGCCGAGGGCACTGTTACGTACTCGCACTTCACTTCGCGGAAATGAATTTTCTGTGCTTCCTTCGGAAACCAGTTGACAAGAAATAGTTCGCAAAACGTTTCAAGAAATATATATTGTAACTGCGTGCAGCACACGACTACCGATTATTTTTCGCATAAACAAAATACGTCTCTCAAAATAATGCTGAACAATCATAACGAAATTGGCGCATAATTTTATATTTAATTGATTTTTCATTCAGGCATAATTTTTTTGTAACCATCGGGGAAAAAAAACAATAGAATATTTAATCAATTGACTTATTTTGGTATTTTGTGCTCAATCATGTGCGTAGTGAATACTCTAAAGAAAAAAAACTATTCTTAATTCTAGGGTGATCTAGACATTTTTTTAGTACAAATCATAAAACACTATCTAAAAGACAAACAACGTATCAATTAATAAAAAAAGAATATTTTTGCAAAACTCTGTTCCCCCGGAGAAACCCCCGGAATGGCCACCGCATGGGGAGCACAAGAAAAGAAACGGGCTCCCCATTTGGAAGCCACCTGGAAGGTTTTTTTCTGTTCTACCCACCGTTTCTTTGGTAGCCTGACTTGTTACAAGGGATTGCATTCCTACCAGAGAAAATGCCACCAATATGTCTGGGCAATCCGCCTTGGAGGAGCCGGGGCGCGAACCCGGGTCCTACAAGTCATAAGGCAGGCGCTCTACCCCAGAACCAGAGTGGTAGAGCGGATACTTGCAGTCTTCTTAACACTGACATGATGTTATTCTACGAGTTTATTGTAGTTTTGTGTGTCATTAACACGTGCAGTAACATCTAACCTCGGTAACGAACAAATTTATGTCATCTTATGTTGTTCGTTCAGCATGAATTATGTAATTTCATAACAGTGAAATATAATTTGTATTACTATTCTGTCAATTTTTTAGTTGATTTCCTGCAAACAAACTTACAGTTCCGCTGTACAATAATTATATAGAAATATAGACTAGTAAAAACATCTGTAAGAGGTTGCACTGTCGATGAAAAATTATCTTGAAATAAATGTTAGATATTGAAAGAGTGTGTTTAGTTAAAATATGTGTGTGCTTACAAGCGTAAAGTTGTTGTATAGGAAACATTTTTATTTATTTGGCCACAGAAAAGTTAACTTTTTAATATTTTTTTGGTTGTCTTTTGTTTTACCGTGCTTAACTTGCGCAGCTAATACTTGAAAGCTATTCAAAAAACTGTTTGTAAATAACTAAATATTGGAGGTACTGGGGCAACACGAAGCATAAATGGAAACACTATTTTGTAGTGATAAAGTTATTTTCATGTAAATGTACAAATTAACAAATAGCGCTATGGAAATTAACATGAATATTTCTATTCCATTAAAAAAAAATTGGTTGTCTGTAAAGTCGGTTTACGGACGATAGTTTAACGTGACAACGACATAACAAAACATTGATGAAATGATTGCATACTTTTATGAATAAAATTTAATCATTTTTATTTTAACAATAAAAGAATACATACTTGAAATTATACTAGTAATCAGATTTTTAAAATGCCGAAATTGTTGTTGTAATAAGCAATGAAAACCACATTAACTTTTCACTTCACTTTATAAACAGTCGACGTAACAGTTCACGTGTAGATGATTTGTAATTAATTTTAAAAACTGGTGTTTAGCTATAAAGTTTAAATATAATTATGAACAAGTTTTCATATAAATAAACTGTAATCAAATATCTAATATATGACTGCACTCGCACACAGATGCTACTTTTTTTTAATAATAAAAGAATAAATACAGCGTAACGGGACAACGTGCTTAACGGAACACAGCGTAACAGAAAAATGTGCGTAACGGATCACTTTTTCGTGCGTGCAGCCGGCGTTCATCGATTTATTAGACGTTTTCACGTCAAAAATATGTGTCGCTTCGTTTAATGATATCTCGTTTCATATTGTTACGAACGCGAGAGACCAGACCTCGATGCCAGGTTTGGAGCTGGCTGGCGGCCCCGCACGGTCACTGTCACGCGCCGTGTCACGTGCGGTCCACTGACGTAAGGCATGCCACGCGTGCCTGACCGGATCACAAGGGTCGTCGCTAAACCCCTCCCCCTCTGCTTGTCCTTCCTCTGCGCTTTTATCTATCGCTTAATGGCTTTGGGAAATTCGCGGACCACCGCACGTAGTAGCGAGAATTAACGCCGCCCTTCTGGACTGTTCGGGCGTCGGGTCGGCCCAGGATGACGCGACTCGTCACGGCCGCTCTCTTTGGTTCGAGAAGGGCACCTAAAGTACTCAAGCAGCGACGCCGGCCTCAGCGGCAGTTTCTAGCGGATTCCGAGCGAAGGGAAGTGCGAAATCGGCGAAAAGGGCGAGAGACACCCCCCTCCCCCCCCTGAGAGTGACGCGACGCGGAGTTTGCCTGGATCGTGAGAGTGCGGCTGAGTGGCGCGAGACTGTGTGTGTGGACAGGCACGAGGTAAGGGGCGAACCACTGTTGAGCTTAACGCCAGTGAGGATTATGAACTGCGGAACTTGACAGACATTGAGTGACTTGAGATAAAACACATTTAAGTGCCAGTGATTTGTGATCGAACATTTTGAAGTACCATTATTTATTTTTAATGTAAATATTAGTGCTAAATACAACTGTAAAATATATAATCGGGCTATCCTTTACGAACCCTGTTCTCCCCACATTATAAATCGTAACCATATTACCTCTTCAGATACCAAAAACTGAAGAATAAAAAAATTACTTATAGTAATAAAACATCTGCGTGTACTTATAAACAAAATGATTACTCGTTTCGGTAAAAATTTCACTTTAAAAATAAAACAGCTTACGTATGATTATCAGTTCTGAAAAGCCACTCTATGTCGAACGTCAACGGCAACGCGCTCCTGTGGATGCTATCATCATCCTCGAAACGAATTCCACCGAAACGTGTTATAGTTTTTTTAATACGTGAAAACGTGATAAGCGCTTATAACATGTGCTTTTGCAGCCATTGGTGCTTCCCAAACTGTATACGTATAGCGTGCAAAATATATTCTGTTCGGTAGTTTGCGTTAGTCACACTGCATTGGTGCCAGCATCAGGTTTTCTTATTTAAGGGCCGGTCTCATACACCATATTAATTTTCAATTTTTTTTATTAATTATTTTCATGTAAGGGCTATTTCTACAATTTTAACTCGACACCAACCTTGCATTTTTTGTTCTGTCACAAATATTTTTGATAGATGTTCACTTAATGTAATAATTAAATGGGTGTAAAAAGTCGTGCAAGTATTCGTAATTATTATCACAATCACGAATTTTAACATTAATTTTATAACACTAAGTGACCATATGTTGAAATAAATGTGTCATGCCAACAAATGCAAAGAAGGCCTCTAGTTAAAATGGTAGAAATATCCCTTAATTAAAAAAATGAAAAATCAACATGGCGTGTGTGACCGACCCTTAAAATAATGTTGGATTTTCCAGTTTCCGAATTGACTCATGTGCATTACCGGGTTCATGCGGGGAGTTATTCTTACTACGTTCTTTGAATGGTGTTTCGTTAAATAAGTATTCATAATTTTAGAGAATCACTATACGAACGCATGATTTTACTGTATATAAGTTTAACATTCTCGACGTAGTTTCCGCATTCGCCGCTAGAATTCGTCGACGGAGCATTTGATTAGTAGAACAAAATTTTAAACTATATTATGAAACTACTGGAATAAAAGAGAAAACGACTTGAACAAATACTAAATCCCGGCTTTGGAACTGATTTTTTGACAAATAATTTTCTTAAAATACTGATCACCTTGTTAAAGTTCATACACAGTTAATACTATAAAGTTTCCCTTTGACTTTGTGAACTTTGGGACAGCGCCGTGGTTACATATTTACGTTCAATGCAACTTCCGTGGTTTTTTCCCTCGCCATATATGCCAAGTTTCAGCAAGCATACTATGGCCGCGGACAGTCACCGATACTGAACCCTAACATTTTCAAGAACAAGGCTCCGTTAATAGTTTTGACATTTTCAAACAGGAAGATCGAATAAATTCCAACATCATCGACTTTATGGTCGAGATATCGACGAGGGGAAATATTCCAACAAACACTTATGCTTTTTGTCTTATACTTCACGACCTGCTTGCATCGTACAACCGTCGAGACAATCTTGTGAAAATTTACTCATAAATAACGGTACATTATGCGAGATTAATTTAGTTACGTCTGAGCATTGCTAGCGTCAAGATGTACTGCAACCTGCAAGGTTTTCAGAGCTAAAACTGATCCGTCATCAAGGAGATTTCCGCCACCTACGAGGATGACGGCAGGACTCGAACCTGCAACCTCCATTCTCCATACCCAAGAAAAATACTGGATGAAAAAATTAAAAAGCTCGATTGAATGGCTATGCAAATACTTACAATGGCCTGGTGTGGGACAAAGGTCAAAATCCGTACCACCAAGTAAAAAACACTCTAGATGATTTGCTACTGCATAATCCGCGCGACATCATTATTATGTCGTCGGACCTGAGCAGAAGAAATGGTTCAAGAAGTTGTGTGATGGAGACACTGAAGTTGAAGACCTGGAGACCGTCTATGGCTGTCCTTCCCTGCGCAAGCTTAGTGCAATGTATGGCGTGCAGCTACACAAGTTTGAACGAGTGTGCGCCTGTACAAACTCGCAGCTAATGCGGAAATGGCACTTCCAGTGTGAGCAGAACCTGCACACATAAAAGGTGTGCAACAGTTCGTGACTTCAGTTGTCGTCCGACCTGCAAAGAAGATGTTTTCGTTTCATCCTGCCGTGTCAGTTGTGGCGTGTGCGCCACTTTTAGTGCCCTGGGTCATTTTAATATGGAATTATTTTTTTGTCAAGCCACTCTTTTTTTTTTTTTTAATTAATTTTTATTTGGTTCCAAATGCCTCTGATGTTTTTAGCTGTATGTTGAATATTTTATTTTTAGATGGTTTATTTACTTTTTAATTTTGTGGTTGGCTTTCAGCCTCCGACCGAAAGCCACATCTTCCAGAAGCTTAAGAATGTTGTGTCAGCCGATTCCAGTTTAAAGCTTAATTATTTGAAACGGTTTGTTAAAGTTTTTTTTATGAATTTATTATTTAGTATTTTCTCTTTGATAAAATGTCTGGTCGTATTTGAAAGAGACTTGAAAGGCACGAACAGAGGGGAGGGGAAGTGCGACGCTAGGCGCTAGAGGGCGTGACGGCGGTGGTGTGGAGTGGACGAGCGAGTCGCGGCCGGCTCGCGGAACGAGCAACATGTCGGTCGCCGCAGCTCCGTGTTTGACAGACACGATTCGGGCGCCGGGTCGGGAAACGGGGCTTGTATAACGAAATCTTCATCACGTTAGCGTTAACGTGGATACGCCGGCATAATAATAAACTAACGAGTTATAAACTAACATCGGGAGTGATACTATGATGTTAAGTTTTCCGGCGGTATTTCTGACTATTGCGTCGCGTCGGTCGGTACGTGCGTGTTCCGCTCTTACGTGAAATCGGGCGTACGTTGGAGTACGTAAGTGGGACCTAGCTGTGCTGCTGCTTAAGGTAAGAGACGGAGAGGACTGAAACAAGTAAGTGGCCACGGACATTCATGCTTGTTTCTTGGGACGAATTTTGGATCCCGAACTCAGCGATGGTGAAATAACAGTCGAACCACGTATTTGACAGTGACTGAAGTTGCAGTCAAAACTAAACGGTAAAAAAAAGCTGCCGTAAGCGGAGTAATACGCGCATTTAAGAAGTTAATTTGACTGATTGTAAACTGGTGAGAGTATGGCTACGAGAGACTGTTTTGCATTGGCAACCGACGCGACGGTGAAGTTGCGAAACAAATAGCGAGGCGCCCCCATTAAATTTTAGTGAGGATATCGAACTAGAGGCTATTTACCCCCGAGCGTGGACTGTAGAGAAATATTGTAATTTATATTGTAACTAACTTTTTCATAAGAATGTGTGGGCGTAGTTTTCGCAAGACGTCTTGCATAAATAAATTTCGGAGCTCCCGTTTTCCTTAAATATATGGCTATCGTAACTGTAAAATATTTATCAAAATATTTATTGTATTTATTGGCTGTTAACATAAGTAAAATATATTAGGGCATCCGAACCCTGGCTTCTGGCTGTGGAGCCGGAACCGTTGTCCTCCATCTTTAATCTTGACCTTAGACCTTCAAAATTTTTCAAAATTGGTCGAAAATGACTCAAAATTTCCAAAATTTGCACGATATTCGCCAAAATCCGCCAAAAATTCCAGTTTTTTTAAATAAAGAATCCGCTGAAAAATATCAATTTTTAAATAAAAATATCTCTATTTCTAAAAAAAATGTCGCGTTCCGAGGGAAAATTTCCCGTTTTAGTCCTCAAAAATGCCAACGGCCTAAAAATTCCCCAAAGTGGCTTAAATTCCCCGGCGACACGCCACCATAAGCCGCTGAGGTAATGATCTTGTCAATTTGGAAGCTATGGCTGCCATCTTGAATTATGACGTAACCATTGCAATTATCGTTACGGCCGACATGTTGAAAACCCGTATTTTTTATACTAGGAAATCGAAAAAAAAATGAATAAACATTTTAATAAAAATTACGAAATTTTGGATTATTACATCACGACCGTCATCTTGAAAATGCGTTTTTTAATGCTATAAAATCGGTAAAAAGATCATAATTTATAACAAAACTAATTCATAAAATTAATAAAAAATTACACCATATTGAATTAATACATCACCAATGACAATTTTATTATGGTCGCCAACTTGGATATTAGAAATGTTGCACTTTTCGTTACGCTACCCCGCCATCTTGGATTTGAATGACGTCATAGTTGCACGTTACGTTACGGCCGCCATCGTGGATACTAATACGTTGCAATTTTCGTTACGGATGCAATCTTGAAAATATTTTTTATGCTAGAAAAACCGGGCAAAATTTTAAAATAAATAAATAAATTAGTTAATAAAAAAATTTCAATAAAAATAAATTCGTGTTCTTGGATTATGACATCCTGGCCACCATATGGGTAATGCGTAAATATTTAGCAAGAAATTCAGGAAAACTTAAAAATAAAATTATCAAAAAATCACTTATAAATATGATTGATTCGAGACCTATCTAGAATAATCTTGGTGATTATTCTTTTTAACAAGCAGCATCGTTGAGCTACAAATAAATTGATACGGGGAATTGAAAGGTTTTCTTTTTATTCAAACGGGAGATGTGTTCGAGTTAAAACTTTTTCTTTCTTCTACGGAGAGAAGTGTAAGGAGCTGGATTCGCACTCCAGAGGACTCGGGCTAAATTCTGGTCCGGCCATATTGATTCCGGTTTTGTATGGTTTTTCGGAAGACATTAGGCAAAAGCTGGTAAGTTTCTTCACAGTTGGCTTTGGCCCATCCTTATCCCAGTATAGCTGTTATTATGTAAAATAATGTCGTCTCTAGCGACCTCGTTAATGCCGAGACGTTAAACTCAAAATACGTAAAATTTAATTAATTTAAAATGTTTTCTATTCTTGCACGGATGGACAATTACACCCAAGATGGAATGAAATCAGCCTGTTTGGTTAAAACATCACATCCCCAGCTTTAACGCAGGGTTAAACGCGACCGTTGATAATTTAGCGCCAACGCGTAGTTGGATCTGCGATACACAAACACGTGTTATTGCTGTCGGGGGAGTTGCAATTACCCCGCTAATTGCGTCACACTTTTCTGTATGGCGCCACTTCCTTGCGTGTGAATGCAATTACGTGTTTCAAAAAACGAGACGCGAGTGGTGTACCGCTATGATTGCAAGCTGGGTATATATCTCTAAAACTGTTCTCCTCTACCTGCTGCATTAAAGGGGTAGCGGCCTTAGTTATTTTACCTCCTGAATTGTTTCAATGGGATAATTATTTAAAAAAATAACAAAATAACGTAAATATTGGTAGTCGTTTTGAAAGTTCATATCGACACAGTGTTTATTTAATAGGTTTTAGAACCTTAAAGACCAATTTATTTTTAAATTCTATCCATAAAATCGCGTGGTATACGGATTTGAATTTGAATGATTTGAATCTAGCCTTCTTTGTTAAAAAAAACTATTTTCATTTATCATTAAAATTTTGATATTCTTCAAAAGAAAAAGAGTTCAATAGTTACGTAAAACTAAATATTTACGGAAACATTCATAATAAAACTTTCCCGTTACCGCTGCGGTGTCGTACCTATGATGGCTCAGCATTCGATAATATGCGGAGGTTGGCGGTGAATTTGCAGGAAGGCCGTGTTTTTTTTTTAGGTTGGCGTATTTGATAATAATTTACAGCGGAAAACTATCGAGAAAAAAAAACAAGACTGTGTACATTCCTAAAACTTAGGCTGTATGTTTCTGTCCTATTGTGCAATTTACACAATTATATTCTATATTTATATCATTATGCATTGCATACCTACTGGTTTTTCGTGAAATGTAAGTTTGATGGACTATTCTTTGCACCGCAGTAAACCTGTAACGTATCGGACTCAGAAAATAATAAAATCTTTCAACATGTAGTCTGTCGGTTATGATTAATACTATCTAATAGTTCAATCAATGTTTAGTAAAACTATGGGAGATTGTAGTTTTTAATATGATGGTATTATTTAGCTCTCTAATGAAATTTGTTTTCCTTTTTTCTTAATTTGATATAACATTGTGATAAGACCAAAGAAAAAAGGGAAATACTAAAAGTCTTGCTATTCAACGTGAAACATTGTTGGACTAACTGATTTACTCGGGTTATTTTCGTTACCCATTGAAGTTATCTTTGCGATTGAATTTTACAGAAACAACCTCACGTGCTCAACGCCCCATTTAAAATATTTAGAACTAGTGCTTTTTATAAAATTAAATTATGTTTAGACTTGCTAATAAGTTATTTTTAGTGCACTAAAAGTATTATTAACACTGTTAATATCCGGCGAATATGCTGATAATATTATTTATGTAGCATTTTGAAACCTTGAAATAGTATAACATGAAATTGGTGTTGTTAATTAAACGACTAACTATAACTTAAAGAAAGAAAATGTAGTGGAAATTATTGTAACTGTATTGTGTTACAACCATAAATTAGAGGAACAAAATAAAACTTTTTTTCAGAATTTTATAACTTAAAGAAAGAAAATGTAGTGGAAATTATTGTAACTGTATTGTGTTACAACCATAAATTAGAGGAACAAAATAAAACTTTTTTTCAGAATTTTATTACTTTCTTTTTACCTAAGCCGCTACCCTCAAAAACTAAAATCTCGATGTCAAGGATAAACACGGAACCTATTAACTCTACGTGGAACAATGTTCCTAAATTGTTACAATTTCATCACACTCCAAAGTGTTTTATGGAATTCTTTATGTATAAAATATGTCACACTATGCGATACAGCAGGAGCAAACCTATCCGCCTATGAAAGTGGGGAGTAGGCCTAACATAAAAGTAATTAAATCTTGGGAGGAAATGCCTCCGGTTTAAAATGTGCTAAAACAAGGGTGTAAAATAATCAACAGACTGCTAGGTATTTAACCAGCAGCATTCTTGTGTATTTTCAACCTTATCATTTTTTATTAACTATCCCTTAACCTGTACATTCTGCACAACCAATCTTATTATGAAAGCGATAAATCAATTGCCAAATGTGTGTTGCTTAAATTAGGCATTAATATTTTGCTAAAAACCACTATTAATCTCTAGATAGAAAAAGTTCAGATTTTGTTACTTGATAGTTTGAATCTTTGCCTGTAAAATATAATAAGTTTTATTTTTTTAGTAATTTGTAGCATACAAAAAAAGAGATCTAAATTTGCAATGCTGAACTTGTTATATTTCAGTTGCCTTCAACACTCTTCTCTTGGACTGTACAGTACCCGCTGGCACCCACTTCCGACACAGTCTGCTGCTGTCCGACCTTGAAGATTAGACACACACACACACACACACACACACACACACACACACACACACACACACACACACACACACACACACACACACACACACAAGCTTGCCAAGGTTAAAGGGTCATAATGAGCATCAGCGGGAAGAAATAAAGGGAAGTTTGTGGAAACAAATACAATTTTTATTTTATAATTGCTAATATAGATTTTTTTTTGTAATATCAAAGTACTAATAGGTTAATTCTGGGCAAAACTCGGGTTTCTCGAACACGGAAACGAAACACGCGAAAGCTGAGGACAAGATATGGAAGAAAAGAATACAAGTAAGTCAATGAGGAAGAGGGGTAATTCAAAAGTACAGTAAATAAGCTGAGTTTAATCGAATTAGACTAATATTTAATTTTATGTGAAACAACAAAGTTTAATATTTGAAGAAATAAATTTATATTTTATGTCCTTGAGTTGTGTCGAAGTAATAATTGAAATATGTTACAGTTAATGACTTTCCCAATGCGAATTGGATTTGAAAATAAAAATTTAAAGCATTTTTTTTTTGTGATTTGAGTATTGAAATGTGTTGCTTCAATTAAGGGGATACGGATCCATACGGATTTAAAAAAAATGTTAAACTAAATTTCACTTGGTATTTAACTTATTGATTGTTGAAGTTATGGATGTTTAGTTTTACATTTAATAAATGCAATTTTATGACCTTACAGAAGCTGGCTATCATTGTGTTCTCGGTAGAACGCCGGCTTAAGGTGCAAGACGTTTCAGGTTTCGAATACCGGCCATGTTCAGTTTTTTGTGCTCATAGGCTTAAGTTAATATGTAAGCTGTTCCCATAAGCAAGGCAGCTTATAAAACCATGTTATATATTTAGATAACGTAAAGGTCCGCTGAAACTTGATTAATCTTCTTTTTACATATCGCGGTAAATTTTCTTTACTGTTTCTTAGTCTCTAACAAACGATTAACAAATTTACAATTTTTTCTTTCATTATTTGATGTATACTGTGTATGAAACTACTTTCCTATTTGTATTGACAAAAAGTATACTGGGAGTAGTTGCCAGAAAGGAAAATATGATTGAAGTATTTTAACTACCACAACAAAAAACATAACGTACTTATCAAACCCGTGTAAGTTGAATCTCGAGACCACAAATTATGCTGAGGCATGTCAACGAAATTCGTTAGGTAGGTGGGTTTCGGACCCGACATAATCTGTCTTCGCCTCCTTTTTCAGTTTTTTCCCATGTGTCATGTTCCTAAACATGTTTTGCCAGCTTTTCTAACACTATTTTAGCTAAGACCATGCTCACAGTGGGTGTATATGATTAGTCTTCAAACGTCTAATCTGTGTCATAAGTACATAATTGTCCAATAAAATCGGAAAATCAGCATATCGTTAAAGCGTTAAAATGATATTGGTCATATACAACCATTTGTAATAATAGCTGTTATTTTGATGACGTCACCTCGGGAAGTTGTACGAGCCGATCATTTCGAAATTCTTTTTCTTGCTGAGAGGTGTATACAAACATTTATTAGTTTTATATTTTATTAGACTAGATTTTGAGCAGTAAATATAAATGATTCAAAGTTAAATTAGATTTTACACTCCATCATTGCATGTGTAAAATTATTAACCATGTAACATTGACTGTATTTAGAAGTATAACAATACTATAGAATTACGTTCGTGCTGTGAATACATTCTTCCGGTCAAGCCATATAACCAAGTGCTTTTCAAGCGCTTCTCCAAAAAAATACAACACAAAAATTTTAACAACGTAATAAATTATGTTATGAAAAGTATCACTTATTAAACCGCATCTATTCTCAAAAATAACACCGTCAGTCTCTAACACTAAGACAGTTCGTATTGATCATGATTCGCAGACCGAGATTAAAATCCGGCTTCTCTGGACTGCGAAGTCCAGTGTCTTACAATTTAGTTTGAGTGATTGGCTTGTTGGTAATTTCTATCACCGAATTTCTACTGACAGCCCGAAAGTTTGTTCTGACAGTTTCATTGATTTGAAGTTAATTTTTTAAAGTGATACCTCTTTGGGCACGATGGGAAAAAAATTGCAAGGCCGAAATTTAATGCAACGTTTTCGTGAAACGTTGTTTATGACGCGAAAAGGACGAGAATAGGTTGTGGACGGTGCAGAGAACTTGTCGGGCCACGTGGTGGCGTGCGGCCCAGGTTGAACCCTGCCGTGCTGCAGGGATAGGCGGGTCGCCTGCGCCTGACGCCACCCGACTTGCTGGCATCTAGTAAGGGAGTATTTGGGCAGAGGGCAACACAACAAGGTTTCTGCTTATTTTGAAATGAGTAATAATTTTATTGACTCATTTTTATGTCGATAATTTTGTAATTTCTTTCACTCACTCTCTCTCTCTCTCTCTCTCTGCCGTTTTACCCCTTACGATATACCTATTAACGAGTCGAGGTTTGAATTGCCAAATAATTTTCACTTCTATCACGTGTACTAAGGTACACGCGCTCTTTTTATTTTGTGACCAAATTAGACGCATACAAATTCACACCAATTCCTTGCCCGCGCCTGAGGTGGGCTCCATGGCTGTTAATAATTCTAGTTCTTTTATAAATGGCTGATCAAGTACGATCTGATAGAAAACGTGCAGGATTCTGAGCAAACAATTTCTTGTTTCAATGTGGACGGGAATAATAAATAAGGCGCTTGAGCCGTGGAAACGTGTAGAGGGAATCTTTCACAAATATAAAAAGAAACTTCCAACACGAATGAGCTATACTAAATAAATAACATTAGCATATACAAACCTGCTAGCCTGTCCTTGGTCTAATAGGAACTATGTTCTCACTGGAAGGTGATAAAAAAATATTTTTTTTTTCAGGAAAGAGTTAACATTCTTTTACACTAACATGCTCTTTTCTTATATTTAATCCAGCAATTCAGTTAGCATTTTACTAGCACAAATACAGGTATCTGAAAGAGTCAAGAGCAGGAGTCGACCTTGTATTAAGTTTCTTAGCGACTTTGGAAAGGAGATTATCTTTCCTTATGTTCTGATACTGGTTATACTTTTTAATCGTTAGGAAAATTTTAACTAGCATAAATGGTGCAAATATATTGATTTATCTATATGAGTCAACACAATTATTAGTTTTTACTTTTTAGAAGCTTTTTTTTATTTTTCACCATCATTTTTAAAATTTTCTTAACTGTTATTTTTAAATAAAGTGTTGCATGTTCGTTTGAGCAATAAAATAAATATAGTGAATAACAATAACCACACGCCACGATGATTGTTTGGTTAAGTATATCACTTACTTGCCTCTTATCGGCGCTTTCCAGGTTCGATTCCCGGGAGCGTTCAACAAAAAAATATTTTTTTCTCAAGTGGAAAACTTTCTTGTGTACAGGTGGGTATTTTCTGGGCACTCCCGTTTTCCCTTGCGCGTTCATTCCTCCGCTGTTCCGTTGGCATCTCGTTAAGAAATATTTCGAGCGAAGTAATTAACGACACTGCCGCCTTAACGGCCGTATCGCGGGCGCGCGGTAAGCCCCTCAGGACCAAGTGCTCTGCGCGGTTGTCTGCTGGTCGCGCCGTAACTCAGCCCCGCGGCGCGCGGCTTAGGTCCGCCTCGCTCCAGCCATCTCGTATCACCTCGTTATTCAACTTACACTTGATACATTACACTACGCGATTTTCAAGAACAAAATACTGAGCGGGCTGTAATTTGGACTGCGGATGCCAGGGGTTTGTTTCATGAATTTCCATCGCGTTGAGCGGGAATGTTGTGCATGAAATAAATAAAATTATTTACCAAAAATGATTTTGCTTTATTTTTAGATATCAGTAAAATTGCTGCATCAAAAACATGAACTTTGTATTGGCTATCATTCAAATACTATAAATGGTAGGCAAATAAATAAAATCGCATTTTATAAATCATTGCGACGTTTAACAATAAATATACACTTCATATTATTATTGATATAAATAAATAATAATTTTCATTCGTCAGAAACTTGGAGCCTTCTTTGTTGCCTTTTTGATTGTTACTTAAGTTATTAATAGGCCTTATTCATAAGTTATCTATATGCAATAAATAAAATAAGTTTTAAGATATGTATGTCAGTGTTTTGCTACAGTTTCATAATAATATCCTTTGTTTATATTATGAGAAAAATAACATTTATTTAGCATCATTATATAACATATTTTTTCAGTTATAAAAATAACTAAATTACAAAATTAGAGAAAATAGTGGTTGAAAAAAAAATAGCATCGCATTCATGAGATAATTTGGAGCTTTATTTACAATGCTCCAGACAATATTTATCTTTCTTGCTAAGTAATGTTTCAGAGCGTCTGTAAAACTATGGAAGTAGCCTTGTAGACTGGAAGAATTATTTGTTAGTAATTTGTAATGGATTTAATCTATCATCCTTTCTTCAGTTGCCTCACGGATCTCTTTGTTGAGAGTTTGGCGGCTGACAAACATTTGCGACACCAAACCGCGACAAACTCTGCCCTTCGTTCTCAACCACTTTCTCAACTACCTTCACATCAACTTCAGAATCATAAGAAAGCATATCAACTTCCAATACCAAACAATTTTCTGCATTCCTCGTCGCTGGTCGCGAGGTAGACGGCTGAGGCTCGCTCGAGAGCGAATTTCGCGCCTCGTTCGGGGGCTCGTTTTGCCCCACTGGCTCATTTCTCTCGGATACTTCTTGCCTCATTCGATACCTACGACACTTCTCTGCACTTTCAATGGCTTCTGCTTGTGCGATTTCACTTGTTTTCTTTCTTTGCTCCAACATCATCTGTTTTCGCTTTGGCATTTATCGATTGATGGATCTTAAACCAAAGCTAGTAACTTTAAATTTATTCCTCTTAACAAGCACCACTCAGTGCGCACTCACGAGCAACTTAAATTTTCAATCACGCAGATCGGTCTATTACTCTTTCAGTTACAGCTCTCACTGACTTCCATTCGACGCTCCCCACCAGCGCTCATTACGTCATCACTGCAAATGTTAACAGGGTGAGTCACACGTAACGACCACGAGCCAAGTCTGATCTGCTAAGGTACGTTTAATTCAACTCTGTGACTTTCATAGTTTACGAGTATTAAGCGGTGTCGAATCCTGAGCCCAAGTGACACCCAATTCGAGATTAAAGACATTCAGCGTGCGGGCACGCGCGCTAGAAGTGAAAATTCGCAGACTGCTTGTATCTCTACGTAAGCTCACTGACGACGCCGCTGCTGCCATTTTTGTATTCGGCAAGTAACTCGATTAGAGTGGCTTAAGGTACAGTGAAATTACAGATTATATGTAAGTGATGTGTTTTGAAATTTATATAAACCTGAAAATTTTGTTCCTAGTAGTTTTAAGGACGTATGTCCGAATTAAGGTTATTATTTTATATTTACGCTCCACACGGGTCATATTGTCGTATTATTAAAATGCTGTTCTTTCACAAAATAAAAAAAATATATATGTCACATTTGTGTTCAATTAGCTGGCAATGTTGAATTTTTCTTTTCTTTTTGTGAATTATGGATAAGGAGAATGAAATGGAATATAAAACTGGAACTTTTTTTGTTTTAAAGTCGATTTTACAGGCTGCTATGAGATATGGTATAATTTATTTCAGAAACAGATTATTTAATTTTACCTGTCTTTTATAAATCATCAGAATTTTTATGTTTTCAAAAAGATTAAATAAAATATTTTTTTCTAAAATAATTTTAAATCTTATCACGTAATAGCAACCAGCATTACATTTAGACCCAAAAAATTTATGATATATGTACAAGTATATTCCATTTGGTTCTCATTGTCCACAGTACACAAAAATGTTAAAAATTTAAACTTTTCCAGCTAGTTATACAAAAAGTATGCACTATATACCTATATTTTTCATTTTGTTGAATTCGGCCACTGAAAAATGCTACAAGTTTAGCCGTGTTCAAAGTAAAATTAAATAATGACATGGAACGGGGCTTACGCCCTTAAAAGGTTTCCGAATTACATGTGTAATATGCAATAGACGTATCCGTGGCTACAAGGCATCACCACACACAACTGCTCAGTGACTCCATAGGAGTACAAGTGGAACAAAAATGGCGCAAGATAGTAGTGCAGTCACTTCCTGATCGTTAGGCCTATAGTTTCCATAACGGTCTAAGCGCGCACTTTTGAAGTGAAAAACCTTTCCGATCGCATGAGGGGAATAGTTAGGTATGTGGCGGAGGACCCGTTAGAGCAGGAGGCGGCAGGGGCGAGGTAAAAATGACGAAGCATACTTACACACTTATACACTATCATATTTGCAAACTTGTATACATGTACATTTGCATACTTGCCCACTTGCAAACTTGCACACTTAAATACATTCACACTTGAATACTTGCACACTTGTATATATACATACTTGCGTACATGATCTCATGCATGCTTTCACACTTGGACCTTACACTCTTGAATACTTGCAGATTTGAACTCTTGAATTATTAAATACTTGCCAATTTCATACTATCACTCTTGTCTACTTGCATAATTACGTGCGTGCACATTTGCATACTTGAACACATACAAACTTTTGTACTTAAAAACTTGCATATTTTCAGACTTGCATACTTATATACTTATACACTTGCATGCTTGCACACTTATACACATGGATACTTGACCATTTGCATTTGTACTACTTGCACACTCTTAAAACCCACACAACATGTCATATTTGCACAACCGCATACTTGTACATTTGCATACTTGTCCGAATTTATTTTCTCTTATCTTTATTTCCAGAGGTGGTGAGAGGAATGTAACTCCTTGTCATCCCCTAGCGTCTACCGCTGACAGTAAATAACCCCCTCGAACGTGCAGTTCAGTTCCTTTGTAGTAACGCGGAGAGGTGAACTCTGACCTCTCGAAGAGGCGGGCGAGGGCAGCAGAGGACAGTTCGCACTTGCATAATTCACGCCGCGGCGATGTGGGTCCCTCTCCTCCCGCGGCGACCGAAATACGCCTGCTTTTGTGCCTGTCACAATGGACACGGCGCTGACGCGCGCGGGACCGCTTCCTGCGGCGTATGCAACCGTCTGGACAATACTGCACGGCGTGTGGTATCACGACGTTCTGCAGGCGTTCCGAGCGAAATCGATGTTTCAGGATTTCGACTAATAAACCTTTATCTGAAATGCCGAAAATTAGTCAAATATACTACCACACACATTTACAACACATTTTGTTTGGCTTTGGATTTTATTTATTTTCCAAATAACCTGGCGTAGTAAATTTATTTATTTTCAAACAAATTATATCACATGATTATAAATATATACCAGGAATCAATTTCACTCAAAATAAATCACGATCTTCCCAAAACAATGAACTTTTTAATAGGTTGTTCGTGTGTGCTTGACTGTTATTAAGGAAGTAAGCAATATTGTAGCTGCTGATATAGTTATAGCAAATGATACATGTTATTCGTGATGAAGCAGATTGTAATTTTGCTTTTTTGACTAAATGCTGGTCAATGATTGGTTTTTGTACCTTTACGTGGATATCAGGATTCAGAAATACATATTTTAACAAAAAATACTTGACACACATTTTACCCAAGGAGTGTTATGATGATAATCATGATCAACTTTCTCTACAAGTACAGGTGGATATCGAAGTTTATTTTTTTTACATTATGAAACTTCCGATACGTTGTAGAAACTTATAGAAAATTCTGGAAATTTTATGTACAAATCACTTTAGATGTTCTAAAATATTCTAAAATGTTAAAACATTTCCGAATATTCCACGCAGCCAGCATGATTCAAATGTTTTCTATTCAATGCATCCAGCATCATAATAGAATTTCTATAATATCCTTGATAAGCATGACATGAGCATGAGCTTGATGTGTGTTCGGCGCAAGTAGGTAGGTTCTGTGTTGGATCATTATGGGAACTCCTGTTGATAAAACATACCCAATTACTTCCATAAGCCAAGTACTAAACAAATTTGTTTGTCCCTTGTGCCAAGGGTGACAGCTATCAAAAATCATTTCTGACAAAGGATTATGGAAATATATGGACAGTTTTTTAACCTCCGATGGGATATAAAAACAAATGTACATATAATTTTACCACCAAAAGTTCAGCAGGGTCTTAATTATTTTTCTTTATAATCGCCAAAACGATTGAGGCATTTGTCATATCGTAACACAAGCTTCTCGATGCCGCCGGTGAATAAAGAAACACGGCCGGCGCCTGGATACCCCTCTTCCTCACAACGCCGCTGTAAGGCGGATGGACTAACCACGTGGAAAACTGGCTTCCGCGTCAAGACTTATCGCGAGAGATACGAATATTGCAGCACAATGCGACGCGTGATTAGTCCATCCGTGACGACATGTGTACTAAGTGACACTAGCGCTCCTAGTAAAAATAATTGAAAACAAGATGGCGGTAGCGCACTCTAGCAGACACAGTGTGTACTACGTGACACTATCACTCCTGGTAGCGAGTACTGAAAACAAGATGGCGGTTCTGTCTCAAACAGGCAATGCTATTATACCTTCGAATTAAAAAAAAATACAAATCCGAAAATGTGTGTTAATATTTATATACCTTATTTAATTCTCAGATTCTAGTAAATGTCTTGATGGCCGAGCGGTTAAAAGCTTATGTTTTCCAACCTAAAGGTCAGAGCTGTGTTGGTTCGAATCACAGCGATTCCAATGTATTTTGCAAAAAAAAAATAATATATCGATAATGCACGTAACAGCTCTAGTAGGTAATGGAACATCAACCTTATGTGGTGAGACAGCGGAAACAAATATGTCGGTATACAAAATGGTGGCCTCCAGCAGAACAGAAAAAAAACAATATGGTGGCCGTGACATCATCCAAGTTGGCGGCCGCCAGCAGACGAAAAAAAAATGGCGGACATGATTATAGAATAGAAAAAAAAGTGGCTGTGACATCAGATCCAAGATGGCGGACATGTTATTAGAATTCAAGATGACGGCCGTAACTAAAAGTGCAACGATGACTTTATACACATCCAAGATGGCGTGCGTAAAGAAAAGTTCAGCATTAGTGAGCGGGGCGCTAATTTCAGGATGGCGGATCCAAGATGACCACCGGGGTCAAGGTCAATGGTCAAGGTCAAGGTCATCCAAATGGCCACCGTGACGTCATAATCCAAGATGGTGGTCGGCACCTCAGCACCTCACTGAAAACCCAGTCCCTGGACCTCCATTCACATACCACTGTTTTAATCGTATTGTATTAGTCTGTAGTAAAAGTAGCATTTAATTATGTAGGCTATTCATAGCGGTTTTTTTTATCACGTACCAATTTTAAACCCGCCTAAAACTGAATGGAACCGTGAATAAATAAATAAAGTTAGACCTTACCTAGTGCCACGATTATCACGATAGCAAAAAAAAAAAAATATCCCGTACTTCGACGGGATACGCGTGACAGGGGTAACCACTGGCCGAGGGCTGCCGTCCAGCCACACAGACGTGCGCGTGCACCCACCGCGGCCCGCGAGGAGGTCAAGGTCACTGCGCGGGAGATGGGCCAGGGGGAGGGTGGCGGGGGAAGGCTCGCCCCTGGCGCGTACGGCCCGCTATTTATACCCGCTGTATCGGCCTTCCCGCCTCGCGCCGCGCCCGGTCAATAGGCAACCCCCTGGTCGCAGCCCCGCCTCCCCCCCCCCCCTTGTTGACAGGGTCGCTGTTTCAACAACATACCGACAATAATGCGCGATCAACATGATATTTTGGACATACTCCATCGATGTTAACACTGTGTGTCATAAAAAAAAATATTGTAGATACACGTAACAGCTAAAATCAGCAGATATAAAAAAAAGTTATGTGCGTGAAATCCACGAGCTACAGAAGCGATAGTTCTTGCTTATATGTTATTAGGTGTAGGAAACATAATTTAATTATCTTTGGCTGAGTCGCAGATAAAAAATATATATATACATGCATCTATGCTGGCGCTAAATTATGCTATTGCACAAGTATGCGAATGTAAAAGTACGCGATTGTGCAAGTGAAAGGTATGCAAGTGTAAAAGTATGCAATTGTGTAAGTATGCAATTGTGCAAGTATGCGACCACGAAGGTGTGCAAATGTACAAGCATGCAAGTATGCAAGTATGTAATTTTGCATATATGTAATTATACAAGCATGCAAGTGCACAAGTATGCTGCGTCATTTTTTCCTCTCCCCTATCGTCTCCTCATATAACGGTTCCCCTACCACGTGCATAACTATTCCTCTCAAGCAATAGGAATTTTCACTTAAAATTAAACAAAATACCATAAAGCAGAACAGAAAATCTTGTGGAAGGAATTAGTCAAAAGATTATTACAGCACACACAGATACAGTGAGCTGGAACGACGAGACAGTAGCAACAAGGACAGTTAATAAAAACAAAAAAAAAAGACCTTGGACAACACAGTGACAAACAGACGAACCCACGAACCCAACGATGATATTAAACAATAATATGGACAGCACAACGACGCACAGGTGAACCCAGCGATGTAACAAAACACATATTCTGTAAACAACGACAATACAAACTAACACAGTAAGCTTCCTAGTACGAGAAGAATTAAAATAAATTTTACTACAAGTTTCTGTTTTTTCTTACTTAAAACTAAATAATAAACTGCAATAACTGTGCAGCATTAGGCATCTGCACACATAGTACTTAAATGCATCCACCTACTTGCTAAAAATAAACGCGAAATGTCGCATTATCGTAAACATGTAGTTTTTACTCAAACGAGAAACAAAAATAAACTATTATTTTAAAAATATGTCTTGCCATCATATACAAACGAAACATAACGAAAGTTATCAATGTTTAAATTTTTTGAATCAAAATGTCTGAAAGTAGTGTGTTTAATTTAAATTTAGTATTCATTCATGATAATCACTGTGCATGAACATATTTTATAGTTAAATTTACTAAAAATGTATTTAAAAAATAGTATTACCATTGAACGTCTTTTAAAAATTATTTGGAAAAATGTACAATTAACCTGACGCAGATTAAAATAATGATATTAAATTATAAGGTAATGAATTTCAAATACTAATTTCAAAGTCAATGAGGCCAAACACATAAAATTCAACCTAAGCATAATGCTAACTAGCATCGTTAAAATAAGTCATTTAAAACCTAACAATTCTTTAGCTTCAGAGCCGGAGGTTATGGGCTGCATTTCGCCGCCTGGCTGCGGGGTTCCATGCCCTTTTTCTGTCGTTCATTCTTCGGGGTTCACTATGGAGATGATGATAGACGTTGCAGTCAGAATATTATATTTAGTTCCATTGCTGGGTTCGCCCATGGTCGATGTAATGTCGTGGTGTTGTCAGTATTATCTGTTTTTTTTTTATCATCGTTAGACTCGTCTAACTTGACTGTAGCTGTGTTGTTCAAGGTTTTGGCTGTATGTTTTTGACGTGACAACGTCTAATAAATCGATGAACGCCGGCTGCACGCACGAAAAAGGATGACTTTGTCCCGTTACGCACATTGTGCCGTTACGCTTTGTCCCGTTACGCTCATTGTACGCTTGCGCCGCATCTATCTCTCTTTCACTCGATTGGAACAACCATCGATTTGACTTTTTCGAGGCACATTAAACTTGAAACACTCCCATTCGTTCATTACTTTTCCAATCATCGTCCTATCCTTAACAGAATAACACATATTGGAAGAAGTTAAATAGCAAACATGTATAATAATACACATATTTGAATTAATGAGTGCAAATAAAAGTGAATTTATCAATTAAATTGTAGATTTCATTTCACTCCTTCTTTGTATCCATACAAAATAGTGAAAATTCAATAAAAATGATTCAATTTTATTCATAAAAGTATGCAATCATTTCATCAATGTTTTGTTATGACGTTGTCACGTTAAACTATCGTCCGTAAACCGACTTTACAGACAACCGATTTTTTTTTCTGTTCTTGTGAATATTGTATCGTCATTCTCATCCCACTTTGTTCGTTTCTGTCGTGATATTTTTTCACGACAAATTCTTTCCACGGAATTCTCTGTGCTTTCTATTCATTTTACATTTGACATCGGTAATTTTTTCTTGTTTTCCTGTGTTCGTGTATTCATCTTTACTGTCCATTCTTGTGGTTTCTCTTTGGCACACAGTGAAAAACAGCAATGGCGTATGTTCATAAAAATGTTTTAAATCAAGTCACATCACACAGACTGTGACAGAGGACCTGCGCTCGACAATCATAAAGGCGAGTATTTTCTCAGAGAAAGCAAGCAATCAGGTCGGTCGCAAAAAAAAAATACTGCCAATAATAAGGTTACGCAGGACTTCCAAAATCTCTTTTAACCCTTTCCTGCCTAGAAATGTAAAAAAATTGAATTTTGTAATTTTTATTTCATTTTTATATTTAAGTAGGCATAAAAGGAGGCCATAATCTTTTCCAAATTTTTTTATTTATATTTAATATTTTTTTTAATGATGGGACTTTTAAGTCCTGACAGGCATTTATCATATGTCCAGCTCAACAAACAAAAAAAAAGGGCGCTCCAGACTGGTGCAGCGCTGCCGTTTTAGTGCTGCAACCTCTCGGCTGTCAATCGAACTTCTTCGACAACTGGCAGAGCGGAGCTATACAGGGACCCAGAGCTCCCGACAGGCAGCATGTGGTTTCAAACATGCACACACTATTTCTATGGGGCTTCAAACATTGTGGGACTCACAAGTACCGCCAGGCAGGAAAGGGTTAAGGTGAACAATATATATATTTTTTTCAATCATATGATTTTCCCGCAAAACTGACTTTTTTTTTTCTAAGTGCTTGTCAAGGCAGGGTACAAAACATTTTGGAATTAAATCTTACTGTTTGGCGTTAGTTAAAAGTTTCTTTATTGGAGGCCCGTACCACTATTACACGGAGACCTGAAAACGGAAACGTAAAAAAGGAAACGGATCCGAACCATAACTATCCATTTGCCGCTTTCACAATGCACGGGAACGTAACAAATCACAACCACAGAGGTAGAATTTATCTGTTAAAAAATTTAATTTAACTGAAAAAGTAATTGAGATGCGAGAACAAAACACGTTCAGTATTTACATGTATAATACCTACAAATAAACCACAAAGTACCGATGGAACACTAGACACTTCAAACAACTTTTTTAACGTGCCTAAAACGCGGCCAAATACTCGGCTTATGTTAGCTGCACGGAAGATCTGGGCATTGCCGAGCTAATCCATACGGAGCCATGTCCGGATGCGTGCCGTTGTAGAAACTCGGTTCAGAGAGATCTGTCTCAACCTACGCGATCCGTCTTTGCTTCCGTGTTATTGTAGACCCACCATAAATACGTCATTTGATCCCGGAATTCAGGAAACAGCTATCCTCGTTCACTGTAGTTGCTTACACGAAATTTTATCAGAAACGGTAAGCGACTTGTAGGCACAAAATATGCTACTAAATATTTGCTCAGTAATTGCGGCTAGGTATATAAAAAGCTATAAAGGATTATTTACGCTTAGTTTTTAAAAAATATGGCATTTAAATAATAATATTAACTAACGTGTAATTTCCCTCGTGTTTAAAATCAGATTGAATTAATGCGAATAAAATTTTACTTTCTTTTTGTATCTTTTCAAAAAAGTTATATTTGTGTGTCATACGTCAAACAATATATAAATTGAACGCTTGTATGTATGATATTTCTTTTAGCTTCACAAATAAATATTTCTTACACTTAAAACAAAATAACACATTGTCGGTTTTGAAGTACTTCCATGTGTAGAATGAAATTATACTTGCAGTAATTCGTAAAACAAAAATTTTAAAATATTTATTTAGTATACGTTTTTTTGGTAAAACATGATAAACACTAATATGACAAGAGTCAACAATGTATACACACAAAATGACATAACACATTCGACACGAGTATTTCATACAGAGTCCATTCCTATTTTGAACCCTTAAACGTAGGTATATCTGCATTTTCAAAGAGGGGTTTAGCCATTAGTGCTTAGACACCAAAGCCACATAAATACATCACGTTTATGCACAATTTTCGCAACAGTTGCGTACAAGTTTCTCACCAAATAAAGATGTACCATTTTGAACATTTAACTTTTTTTTTTGTACACACATAGGAACATGTAGGCTACCAAGATATACAGTTTCTGTATTCATTTCCTCTAAGAAGAACACTTAACTTTTACACCTTTTAACAGACAAGCAGCTTGTTTGTAATTGTTTTTTTTTTTGTAACATGACAATTTTTTACAGCTAACAAGTGAGTACATCTATTTGTTGAACACTAATTACTACTTACGTAAATGTATATTTGAAGCAGGATGTCTCTCAGTAGGCCCAAAGTTTTATTCACAATGTCATCAATAAGGTTTATTGTTGTACAACGCTGTCCCAAAAAATTAAAAAATCTGCCTGCTGCCATGATAAAAACAGTTTCAAAAAACAAAGTTAAAAACAACGTATTTTTACATGGAAAATTGAAAATGAAATTGAAACAGCAGACACACAATAGTGGTGTCGATGGGGTGCTAAACTCAGGCTGAAATTATGAAGTAGACATATAAACTCTGCCTTCTCGCGGGCACAGCCGTAAGCCGCGGTAGGGGTTAAAGTGTTAAATATATTTTGGTGCGACTGAGTAGGCTTACTATTTCAGGACGTACTCGTGCAGTGTTATTTTGTGTTTGTTTTTGTTTAAATGTGTTTTTTTTTGTTTACCTTGTTTGCTGAGATAAAACGGTTGGTCGATTAAAATTAAAAAAAAAATGTGAAAAAATAATTGTTGAAATAAAAAGAAGGAATAAATGAGAAAAAGACACACCTGCGGGTTACATTTACTCTGTGAACTGTATTTTACTAAGTGAACCAATATTTTACAGAAAACCGAAGGGATAGTGATGAAGTTCATTAAACAATCGTAATTACTGCGATTAAAATGTTTTAATAAAGCAGGCGTGTATGTACTTCATAATAATTTAATTTTCACATTTTGTAAAAATTACTATATTTTAAGTGTGTGTGCTTCAAACAAAATTAACCAAAAAAAATTATTATTGTTTTAATAGCTGCTCCTATTTCAAACACAACTTTGTTATTTATTGTAATATTGGTTATTTTATGCCCTGACAGTATTTTACGTATCATAAAAAATACATATTATTTATTTAAATGGGAATATTTTTTGAGTCCTTGTGCAGGTTTTTGTGATGTAACATTTGAAAAACTGTATATATGATGTCAATAAACGAAACAAACGAATGTAATGTGCCAGAAAACAATGAAACAATTTAATACAGAATATGTATAAAGACTAACTTAAAATCACAATGAGTGGCAATGACTTAGCGAAGAATTTTTGGCACCCGGATTTAAAAATTAAATGTGCAATATACGTGGTTTCCCTAAATTTCCGTTATCACATAAATTTTCGAGACAGAGTGTACAGATTGAATGCATTACAAAGGGCTTCTGGGAGACAACAGGCTGGTGGAATACGGAATGGACCGTCACAACTCCAGGTTTACACTTCAGCTGAATATGTACTGACAAGACGTTCACCCTATCAGTATTAATTCAATAACATTGTCAGGCATTCACAATAACAACAGAGGCGCTCTCACAACGCTCTAATTATGCTTGCTTCACGCATTGGCCACACATAATTAATTACCTTTATTTCCGTCCTGAGCAGTGTATGCTCCAACAAAAATAAATATTCTTCATGTATTTTACTGCATCCTAAGTAATTTAATCTGCAACTAAGATCACAAAATAAAAAAAAAATGTTTTACAGTTTGAAAAATCAATACATATAATATTATAAGAGTCCCGGTTATATTACCGGTTCAATGACCAGCAGGTTAGACTTGAGAGCGATTTATTGTCTAGTCTTGGTCATTGATTGACGTCTTCGAAAGAAGAAATTTTAGTCATGAATGACCTACATGTAATTTGACTTTGAATGACCTACATGTAATTTGACAGTTCATTGGACTCATTGGCTTAGACTACCTCGCGGCGGGTCATAGCTACAGTGCATAAACTTACAAGTGTTTAAGGGCGTATCTAGAGGGGCGGGGCAAGGGGGACATCTGTCCCCCTTTCGAAGTGATAAAATAAATTTAAACAAAAATTATGAGTAAGGACAACCTGAAAAACAGGTATTTATAGTATGGTTGTTGGTAAATGAGTACTTTAAAAGAATCTAACAACTATTGAATAGACACTGTGTCATGAACCTTTCTCTCCAATGAAATATGTTAAGTTCCGAAAATTGCCTCCCCCTCCTTTTTTTAATATTTTTATCAGGATACGCCACATTGTAAGTTTTCATAGCTTAACGTATTAACTAAATACGCGAATTTTCCTGATATAAAAGTATTATTTAAATGAATATCTATTTGACAATGTTTATTGTAATTGAGAAAATTTTTTAACATATAATCGTGGCTTATGTGAGGCATGCATCACAATAAAATGACAATAGTATTAATTTAAATATATATAGAAAATGTATGTTTTCTTATGAAATATTCCGTTTAACTGTACGAAAACTCAAAGTAAACATATCACTACATTCATTAGGAAGCGATCTGAACACTATACAATGTATCATGTTTTACAAAACTAGAGTCTAGGTATTTACATTGTGATTGAATGAAGCACAGTGTTCAAATACTTACATTATATATAAAGCGTGTTTGCTGATAACTATTACAACATTACTAATTCAGTTACTGTAGAAATATATATATATATATATATGCATATATATCAATTCGTAGTCACACAGTGTGTTATGATATGCGTGGAAATATAGGCCTGACACTGTCTGATATGTATATGTTAGATAATTCAATACAACGTTGTGATATTTATATTACAAATACTATTTACAAGAAATGCACAAAATCAAATTGATTAAGTGACTAGTCTTTTGAAGAGGTGCTTGCGTATATAGGCTTGTCAAGTAGGCCATGACACATAAACGACAAGTGTTCCACAACACAACATATCCATTTACGCAAACTGTATTCTAAACTACAATACTACATTACAAACAATAAATTAGTTGGCCTTGTTTGGTTTTCTAAAAGCAGCCGTTAGCTTTTCAAAGCCGCATACATGAGCATTTATATAATGCAAGACATTTGGTTTTACTTAAAAAATAAACTCTTAACAACATGATCAGCGTAGACATTTTAGGTTACTAAGAAAAATATTTTGTACTAACTGGAAAAACATATATACTACATTTAAGAAAAGGGTATTTGCTGTCCGTTATCTGTGAAATTTTTATAAATATGTTTTAAATATAAAATGATTGGATTTTAATAAATAGTAAATTGTTAAACTCTTGCTTATTTTTCTCTAGTTCTAGTAATGTGAGATATGTCCAAACTTTAACAATAAATTGCAGAATATAAACGAAATGTACCAAAACTTGAAATACAAATAAATATTTAATGACAAAAATAAATGACAATTTTTTAAGAAGAAATGAGAAATATGTATCAAATATGTAGAAAAATAAATTTTATGGCACAACGTATTCTGATACTTAGGACGAAGTTAGTATTTGCTGTTAAGATTCACTGAAACACACAGCAGTTTGGTCCAAATGCTTTTATGGGAGTTTCCTTGAGGATTATTCAGTTAACTAATATGAAATATATATATATATATATATATATATATATATATATAAGGTTTAAAAGTTTACTTTACGCAGCGTGCAAACAAATCAATAGCGGTAAACAAACTTTTTAAAAAATCGAATATACTGAACAGTTCTGTCGCACAGCTGTCAAGCTTGTTATCACCCGAAGGAATTTGGACAATGACGAGCGAAAATACCGAGGCAAGAGTGTCAGAGTACAACCAGATTCAGGCCTGGTTCAGCTGGCTCGTGAGCGCATTCAGAGCGTCTCAGAGCGTCTCAGAGCGTCTCAGAGCGTCTCAGAGCGTCTCAGAGGAGGGCTTCCAGACGGAGAAGCGAGAGTTTCAGTGCAGACGGGTCAGCGGCGACGACGGCGAAGCTGACAGAGAAAGTGAAGGTCCCTCATCCTGATGACGCAGTATCGATTGGCAGCGCTGAATCTGGGTCAGAGCTGTTGCGGCCATTATGACGGTTCGGTGGCCGCGATTGGACAGCGATAAGCCAAAGTACATTAATTACAAGCTACTTTCGATGAAATTCAAATACTCCGTGTTCCAGGTTCATACGTTTTTTCTAATGTTATTTTATGTCTGTAAAAATAAGTTTCTGTACACACACTATCATTAAACTTTAATTTCAAGTGCTCTTATTGTGATACTAAGCATCTTGGAAATATTTTATGGCTTATTTTAGCTGTATGTAATTTAATAGTTCTTTTAGAGAGTATAAGATCAACAGAGTAAATATTTTGGTTTTGAATAGTAGACTAACTTTCAGCAGATTCTGTAGCTCCTTAATTCAGAAACGTATTTTCTGTTCATAGCGCTTCTTTTTACTCCACGATTATGAGTTACCAGCTGAAGTGGTTTGTACACTATAATTATTTTAATATTCTCTCATATCTTCGGCACTAATCTCATCATGACGACCGTAGAATTTTTTATTAAGACGCTCACAGCTTTACCGTAAAAAAATATTTTATTTCAAAAGCAATCAAAAAATAGTTGCCTAAATAATTTAAGCTTGCAGAAATAAACGTGAAGTGGTATATTACTTTATTTTGTAACGTATTATTAAAGTGTTCTATCTAAATCTGTATTAGCAGATTTTTCTACATTTTGATATATATTGAATAATATCAACATAACTTTTGTAAATAAAACAGAAATGTGTTGGAAAAGGTATGGTAATTTTCTTCCAGCATTACAGTAAATATTTTCTAAAGAATTTCCTTGCAAATCGTAGGTTTTTTTTTTTGCGACCAATTCCTGATGATAACATACTTTGTATCCCGTACAGTTTAAAAGAACATGCATATCATCTGTAGATATTATTCGTATTTCTAATTTTTCCAAGTACTTCAATTAAAAATTAATGGTTGGATATGTTTATCGCAGTCTTAAAGAAGAATAAAAATACATCGAAAAAATTACGATTTAAAAATATATATCTCCCAGTACAGTTTATTTTGAGGTGTCATTTACGCATTATTAAGTACAGCGATGTTACTTTTCAGGATGTACAGCTTTATAATTATAACTTATAATTTTGCGCACCTTCGAAGTACCACAATCAGAACAAGCCAACAACTTTATTTTTCAAGATTACTTCGAAATAGCAATTTCATGAAAACTTTTGAAAAGAGTCCGATTGTAATAAATACTTGTTTATTAATGTTAATCGGCCTCTTCACACGCGACACATTTCACCGAGCATTAAGTTTATGTCAATAAGGAACTCAGTAATAATGTTACTAAAATATTTAGATAACCTGATTTATATTTGTGTAACTACACACCTTTAGAACTGCTGGTTAAACTTTATGAGGTATTCTTGCCATGTGTTATAAAATAATGATCTCAATTGAACACTGTTTACCACCACCATATTGTTTAACTCAGTATTGTATAACATAGCAGTGTCGACTGAATATAAAGTTTTCCGAATTGTGAGCGAAATAATCCTCAAGAAAACTTGCTTTGGTTCAAAATAAAATACTCTTATTTAAGTGACTATATTTTAGAAACTGTTATAAAAAATTTAATAATATTGGTTTGTGATATTGTATACTATTTTCGTTGAAATAAAGTATTTATATTGTAAATACGCGTGTTTAATTTTTTAATAACTTTACAAATTCGCACACTATTATGAAGTAAATTATTTGTTTAACAATTTTTAATTAAAAGTAATAAACGTGATTCGATAATAGTATCAAAATCAGAGAAATGGTCAAAAATTAACATATATTGTCCTTCACAAAACACTCATATTCTATGCAGGTAGGAACAGGTAACAAATAAATAAAGTAAAAGAATTCGTACATGAAAATTCAACTGTACCACAGATTTGACAAAAAATCAATTACATATAAATTATTTAAACAAAATGTCTTTTTTTTTTAGCTCACATCAATTATGGTGAATGTCTCAAATATATTGTTTATTTTAGGAAAAAATTTAAATACATCAAGTGTTATACCTGCTTAGTTAAATATATTATGCAACCTTCAAATTATTTAGGAAGTACATAAATTTATTGATATTTATCAACACAACTATCACAAAAGTATATATTGTGAAAAATTTTGTTTAATATAAAAATTATAGTACCATTAATACGTCACAGAGTGGACGATACAATTTATGGTGTATAAAGTGACCCACAGAGGTTTTCTTCCATTATCTCAGTTTGCATACGTATTAAAACATTCAAGACTCTTGGTAAAGACACTTCTTATTGGCCAAAAGTTAAATCAATTAATATTTTCCCGTGGAAATATCTGTTTATTTGGGTAAATGCACAGACTTAAAAATATTGCGTGGTGTATAAATACATACTTGCTAAAAAATGTTTCGTAGAAGATGCAGTGTAGAAAAATTGTTTAGAAATTGAGTAAAAATAGGCACAGTAGCTTAGCCTTTAAGAAGCAGTTCAAATGTGACTGTAGCTCGTTAGACAGCAGAATAAATAGACCATTACTAAAACTTTTTGAGTTAAATTTGTTCGTATAACAGCGTATAAAAATTGATTCAGTTTCAGTTTATTACTGCTATTTAAATGTTTGCTTAGCTGTTGATTGCTGGTAGTGGAGAATTTTCGTATGTATGCTATTTTGAGAGTTTTGCCATTGTTTACTCTAAAAATATAGTTTGAGCTTTATTTATGTCTATTTATTCTAAATCCATTGTTCACATAATGCTTAAAACAGTTTTACTATCACAGACATTATTCGAAACAATCTGATTTCTCCATTACAATTGAAACAAATTTTGAATAAGTTAGAAAGCCAAATTATTATTTTTTATAAGAACTACACATGCTGTCACATTTAAGGTTTCATACAGTGATTAACAGAGCAAGGTTTGTAATTGGAATGTTTTCTATTGATAGGCACTATTTGACTAGCAAGAACTGTTGACAATTCGTCATCATAAAATGTGTACGAAATATCTGTGTACAATACAAAGTGCAAGAAAATGTTTTATATATGTATATATATAAAGCTATAAGTACAACAATAAGTCATTTTGGAATTGCACTCATTGATATGTATCGATTTGTGATTTTCACTGATATGTTTCATTTATAAGATAGTTTCTGTTCTGTGCTCATGTAAAACTGCGAGCAGAGAGAGATAGAGGGGAACTGGCTGGCTTCTTTCCCATCAATAAGTCGTCAATTACTTCAAAATACAACTGTGTTCCAAATACCAGTATGCAGTGACGTAGTGGGTTTAGGAAGTGTACATTAAACTTTGTACTATTATTTGTCTACATTCTAATACAATTATGCGCTACGACGAAAATTCTTACATTCTTAAACCCTTTGAAAAAATGGAAATATCCAGCCACGTTCTCTGAATTCCATCGCAAAATACACATTGCAATTACACGTAAGAAAATAATGATAGTCCGTTTCTTGAGATGTCAGTGATATTTACAGGAGGATTCCTACGTACAGTCGTGTGGAAAAGAAAACAACGCGGTAGCTTACAGCTTCAGTTACTTGGCGCGCTGAAGCTATGCAGAGTGCATCAAACACCAAAAATGCAGTAGGCGTTGCCAGGAGTATACGGTATATATTATATACAAGGCGTAAAATACACGATACGTTTGCTGCCCGTGTGACATACAAAAAAAAATGGAGTGTATGTATATATAATATGTGCTGGTGTGCACTTTTTATTTTCCCTCCCTTTCAAAAAATACTACTTGCATGACAAGTTTGCAGAAACCCCCGTGTGTGATGGGGAGGGATGATGGAGGGGTTCAAAAAACGGATCTCGTAAAGTACCGTAAACACGCTGTACCAAGGACACCATCCACAAATCTGCTTCGTAGCCGCGAAACTCTCTCGTCTGCTAGCTACTCTGGCAGGACTCCACTTTATTTTTTTTCCCCAACCCTTGTTTTAACCATCGTACTAACTTGGTTTTTTTTTTTTCATTGTGCACCGGGTGCAAGCTAAGCCTTCTTGGGAAAATAAACAACTCTCGCCATTTTTGTGAGCCACGCGACGTGGCTGCCAACTTCCGAAGAAAAAAAAATCCTAAGAGACTCCCTGGGAGCTACGTGCCTGCGTGTTGCTCTGCTATCACGTGCTGGTACTCGAGAGAGGGTGAGGGTAGCCCCTCCTACACGCTGCGCAGCGCCGCCAGCAGCAGCAGGTAGCCCGCCAGCAGCGCCGGCAGGGCGTGTGCTGCGAGGGGGCTGCAGCCACTCAGCTCCTTCATGCCGACCACGCCGCTGCTGCAGCCGTGGCTGGCACCTGCAGCAACACGGCCCTCGCGCTGATACACCTCGCATCAGGCGAACCTCCACAGGTAACAGGGATAACACATTCTGCTTGCGGCATCCATAACCTTCATGACGTCAATGGAATCCAACAAGAACGAGGTTATGATCGCTAAAATACCATAAATGTTCCTACCGGGAATGTCCATACAATTTTTTTTTTTTTTACCACAGTTACTAATGATAGCACCGGATTGAACTCCAGGGATGAGGGTTTCAGAGTCGAGGATAACGAGTTGCAGAAGTATGCGAACGCGCGCCAAAGCGCTCTTGCCTGCTTCCATCTGTAACGGGGTGTGAATATGCATGCTGTTTAATACAAAAACATAATTTTAAAACCTCGCGCCATCGTATTCGTTACATTATTTACATACGTTGCACGCGTTAACTCCTGCTACCCGTACACTTCCGATACCTTGTGACTCATGCTACGCCGTCAGTTAAAAAAACAAACTTTTTTATTGTAATTTTACAGAAGATAAGCATTGCAAACCATTTGCCAAGAAATGTCAATTTGTAAGGAGGTGTCCAATTCCGCATGATTACATGGTAAATGGTGAAGTCGTTATTTTTGTCCAGCTCATTGTCTGCGCCATGTTGGTCTTAAATATTAAGCTAATTATTTAATTGTTTTTCGTTAACATATACTACTATGATATGTTTAGCAGATTTCCAATTGCGTGTTATTTATCTGAAGTTTTGCACACCGTGTTGTGTTGTGGTCCGGTAGGCTGGCCCTTTAAAACAACCCCACACGATACCCACTTCCTTAGCAGTTTTTATACCTATTTTCTGTTAGAGCGGCTGCTATCGCGTAAGAAATATTTCAGTACAATTCCAATGGGTCTGGCTCTGGGTTTAAAAGTTTTCATTCCCAAAGTCGAAGTCAAAAACGTATTAGAACGTGTTTTCAAGATCGCGGACCCGCGTGTAGCATCATAAACCCGTATTTATTCATCTTCGTTAATATAATGGGACGTACTAAACGTCATGGTGTGCCAAATGAAACTTTATGATAGTGAAACTACTAGGTAATATATTTGTTAAACTTAAAATACTAATAGAAAGAGGCAATCACAAGTTTTAAAACTCATTATTTCCTCCCAGTGTTCCCATGGACTCTGTAGCACCGTGACAGAGCGTGCGGTTATAAAGGAAGAACTTATGACGTGATTCAAACCTCTTCACTGGAAAAACTTTTAATTGATTTTGTTTTATAACTAATTACTCTTTTATACATATTTTGCTAGGTAAAGTATGTATTTGTATATTTTATTTGTTTGTCTAATTGTTATTATAACATTGATTACATAGTTTAGTACATTTTTTTGATTATTTCATACTAGCTATTAGTATATCTTTTATTTTTATTTAAATAAAATAATATCATCACAAGTAATTAACAAAATAACCTAATTTAAACACAAACTTTGATATGGAAAAGAATGTCGCTAAATTATAAATGAATACTTAAAACAACACTTCGTAAAACTGCACGCATGTAAGCCTAAATGAAAATGCGAGACTGTAATTCTTCGCTCCAGATTGAATTTTACTATGGAAAATCATACTATCTTAAAATATGCGTGTTTTTGTCTCACTTCGTAGCAAAAATTCATGGTACATTATCCGAAAGTATAATAAATATTTAGTAAAAAATTTAAAAAAATAAAAAAATAATAAGTAGATGTTTAACTATTAAAATTAAATTAGCACAATAACAACTATTAATTATCTAGATGAGCGGTATGATTAATGAAATATTAAAAATATATCATAAATAAACAATATTAGAGCCAACACAAATTCCCCTGGATCCTTTTAATTTTATATTACTAGATTTTTAAACTAACTACTAAGGGAAATTCAATTTCGGTGATCGAACTCTATTTTCTAAAAAATACTAAACCAAGTTTGTTATAAACATATTTTTTTTTTTTTTGTAATTTAAGTGTCTAACATTAAATATCATAAATAGTCCTCTAGGTAAACATATTTTTTAAAAAAAAGGTACAAGTTTCATATATTTTCAGTATTTGGTTAAAAGGAATATCAATATGTTTGCTTTAATCGGCAACTGCATTAATTCATTTTCTGTTAGCATTCTAGGTATCGTATTCATAATTTAATAAAGTGTTCTCTATAACAGAGTTGGGGAATGGGACCTCTACAACTGAGCTGGTACCCACCTTGGACGCCACTCAGCCTCGGCAGGAATTTGTTCCAGAAGGCGCACGCCTGCGACCGGGGCCCCCGCCCCAGGCCGTTGTTCTCGGAGTGGAAGATGTAGTACTGCGGGTGCTCTGCGGTGTAGGGCGGCCACTCCACGTCCTTATCGGCCGGGTTCCTGCAACCACGCAGGCGCTCCTCACTACCGTCACCGGGTCGCATTGCACTAGCAGGACGTCTCATTACCGTCACCTAGTCGCATTGCACTAGCAGGACGTCTCACTAGTCACCTGGTCGCATTACACTAGCAGGGTGTCTTGCTACTGTCATCTGGTCGTATTACACTAGTAGGGTGTCACACTACCGTCATCTGGTCGTGTTACACTAGCATGGTGTCTCACTACCGTCATCTGGTCGTGTTACACTAGCAGGGTGTCTTGCTACCGTCATGTGGTCGCATTACACTAGCAGGGTGTCTCGCTACCGTCACCTGGTCGCATTACACTAGCAGGGTGTCTCGCTACCGTCATCTGGTCGTGTTACACTAGCATGGTGTCTCACTACCGTCCTCTGGTCGCATTGCACTAGCATGGTGTCTCACTACCGTCATATGGTCGCATTACACTAGCAGGGTGTCTCGCTACCGTCATCTGGTCGTGTTACACTAGCATGGTGTCTCACTACCGTCCTCTGGTCGCATTGCACTAGCATGGTGTCTCACTACTGTCCTCTGGTCGCATTGCACTAGCATGGTGTCTCACTACCGTCATATGGTCGCATTACACTAGCAGGGTGTCTCGCTGCCGTCATCTGGTCGTGTTACACTAGCATGGTGTCTCACTACCGTCCTCTGGTCGCATTGCACTAGCATGGTGTCTCAATACCGTCATATGGTCGCATTACACTAGCAGGGCATCTCACCACCGTCACCGGGTCGCATTGCACTAGCAGGGCATCTAACCACCGTCACAGGGTCGCATTTAACTAGCAGGGCATCTCACCACCGTCACAGGGTAGCATTGCACTAGCAGGGCATCTCACCACCGTCACAGGGTAGCATTGCACTAGCAGGGCATCTAACCACCGTCACAGGGTAGCATTGCACAAGCAGGGCATCTCACCACCGTCACAGGGTAGCATTGCACTAGCAGGGCATCTCACTACCGTCACAGGGTAGCATTGCACTAGCAGGGAATCTCACCACCGTCACAGGGTAGCATTGCACAAGCAGGGAATCTCACCACTGTCACAGGGTAGCATTGCACTAGCAGGGCATCTCACCACCGTCACAGGGTAGCATTGCACTAGCAGGGCATCTCACCACCGTCACAGGGTAGCATTGCACTAGCAGGGCATCTCACCACCGTCACAGGGTAGCATTGCACAAGCAGGGCATCTCACCACCGTCACAGGGTAGCATTGCACTAGCAGGGCATCTCACCACTGTCACAGGGTAGCATTGCACTAGCAGGGCATCTCACCACCGTCACAGTGTAGCATTGCACTAGCAGGGCATCTCACCACCGTCACAGGGTAGCATTGTACTAGCAGGGCATCTCACCACCGTCACCGGGTCGCATTGCACTAGCAGGGCATCTCACCACCGTCACAGGGTGGCATTGCACTAGCAGGGCATCTCACCACCGTCACCGGGTCGCATTGCACTAGCAGGGCATCTCACCACCGTCACAGGGTAGCAGTGCACTAGCAGGGCATCTCACCATCGTCACCGGGTTGCATTGCACTAGCAGGGCATCTCACCACCGTCACAGGGTAGCATTGCACTAGCAGGGCATCTCACCACCGTCACAGGGTAGCATTGCACTAGCAGGGCATCTCACGACCGTCACAGGGTCGCATTGCACTAGCAGGGCATCTCACCACCGTCACCGGGTCGCATTGCACTAGCAGGGCATCTCACCACTGTCACAGGGTAGCATTGCACTAGCAGGGCATCTCACCACGGTCACAGGGTAGCATTGCACTAGCAGGGCATCTCACCACCGTCACAGGGTAGCATTGCACTAGCAGGGCATCTCACCACCGTCACCGGGTCGCATTGCACTAGCAGGGCATCTCACCACCGTCACAGGGTAGCATTGTACTAGCAGGGCATCTCACCACCGTCACAGGGTAGCATTTCACTAGCAGGGCATCTCACCACCGTCACCGGGTCGCATTGCACTAGCAGGGCATCTCACCACCGTCACAAGGTAGCATTGCACTAGCAGGGCATCTCACCACCGTCACCGGGTCGCATTGCACTAGCAGGGCATCTCACCACCGTCACCGGGTCGCATTGCACTAGCAGGGCATCTCACCACAGTCACAGGGTAGCATTGCACTAGCAGGGCATCTCACCTCCGTCACAGGGTAGCATTGCACTAGCAGGGCATCTCACCACCGTCACCGGGTCGCATTGCACTAGCAGGTCATCTCACCACCGTCACCAGGTCGCATTGCACTAGCAGAGCATCTCACCACCGTCACAGGGTAGCATTGCACTAGCAGGGCATTTCACCACCGTCACAAGGTAGCATTGCACTAGCAGGGCATCTCACCACCGTCACAGGGTAGCATTGCACTAGCAGGGCATCTCACCACCGTCACCGGGTCGCATTGCACAAGCAGGTCATCTCACCACCGTCACAGGGTAGCATTGCACTAGCATGGCATCTCACCACCGTCACCGGGTCGCATTGCACTAGCAGGGCATCTCACCACCGTCACAGGGTAGCATTGCACTAGCAGGGCATCTCACCACCGTCACAGGGTAGCATTTCACTAGCAGGGCATCTCACCACCGTCACCGGGTCGCATTGCACTAGCAGGGCATCTCACCACCGTCACCGGGTCGCATTGCACTAGCAGGGCTACTAACCACCGTCACCGGGTCGCATTGCACTAGCAGGGCATCTCACCACCGTCACAGGGTAGCATTGCACTAGCAGGGCATCTCACCACCGTCACCGGGTAGCATTGCACTAGCAGGGCATCTCACCACTGTCACAGGGTAGCATTGCACTAGCAGGGTGTCTCGCTAGTCACCTGGTCGCATTACACTAGCAGGGTGTCTCACTACCGTCATCTGGTCGTGTTACACTAGCATGGTGTCACACTACCGTCATCTGGTCGTGTTACACTAGCAGGGTGTCTCGCTACCGTCACCGGGACGCATTACACTAGAAAGATTTCTCACTAGTCACCTGGTCGCATTGCACTAGCAGGTAATCTCACTACCATCACCGGGACGCTTTACACTAGAAAGATGTCTCACTAGTCACCTGGTCGCATTGCACTAGCAGGTAATCTCACTACCATCACCGGGACGCATTACACTAGAAAGATGTCTCACTAGTCACCTGGTCGTATTACACTAGCAGGGTGTCTCACTACCGTCATCTGGTCGTGTTACACTAGCATGGTGTCTCACTACCGTCATCTGGTCGTGTTACACTAGCATGGTGTCTCGCTACCGTCATCGGGTCGTGTTACACTAGCAGGGTGTATCGCTACCGTCACCGGGACGCATTACACTAGAAATATGTCTCACTAGTCACCTGGTCGCATTGCACTAGCAGGTAATCTCACTACCATCACCGGGACGCATTACACTAGAAAGATGTCTCACTAGTCACCTGGTCGCATTACACTAGCAGGGTGTCTCACTACCGTCATCTGGTCGTGTTACACTAGCATGGTGTCTCACTAACGTCATATGGTCGTGTTACACTAGCAGGGTGTCTCGCTACCGTCACCGGGACGCATTACACTAGCAGGAGGTCTCACTAGTCACCTGGTCGTATTACACTAGCAGGGTGTCTCACTACCGTCATCTGGTCGTGTTACACTAGCATGGTGTCTCGCTACCGTCATCTGGTCGTGTTACACTAGCAGGGTGTCTCGTTACCGTCACAGGGACGCATTACACTAGCAGGAGGTCTCACTAGTCACCTGGTCGTATTACACTAGCAGGGTGTCTCACTACCGTCATCTGGTCGTGTTACACTAGCATGGTGTCTCACTAACGTCATATGGTCGTGTTACACTAGCAGGGTGTCTCGCTACCGTCACCGGGACGCATTACACTAGCAGGAGGTCTCACTAGTCACCTGGTCGTATTACACTAGCAGGGTGTCTCACTACCGTCATCTGGTCGTGTTACACTAGCATGGTGTCTCGCTACCGTCATCTGGTCGTGTTACACTAGCAGGGTGTCTCGTTACCGTCACAGGGACGCATTACACTAGAAATATGTCTCACTAGTCACCTGGTCGCATTGCACTAGCAGGTAATCTCACTACCATCACCAGGACGCATTACACTAGAAAGATGTCTCACTAGTCACCTGGTCACATTACACTAGCAGGACATCTCACTACCGTCACCGGGACGCATTACACTAGAAAGATGTCTCACTAGTCATCTGGTCGTATTACACTAGCAGGGTGTCTCACTACCGTCATCTGGTCGTGTTACACTAGCATGGTGTCTCACTAACGTCATATGGTCGTGTTACACTAGCAGGGTGTCTCGCTACCGTCACCGGGACGCATTACACTAGCAGGAGGTCTCACTAGTCATCTGGTCGTGTTACACTAGCATGGTGCCTCGCTACCGTCATCGGGTCGTGTTACACTAGCAGGGTGTCTCGCTACCGTCACCGGGACGCATTACACTAGAAATATGTCTCACTAGTCACCTGGTCGCATTGCACTAGCAGGTAATCTCACTACCATCACCGGGACGCATTACACTAGAAATATGTCTCACTAGTCACCTGGTCGTATTACACTAGCAGGGTGTCTGACTACCGTCATCTGGTCGTGTTACACTAGCATGGTGTCTCACTACCGTCATCTGGTCGTGTTACACTAGCATGGTGTCTCGCTACCGTCATCGGGTCGTGTTACACTAGCAGGGTGTCTCGCTACCGTCACCGGGACGCATTACACTAGAAATATGTCTCACTAGTCACCTGGTCGCATTGCACTAGCAGGTAATCTCACTACCATCACCGGGACGCATTACACTAGAAAGATGTCTCACTAGTCACCTGGTCGCATTACACTAGCAGGGTGTCTCACTACCGTCATCTGGTCGTGTTACACTAGCAGGGTGTCTCGTTACCGTCACAGGGACGCATTACACTAGAAATATGTCTCACTAGTCACCTGGTCGCATTGCACTAGCAGGTAATCTCACTACCATCACCAGGACGCATTACACTAGAAATATGTCTCACTAGTCACCTGGTCGCATTGCACTAGCAGGTAATCTCACTACCATCACCAGGACGCATTACACTAGAAAGATGTCTCACTAGTCACCTGGTCACATTACACTAGCAGGACATCTCACTACCGTCACCGGGACGCATTACACTAGAAAGATGTCTCACTAGTCACCTGGTCGCATTGCACTAGCAGGTAATCTCACTACCATCACCAGGACGCATTACACTAGAAAGATGTCTCACTAGTCACCTGTTCACATTACACTAGCAGGACATCTCACTACCGTCACCGGGACGCATTGCACTAGAAGGATATCTCACTAGTCACCTGGTCGCATTACACTAGCAGGATGTCTCACTAGTCACCTGGTCGCATTACACTAGAAGGAATTCTCACTACCTTCACCGGGAAGCATTACACTAAAAAGAAGTTTCACTAGTCACCTGGTTGCATTACACTAGCAGGATGTCTCACTAGTCACCTGGTCGCATTACATCAGAAGGAAATCTCACTACCGTCACCGGGACGCATTACACTAGAAGGATATCTCACTAGTCACCTGGTCGCATTACACTAGCAGGACATCTCACTACCGTCACCGGAACGCATTACACTAGAAAGATGTCTCACTAGTCACCTGGTCGTATTACACTAGCAGGGTGTCTGACTACCGTCATCTGGTCGTGTTACACTAGCATGGTGTCTCACTACCGTCATCTGGTCGTGTTACACTAGCATGGTGTCTCGCTACCGTCATCGGGTCGTGTTACACTAGCAGGGTGTCTCGCTACCGTCACCGGGACGCATTACACTAGAAATATGTCTCACTAGTCACCTGGTCGCATTGCACTAGCAGGTAATCTCACTACCATCACCTGGTCGCATTACACTAGCAGGGTGTCTCGTTACCGTCACAGGGACGCATTACACTAGAAATATGTGTCACTAGTCACCTGGTCGCATTGCACTAGCAGGTAATCTCACTACCATCACCAGGACGCATTACACTAGAAATATGTCTCACTAGTCACCTGGTCGCATTGCACTAGCAGGTAATCTCACTACCATCACCAGGACGCATTACACTAGAAAGATGTCTCACTAGTCACCTGGTCACATTACACTAGCAGGACATCTCACTACCGTCACCGGGACGCATTACACTAGAAAGATGTCTCACTAGTCATCTGGTCGTATTACATTAGCAGGGTGTCTCACTACCGTCATCTGGTCGTGTTACACTAGCATGGTGTCTCACTAACGTCATATGGTCGTGTTACACTAGCAGGGTGTCTCACTACCGTCACCGGGACGCATTACACTAGAAATATGTCTCACTAGTCACCTGGTCGCATTGCACTAGCAGGTAATCTCACTACCATCACCGGGACGCATTACACTAGAAAGATGTCTCACTAGTCACCTGGTCGTATTACACTAGCAGGGTGTCTGACTACCGTCATCTGGTCGTGTTACACTAGCATGGTGTCTCACTACCGTCATCTGGTCGTGTTACACTAGCATGGTGTCTCGCTACCGTCATCGGGTCGTGTTACACTAGCAGGGTGTCTCGCTACCGTCACCGGGACGCATTACACTAGAAATATGTCTCACTAGTCACCTGGTCGCATTGCACTAGCAGGTAATCTCACTACCATCACCGGGACGCATTACACTAGAAAGATGTCTCACTAGTCACCTGGTCGCATTACACTAGCAGGGTGTCTCACTACCGTCATCTGGTCGTGTTACACTAGCATGGTGTCTCACTAACGTCATATGGTCGTGTTACACTAGCAGGGTGTCTCGCTACCGTCACCGGGACGCATTACACTAGCAGGAGGTCTCACTAGTCACCTGGTCGTATTACACTACCAGGGTGTCTCACTACCGTCATCTGGTCGTGTTACACTAGCATGGTGTCTCGCTACCGTCATCTGGTCGTGTTACACTAGCAGGGTGTCTCGTTACCGTCACAGGGACGCATTACACTAGAAATATGTCTCACTAGTCACCTGGTCGCATTGCACTAGCAGGTAATCTCACTACCATCACCAGGACGCATTACACTAGAAAGATGTCTCACTAGTCACCTGGTCACATTACACTAGCAGGACATCTCACTACCGTCACCGGGACGCATTACACTAGAAAGATGTCTCACTAGTCACCTGGTCGCATTGCACTAGCAGGTAATCTCACTACCATCACCAGGACGCATTACACTAGAAAGATGTCTCACTAGTCACCTGTTCACATTACACTAGCAGGACATCTCACTACCGTCACCGGGACGCATTGCACTAGAAGGATATCTCACTAGTCACCTGGTCGCATTACACTAGCAGGATGTCTCACTAGTCACCTGGTCGCATTACACTAGAAGGAATTCTCACTACCTTCACCGGGAAGCATTACACTAAAAAGAAGTTTCACTAGTCACCTGGTTGCATTACACTAGCAGGATGTCTCACTAGTCACCTGGTCGCATTACATCAGAAGGAAATCTCACTACCGTCACCGGGACGCATTACACTAGAAGGATATCTCACTAGTCACCTGGTCGCATTACACTAGCAGGACATCTCACTACCGTCACCGGAACGCATTACACTAGAATGAAGTATCAATACCGTCACCGGGTCACCATATACTATCAGAGCGTTGTCACTTTGTCACCGGATGGTAGGACGTCGGAACTACGTCATCATGTCACGGTACAGTTTGCAGGACGTTGTCACTTCTGTAAGTTGGTGGCGGTAACTAGCAGGAGTCGTCACTACTATCACCGAGCCACGATACACTAGCAGAGCGTTGTCACTACTGTCACCGGATGGCAGGCCGTCGTCACTACCGTCGTAATGTATCGGTACACTTGCAGCACGTTGTCACTTCTGTAAGTAGGTGGCGGTAACTAGCAGGAGTTGTCACTAGTGTCACCGAGTCACGATACACTAGCAGAGCGTTGTGACTACTGTCACCGGGTGGCAGGCCGTCGTCACTATTGTAATTATGTTCGGTACACAGCAGGACGTCGTTATTACCGTCATCACGTTTCGGTACACTAGCTGGACGTGAGCTTTCAGTCGCTCAAGTGGTTTTTGACGTGACAACGTCTAATAAATCGATGAACGCCGGATGCACGCACGAAAAAGTGTCCCGTTATTCACATTGTTCCGTTACGCTGTCGGCGAGTGCAGTAATAATAGGTTACGTTACAATTTACTAAAAGGTTATGGTGATTCATGTAATTGATGATAGATATTTTTTAAAATTTATTTATATGAAAACTTGTTCATAATTATATTTAAGCTTTATAGCTAAACGCCAGTTTTTAAAATTAATTACAAGTCATCTACACGTGAACTGTTTCGTCAACTGTTTATAAAGTGAAGTGAAAAGTTAATGTGGTTTTTAATTGCTTATTACAACAACAATTGCGGCAATAAAGTTTAATTATTCTTGCATTTTAAAAATCTGATTTCTAGTATTTATTCCTTTATTATTAAAATAAAAATGATTCAATGCCATTCATAAATGTATGCAATAATTTTATCAATGTTTTGTAATGACGTTTTCACGTTAAACTATCGTCCGTAAACCGACTTTACAGACAACCAATTTTCTTTTGCTATGACTCGTGTCCTAGGCGTGGCTTGGGGGGTCGACGCCAGCTCAGCAAGGTTTAAAGGTTGTTTAGAGGCAACAAGACAACAAGGCAACAAGGCAGGCAAGGAGGAGGTCGACGAGTACCCGGTGAGCGCGAACTGCGCGAAGGCCCGCATCATGCGCAGGCTCAGCTCGCGCTCCTTGTCGCTGTACGGGATGGTCATGTTGAGCGGGTGGCCGAACACGTACTGGATCTCGTCGGCGTGCATCACGCCCATCCACTCGCCCCACAGGTTGGTGCTCGTCCTCTGCAACCACCAAGCGTACACGTCGTCTTTGTCTCGGCCCACAATGTTCACGTACATACACATGAAAACAAACGCAGGGCCGCAAATAGGGGGGGGGGGGCAAGCGGGGCATACGCCCCGTGCGCAAAGCTGTGGGGGCGTCGAAATCGCTTGCGTTGTAATTCCTACTACAACTGGTACTTAGTAAAAAGTTTTTTAACTTGCATTCCAGGAATGTCTAATCTGATTTACAATACAACGTCTAAACATATTTATTTTAAAATACTCTGAGAAAAATATTAAGTTCATCATTAACATAAAAAATTGTAAAGGGAGAAGTTAGAAATTTTTAATGCGTCCTCTATACGGATACAGTACATTGTTGTCAGAAAGGGTGGTACCACTGGCTGTGAGGAAGAGCATCCTCTATTTGCTATGATGATATAAAAATCTTTGCTGCAAAAAGGTCTCGCAAGTTGAATTAGAATTTTTAAAAAACATTTATGACGACAATTCAATGAACAAGTCTAGTGATTATACGGAATACTTTATGGACATAGTGGGTTCATGCATGGAAGTTACAGTAGCACAGAAACTGTTACATGTAGGTACGGAAAATACTTAAATAGCACCATTTTCCCGTGGAAGGCCCCCGGACCTCCCGCTTTGTTGGTGTGGTATGTACATAAAAAGAGGGGGGGGGGGGGGGCGCATGAGTCCATTCATGCCCCGGGTGCCAGAGACTCTAGTTGCGGCCCTGAACATACGTATCACTACAAAACAGTGTTCGCAGTGATACCCGGGCATTATGCTTTGTGTCGTCCCAGCTTTACAGTATTAACCACGATGATCCAACGAAATAAAATATTATTGTTCAATATTCGATTATATTTTCCATGGTTTAAAATATTATGTGTTTTAAAGAAACATAAATAATTATAAATAGAACTATGCGCGCCAATTTTCGTTAATAAATACTCGGTATTATATTTAAAAGAGAAATTTATGTATGCAAAAATAACCATATACACGTGATATACAAATTTAAAATGTACCTTTCTTTTAGTATTACACAACTATTACTTGGAAACTGGATTTCAAAAGAATCTTTTGAAAAAGAAAATGACGTCTTTTTTTTCTGTGCAAGAGTCGTTCGGCGGAACTAGGATCAGGCTTCCAGCACTGTTAAAATTTTTCTTTAATTTACGAGAACGCTCGGAAAATTGTTTTTATAGATTTTCATAAATGAAGTGTTGTATAAAATTATAAATAAAAAGAATGGATATACTACTTGTTGGAGTACAAAATCCTGCCTGATAAAATTAATGTGACTTGAAGACGAAACGGTTATGGACATGGGCATTATTTGAAACATTTTAATCTTAAAGAAATTATGACCAAAATTTGACGAAACTTCAATGTGAGAAAAATGTTCTAAGATCAAGAACCAAGAAAAAGGATAATTGCAGTGGTTGAAGAAGAATACCCCACACAGAAAGTCAGCCCTTAGGGATGAGAATCAGAAAATTTGAAGATTAAAACACGTAACCCTTAACAGGGCTATATCTAGGTGGTGTATGATGATGTGACATTAATTTGGAATGATCTCGCTGGCAAATTTACTTATACAAATTTAACTTCCCTAGGGCATGAAACAAAAAGTATAATTTTGGTGTGTATGAAAAACATAAAAAAAAAAAAATTGGTTAAGTCTCGGACACAATCACACTTTTTCTTCTTCCACGTGTGTGTTTACAGTGTTTGTGCTGAAAAACAGAATTTGGAAGATGATATTCAGCGTAGTTTCTACGAAGATACAGTTGTAAGTTGTTATATAACGTGACTGATTGCCGTTTAGGCGATATTCTGCATAGCGACTTTGAAGCCTGGGAGGTAGACTTCCGGGTGTTGCGGCTGAAGCGTCAGGTATAGGCCACCCGACGTCATGGGAAGTCGGCCATCTCTGCTGGTCGACTACCGTAGCTTTCTATATTGTCTGAGATCCACAGAACTCGGGTGTACAAGTGGCCTCGACTGAGAGCACGATGTGCAGTCCGTCTCCCAGGAGAAGTCCTGAGAGACTCTCCGAGAGAACTTCGGGGGACGCACCACAACGCCGAACGTACAATAACGCCGAAATGTCAAATTAACTACAACGCCGACAGCTAGAAAACTGCTGTGTACCACAACGCCGAAATACATTAACGCCGAAAAATGTCATTGCAGGACTGCCACAAAGGTTCGGTTAGGTAAGGTTAGCACACAAATTCATTCAGTTGTTTCTAATTTTGCTCCTCTGGCCCCATCCTCCCCGCAGCAACATTTTTCGGCGTTACTGTATTTCGGCGTTGTGGTACACAGCAGTTTTCTAGCTGTCGGCGTTGAGGTCAATTTGGAATTAGGCGTTATGATATTCGGCGTTATTGTACGTTCGGCGTTGTGGTATTTCGGCGTTGTGGTAACGACCCGAAATTCGTGCCGCCGCCCCGACGCTCCAACTCTACAAGAACGTCATGCTGTCCGTCGTCGCCACCACGTCTAAGATGGCACGACATCCAGTATCTCCTATTTGCCCTCGCTCTGAGCGGACACGCCGATTAAGCCCGACTGCCTTTGCCGCTGTTACGAATCTCGATCTGAGCAGCAGTGAAGGCGCGATTAGTGGAAGTGAAGTTAGGTTGGATCGGAGCGTACAAGCGCCACACCACCTCCTGTGTTGCGTTTGGTAACTATTGATAGAAGTGTTGCTGCCTTCCAGTTAAAACACTCGATGGTATCTTTGGTCACTTCGCCACTAGGCCCTCAAGGTATCTCAAGTGTCACGTTTGAAATTTAAAAAAAAAATTGGGTTTGGCTGTGTCATGGACACAGCCGTGTGTTGTACGTGAATACGAGTACGTAACAAGTAATATTTTTTCATAAAAAATATAAAATACGCCATTTATTATTTTAACACTATGTATATATATTCACTGTAACTATTTTACAATAATATTTTACAAATTCAATCGACAGATTTAGACGAGAGCTGACGATTGAAACTTAAACTAACGTCGTAGCTTCTCCGAGTAAAACGTTATACTAAATGGAAATCTCGAAACGCAGCAAAATTACCTCAAAATGGTGGCACTTCCCCCTCCACCACGCACGATGCGTCACAGTCCTCACTTAGCATAATGAATTATTTGATCCTTTAGCTATCCAGTGGTGTAATTAAATTTTGGATGGAGATGATATATTTGTAACTGCAACACCAAACTGTAACCCCCGATTTTGTTATAGTTCGTTTTTTTTAATTGCCTCCCACTATGGACGCAATTTTAAAGACGTGTTCACGTTAAAAGTGAGCGTCTTTCAGTAACCGCCAGAGACGCGTGGCATGTAACCACGGTGACGAGCGAATTCATGAGTTTTCTTGCAAGTGCACCTACAGTACGAAACTTGGACACCGAATTTAAAGTAGATTTTTTTTCTTCAAAATAATGCCGAGCGTGATAAATGTACGCGAATTGTTTTTTTCAACTACATTTATTAACGCGAATCACACGTGTTTTCCACACCCGCCACTAGAATTGTTGCCGGAGCAGCTACGTCGACTACTGAATTTTTATATTTGCAGAGCGAAAGGTTAAACTATATAATAGAACGGCTCCTATAAAAAATAAACAAAAGACGTGATAAATTACTAAACCCCGGGTTTAAACCTGATTTTTTAAAAGGAACTTATTAAAATACTGTCCAACTTGTTGAAATTAATTAAACAGTTAAGGGGCCCGTCTAGTAGGGCTGTATGTGTGTTAGTGAGGCGGAATGATAAGTGCGACATTCGCTGGTGCTCCTAGCATGGGATCGCCTTTCAACGCAAGGCTCTTATTGGCGCGCAGTCTTCTAGTCCTGATTAGTGTAGCTGTGAAATTTTAGCGGTGACCGTAGCATTATATGGCTTAGAAATGAAGATAAAGGTTGAATGCAAGTCGTTTAAGTGCTTTCAAGAATATGAACAGGTTTTTTTTACGCCTAAAATTTACTTTGAAAACACGGAATTTAGCCATTTTAGCTCTTATAAAAATACAGTTTAAAATTTAATCTGAAATCAGAAGTACTCTTCAGCCCTCGGTGAACTCTTAAATGCTCTTAAACGGACTATACTAAGATATTTAGAATAGTTTTGAAATCGCGTTGTTTTTCCTGAAATCTGTACTCCGTAATGTGTCCTCATAATTTTATAAAGTTTCACTTTGGCTTTGTGAACTTCGGTTCGCGCAATCTGCCACAGATGGTAGAACCATGGTTAAACATTTTCCGTTCATTCCAACTTCCGTTCCACTCACTAAATGACTCCCACCAAAAGCCGTATACCGAGAGCTAACATGTTACGCATAAATAATTGTAAGCAAACACCGAACAGTATCTCGGTGGTGGCAAAGCAACGCGTCTCGGCGTTCATGTGGCAAAGATAGAGGGTTCAATCTCGACATCCTGGCATGACTCAGGCTTATGCGCACAGAGTCGGAAAATCCAGTTAACTGTAACCTTGCAAGGTCCTGTCCCTTCAGCCTGAGTGCATAACCTTCGTGTGCAGAACTCAGTCAAACAAACATACAGCGAACAAACTTCAGTACCAGTAAAGAATTATCCGTGCACTGAATATTCTACCATATTTTATAATGGTTCCTTAAGTTGCAGTAACAGTTACCGAATCATGGATGTGTTCATGTTCACTCGCTGTCGTTTTTAGCGCGATATCGCCTCTAAGTGCAAGGCTCTTAAACGGTTCTACATAAGGCAGCTATGAGATTTGAGCGGTAACCATAACATTATACGGTGGAGAAATGAATAGAAGATAAAGGTGTAATGCTTTGGTTCTTTCAAGAATCTTAATCGGTTGTTTCATTCTTATATATATATATTCTGAGGGCTCTATTTTACTCTCATTAAATACATTTTAGAACAGAAATACGGAAACAGTACCACCCCTCTGCCCTCAGCGCATTCTTGAATCCTTTTCCTAAACAGACCCCACTCGGATATCTTGAGCAATTTTCAAAATAGCCTGGTTTCTTTTGAAGCTCTTCGCGTGTGCCTGGGTAGGCGCGGCCCTCAAACAAGACAGTTTGCGTCATGTTCCTTCTGTCTACCCCCCTCTGCTTCGTGCCTCCCACCCTTGTTCGAAACTCCTCTTCCCTTATCGATCTCAATCGCGTGAGTGGGCTATCGCGTAAGGAACCACTTCCAGACTGTGCAGTGATAAGGCAAAAGGTCAAGACCACCTCCTTTCCCCCCACACGTCCTGCAGCGACGCGGCAACAACAGCGCCAAGAGAGTTCTCTCCCCCCCCCCCCCCCTGCGGGCCCAGCAACAGTCGCCGTGTTTTATGGGGCGACCTGCGGCTCGTTAAAGTTGCAGCGCCTTCCCTCATTTCCATGCAGCGGAACTGGGCCAGAACTGCAAGTGTGGTCTCCTTGGCTACCAGGCCCACTGTCTCCAGTATTGTGGTGTATGTGCCTTACGCCTCACTGAAATAACTATGTACCAAATAACTATGTACCAAATAACTATGTACCAAATAACTATGAACCAAATAACTATGTACCAAATAACTATAAACCAAATAACTATGAACAAAATAACTATGAACCAAATAACTATGTATCAAATAACTATGAACCAAATAACTATGTACCAAATAACTACGAACCAAATAACAATGTACCAAATAACTATGAACGCAATAACTATGAACCAAATAACTATGAACCAAATGACTACGTACCTAATAACTATGTACCAAATAACTACGAACCAAATAACAATGTACCAAATAACTATGAACGCAATAACTATGAACCAAATAACTATGAACCAAATGACTACGTACCTAATAACTATAAACCAAATAACTATGAACCAAATAACTATGAACCAAATAACTATGTACAAAATAACTATGAACCAAATAACTATGAACCAAATAACTATGTACCAAATAACTATGAAATAAATGACTACGTACCTAATAACTATAAACCAAATAACTATGAACCAAATAACTATGAACCAAATAACTATGTACCAAATAACTATGAACGCAATAACTATGAACCAAATAACTATGAACCAAATGACTACGTACCTAATAACTATAAACCAAATAACTATGAACCAAATAACTATGAACCAAATAACTATGTACAAAATAACTATGAACCAAATAACTATGTACCAAATAACTATGAAATAAATGACTACGTACCTAATAACTATAAACCAAATAACTATGAACCAAATAACTATGAACCAAATAACTATGTACAAAATAACTATGAACCAAATAACTATGAACCAAATAACTATGTACCAAATAACTATGAAATAAATGACTACGTACCTAATAACTATAAACCAAATAACTATGAACAAAATAACTATGAACCAAATAGCAGAGATAACTATGAATAGCTCTGACGGATTTAATAAAAAAAAACGTTTAAAGTTGTATGCACTCATGGATGCCAAACGACTTACAACGTTAAATAGGAGAATAAAACTTTAAATTATTACAAAATTTAAATAAATATAATTTAAGAAACTATGTATTAATTAGTAAATATTATTTTTTGAGTTATTTAATATTTAGGCATTCGAGTCTGAGGGAATTTCCTTTATGGAATATTGTTCTTTCGGAACATGTTGTGAAAGTGTTCTTTATATCTTTGTCAAGCTCGGTGCACTTGGAAAAAATAAAGTAATTTAATGTTAGTTAGCATCCATAAAACAATGACGTACTGTACAAGATTATTAAGACGAAAGAAAAATACTTTCTTACAAAAATGTACAATTAAAATTTTTATTTTCGTAAACATTTATGAAAACAGGGCACAATATTCCTACAATAATACAAAATAAGTAATATAAAAATCGCATATAAATATATATTATACAGATGTTAATAGTAATTTCTAACACTGTATTCTTAAGGTTTGTTCTCGCATGCCGTGTTCGTAGTAATATATTTTTCTCTTTACTGTTATGTGCGAAAGGTCTTTTATTTTAAAAGTAGCACCACAGGGGTTTTGCATTTGGTGTTTCGTCTCAAATTTCCTCAACATATATTCACATATTATCTAACAGCGGTAAAACATAACAAGATGTTCATAATAATGATTTCTCGCACAACCCTTTTATAGCTCGAAAATAACATCGAATGTCTGGTAAGAAAATGTATGACCTAAAAACAGACAGAAGAGAGATAAATGACAAGAAAATGAAATACCTATCTACGTCGAGTGAGATAGGTTGTTAATTTATTTATGCATACCGTTGACCACGAGGTTGAGGTTCCAGGGCCCCGCCTAGCCAGGAGTTCATTTGGGTTAATGAGATGGGATGATAATAGCTGGTGTTTCTAGCACAGTATCGCCTCTAAGCACAAGGCTCTGGACTGGTGCTCAGACTTCTCGTCGTGCATAGGGCAACTAGGAAATTTGAGCGGAGACATTAACATTACATGACGGAGATATGAAGATGGTGTAAAGACACATGCCTTGAGTTTTTCCACGAATTAGCGAGGGGGGTTTCATGCCTAAAAATAATTCTGAAAAACACGCATTTTGACCATCTCCACTATTCTAAAAACACACAGTTTTAAAACGAAATACGAAATCTAAAGTGTCGGTTTCGTTGCCAATAATTGTTCGATATTTTTCCGAAATTGATGTGGGACGATCGCCCCAAGTATCCAAGTGCATGGCAGCTGTTTTTTCCCCGCCCCACTCAACTCTTTTCGCCTGGACCTTTTCCCTCATATTAAGTAGTGACGTCGCTTGTTGTATTTCATGTCAATTAATCCCCGCGTGACCCGGCCCACGGTTTACCCTGTGTGTACGCGGGTGGCACCTGGACCACGGGGGTTCTAACTATAGTTAGGGCCATGGGCGTCGCAAGGATATATTTTTGGGGGGGACTTCAATCGATTTAGTTGTTGAGGAATATCCATCCCCTGGAAAAAAAAGCGGGGTGCTCCCCCGGAAAAATTTGGGGTTTGAAGGTGCAAAAAGGTGGTTTTTAGGCATTTTTCTTTCCTAAATATTCTAATTATAGTTGGTTGCAATATATAATTTATTTTTTCTAAAAAATATTTTCAGAGAACAGATTTGTAAAAACACAGTTAACATATCTTAATTCGGTATCGGACCTGATTTTGATTTTGCACGAAGATCGAATTAAAAAGTGCTCACATTACCACGATTGGACTAAATGCACCATGCGCAACATATGGGTTGTATCACAGAAATCATATTTTTAATATAACTACGAAACTAAATATATTATTGGAGGGGACGAAATTGAAGACTTTTATTATTTGGGGGGGGGGGGGGTGTCCACCCCGTCCCCCCCGTCCCCACCGGTTGCGACGCCCATGCTAGGGCGACCGAAGGGCCTGCGGTGACCGGCCAGAAACACCAGTAGCCCTGAGCGCGCTCTTCACGCGGTGTGTGCGGCCGAGTAGGCGAGGGCCTTAACGCGTCGACGCCGGCTCGCGGGCGTGAGATACGGCCGCGGCGGCCTTGGTATGACGGGCGATTGCACCCAAGGGGAGCAGTCGGCGTCGTCGTGATTGCCCGCGGCTCTTCCCAGGGGGGCTGTCCGTCGGTTCCGCGGTGTTTGCGCCCCGGGGAGTGGGGGGTGGTCGACACCTCCCGGCACGGAGGGGTTTGTTTGTTGAAGGAGGGGCACGCCTGGAACACAGGACCACTTTTCCCACACTCGGTGTGCGGAACTCTCTCTCTCTCTCTCTCTCTGCCTCTCTCTCTCTCTCTGTCGTGGAGAATCGATAGCATTCGGGTCAACCCCGCCCGCCCGCGCCGTCACACCGGAAATATACTGCCTCGCTCGATCACTCCCCCCCCCCTCCCCCAAACCCTGGTGCAAGGGAGAGGGCGCAGAGACCAGCACCAGCCCTTGCTCACGTCACAACTCGGCGATCCCCCACATGTTGGATCCTTTTCTGTTCTGCCTCTCTTTTTACCTTCTTTTACTGGTTCGGACCATACGCCGTAGCTAGAGACTGGAAAAAAAAATTCGCGGATTCATTTCGCGATGTGCTGGAATCCAAACACAAGTGCCTTCATGTTGCTTCTGTAACCGTCTCCCAGTTTATCTGAAGGATTCTGAGCCAATAAAAAAAATCTTTCGACCATGGAAGTGTCGAATCGCAAGCATACCAGTTGACATGGTACGATAACGGAAATCAATGGTCGTTGGTACGTCCATAGTACTCGTTTAACTTCATCGTCGTGTTTGCGTGTTTTTCTGCGTTGTCCATAGGTTTGTTGTCTGCCTGAATTTAATCTTGTCTCGTCGTTGTTTGCCCACTGTGCTCGTCTTGTGTTGTTATATTATTTTTCATGACTGACATTTAGAGGTTGGAAATGTTTTTGTCCGCGCTGTCGTCGCTGTGTTGTCCATAATACCTTTTTAGTTTCATAGTTGGTTCCGTTTGTCCGACACCAGCTGATCCAGTCTTGTTTTCTGGGAAGTTTTTATCTTTATTTAGTTTTTTTATTTTTATTTTCAGAACAGTAATCCCCGACCAGAGTGTGTAGTTGCCATGCGAGAATTCCGCTTCCCCCCGGATTGGTTGGGAGACCGGGGTTAGGTTCTCCGCGGTCGCAGGATAGTTACACAACCTGCGCACGAACTGGTCGCGGGTGAGTTTCGAGCAGCTAGTCTGCGTGTGGAATGTCCCTCACTCCACCACGGCATCTGTGAACACCCGGTCAGGCAGCGACGACCCTTCCGAGTGAATTTGTGATCCCAGCTCGCGCTACTAATGTTGTGGAGTTATTCAACGTGGGAAGGTACGTATAGGTACCAGGCGATAGCGTCACGCGTCTTCTTACCTGGAAACCACCCGGTCGGGCGGGAATTTTTTTTAAAACGACTGCCTCACGTTTACGAAGGGTCCATCTCACGCGCTGACTTTCGTCGAACTTTGCAATGACTGAAGTGCTTCGCCATGTTGATTTACGACAACCGTCGGAATGGGACCGAAAATTAAAAAAAAAATGTTATCCGCCGACATCTTGTTTATGTTAGTGACACAAAATAATAAGGACAAAGCTCGCTGGCGCTTCTAGCGCAAGACTGTGGACTTGCGCGCAGTCTTCTCGTCGTGCATAAGGGACTATGGTAGTTAAGCGGTGACCGTAAGGTATATGTCGCAGAAATGAATATAAAGGTATAAAGCAAGTATCTTTTCTATAAGTACTCGTTTTTAGCCAATTTAACTCTTCAAAAAAACACAATTTAAAAACGAAATCTCATCTCTCATCGTGAATATATATATATATATATATATATATATATATATATATATATATATATATATATTTGTAAACAGACACCACTCATATGTTTTGAGCAGTTTTGAAATCACGAGGTTTGTTTCGGAAGCTCTGCACACCATATGTGTACCCAGGTAGGCGGGGGGTCGTACAGTTGCAAAGGCAGGAGTGTGGAGATAAGGGAATTGAATAAGGCGTGACCTTGCAGCTCACGTATTTTCCGGTCTCGCTGATAACTTGGACAAGTAATATCGAAACCAAACTACCACAAAATGCCCATTTTCTGCGACCGCTTCTGTTATACCCGTGGGTATGCAAATGTGCATAAAATTTTGTATAGCAGAAGAGAACAAAGAATTTATAACTTAATGCAAAGATACCTAGACTGTTAACAGAAAACCAGCCAACGCTGTGGCTGACCAAATCAAGCATATCGGGGAAGGATAAACAAGTTGTTGTCAATTAAAAAAAAACCTTGGAAGGGCGCTGGAATTTTACCCCACACGAGAGCAGGCGCGCTAACTTAGAGTAGGTATGAGAACTGATAAGGAAATGGGTATCGTCAGCTACTGACGACGAGAGCACGCAGTACCTGGGTGAAGTAGTAGTAGTAGACCTTGGCGTGCTGCGAGTAGATGTGGGCGAACAGGTTGGTGGGGCATATGAAGTAGTAGTCGCCTACCATCTCGGCGATCATCTTCTGGTTCAGGTAGCCGTCGTTCATGCGATCCCAGTCGGTGTACTGAAACAGGTAAAAAATGTCTGAACCAATGCGCCTAGTCTTGGTGTTTAATAATTTAAGATAACTTACCTTCGTACATAATTTAAAACATATTACAATGTGATATCGTACTGTTTTAACATAAACTAGTAAAATAACTGTAAATGTTACTTCTACGAAACGAAACAAGCACTGAACCTTACTGGCTAATACCACTGCAAATCTTCTGAGTATTTAAATAATATATCGGTTGATAGTGTTTTATATTTATATTGAATATTAAATTACTTTATGAGTCTATCAAATTGTTTAAATCAGTAGTTTTGTTCACAAAATGAATGATAAGACATTAAATAAAGGTACATAAAAATGTAAAAAAATTATTAACCAGCTAATCCATCACTTAAAATATCACTGCTAAAACTCTGTAAAACGTTTTATCTGTTTTAAAAAACCAAAGATCACGATAAATAATTTTAAAATTATTGAAAACTCAATAGAAACGAAACAAGAAAGTGAATGATTATTTTTTGACATAATTGGTCGCTGTGAAAACAAGAGAAGCCTTAAAAGTAACACTCCAAGGAAATTTAGCGGCGCTGTTTCAGCCATGGCCCATTACTCAAGGGACGCCCATTAACTACAAAGCCACCTTTCACGGTACCTGCGGAGACGAGGCGGTGCTCCAATCAGAGAGGTCTTAGTGGGGGATCCGAGGAGAAGGAGGCTGTCGTTAGCAAGGCCGTGGACCGAAATGGAAGTATCAAGTAAGGATCTGTCTGAACTGCTCGGGAAACAGCGAGCCTGCTGCCCGACAGAGAAAGAGGAGAGAGCCATGACGCCAAATTATGGCGTGTCTGGTTGTCTCTATCGCAATTTGCTACAAAGTGTTCTATCACTGGAACTCGATCTACTTTTCAGAGCACTCTAAAATCTAGACAAAAAAAGTATACATGTTATTGACATTTGATTTCAAACCACTGAAATTGATGCTGTTGTAATAAAATTAAATTCTGCTAGTGAATTGGTATTGCTAACTAATTCCCCAGGATGAAACATTAATTTTGGTTTACAATTAGTTATACAGATGCATAGTCTTGATTTTCCATCATCAGTAATGCCAATTTTTAAAACTAAAACAAGCTTTATGTGCTTGAGAACACAACCATAATTTTGCTAAAACGTACAAGTGATATAAATGTCTCACTAATGTCTAAAAAATTGGAAACAAGAGTTGTTTTAAATAAAAAATCAAATAACAGTGATAAGGCATAAAAATTGCTACCTGATACTTGTTTGCTACTCACTTAAGTAATGGTCAGTCTTTTTTCGCCTTAAAAATTACCTGTCGCCAGTGTTTTTTCTGAGAAAATAAAAATTCACCAAAAATTTTGACTCCTACTAAAAATATTTTTCTCTTAAACTATGTTTGGCTCCAGAGGAAATTCTTTAAGCTAGCAACATTATGCAGACACCAGGCAGAAAGTAGACAGACAGTAGTTAGTAACGTAACTACTGAATGTTTACATAAGTGACAAGTCATTCATTGATTCAGCTTGAGAGTGAATTTCGTATCTCTAAAATGACACTGTTTACATAAAAAAATTAACAAAATATTGGAAGCATGTTTATATCTTTTTTCATGGAAATGTAGTTTTAAAGTGCTTCGTACGATATTTTGTCCCAGTTTCTTACGATATTTCACATCCTATTATAAATCAATCTATATAAGTGTAGAGTATACAGGTGAAAGGAGAACAAACAAATTAAATTTTTAGTCTCCTAGATCATTTTTCATGTGGTCAATGAAACATAATATCTCAAGAGATTACAATTTTTTTGTTCTATTTCAGTATGGTTTATCCGCATTTGTAACATACCTTTTCTTAAAGGCTCTTATCGACTAAAGAAGTTGGTTCTAATCTCAACTCAGCCAATGAATAAACACATAAATGAATACAAACATATGTGATTCGCCCTAAAGAACTACGTCATGTATATATTTTTTTCAATCACAAGAGCGAGAAAATGTTTTTAATGTGGTGTGCCGGCTTTAGTGGTGCAAAATATTTTCGCGTTAAATCACATCTGCATATTAATTACGATTTATCTTGGGAAATGAAGTTTTTGCAGCTATGAATGGAACTAAAAACGATCTTTATCCGCGAGTCTCACTTTCAAGGTGAAATGGCAGAAGATAATATGGGTTCCAGTAACGAGGAAATGAATTAATGCACGGAATTTGAATTCATTGCTGTTCGTGACTGGGGTTGAGAATTATTCGGAAATACCGTGCTACAGTAACGGCGCGGCGCAGGAATAAGAAAACTTTCTGCCAAAAGTGGAAATTTAAGGTGCAAATTCGGACGTGTAATTTTATCCCTGGGACTATGAAGTATGGTAATTCTCATGGAAAGAGTTCGGTCCTAACTACAAGAAATTGATGATGAATGTCGCACATGCACAAAACTTTCCTTGAACGATATTTTCTGATTAAAATATAATATCACGCTTTACTGATTATGTTGTGAGGGCTTTGCCACCAGAAGATTTGATGTAATTTGTTGACATGTTTTTCATAAAATATTTTTAACTATAGATTCTAAGATAACTGTCTTAAACATTCAAACGTGCACGAATGACGCAAACTATTACAATCATCATATCTAATTACGAACACTCTGACACCAGGAAATAGTGAAATGTAATTTCTTAGTTCCCACTGCTATTATTGACACATATTAATTTTTTTTTCCACTGTCAAATATTTATTTTGGATGAACGTAGGAACATAGGCGGGGAAATTGTCAGGTTCTACGCCATGCGTCTATGCATTGCACTTTAAGACGACAGAGAATAAAATATAATAATGGCTCTACCTCACCACACGATGAAATTAAAAATATAATACTTTTTTGTTTGTTTTCATAGGTTAAATTGTTCACAAAATAAATTCTATCCCCCAACAAACAATAGTTTTTGTAATTTCCTACATATTATATTTGAGTTAAATTGAATATTATTGTCAATGTTGAAACCAAACGCGAAAACCATTGCACACGCTTGTTCAGATTATTATTTAGTTTCATTTATTCGAAGGCACGGTTTTGCTAACTGCACATTACGGTGCCAGCAGGCTTTAACTCAGCTAACTAATTTACAGCGATTTTCCATTACAGAAAATTGGTTATCCTTTGTTCACTGAGAAATAATTATTTATGATGGAAGGAACCACAATACTGAACCCTGAGCCACTTCCCTCCCCCCACTCCCCAAACTTTTAATATAGGGCCAGTAGAAGCTAGTTTGGAGATTCCGTATAGCTGTGTGAAAAAAAATGGTACTGTTAAAAAAAATAGTTTACAGTGGTCTGTGTACAAATCATGCTTTTGCAGGTGCTAAGTTTAAAACCACATTAACTACTAGGTAACGGCGGTTTCAAAATGTCGTAGGCCAGTCTAATGTATCTTGGATGGGCCTGCAGCCTTTCGTTAAGGTGGATCAGGCCCCACCATCTTGCAATTTCGAATAAGTCAACACTTGAGGACTGGTGTGATTATCATGATAGTTGTAGTCGCCCGCGTGAAATAATTAGTTATTTCCTCGTAGCGCTAACAGACTAGAGCCGTATGGTCGCAATAAGGTATAGAAGGTCTGGGAGATATTGTTTATGCCTTGACATGCCATAAATTGGTATGAATAATTCTAACTTAGAAATAGCAAAAACCTGGCATGGCCTAATACCCCTTTACGTTTTGGGCGTATTCGAGATTTATTACTTTTGTATTTTTGTACCGTTAACGAGTTGCAATACTATAATATTATTTTGAATTTGTTACTTAACCGACTACAGTATTATTTATTGAAGTTATTTGACGTGTTAAAATGCATAATGGTTTATAAGATGCTGAGTGTTTTCTGGTAAACTTTATGATCCAGAAATAAAACAAATAATGATGCCATTGTTTATTTGACTTTTGTACCCAGAGCCTAATCATAAAAGAATAATTCCAGTTGATTGACTTTATTAGAATTTGGTTTATCTGTGAACACATGTTCATATTACCGTTGATCACGTTAACGTTTAGCACTAATTATTAAATATTAAAAAAAATTAATTGAAACTAGGTTACACAATGTCCCATGGGTTATTGTAACCGCAAAAAAACGCGCCGTCTCCATTCTCCATGACACATGGTTATTGCCCATTAAGAATTTCAATGTTGGGGGACAGAACATTTTTTCTGCGGAGTTTTCACGCGCAGTCATCTGTGTCAGTTATTAGACTTGTGGTAGATACAAAGCAAACTGTTATCGCAATACATTTGAACTCTTATACACTACTGTTTGTAATGTTCCGTGCATGGCTGCTTGGTTACCGCTGCATTGCCAACCCATCTGTTCGCTTTTTCCTCTCCGTAAACTCCAAACGGATCTTTGGACATAGTTCACGTCACTCTACCTTTCGAAACTTCTGCGCCCACACTGCATTCAGGCGTTCTTGTTACCGGAACTAGTGTTCAAGTCACTGAAACTGGTGGGTGTAGTTACAGCTTGTGCACCTCAGTGAAATCTTCTACACCCGCCCGAAGAGGTTGTTTTAAAGACTAACAATAACAAATTTGATAATACCAGGTTTCACAATGCAGCATTATGATTTAAGTTATGCATGCTATTAGCAAATAATTAAGATATATATGTAATATCTATATGGAAATGACATGTGCAACAATTTTTGAAGAAAACAAACAGCGAACAAAAAAAACACATTCAAGCAAATATTCTGTTCTATGTGCGAAATTTCAAAATAACGATTTAACCTATTTTATATCTCATTATAAACAATTAACTCATATCTACACTTGAATGAAAACCTATAATATGCAGTAATTTTAAACTTTTTTTGAAAATAAAAATTCCCTTTATTCGTTCTTATGAGTTCGGATGGTAATAATTGCACTTTCTGCCCCCACGGCACTGTTACCTCTGCACCGTGTGCAGACGTGTGCAGAAGGTGCAGTTGACGCGAACAAGTCTGCCACCCACCTGGAATATGATCGCCTCGCGCTCCAGCTCGGACATGTTCTTGAAGATGGTGTTGATGATGTCGAGGAACTTGTCCCTCTGGAGGAAGCTCGGCCCGTCTTTCTCGAAGTAGTCGATGAAGTCGTACAGTATGAAGTACGTCCCTGGAAACCAAGCAATCGTCGACCTTAACCACCGTCACACCGCAGGGAACATCAACAGTCTCTTTCAAGTTGAATGAATATCTATGATGACGCATGAAAGTATTGTTGGTAAATTCGCTTGTTTTACGTATAATTCAAAGATCAGGGGTCTCACTTGCATTTATTTCAGAAAAAAATATATTTCATCGACTGTAATGTTCTCTGTGCACACCCACATTAGAACGAGTAAATGGGGTTAAGATACAATTTTAAAGACTCTATTAGTCTGCATAAATTAACACCACAGCGTAAGGAATGCTATTTATATACCGTAGTTTTTCACCGTTAATCCGTCAGAACACGAAATTGAAACTAACTCGAACAATGCCGAGTTGTGGGAAGGTGAGTTGTTTTCTCGCCCACCGCTGCGATCGGATGGTGCGAGATTCGACTCCTGTGACTTTAAAGTGCAGTTAAATGGTCGGTCAAGAAAAAGGTTCAAGGAAAAACTAAGGCTCTCTTCCGTTTACTTCGCCCAGTACATTTCCTCGCAGATCCATGAACATCTTTTAACTTTCTAACGCATTCAGAAACTAAAAATCTTCCAACGGGAGTCCCTACCCTCAGAAGATCATAAATTAAATGTCTTTATTTTTTTTTGTGTGAACGGTGTTTGGTAGGAGTAATTTCGTGAAAATGGGACGGAAGGCGATGAACGGAAATATGTCACAAGATGGCGGACCACCCGTATAAAGTCAGTTTAAAAAAAATTACGCCATACACCAAACGGTTTGGTGTGCTAAATGAAACGTTATGATAGTGAAACTACCCTGGAATATATTTGGTAACCTGATAAATAGCGGTGGGTGCAAAATTATGTGTGTGATTCACAACCAGAAATTTGAAAATCGAATGTGTTATTTATCAGTTTCGGCAATATTTTAAAGAATTTTACGTTAAACATCGTGTCCGAGTTTCATATTTTAAGCTTAGGTTTTTGCAACTTGAACAACATTTGAACACATGAGTATACTCGTTACTGAGGTTAGATGTTTGCACATCACTGGCGATTTCTAAAAGAATCGCTCACATTTTTTTAGATCAAATTTTAATATCTATTCGCTGTACAACCATTGATTATTACCTTCCGTTGTTAAGGCTTTCACCAGAAAAGTTAAAAAAGTCTTCTGCTGTTGGCGAAATTTCGGGAAGTATTCTAAATAAAAATGTTTTACAGTCTAATTGTGTCGTGATCGCTCACTATAAATTTATTTGTTCTGTCCATAGCTGGAAAATGCATAAAACTTATATTTTGTATTGCTATTTGAGGGAAAACTCAATTGGGGGGAGGGGGAGGCTTACTCCCCCTTTCCGAAATTCTCAAAAAAATCTAATTCCTACCAGCAAATGGAAAAACTCTGAAAGGAAACAGCGGGAAAACAGGTTCTATCCACCTCTTCCAACAACGAACGAAATTCTGCTTACGCTCTTGGTGTTTTTCTCTAAATATATCTTCATAAAGATCTCAAGTTAGTAGAAAAGCGAACAAGAAAAAACATCAGTTAAAGCCGAGATTTAAAGAATTTCCAATCTGCAATGTAAACAAATGTTTTACTGTATGTTATAACAAATTATGTTAATCGAATCCACGATGAATGAGGAATTCGTTAATTTTTCCGCACGTAGAGTGATAAAAGTGTCTGTTTCATTGTGACGTCTCAAATTTGACAGTTCTAAAAAAAAAAGTAGTTTGAATGTCTACGTAAAACCTTCGACACATTTTTTTTTTCTCCTGACAACAATGTTTGTTAACAACACTACGTGGCTGCCATTGCCCGTGAACGAACATCGCGCGGTGCTTTGAAAGTGACAGTCGGGAAAAGGGGCAACGCCAGCGCCACCAACTGTTGGAACTAACTACCCGAGCCCAGGTCACGTGCCGCAGACTGCACCAGCCACGACGTGCAGACACCGCTCGCGCCCGGCGCTGCGGCCGAGACTTGACCTATTTCCCGGGGACCTACCTCCCCCCCCCCCCCACCACCGCCCCGGCGGAGGGATACAGAGGAGGCAGTCGACGAGCCGAGAGCCACTCCGCTCTAATTGGGAAAAGAGGCAAGAGATCTTCTCCGGCGAGCATAATGCCCGCCCAGCCAATGGGAAATTCGTGGCAACATCTCTGAAGGAATTTTTCCTTTTCCTGTGCCTTTTTTTTTTCACGAGCTTGCAGCGTACACAGAATATCATTAGCTTAATTATATGTTCTTTTTTTTCCCCTTACATCCCTCAATATTTTTCTTCTTACGCTTGCAATTTATCGGCGTGGAAACTCAACATCTGAATCATGATAAATAAATACAATTAAAACATTAGATACTCAAGTATAAGAAATACAAAATGCAAAGGAGGTAATTAACACCACTCACGTGGTACTCTCCGTATCGACAGCTTGAATCTCGTTTGTTCGTGTGCAGCATACTTCAAAATTCATTGATTCGATTTCACTGATTTGTGTCTTACAGGGCATAGCGCATTCTTTGAAACAAGAAGTCTTGCCTCGATTGCTGGTCTCGATTGCGTATCGTCCGAAAATAAGTACACATTTATTTATTTATTATTTGATAAAACTATTGGCATTCTTCAAACAGCTATCAGTTTAGTAAATAGGACAAAAAACTCATGAACATAAATACAAGCAAAAATTCTGTGAATACAAGCAAAACAAATTGAGATTGATCACTCGAATTTTCTTATTGCAATTAACAAACAAATAAGCAATAGCATCACAACTATAGTGGGTGCTATAGTAGTTGAGTGGTCAGATATCTGGCCTGCCACTAGTGCGTGCCCGGTTCTATTTGCGGCGAGGCTGAATCCAGGTTTGTCGCGGTGGATTTTCTCGGCGTACTCCCGTCTCACCCCACCCATTCATTCCTCCCCTGCTCCATCCAAATATCTCCAGCCTTCATCGTCTCTGACGAAATCCTCAATGAAATTTGTGTCAAGACCGACGTTAAGTGCTGAGAACATTTACATGTTCTAAGTCCCAAGTTCTTAATAACAATATATTTTCTACAATGGCCAAAAATACATTCGCCCGTTTCGTGTTGATATTCTGCAGGCTCTGCGACTAAATTGTCACCAATGAATGCGGTTATGGATGGGTTATGACTATAGTCCTTACAAGAATAACTTTGTTTCTTTTTCTTTCTCGTGATCACTAACGCTTGAAGATCATATAGCGACAGAAGTGATTTCATAACTCTTGGTACCGCTCACCGTTCCAATGATTGAATCGGTACTCAAGACATTTGGAGCCTGCAGTAATATTGTTAGTCCCTTTATCTTAAAATCCTTATTTTTTTATAACTTTCAAAAACAGGATTTCTTTTAAACTTTAATTTTGTTGATATTTAAAAACCCTATAATGACAATGAACAAGTTTTTTTCTTTTTAAATAAAGAATATATAGTTAGATTAATCAAACCCTTAATACATAGTTTCTCTCGTCGCACGGCAATTGTTTTTGTAAATGTAACCTAAATATGCATGTAAAATTACAGATATTTGTAAATTTCTACATTTACATGAAAACAACTGTATCACTACAAATTATTGTTCGCAGTAATATCGGGTTCGGATTCTTACCCGGAAATTATGCTCTGTGTTGTCCCAGTATCTACAATAGTTTGAACGTTTTCCGGAGATGTTTGCTACGCGCCTGTACTTAGGCTACACGCATTGCTTATTCGAAGTCCATAATGCCTATGGCCTAGGCGTAAGTTCAATTCCCAGGCGGCGGACTTCTATGCACAGGAGCTAAAGAAACTGGTGCAGCGTTACGAAAAATGCTTAGTGCTCAGTGGTGACTACGTAAAAATGTGAAGTAAATATGTAGTAAACTAAATCTGTCAATAAAAACGGTACTTACTTTGGGGACATCCCTCGTATTTACATTAAGGTTTTTTGTTACGGAAAATATTCTGCATAGTTAAGTGTTATTTATGAACAATACATGTTTTACAAATAAATAGAAAATCAAACAATAATTGAAAGAATACTAGCTTTTTTTCCTTTTGGGAAAAGTTTTCCGTTGTACACAAAAAAAAGTGTTTATGGTATTGAAAGAGCAAAATAAAATTATTTTCTCAGTTAATATGGGACTGTAAAACTGTGTGTAGTAAAATTTATTTCTTTATTTTAGTCCAAATAATTTTATAACATCTATCACACCTCCTTAAAGCAAATGCAATGCATCGCAACTGCCCCGCTACTGCTTGGAAAGTGCGTGTGTGTGTGTGTTCCTGCGTGACTCTGCAGTCTTCATACCACTGCAACCTTTCCTTTTCCAGAGTTGCATCCGATCATCCTACTGTCATTCATATTCTACTCAAGTAATTCATCCTAAATCCGTATACACTTCTCATAAAACAACTTACGGTCATTCGCACTAATAGATTTTGCTTTAAAAAAATTAAGTTAGTGATCTTAGAGTACTTAGCTTAAACGTAAAATTAAATCGTAATACTCTGTTCCGTACAGCTGCGTATTGTTATAAAATTAAAATAATGATTCATACACGTTTAGCTAGTCCGTTTCTATAAGGATATGTGTTTATTTTGTTTCTTGTGTCGCGCAACATTAAGCTGACAAGGACTTAATATTCATTGAGTCGGCCGACATAGAAAGTGACGCCGTGTCCTGAACACACAGAGTAGTGTGTCCTGACATCGTCTAAGGGCGGGGTCTCTCGAGAGTTCAAGGTCGTGCAAGGGCAGACGTGACTTGACTGGGAAGCCTAAGATTCAGTAACCTCTAAGCAGTCGCGAACGTATGTACGAATTTCACCGCTTGCTCGTGCAACCTTGTAGTACAAAAAATTACGATTTTTTAATTTATACGATTCCACGCTTTTGCCCTTCCTCAAAACATGCCCACCTGAATAAAAAACAACTAATATTTGCGATATTTTTTTAATGTAACAGATCGAAGCTAAACTACTTTATTTTTCGTCTACGATAGCTATATTGCCAAAGTAAGACGCGGCTACTAAATAGGTACGGATCCCTATCATTACTATCCACTGACAGGATACGCATCACAATCGTAGATGTTGGTCTCTTTGGACTGTCGCTAATGGTATAGACGGAAAAATTCGCGGTTTCAGTAACCTCTAGGATAGACTCCACAATCCTCTACATACGGTGAGCAAATATCCCCTTGCTCATTGGCTGCTGACTCGAGAGTTGTCTAGACTGAGTTGCCCGTAATTCGACACTTCTTTGGCCCCACAGTCTTCCAGATGAACCTTGTGTCAATAGTAGAAGGATCGCATACGTAGAATTGTTTGAAATGTAGCCTGTCGCGTCACACACTGCAGGACTGCAAGCCAGCGAGCCGAAGAGGCCGAGTCTCAAGTGACACGCGAGGCTCAAGGCCCGTCTACAAAGGTCCGAACCTGTGGGGCAGTCCGTGTCCTTTGTCCCAACGTGAAGGACGTCGCATTGTCGGACGGAAAAACTGCCCAGTCTACAACTGTGACGTCCGATGTCCGAATGCCCTGAATTATACAGTAGTCACCAGAGCGCAGTAAATGTTTTTGGATTTTTGACGTGACAACGTCTAATAAATCTATGAACGCCGTCTGCACGCACGAAAAAGTGTCCCGTTACAAAAATTTTCCCGTTACTATGTGTACCGTTACGCTCATTGTACGCTTGCGCAGCATCTATCTCTCTTGCACTCGATTGGCCTATGGATATACTATTATATTAAATAGGTTAAGGCGGGCTTTTCAAAAGTAGCTTTTAAATTTAGTACTTTAACTAAACTATCATTTCATCAATGTTTTGTTATGAAGTTTGGCTCGTTAAACTATCGTCCGTAAACCGACTTTACAGACTACCAATTATTTTTTGTTTTGTTTATTGTTTTGATGCGTGTTTCTCAAACGCTTTTCGTTGTAGTTCCGTGCCACGACAGGATACAGATTGGGTCAAAATGTTCAAGTTGACACAACGTATCCGGGCCAGGGGGAGATTCGGGCCATCGCCCGTGCCACGCGAGACGTCGGAGGGTCGCGTGGCGGGCCTATCAGCGATCACGGGCCCTTGCTCACACGTCTGACTCGGAGCCGGTGACGGCGAGGCTTGCCGGAGCTGGGGGTCACCCCTTCCTTCCTCCGCAGATCGATGGCGGACTCCGTCTCCGAACCTGCAGCCCGTCGCGACCTGACCCCCGACCTGACCCCCGCGTGACCTCGGACGCCGCGCGACTGCACTCTGTCTATGTATTTGTAAATGGAACAGAGCCGTGTATAGCCACCCATGTTTGTACACTCGTACATTCACACGGGGAAAAAAATTGGTTGTATGTAAAGTCGGTTTACGGACGATAGTTTAACGTGACAACGTCATAACAAAACATTGATGAAATGATTGCATACTTTTATGAATAAAATTAAATCATTTTTATTGAATTATCACTATTTTGTATGGACACAAAGAAGGATTGAAATGAAAATCTACAATTTAATTGATAAATTTACTTTTTATTTGCACTCATAAATTCAAATATGTTTATAACTTTAACGAAGAGATTATTTTAACTATAACTTTTGTACATGTTTGCTATTTAACTTCTTCCAATCTCTGTTATTATGTTAAGGATAGGACGATGATAGGAAAAGTAGGAAACGAATGAGAGGGTTTCAAGTTTAAAATGCCTCAAAAAAGTCAAATCGATGGTTGTTCCAAACGAGTGGAAGAGAGATAGATGTGGCACTAGCGTACAATGAGCGTAACGGGACACCGCGTAACGGGACAATGTGCGTAACGGGACACTTTTTCGTGCGTGCAGCCGACGTTCATCGATTTATTAGACGTTGTCACGTCAAAATGTTATCACTTCGAAATAGTGTTCGCGTTCTTACCCAAGCACTTATGCTTTGTGATGTCCCAGTGCCTACAAAAGTCAAAGTTATCTGTAAACTGTTCCCTGAATAGCTTTACAGTATTAACTACCCACATTGATGATCATGATAAACCAATAAAAAAAATTGGTTGTATGTAAAGTCGGTTTACGGACGATAGTTTAACGTGACAACGTCATAACAAAACATAGATGAAATGATTGATCCAGAAGAAAAGGAAATATATTCGGCCTGAGACTGAGCCGTAATAGGTTTTTGCAACCAAACCATTTAGGCATTAAAAATATTATATTCTTTGAGGAAGAATTTTTTTTTTTTAATTTTTCTATCTTTCGTATGATAAAATCTACCTCTGCATACTTTTATGAATAAAATTGAATCATCACTATTTTGTATGGATACAAAGGAGTGAAATGAAATGTACAATTTAATTAATTAACTTACTTTTATTTGCATTCATTAATTCAAATATATTTATTACTTTTGAAATGTTGAGTGCACCGTATTTATTTTTACAAGTAAAAAAAATTCGTAACTAGCGAGATTCGAACCGACATCCTTTGGAATGGAAGTTAGCTACGCTGACCGCACAGACACGAGGTCATACTTGTAAAAACAATTTCAGATGATATATATATATATAAATTTTGTTCACGGGAGGGGAATAATATTATTTCGTTTTTATAACACGATTTTATAACAAATACGTATCCCAAATACACCTAAATTATTTATAATGTGTTACAATATTTTTTAAAACATTGTGCAAAAGATCCCGGGTGTAATTTGAATTATTATGTGTAACTGTAAAACACCATTGTTGGTTCAAAACGTATTTGAATATTCAACATTACTTTTAAATAACCCTACCGATTGTGCTGAAAATCGGTGGACGATCGTTAAATTACATAATATTAATAATTCAAACGACGAAAATATGATTGAAAATTCAAATCGATGGTTGTTCCAATCGAGTGGAAGAGAGATGCCACGCATGCGTACAATGAGCATGAAGATAGATGCCACGCATGCGTAGAATGAGCAAACAGGACACATCCGTAGTGGGACATCCGTAGTGGGACACATTTTCGTGCGTGAAGCCGGCGTTCATCGATTTATTAGACGTTGTCACGTCAAAAAGTAAATTTATTGAATATTTAACTATCTTTTTTCTGCGATTGAAAAAAAAATTATGATTGAATGAAAAATCAATTAAAATTGAAAGTTATGAGTCAATTTTCGTAAGGACATATCTCGAAAAAAGTATTTCGTACGTGCAAAATAACCACAGCCATGTGTTGCACGTGTAGTATTATAAACTATTTCTTAAGGATATTACGAGGCCTGCAAGTCCATACCTTAACCACCGTTCCGTCCACTCTTACTCAGTTATGCCCTTGTAGAGACGAAAGGTTGCCCCTGGTAAAACATTCTTAGTTTATCTGTTTCCTTTAAAACTGCACGTTTATTTTCAGACGCATATATAGTAACGTCTGCTGGATATGTAACCAGCCATGCTGTGTTACGTGACCGAGTAGCGCACTCCTATGCTATATTATAGGGTCACAATTTTTTCGTGGAAAAAAAATCTGATCGCTTGTTAGACTGTAATAAAGTATTCCTGTGCTAGCGAGTGTTCCCTTGTAATTGGCCGCCGTCTGAAAGAGAAGCCATTGCCCTGTTTGGCCGGGCACTGGATGACTATGATTGGTGTGCCCAAAGCAGACAAGCCCCTGAAATAAACTAAGCCAACCACAAAACACAGATAATGCTACACATTTTTAACACACAGCTGGTCTGGAATATTTTTTGCTAAAAATACATGGCTCTTTATATTACTAACGTCGAAATAATGCACCCAATCGTATGATTTAAAAGTATACTTTGCATTCAAACGAAAATAATTTTTTTCTATAACCTCTAAATTGTTACTTAACATATTTAAATATTTGATGGTATTAAAGCTATTTAATTTTAGTCCATCAAAATTATCAACTTTATTTTAGACAAGTATTAAACCATTCTAATTTGAGGTCACACTATTAAGCTTGATTTTTTTTGTGGCTTATGTTTTTAGTCTTTCTCATGTGTATACATTCTGGCTGTTGCTAGAGATTTTTAAAATCGAAAAAGGGCTGGGAAATTGGGTGCGAGTTATAAACAAAAACCTCAGCAGGACGTAAGAAAATAACTACAAAAATGTCGACCTGCATGGCCGTGAATATTTTTGTTCATCTAGAAATGAATTTTTTTTTTCACAAAAAATTATTTTCTCATAAACATTTAACACGAATATATTAGTTGTTGGCTTTAGCTTTACATATTGTTTGAGAGGTTTTTTCCCATCTTTATTGACTGAGGTTGATACGTGTACCGAGGCCTACTACCCCCAAAAAAGACTATCCAATAAGGAACTTTCGCTTAAATGGGAGTTATATCGTATCTCTCTTTACTTACTCTGTGAGGAACACTAGGGAAAGAAACAGCATCGACACTACTAACATAACTGTCACTGTAAGTAGGCAACTCTAAAATATTTGTTCAATGTGTTTATCTACAGCATCGTTTGCTAATTTGACATCTACGTGCAACTAATTGCCTTTATGTTCCTCACTAAGCATACCAATGTTCAGGGATTATTTGTTGGTTTTATCTCATTTTTTATAATACTGATGTAAATTATTTTTTACAAATTTTATTTCACTTTAATACAACTCCTTCAGTAATCTCTTCGTATTGATAACCCTTATTTTTTCATTTTCTCATCCTCATTTTGAAAGAACTCAATAGTCACAATGTGTACCAAGATTTGTTTACCCAAATAAGGTTTTAGTGTTGTTTTTGACAGTAGTTTTAACGATATCAGCTTATATTAAACGGTCCACGTTCGATTCTCGGTGGGGTGATACACAGAGATTGTCAGATAGGTTCCAGTAGGGTTTGGGCCAAGGACAAACTAATCACAAAGGGGAGGACTCAAAACATTTTCTGGAAGTCTGCAGCCAAAGTAAAATCCATGTTGGTTCGAGTGTGATAGGGTTTAGCGTGCAGATCATATGACTTAAAAGAGAATGAAGGATATTGCAGAATTTCGTTAACGTTATAAACGGAGGGTTACAGAAAATTCCCGACTGCTGCAAAAAAACTAGGCAGGTGGAAAAAAAAATAAATTTCGTGTGCTGCCGAAACACACACTCCAATGCGCTATGTAACTAACTCCTTATCACACTCAATTTCCTAAACAAACAAAAAATTATCAAGAGTTCCAACGCATAGAAATACGATTCAAAATACATATACATATAAGTTTATCAGCTGGACAGCGGGAAATAACTTATCAAACTATTTAATTTCAAAAATAAATATTATTTTGAGAACACTATAATTTCAATTTAAATGAAATCTAGGTCAACAGTCTTAATTTTAGGGAAAAAAAAATTATTAGTGAAAATAGATATGCTGGGCAAAAATAGATGGGGAAAATATTGGCAGGATCGCTGAGTTAGTATTTCTATAGTTGGTGATATTGGCAATGTTAAAATATAGTTGTATGGAACACACGTATTCGCCGAAAACCCGGCCTTGGGCCAAACCGGGCGAAGGTACATAAATCACTTGTGATGTTCCCCAGAACTCAGGCACGGCTGTGGGTTGTCGTGCTCACAGGAGCGCCCTGCGACGTACTGTTCTCGACGTGACGCCTGTCTCCCCCCCCCCCACTCCCCCCCCCCCTTCAACACGCTGACGTCTTTGTCTGTGCCGCCGGCCGGCTGCTTGGCCCAGGGAAGAATAAGGGGGAGGGAGCGGGGGGAGGGGCCCGAAAGCAGACTGAAAGAGCTCATGAATATGCGAGGCACGGAAATGAATGGCTAACCTCAGGCCGTCGAGGGCGCTGCGAAAGGCAAGAAGACTCGCGTGCCTCACTGCAGCGGTGCTCGTTCAGTGTAACCCAGCCCCACCTTCCTCCAGCATTGTCCTGCCGCATGGGGTTAGGGTGAGGGAGGGAGTGAGGAGACGATGAATAGTTCAAGGTCACATTAGAGCGTGGCGAGACAACTCTGCTTCAGAATAGTCGCTTCACGCCACCCGGCTTATCATCTCAGTCATCGAGGCCGAGTGCCAGACGTTACCTGAACCTCCGGTGTTGAATTTATTAAAGCTAAGTTTTGATGGGTTTTGTCATGAAGGATGGTAAGGCTCCCAAGTAGCACATATAAATATGTTTTTGAGGTCTTGGCCGTGGTACAAGCCTGTAATTTTGTAAAGGGGAATCAGGGAGATTGTTATTGAAATGAAACTTCGTTGCTGAGGAGGCTACAATTTTCGAGCGTTACGAAAATTTCCATCGCATGAGGGTTTTAGTTAGGTACGTGGTGGGGGAGGATGTAGAGGAGGAGAGTGCGTCAGCGGTGACGCCACTCCAACGCATGCACTAGCGGTCGAATGGTTAAGTGGACAATTGCAGGGGGGGGGGGGGGAGGGGGATAGGTACGTAGCGTAGCGTGCTGTGTGGTAGTTGTAACGGCCGGATGGGGAGACGGCAGGGGAGAGGTAGAAATGACGCAGCAGTGATACTACGGAATTCTCGTAACCTGCTTGGGTTTATTTACTCCTCAGTTTTCGTAACGGCTAACGATTGATGCTAATGTTTATTTTATTTATTTAATATATCTACAATTTATTCAAACGTGTGGAAAAGAGTTATTGATTTGTGCAATTAACTTTATAAGTAGGATTTATTTTTATGTGAAAAGTGTGATTGAAAATTTAAAAAAAAAGTATAGACTTAAGAAGTGAGCCTTATAAGATTATATTTTTTTGGTATGTGAACACTGTTAAAATGTCAAAAAGACTTAGAGACTTGCGAGATAGACTTTATAAGCGTAATTTATGTTCTATTTGAGTGCTTTTTGTTCTTTTATGTTATTAAGCTGGAGATCATGATTTAACATCATGCCTAAAAATAATAAAAAGGCAGAAGCAGATAAAAAGGTATCGTCAAAGGCGCGTCCGGCGGTACTGTTTCTTTTGCTGAACGGTCGAAGTGTCTGTAGACGACGACTCCGAGTGGTCGATTCGTGCACCTCCTTCGCCCTATTTTATTACTCCCCCCCCCCCCTCCTCGGGCTACAACACAACGACACGCGTGGTTGCCCTGAAGGCCGCGGTGCGGAAATAGAAGACCCCCAATCGATGTCGCGGCCTTGGAGGCGCGTCTGCAGTCGGGTTCGTTAGCACGCCGACCTCCCGGGGAGCTTACCCCGAGTTCATCTTTCCCAACAACCTGTCGAGAGACACCTGAAAAAAAAAATATATCGCGTTATTTTGAGGTACCAGGGTGAATTTCACGTAGGGGCGTGTATTTTTTTCGCGAAATAATCTGATCGCTCATCAGATTGGAATTAAGGTGTGCCCGCACTAGCGAGTGTTTCACTGAAATTGACTGCCGTCTGCAAGGGAAGCCGTTTACCCTATTTGGCTGGGCTGTTCAGGTCGCAGAGTATGTTAGTAAGATTTTCAAACGATATTCACTTAGTGTATTATAGTGAGTGTGTAATTTTGGGTAAGTCTTCGTAATTATTATCTTTGGTCGATTTTGTACACCCATTATTTCACACTATATTATATTCTATAAATATGCTGTAATATATTGCATTATATTATATTACAGGAGTACAGGGATTGAGTGAGATCATTAAAAAAAAAGCAAGTATGAGATGGAATGGTCATGTCCAGAGAATGGGAAAAGAGAGGCTGCCTAGGACAATGATGGAGTTGAACAACACAGGAAGGGACAATGAACAACACAGGAAGAAGACCCCACGGAAAGACCACGGAGGAGCTGGGAAGAGCAGATAGTCAAAGGAGTGCAGGAGAGAGAAGAATACTGGAATAGAGTGAAAGACGAGATAAGGAAGCTGGAGGCACTTTACTTTGCTTGAACACAGGCTAGAAGCAGTTAATGATGATGTTGATAATATTACACCAAGTGAAAATCTATTGGAAGTATTTGTGACAGTTAAACAAATGCAAGGTAGGTAACTTGTTAAAAATTAAAAAAAAAAAATTTGGTTGTCTGTAAAGTCGGTTTACGGACGATAGTTTAACGTGAAAACGTCATAGCAAAACATTGATGAAATGATTGCATACTTTTATGAATAAAATTGAATCATTTTTATTGAATTATCATTATTTTGTATGGATACAAAGAAGGAGTGAAATGAAATCTACAATTTAATTGATAAATATACTTTTATTTGCACTCATTAATTCAAATATGTTTATTACTTTAACGAAGAGATAATTTTAACTATAACTTTTATACATGTTTGCTATTTAACTTCTTCCAATCTGTGTTATTCTGTTAAGGATAGGACGATGATAGGAAAAGCAGGAAACGAATGGGAGTGTTTCGAGTTTAACGTGCCTCGAAACAGTCAAATCGATGGTTGTTCCAATCGAGTGGAAGAGTGATAGATAGATGCGGCGCAAGCGTACAATGAGCGTAACGGGACAGTGTGCGTAACGGGACACTTTTTTCGTGCGTGCAGCCGCGGCGTTCATCGATTTATTAGACGTTGTCACGTAAAAAAAAATTGTTTTTTAATAAAAAATCGACCAAAGAAACAAAAATAATGAACTTGCCTGTGAGACCGAGTCTTCAGATATGAATGCTATGTTAGTCCTGACTGTCACATCGCTCCGCCAGAGGCTGTCGGGACGCTCGCGGCGAACGCGCCGACGTTCTCGCCCAATCGCGGATCCAATAAGGCGCGGAGCGGAGCGCGAACAATGGCCGTTATCGAGTTCCGACTGCAGGTCCTCTCCGGCGCTCGGCGCTCCCCTGCCCCCCTCTCACCCTCCTCTTGGCCGGGGACCACCGCGTCTGTCCTGAGCAACTGCACCCGGCGAGAAGACATCCCTGTCCCTCGGGCAACAGAGCGCGTCTCGTGAGCGAGGCGTTATATTCTCCCCGCCGCGAGAGAACTACCCATAATCCAGCACTGTCGGAAATAAAATATCCACGCCACAGGAGGAAACCCCTTCTGCATTTCCTCGTGAATTAGGGATAGAGGTAATCATACGCGAGGCTTCCCCATGGTTTCCTGCCCAGAAAAAAAAAATCCTTCATCTTCCTTTGGGTATCAATTGCCATGAAATAGTTTACAATAATACCACAATTATGTTATTTTTGCATTTGTGAATTACGAAAATTGCCGCGTGATTTTATATTTTAATAGATATTTCATTCAACCATATATATATATATTTTAACTATGGAAAAGACCAATGATATCCAACAATTTGACTTTATTTTATTTGTATCGTGTTTATTACGTGCGCAGTTGATACTGAAAAGTTAATTGGGTGGACGATTTACAGATAACTTAAACTATAGGAGGCACTGGAACAATACAAGACATAAGTGACTGGGTAAGAGTCTGAACCCAGTTTTACAGTTGTTTTCATGTAAATGTTAAAATTTACTAACATCTGTAATTTCGCGTGATTATATCTGTTCCATTTACAAAGAAAATTTACAGTGTAAAATTTGACCAGGAAAATGTTGGTATTTACGGGTTTGATTTCTTCTCCGACATGACTGATTTCTTTGGCAGATAGGCGTTGGTTGTGTTTCGGTCTTACAACCTTAATAGCGAGAAGAAGTACATTTCAAGGAAATTGAACATGAAACCAATATAAGTATACAAATTAAGGATGTTATAACATAAATATTTCAGATTAACCGTGGGTTATTAATAAACACACACAATATTTTACAACTACTACGGTATTGAATTTAGATAACCGTTTGATGATCTAATTGTTACCAACATTAATAGTAATATCATGCAATATCGTGGGGTTAATTTCTAATTTATATTTCTGTTAAGAAAAATAATGTTTGTTAAATTAAAGGTTGCAGTCCAAAAGTTACATGTATTGGGTATAGAAAAGATTTTAAAATATTGTTGTTAATTAAATAAAGAAAAGCATTCTTCTAACGCATTACTCACCTTCCTTATAAAAGTTTATTATATTGAAATTGGGTATAATTTCAAAGCCAAACAACATTAAAGATAAAACTAATAGTGTGTGTTATGTTTGTGTATTAATTTTACAGTATTTCACTTATTACAATTACAAGGAACTAACTGATTACGTGAAAACTCTTATAAAATACGTATTTTGTGTATGTGCAGAAATTTATTTACGATTAATTCAGCCAGGAAACATTAAATAAAAATAGAGAACATACCTACAACGCCTGAATGGTAGTGCCTTACAAGTCTTTATTGGGACTGGGATAAGATTTTAAGTCCTCGCTACACAATCGCGACGTATCGAAAATTAGGACCAAATTGGATCTTCATAATCAGAGAGGTTTCATAATACTCTATAGTAAGTCTACTCCTGTTATTTAAATTAATAGGATTTTAAAACATGAAATAAATGCAGATCGCTAGTTTTTTTCTTTTTTTTGTAGATATTGTCATCTATTATTTCAACACTCACGTGCCCACATTTTCGTCACAAAATGGAAAATTAATGTCATTCAAACATCCACATTGCCGTCATTTTGAATGCGTTCATTCCACATGACTGTCAAATGTTTCGGAGGGAAATCACTATCTCCGGCAGTTTAGCATTGGTATCTTGATTTATTAATCGGCGAAGCCAAATCTCTCACTACTAAAATAAAATTCCTCATAATGACATCTTGTACCTGAAAGTTTTCTAACGGACATTCTATTGAAAACATATAGATAAAACGTTTTAATGAGAATAATTTTTATTATTTAAAGATTTTTTTTCCACTCTAATTAAAACATTAGATTTATTTCAACGTTTTTAAAACATTTGACTTGTAAATGCCTGTAAGTTACAGCAAAAGTATAGATATTTAAATATTTAACTCTGGACCGTGTCCATTGAAACAGTTGAGGTTAACGTTCCTTCAAAGCTTGTCACTGGCGGGTTAGTAGCTTTTCGGAAGCAGGCGAACAAGCGGCGCAGGCCACAACAGACACGGAAAAGACCACGGATCGATGAAGGTTTAGGTTCCTGCGATGCCATTGAACTTTGACGCTTCCGTTGATGCGTACAAATCCGCACGTACCACGCCTCTGAGCAGAGCCACAGTGCAACCAACTTTTCAGACAAAAAAAATGTTTTTGCGTGTGGTGGACGGCGAGGTCGTCACAGATGACGATGTAAGGTTTAAGAGTCTCGACGGCACCAAGGACCACGAAATGATAGTGTGATGAGAATGGATCATCAAGAGACTAAATTATGAGGTAGTAAGGGGGAGAAGGTAATGAGAGCACCCAAATAAACACACAAACCTCCCCCCCCCGGTCCGTCATGAGTCATTAGGTGATAGGCAAGAATTCAAACACATATACCTCTTAGATAATTTTGCTGTTGGCTTACTGTTCATCTGGACGAATCTCAACCAGTTATAAACCCTCAACCAAAGAAGGATCGAATCACAGACAAACCAGCTGAGACGACTTACAAGTCGGCAGCCAATGAACTTGCGTTATTTTCCCGAGTGTACGGAGGTTTGTGTAGTCTATCCTGAATGCCATCGAAACCGCGAATTTTGCAGGTCTCTAGTCATGACTAATGGAGACATCGCAACGGCGCAGATCAGGGGAACAGTGGAAAGGATTGGGCCGTGACCCACGGTGCAGATCTATTCCGAAGTTGGCCTGGAGTGGCTTTTTTTCTTGTCTTCAAGACAACAACGGAATAGCGAAAGCAGGATGGTCAGTTCGAGTCCTCTTGCATGCTTCTTCGGTCTCTTTTCAACTAGCTCAGTTCTTTTTTTACGTGTGACTATGCTTCTTAAGTTACTTATTGTTTTTTTAAAAGAATAAGCGAGTCTTACTGTGTTGCACATACAATACACAGGAAAGTACTTTATGTACTTTCACAAAATATTCCTTAGGAAATCAGTTGCGAATAAATAGTTCGTAACGCTACAAGAAAGATATTTTAACTTTATACAACACATGGCCATTGTTATTTTTGCATATAAGAAATGCATTTTTTTGAGGTAATGCTGAGTATTTTTTACGAAAATTTGACATAATTTTATATTTTAATTGATGTTTCATTCTGCATATTTTTTTTCAATGCAAAAGATAAACGAATATTCGACTACATGACTAGATTTTTTATTATGCTCATTAATGTGCTCAATTAATACTGGAAAGCTTAGTATTCAGGGAAAGGTTTACAAATAACCTAAACTATTGGAGATACTGGGATATCATAACGCATAAATTCCCACGTAAGAATCCGAACCGAGGATTAATGTTTTGTAGTGATACAGCTGTTTTCATGTAAATGTACAAAGTTACAATTATGTGTAATATTACATGGATATTTATGTTCCAATTACAAAAAAAATCAGTGTATGATATGATGATGATGATGATGATAATGACAGTTAAGGTTGGCTCAGACCCCCCTGTCATCGCCAAGAGTAGATGATTGAGGAGTGGTTAAGGTGATTCTGCGATGGCTAACAGTTGCCTTCCGCCTACACGGTGGTGAAGGGAGAACACGAGACACAGTTCCGCAAGTGAAGTACCCTTGACACAGCTGGGGATCTTACACGGGACGTTTGTCAGACCTGCCTGTAACTCCGAACACTGAGCCACCATGTGGGATCCGTAATGTCATGTAAGGGGCCGAGTAAGATACACTTACGTAAGTTTACAGTTGTAAGTTATTTAATTTTTCACTTGATACGTGCGAATGGATAATACACATATAAAGCCTAATGAGAAATATTATAATAGTTTCATTACAACTGGTTATTTAATAAAAAATTTCCTACCCAAGTGCCTTGCAAATACAACGTATTTCCAATCTTCAAAGTCCAACCCCGCCTCTACTGACCTACACACAAACTTAACGCGCAAATTTTCAGAAGACTACATTATCTCAGATATTTTTAATTGTTCTAAACTTTTTTTTTAACATTTTGACTAATTTTACGACTAAAAAAAATCAATTTGAGGTTAAAAATAGTGAAATTCTTTTTCAATATTTAGAAGTATTATCTTATTTTGGGTTTTTATTCAATGTTGTGAAGAAATTTAATTTTACTTCGTATATTTAGACTTTCTGCCTTTTTACTAGGCTCACGATTCTTGAAATGAATTTCTGCTGCTTTACTAAAGTGATTATGTACTGTTTTACCATTGAATATAATTATATTTTTGATGATAAAATAATATTATAATAATTAATGTTTCTATTTAATTGTTTTACTTTAAAATTAGGTTGATTGTAGCGTTTTCTCAATATTAAGCCAAAACGGATAATTTACCTGAAAGACAGACCTCGTCTGATGGCAGGCGTAGAATTTTTATTTATGAACGAATGGGACGAGATATTTGTAAAGTAAATCAAAGCACGCACCAAAGCGGAAGGAGTATGTAGTTATTGGATGAGTTACAAATTAAAATGAACTTGAATGGCAATGTTAAACGATGTTGCACTCCATCCTGCAGGTTTTAAAATTAGACAATATCGGAACCAATGCTCACTTTTTAGCAGATTTATCTTAAATATTTTGCGTGATTGCATGGTGATAAAAAAGGGAGATTGGAGCAAAGTTTGTGGCTTACGATTACTATATGTTTTAAATAAAAGAGGACTGAATGAATTAGGGTACAACCTCTCGTAGAGATCGGTGTCTTTGAAAACAGCGAATGATGGTGGGTGGAATGAAAGGGTGGTTGGGAACAGGAATGCCACAAAATATTTAAAAAAAATTGGTCGTCTGTAAAGTCGGTTTACGGACGATAGTTTAACGTGACAACGTCATAACAAAACATTGATGAAATGACTGTATACTTTTATGAATAAAATTGAATCATTTTTATTGAATTATCACTATTTTGAATGGATTCAAAGAAGGAGTGAAATGAAATCTACAATTTAATTGGTAAATTTACTTTTATTTGCACTCATTAATTCAAATATGTTTATTACTTTAACGAAAAATTATTTTGACTAAAATTTTTATACATGTTTGCTATTTAACTTCTTCCAATCTGTGTTATTATGTTAAGGATAGGACGATGATAGGAAAAAGTAGTAAACGAATGGGAGTGTTTCAAGTTTAATGTGCCTCGAAGAAGTCAAATCGATGGTTGTTCCAATCGAGTGGAAGAGAGATAGATGCGGCGCAAGCGTACAATGTGCGTAACGGGACAATGTGCGTAACGGGACACTTTTTTCGTGCGTGCAGCCGGCGTTCATCGGTTTATTAGACGTTGTCACGTCAAAAAAATATATTGCCACCGACGACGTCCGCCACGTTTCCTCCCTGCCGGGACAGGAGGCGAGAGCGCCGCTCCGAGCAGCGCTAGCCTCGCCTCGCCTCGCCTCGCCTCGCCTAGCCTCGGCCGCCCTGGCTGCTCGTCGGGACATGAGCACGTGCAGAAAACGCGTCGATAAGATCACGGGAGTGCCGGGTTTATGGACCACGCAAGGAGCGCAACGACGCTACCAACGCAACACGCAACCAAACGCAAGGAAATCACGCAAGTCGCAAGACGTCGCAAACCCTGCAACTTGACGGTTTAAAATAGTAGAAAACATATGTTTTTTTTTTCACTCCGGGCTCCATATTTACTACCAAGAACAAAAGGAAATGTCAATAATCTGATTTTAAATAAATTTAAAAAAAACGCGCAGTTCGAGTTCGCGCCGTAGATTTTTTTCGTGTAAACGTCGGAATAAAATCATGTGTTTCGTATTATTATGTAATTTAATTATTAATGCTGTCAATACAAAGGTTACAGAATAGATAAATCACAGGTTTATCGCCCGTAAGAAGGGTCTGTGGAAGCTAAAGCAGTAACACACGTACACCACGCACTGCATCGAATTCAAGTGGCTCTCCCACGATTATCCACCTGTGAATCTCGTGTGGGTTGCTCTACCGTAGCAACCCTTCCATCGATGTTCGCGTGTTGAAAACCCGACGTGTCAGTGTCGGTTTGTCTACACGGCGATATTTGGTGGTCGCGATACTTGCTCGTTTGGCGCTGTCGCGTTGCTATCGATCTCTGTACTATCACGAGTTTTCTGTGTTGCCCTCCAACGACACCTGCACATGATCCGTACAAGTTTGGACTGTCGCTGGCCGCTGCATATGCCCGATGGGCCAGACACGTAATTGCTTTTGAGTCTTTTTTATTTCTCATTTACTTTTTGACGCATCCGTACGTATCTCTCGCATTCGCTTGGCTTTGGACTTTTTAGGCTTTTTTGATTCCTTTAGACTTCAGCTTTCCTCTAACTTGCGCGTTTTCTGTCATTCCGAGAATTTTTACGAGTCATATGAGATGACGTCTTTAATTATAATTTTTTTTCGATTTAATACCGATTTTCACTTATATTTCGGCGAATATTTGTATCGTCTCACTATGGCTCCTAGTAGCGCTCTACAAAGACACCTAAATCAATGTCCTTGCTAAACGCGTTTCAAAGCTGCACCAATTTATATCTTTACACAAAGCTAATTCGTAACAATAACGCGCATGCACGTACACTGGTACGATGACGTCACAGGCAAAACAAATACTGCGCGACAACCACGCACAGACATGATCTATCCTTCGCGGGCTCAACCATCGCTTTATAAGTATCGTAGTTATTAGTGACTCAGATCTGAAGGTATTTAGTCACAAGCAATTTCGGTACCAATTGTCACTGTAATGAGCGAATACACGTTTTCACGTCAAAAGTTACATTATTTTATTACTCTGTGAAAGTTGAACAAGTGCAGTCATGATGTAAGTGTATAATAAAATTAACATTTTGTGCTTCTATGCACATAACTTCTGCGTCTTTAAATGTTTTCGGAACACTTCTATTAAAATATGACCGTTGAAACATCAAGCCAAACCACAACAAATTTGGCAATCGAAAAATAATTGCGTTGTGTTACTCTGTCTTGCATAGTTTATGATCCGACACTAAAACGTGAAAAATGTGATTGCTGAACATTTCCCGGCCTAAATGGGTACTTTATTCTCATGGGAGTTTACACCAGCGGCACAGCACTGGACCTTAGTGCTTTCATCGAGGTAATGCCAAATTCATGGGAATATTATTCTTATAGAGAATATCCTAGGAATTACACCAAGATGCTGGATGCAGTGAACTGAATACATACGAAACATTTTGGCTGTATGTAATACGTGGAATATATGTTCAATCAATCCTTCCGGAATGCATAACATAGGACACTTTGTACATTATTTTAGAATTAGGATGTTTCTGAAGTTTCCGTAACGTTCTAAAACAATTATGAACTTGGAAATAAGGTAAAATTGGGACTTTTCCAAACCGGCATGTGGTGTTTGTTGAAAATGCCCGTCACGTCAGCACAGTGTGGTAAAAACAAAATTGATTCACTGGGGAACTAACCTTACGTATTCTCGTCCCGACCCTGGTTCAGTGGCATATAAGTACATGCAATTTTTCGAGAGGGAGAGGGATTCCAAAAACAAAAATTGAATTTTTTTTAAAAGATATGAACACGTGTATTAATTGAAACCTCACACACTCCTATGTGAGCCTAAAGAAGTAGACATGGGCAACCGGTCTTCGCACACAGTAACATTATGTATCCACAGATATTTTGAATTTTTTTACCATAACTTGAGAGGGGGGATGTATTACCTCTATCCCCCTAGCATAATTACAGTTTATAATTGACTTGGTGCTGTTAATTACAGCCAATTAAAACGTTCGAGATTATTACAGGGATATAAGCTGAATTTTTTTTGAGTGCGTTTTGGTAAAAAAAAATCATGGCTAATTGATGGTAAAAATTTTTATGTACCTACTTGAAACATCAGACATATGGCTACAACTGAACCTAAAAATATATATTAACATTTTAGCTCGTAACCTGGATTTCGTACACTAATCATAATCACAAATATTTAATCTTAATATATTTAAAAATATTCCATGCGATGCTATCATCTTTTCCGAGCCAATAAAAAAATGCCGGTAGGTACTGTTAAAATAAAGGTATGTTCATTAATTGTGACTCGTGCAACAGCAGAAATAAAAATAACCAGAAACACATCTGCCGCTGCTGAGGTTTCACCGCAGGGGAGTTCTGCGTATGCGCTGACGTGACCGCACCTGCCCGGGACACCGCGTGTGGCGTCACGCGCGCCGGGGCTGCGGGCGACAGGGCAATCTCGCTCTGCGCGCGACGTGCTGGCGTACACACTCCTGGCCGTGTGGCTCCATCCGAGGCCACCGCGCGCGCGCCCTGACGAACCAGGAGAAGCCCGAGATGTACATCAAGTTCTGTCCCTGCCCGAACACGCCCGAATATTCACCTTCGGCCAACCTCGGGATTTGTTTTATTTTTGCGCAGGAAAAATGAATTCAAATATTAAAAGTGGTCGGTTAGGTTAGCTACATCAAAACACTGTAAAACACTATGGACGGTTAGTTAGGTTAGTATCACTACATTAAAATAAGCAGAGAAGTATAAATTTATATAAATAAACCTGAGGTTGGCCGAAGGTGAATTGTTCGGGTGTAATCGGGCAGGGACAGAACTTGGACATCTCAGGCTTCCCTAAGGAACCAAGGGCTGAGAGCAGCGCTGCGGTTGAAAATTAACAATTAAGAATTAGTAGTGAACTTGTGCATACTAGTGATATGGTTTATTATTGTCGTGTAAGAGTTTTTACGGGTCGTGTGCAATCATACGTTGACTGAAAACTTAACAGATATATATATATATATATATATATATATATATATATATATGTGTGTGTGTGTGTGTGTGTGTGTGTGTGTGTGCGTGCGTGTGTGTGTGTGTTTATTAAGAATTATGGGAAGCATCAATCAGAGCACGGTAGAATGTTTTGTTGGTGCAAAAAATGTTTCCTCGGGAAAATAAGGCTATGATTATAGTACGAAAGAAGTATAGGAAATAAAAATTAGTATCATGATGTCAAAAAAATATATAATTTTTTGAAGAAAATTGCAGGAATTACTTGAAATACTTGAAAAATTGCACTTATAAAATCTTTTATTTTTTAATGATTTCGGTAATCAATATTTTGACGTGTTTCTGGTTAATTTTTGCTCTTGTACGAGTCTATAATATAAATATTTACAATAATTAAATATTTTTAAAACTGTACATATATTTTGTGTTGCTCAGAAAAGATTATTATAGCATTACATGAAATATTATTTATATATTAAATTTGAATAATTTTGATTCTGATTTGTGTAAGATCTCTAGGTTACGAGCAAAAATTAAAATATTTATGTTCAATCATAGCCAGTTGTGTGATATTTCAAGTAGGATCATAAACAATTTCACCATGGATAAAAATTCTACATTGAACGAAAAATCAATCGGCAACGATTTCCAACCAAACAGAACACAAAATGCAGACTATACCTACAAATTAAAAATTTCAGCTTATTGATCATTCTCGCTCGTTTTCATTGGCTGGAATTAACGACCACTAAGTAAATCATAAACTGGGAGTTCTCAGTAATGCTTAACCTTGTGCTCAACGACATACAGATTAAGATAATAATGCTTAAATTATTATTATGCAAACCCATCTTTAGTCGAGTCTTTCGAGACGTGGACGAAAACTCGCAGCCAGTATGCCTTATCACTAGAGACAAGACTCTATGGTTTAATTTTCAGTCCAATTAAGTCTTTAAAACAGAAAATATTTGTGTTATCGTTTAAATTTTTTTCAAAAAGCTCTTTTGTAATATTTACTCCACTGATAGGTATTGTGGTAAAAGTTAGGTATATGCTGCATTTTTAAGATAAAATAATTAGAAATAAATTTTTTAAAACAGATAAATTGAGAACAATTAGTATAAATTAGTGAGCATTTGTAGTTTAGGAGTGATTCAATAAGTGATCCACAATAAAACAAATTAAATTAAATTTTCTCATGCATTCACTTTGGTGTAATTTTTTTGCCTGGAAATAACATTCCTTGAATTTCAAATATTAAGGGATTCTTTTCATGACTGTAGTTTTGATTTAATGCTACTTAATTCAATTATACTACATACTTGCATTACTGTGGTATATAGGTTTATTATATTGCATTTCATTGTTTAGATATATTTTTCGATGTTATTTCGTTTTTATCGCAATTCACCAAATACCTTTCCTGTACTTATTACAATTTTGGTTTTTAATACTTCTTAATTTTTTATGAATAAATATGAGGTAACGGCGGTTATTTACTATGTAAATTCTTCGCATTTCCAGCTGTTATGAATGAGGGTGTTCAGTTTCAGGAAAAATTGGAACTGTCAGGGTATTTTTATCTGGTAAAAGAGATCAGAGAATTGTCAGATAATTTAAATGAAATGGTTTGAATAAGGCTTATCCTGTATCGTTAATTCATTAAATGTGTGGCGCATATTGTATTTAGGATCAGTTCCTTGTTTGTTGCAATGATGATGTGCTAAGTACTTTTGAACAGAGTTTATTTAATTTTTGACACGTAAGGCTGAATTCCGTGTGTGATGTGTCAAAACATTGTGTGGCGAATATTCCATCGTTAGGAAGTATAAAAAAACTTATATTGGTAATATCACATGTTTTGGTTAGTGAAAGATTATTAATGCCCGCTCAGAATAAAAATTTTCTGTACTTTGACAAAAGATTCTATTGGAAACCAGTTGCCAAGAAATAGTTTGTAATACTACAAGAATCATTGTTTTTTTTTCGTAAAACACATGGCTATGTTTATTTTAGCATATATAGAATACGTTTTTCGAGATAATATGGCGTATTTCTTATTTAAATTGGCGCATAATTGTATATTTTAATTTTTTTCATTTAAGCATTATTTTTTTAACCATGGTAAAGATAACCGAATATTTAACCATTTGACTTTTTTTTTGTTGTACCACGCTTATTATGTGCGCAGTTAATACTGGAAAGCTATTCGGGGAACGGTTTACAAATAACTTTAATTATTGGAGGTACTGGGACAAAACAAAGCATAAATTCCCGGGTAAGAATCCGAACCCCGTATTACTGTGAACACTATTTTGTACTGATATAGTTGTTTTAATGTAAATGTACAAATGAACAAATATCTTTAATTTTACATGAATATTTGTGTTCAATTTACAAAAACAAATAATAAAACAAATTAGGTATTTTCGGGGAAAGTTGGTGTGAAGTCAAAAACTCCTTTTATTGATTTTGCTGGTATTAGTATGGCAGTGAAAAGTGTAACTAAGTGTTCGCCCTGAAGCTATCATTATAAAATTAATCATGAAAGAACCTTGATGGCATGCGAGACTAAGAGAAGGATCAAAGGAATCAAAAGAATCCATCTTGTTTTCAACAGTTTTAAGTCATTACGATCTCTATTATTTAATTTTCAAAACATTTTTCGTTAAATAATAGTATTTTACCAGCTGCTACAAATAATATGCCTTTTTAAGTGTTTGGCATTTTAAGTATTAAATCCCTTTTCGGCTACAAGTGTAACAATACTGTCAATAGACACTATGTTATGGCATTTGAAAATCTCTTAAAGTGTAACCATTGCTTCAACAAAGAAATTTTTTTTAATCTTTAGCGTTGTTTAGTTATGCATAAACACTGTGAAACCAATATGGCTACTTTAGGTTCCTATCTTTACTCCCTTTAGGGGAGTTTCGGTGGCTGGAAGGAGGAAAGATAGCGAGCTGGGGTTCAAAAGGTCAACTCTGGAGTGGGTATCCTTCAAGCACTCTCGAACCCTCATCCTCTTTTCTTCCTTTCCTACGCGCCAGGCAGTTGCTACCAGCTGCAACACCTTTACCCATTTAAGATTAGTTTTGTAAATACGCTGTTTCTGATTACACTTTGTTATTAGAAACCTCGATAACAAACAATAGATAAGTTTGTGCCTGAAGACGGGAACAAATCTCAGTCCCCGAAACGTCGCAACTGTTGTCTCAGGAAGCTACTGTGTTCATCTGTGCTGTAGTCTTGTGTTGTCCAGAATATCTGTTATGTCACATCGCTGTGTTTGCCTGTACATCTCTGTGTTGTCGTGTTGTTCATTTTATCTGTTTAGTATCGTATTTGAGTTATTCTGTTTGTCCCTGTGTTGACCAAAGTCGTATTTGTCTTTATTTACTGTTCTTGTTGTTAATGTCTCAACGTTGTTAGCCCACTGTTTCCGTATGTGTTGTAATTGTTTTTTGACTAATTCCTTTTAAGGAATTTTTTGTGCTATGTTTTTAATTTATTTTTTTGACATCGCCTTATTTGGCTTGTTTTCGTTGTGTTTGCATATTTATCTTTCTTGTCTGTTAATGAAATTATGACATACATCAGCACTGGCGTATGTCCAAAACTACATCTTTGAGTAAATTTTTACCACGGCAAGAACCATTCAAAGGAAAAAAAGCCTTTAACCATTCCACGAAGATGATTCGCGATCATGCTAAGGAGTGCTAGCGTCAGGCGAGGTCTAGGAACTGCCAGGTCTTGAGAGTTCGTAGGCCTTAGCAGTTCTCGTCACGAATCAGGGACGAATTACAGGAGACGTCCGTGCACCTAGGCGGGAATAATGGCATCGTCCTGCTGGGTCATTGAATAGTAGACACAATCAGATCTAGAGATGGGAAAACTTGGGGAGACAAGTATGACAAAGGTTGGATGGCCATATTTAATTTCCCACACGAAAGCTCCCTGCAATACCAACAAATGTTATTCCCTTTCTTTATGTGCACACACTGAAAAAATAAAACTGTGGTAACGTCCCTAACCACGTGTTACAGAATAATCATAATATGTTCTTACCCACGCAACGTCGGGCATTGTTGCTTAAATAAATCGCGAACATGATGGGTCTTAAAAAAAACTGTTGAATCCAATTTTTATTCCTGTTAGTTTAGTTATAAAGATTTTTTTCAAGGGTTGTTATTTCAATATTCCATTTTAAAAAATTTTGAGTGGCGGCAGAAGCTTATCATGAGGAGAGGCCTGAATGTTGACATAATGAGCAGTGTGAGAGTCTTCTGAGCAGTGTGAGAGTCTTCTGAGCAGTGTGAGAATCTACTGAGCAGTGTGAGAATCTACTGAGCAGTATGAGAGTCTACTGAGCAGTGTGAGAGTCTTCTAACTTTAGAAGGTCATCACGACTCACGGGCGCATCACATAGTTAACCCATAGAGTACATGGAAATATGGCAAAACGAAATGGTACATTTACTGCGCTGTGACGTTTTCCTAAGTAATTTGCTGGAGCGATACCACTGACGTAATTTTGTTATCGGATGCATGCATGAAATACCTTTGCCCAGCACCTGCACCAGTAACTTCCATCACATGTCTAGGAACATAACCACAATTTTTTTCCGTCTTACATGATTGCGCAGAGGATTAGCATAATCACGCCGTACCCTTGGTCTTGATGAGTTAAGAACATAACTTGAACATGCATATGCCCTAGCACCCTGCACGGTTCATTGATGCAATAAGAATACACGCCCATATATTTTTATTTTATTTTTCAATATTAGTTTAATGTACTGTTGAAAACGATGTCGTTAGTCATTAGAGATGGACACACACGACACAAATCAGCGAATTGAATAATGTATGGAACCAACGTAGCATTTCCCTAAAGCCATGAAGAAACGTTATCAAGATGGTCGCAACAATATTGACCATGAATAAAGATTATAAATCATATTATATGAATAAAACATTCAAAAACGTGTTGAGTCTGCAGTGAAAAGATTTTTTTTTCTTCCACTTCTGTGTTTACCTTGTTTACAAATAAAGTCGGAATCCGGAGTTATTTTCACGAAGATCTAGCTATCTGAAATTAAAACGATATCTTCCTTTCTTTCATGTTAATTATTCGTAGTAAAGTCCGTAAATTTACTGCAATTTCAAACAGCGTCCCGAAGTTTTTCTCTGCATTGCAGCAGGCATCATTACGGTTGAGAAATAAAATGAGGGATAGAAGTTGATAAGGCTCCATACGTACTGTCAGAGGTCTTCACGCCTCCTCCTATTGGCTCAGGTCACAGCCAATCTGCTTTGGCTATCGGTCAATCATGTTGGGCTCCTTCTCATTACCCGTGTTGGCTTCGCTTATCTTGCTTTTTGTCTTTCCAAAGGCAGTATACAGAGAACCTTGCCCCTTTCTAACTCTCAGCTTATTTCCTCAAATCTGGTTGATGATGCCTGCTGCAATTCAGAGAAAAACGTCAGTTTAAGTTACTACTCGAAAGCCAAGATAGTCCGTTAGACAAAGTGCAAGAAAGCATGAAATCTCCTTTAACCATCTGATTTATTTATAATATTTTGCGAAATATATACCAGCGTATTTTCCTATCATAAGGACTATCTACGATTTATAAATTTCAGTTAAACAGAAAAAAATTATGTACTTTAACAAAAGATTATTTTGGAAACCAGTTACTAAGAAATAGTTTGTGATACTAGAAGACTCATGTCTATGGTTATTTTTGCATGTATTATAAAATACGTTTTACGAGACAATACTGAGTATTTACTACAAAAATCGGTGCATTATTTTTATATTTTTACTAATGTTTCATCAAAACAAAATTTCTTTAAACCATGGAAACGATAATCGAATATTTAATAATGTGACTATTTTGTTTGTTTTTTATGCTTATTAATGAGAGCAGTAAATACTTGAAAGCCATTTCAAGGAAACGTTTACAAATAACTTCAACTATTGGAGGTACTGGGACAACACAAAGCATAAATTCCCGGACGAAGGATACAGTTGCTTTCACGAAAATGTGAATTTGTCCACGTATATATATTTTTTGTTCCAGTTACAATAAAAAAAAAAATATTTTACGAAGTCTCGTGACTGGTGCACGCAGAATGACTGCTGACTCCTGCGGGCTGGTTGCGAGTGCTCGCGGAGACTCGCGGTGTTCTCCACGCGCCACCTAGTCACGCACCGCATTCGGTGACTCCGGACCAGCACGCGATGTGTGTTTCATCATGACACGCGAGACTAGTGAGCCACGGCACAAATTAGTGACGTCGAGGGTCCAGCAAACACGGAATAAATAACATGTGCGTTAAATAAACTATTTTAAAAAAATGTTAAATATTAAAAAAAAAATTCCCCCTAAAAATTAAATATATAATTTTTAGTTTTTATTTTATTTAGGGCATTTAAACTCTTGGTAATTTGTTTGACAGTTATTTAATTAAAATATATGGTAAAATAAATTTTTGTCGTTACTACTGTAACAGTTCTTAACATCAAGTATAGTTTACGAAAATAGGTTTGTCCTTCTTAACAGTCCCAGATAAGATGTAAAACAAAACAAAAAACTCCTGCTACTGAAATTTCACATTATTCAATACCTATTTTAAATTAAATTGCATGGCTAACATTTTGTTCGTTTTCAAGGCCACCAACTAATTCTCACGTGGCATATTATATCGCAGCACCGTTGCGGTAAATTACCGTCGGAAAATTGCGTGTTCGTACTCAAAAGGTTCGGAGTTGAATGAAGAATATTGTGTTAGTTAATCACGCGGCTTCTTCCTGCGGTGATCTCCACGGCCTTGTTTGCTTACCGCGTCTTGCATCGCGGCATGTAGGTTCGTAGGCGGAGGTCCGTGTTGGGTGGAGGGAGGGGGGAGGGATGTTCTTGGCGGGAAGACGGACGGCTGAGTGCTACGAACATCGGCAAACTGATTTCCCGGGAAGCCATCTCCGCCGACCCGGAGGCGGATATCGCCGGAACGATAATAATAGCCCGTCGCGTCCTTCCGTCACCCGTCCCGCACAGCGCTCCCTTCTTCCGTCCCTGGATCTTCCCTTGCACATTCTGCCAACTGTTGAAAAAAATAACTAGAACATTGGAGATGTATAATCTTGTATAATTAAATAAGTTTGAAAATCATGAAAGCTATGCACATACAACTAACTAATTTACCTCTTTCACATTTTTTTTTTAAGTGTGCGAAATGATTTACACTTCTGTGAGTCAGACTTTTTTTTTGTTTCAAAACACAAACTTTAAAGTGCATTCAAACGTGATTAAAATAAATTATGAAATAATCTAATTAAATAAATAAGATAATACGATTTGTAGGTTATGTTTTCACCCGTCATATGTATGAAGTTATCAAAGCATTCGACGGACGGATGGAATTTTTCGGGACGTATGATTGGCTGAAGGTCGTGTGATCGACGGACGGATGGACGTAGGTGACGGACTATTGTAATTTCAGCCTATCGCACCTTGGTGCCGCCCCCCCCCCCCCCAATACTTTCCCTCCTTCAAGCCTCCTCGCGAAGGGTGTTTATTATGCGCGCGAATGTCCGCGGACAACGACCTCACGTGCCTCCCACTTCAGGGGGGAGGGAGAGGGTTAAGTCCCGACTACGTCCTCGGAATGACCGCATTATATCCTCGTTCCAAAACCCCGCTTCATATCTCTAAGATTTTTTGACGTGACAACGTCTAATAAATCGATGAACGCCGGCTGCACGCACGAAAAAAGTGTACCGTTAGGCACATTGTTCCGTAACGCTGTGTCCCGTTACGCTCATTGTTCCGTTACGCTCATTGTTCCGTTACTCTCATTGTTCCGTTACGCTCATTGTTCAGTTACGCTCATTGTTCCGTTACGCTGTCGGCGAGTGCAGTAATAATAGGTTATGTTACAATTGACTAAAAAATTATGGGGATTCATATAATTGATGATAGATATTTGATTACAGTTTATTTATATGAAAACTTGTTCATAATTATATTTAAACTTTACAGCTAAACGCCAGTTTTTAAAATTAATTACAAGTCATCTACACGTGAACTGTTTCGTCGACTGTTTATAAAGTAAAGTGATAAGTTAATGTGGATTCCATTGCTTATTACAACAACAATTTCGGTAATAAAGGTAAATTATTCTTGCATTTTAAAAATCTTATTACTAGTATAATTTCAAGTATTTATTTTTTTTATTATTAAAATAAAAAATGATTCAATTTTATTCATAAAAGTATGCAATCATTTCATCAATGTTTTGTTATGACGTTGTCACGTTAAACTATCGTCTGTAAACCGACTTTACAGACAACCAATTTTTTTTGTCCCTCGGAGGATAAAAGCAAGCGTCACCTTCAGAGAACACTGTTAGAACTCACAAGTGATTTTCAACCAAAAAATGCATCTCAAACAAAACAAGGGTTCGTTGTTCCAGATAACTGGACCTTCGTGGCAACTATGCCAGATTAGGAAAATTGAGTACTGTGTTTCGTTGTAAACAGGTTAAAATACACCTGAGTGTTTTATTGTAGACAGTGTTTTTTTTTTAAGTTTTATAACACCTCAGGATAATAATTTTTTAGTTCATGTTGAATGGAAGAAAAATTTTAATTCGTAAATTTTGATATATACTCATAATATGCCTTAATAGTTCATTAATAGTTTTGTTCATTAGTTAAAGATTTAAAAAAAAAGTTTTCTGTGTAGCAGGTGTTTCGTATTTCGCGCGTATATCAATATATGTTTCAATGCATTTTTATTTATTTTTTTCGTAGTTAGATACTCCCAAATGTTCATTTAAAAATTCATTAAATTCCTATGAACTAACTGAATGCAAACTAGACTGAAGGTAAAATAACTCAGCAGCTAATGAATAAAATACGTTGACTCGTTTGTTTACAAGTGTGTGTTGCTAGCCTGCCAGAGAAGGGGAAAAAAACGCGAATTATGAAGTTCTCTATGTAAGCCTTTAAAAACGCATTTAAATATTTTCTACATAAAATTACCTATTTTACATTTAATAATTTAATCAAAAACACTTTTCTACTTGAAAATCGTCAATAATTAAACCCAAATGCCCTTGTTTACAACTGATTACGATAGTTCTGTGGGGGTTCGTACGCCAATGACAGATTTGTGACCAGGTGAGATTTTGTGTACATCCATCTTAAGCCTAATATTGAGTTGAGTAGATATTTTTAATGATCTCACAGTATAATCTGTAAACTATCTAATATAGAGTTAATTTGGTGATTTTATTGTTTTAAAGTACTTACATTTACTGCAGTGGTAGAAATGTTTGTACAATTAAATAATTTCTCAATGCGACCAAATATTAACAGCTGTGGCCAAGGCGTTTGATTGAGAAGCTAAGAAGTAAATAAACGATTAGTTCTTGTTTATGTAGTGGTGGATTTTGATAACCGGTTTTGTACATTATAAAAGTAACACCAAAATACTATACTATGTCTCTATTTTTTCCCTTTATGCAATTACGTATACGAGTTTGACATCAACAATTTTTAACAGTAGGTAAAACAAAAATACATAAGCGGTTCTTAACTTAATCTACTTGAAAGTATAAATTCCTTGAGGGAAGGATAATATATAAATACACAGTAATATTTTAAGCAGTATGATTAACTAAAAATCTGAAGCATTATCAAATAACCAAGATCACAATATCAAATGCCAGTCATCAAAACACATATTCGCTTTTTATATTATATTTTGTGGCATATGAATTCTGTCCATGTCCTGTAACTAAAGTGAATCTTACAACACGCACATCCCACCAAGCGGGGTCTTCTTATACTTACCTTCCCCTTCGCAGTCATCACAATGTACAAGGGAGATTTATAAAGTTCGCTTGGTCATTAAGAAAAATACACTGATGAAAAAAAGGTTTTATTGACAGTTTCAGTTTACTAAATATGTATTTCACATTTTCACATGAACGCCACTCATTTTCAAGCACTTTTGCAACGCTATGCCAGTTTATTTAACCCTTCTGCATAGAAGTTATTCGCCTGGGAATGGAACGTACGCCTCGGCCATAGGCATCATGGACTTCGAATACGCAGTGCGTGTAGCCTAAGTACAGGCGCTCAGTAAACACATCCGGAAAACGTTTAAGCGAACTCCTTACCCGAGTCAAAAAATGATGGCTGTCTTTTTTTTTTTTTTTTTTACGAAAAGGACACCATTTTTTTTTTATTTCGTGAAACGTGGGTCATAAATTACAGCAAACATTACGAAATTACAATTGTCAACTGGCTTAATTCCCAGGAAGCGAACTTCTATGTAGAGGGGGTTAAAGAAACTGGTGCAGCGTTACGAAAAGTACTTGGAACTGAATTGCGACTATGTGAAAATGTAAAGTACATATGTCACGTAGTAAACTATGACTCTCAATAAAAACTTTTTCTAACGGGTTTATTTTTTAATGAACAAAGGTACCTTACTTTACGATTATCCCTTGTACTAAAGCAACACTGTCCTCCCTTAAGAAATAATAATTTTTCTCGTATTGTCAATATCGTTTGTAGAATTCTTGGCTATTCTGGATAGTTCTTATTTGACCCATTTCGAATTGTGTCAAAAATTTTTACATGTGTTCGAAAGCAAACATTTTTTCCAAGGCTGGTTGCATTTGCATTTGAATGATTTGTGGTTGAGAATGTATTCTTCCACCGTTAAAACGTAATAAATAATTTAAAGGGTGGTTGAAGTTTATTCTGATGGCTGCTAAAACATTTTACCCTCTGAAGTCACGAAAATTTATTTTCGAATTAATTTGTTATAATGACTAAAACATTTATTCTACTGGTAATCGACAATATCTTACAGTCTCAGAAAAATCTCTTTGTGTGTTAGTTTCACCTTAACGGAGGCAGATTTTCAATACTCAACGATACAAAATTGCTGTAGCCTAAAACACTTGAAACCAATATGGCGCCTTTCTGTTCCTACTTTGAGGCTGATAATTGCGCAGTTATTCAGAAGGGTACGGAGAATTTAATTGGGGAAGGGGGGATAGAACCACTTTTCCCGCTGTTTGATTTCAAAATATTTCCTTTTGTTAGTGGGAATGCCGTTATTTTTGGCGTTTCATCTCGACTGGATATCCATAAGAATACCGGCCCAATTTTACGCGGATAGCTCTTGTTCCCAAAAAAAAAAGTCTGTTTTACTAAAGTATGTTAAAAATTTTGAAAGTAGGTCTCGCCTATTTAACGCTAACCGGGTAAATGTTTTTACTGGTGTGACCTGGAGCAGTTACTAAAGGAATCCTGGCCTCATTACTCACGTAAATACTCCAGTTGCTGGTTTTATCAGTATAGCGCTGGAACCAGCAGTATTCACATTGCGTGACTTCAACAAGCTTCATAGATTGAGTCAGTTTTTTTTTATTATTTTTTATTTTTGCTCCGATAATAGAGGGTCTTGAAGCAAAACCTGTGATGCATCGTGCATATTATTGACAAAAAAAATTTTTTTGTATACGAATATTGAAAGTTGTAGAGGTGTACGAATTCTAATTAAAAGATAAACACGAAAGTCTACTCTTACAAATGTGATTGGAATAAACACATAGAAACAAATAGGCAAAAACAAAATTTTAATGTTTCAGATTAATATTTTAGTACTGCATTTTATGTATATCTCCTAACGTGTGTACCTTAGTACAGGCGCTTTTCTTTGTTTACGAAATAGTTTAACTGTGACGCATATTTTCAATCTTTGTTTTAAAATTAGTTTTGTACAAAATGTTTGCATATGTAACATTTGTACAACTCAGGGACATGCCAACTATTTTAAAGAATCCTACGTTAAACTAAGTGTCCGAGTTTCGTATTATAAGCGTATTTGCAACGTGAGAACACGTGAATTTGCTCGTTACCGAGGTTATATGTTACACATCTCTGGCAGGTACTGAAAATGCTAGCTCACTTTTATTTTTTTTTAATTTCAAACGTGTCACTTGAGATACCTTGAAGGGGTCTAGCGGCGAAGTGACCAAAGATAACATCGAGTGTTTTAACTGGAAGGCAATAAACACTTATTTCAAGAGTTACCGAACTCAACACGGGAGGAGTCTGGCGGAGCGTCGAGGTCAAAGGTGACGACCTGTCACGGGGAGGGCCGCGCACGACGAGTTTTGCAGCTCGTATAATCCGAACGGCGCAGCTGCGAAGCGGCCTCGCCCGTACCCCGAACTTTACGACGTCCGTCCTCGGAGTTGGACGTTTGTGAGACGACGACAGTGATCGTTCACCGTAAACTTCACGGCGCGCGTCGGGAAATGATCGAGCCCGGGGTAACGTCTGTCGCGAGGCAAAGTATGTGTGCGACACGGTGTGTGTGTGTGGTGTATGCTGCATAGCGTGATAGGCCAGCGAGTCGTTAAATATCATTGCCGTCGTAGCCAGCCCGTGATCACGAAAAATCTTCAAAACACAATACGGCTAATTGTCATTGGTCGAACTGTAATAGCTCCAAACGTTCACGGCTATATAAAAAAAAATTCCTTTTTTTCCAGCGAAATAAGCTCTTTCATTGGTTGCGCCACATATCGTTGCACTTTTCGTTGTCTTCTGAGAGTAACACTTTTGTTTAAGCTCTAATAACGTTTTGACCTTGACCTTCCCTGCAGGATTTACATGAGTTTAAATTCAAAAACGGATAGTGGGGTTAAAATAAAATATAAAATTTGGGCTATCGGTTCGCGAGCTGAAAAAAAAAATGCGATAGTCTTTCAGTACTCGCCAGAGTTGTGTAACATCTAAACTCGCTAAAGAACAAATTCATGTGTTCTCATGTTGCAAATACATTTATAATATGAAACTCGGACCCGAAATTTTAATTTAAGCTCTTTAAAATAATGGCGAACGTGTTAAAAAAAATGCAAATTGTGTTTTTAACTCCATTTCTGGACACGAAACACACATAGTTTCTGCACGCGCCGTTAGAATTCGTTGCTAAGCAGCTACGTCGACTATTGAATCTTCTGATTTGCATTGTGAAATTTTGAACTATATAATGAAACGGCTCCGATAAAAGCGAAAAAAAAAACTTCAAAAATCGCTATGACACTACACGAAAAATCCGATTATACGTCGTACATCATTCCAGCACGACATAATTTATAGCGTAGGGTCACAATACCACGACAATTTTAACATGATGAACTCTAATTAAGGTGGTGACCAAATTTTACCAAGCTAAATGCATCCATAAAACGCAGTATATATTCAGCTTAAAAAAAGGTAGGCCGTATATGAATCTTTTATTTCCTGTTGATAACTGAAGTGCAAAACAATATAACATTTAGTCATCTCTTGCACATAGTAAGATTAAGTTTATTTTAGATATAAAGAAACAAGCTACATGTATGTGTGTGTTTGTGTATGTGTGTGTTGATAAGGATTAGAAAATAATTCCGCTGTAAGCTATGTAAAAAATTAAAAATATATGTGATAAACAATTGAAGGAACACTACAAACCTGAATCCGATGATCGGTAAAACATATAAGCGAAAAAAAAAATTGTTGTGTTATGAAATATATAACTTTTTAAATCCATAAAACTATCTTGACAAAATATAAATAAATCATTATTGAAAAAGTATTATAAATAAATCATGGTGAGAAGAGTCCCTAGCAGAAAAATAAAGATGAGCTAAGAAATTTCATCTTATAGAATAACGGCATTACTCTCGATGACAACTATAAAGTAAATTTTTTTTTGACACCGATTTTCTTCTTGTGTTAGGAGTTTTAAATTTGAATAAGTGTTATTGAGAGTTTGCATGTTGCTTTCTTTCTCAAAAATGGACAAAATTTAGTACTTTTAAAGTAACATTTGTAATTAGCATGGACGTTTATAGCACGTTTAGCATTGAATATGTAAATTAGACTTAAGCATATGATACAACTATTGATTGTCTTTTTTTTCGAACTATGGTACAAAATTATACAGTAATTTTAGTACATTATGAGCTTATAGTAAATTTAATAAAAACTCAACATATAGTCTTTTTTTTTCAGACAAAATGTTTGTCAGTTATTTTTCCTTTGACATTATTCACGACATGGCTATCAAAAACGAAACTGCAACGTATATGTCTTCATTTAGTTCTAAAGTTTTAAGATTTTCGACGGCTTTTAACGAATGTATTATTCGATAACCATTTTGGTAAGAATGTTTGAAATTTAGTGTCAGGATGTTTGACTTGCAGTTAAACGATTCCTGGTTTTAATCTCATATGAAATGAACAATTTATCTAGGCATGTCAAACTACTCTTACGGAATAGATTTTGTGTTTCTCTAAAATCGTGACTTTGTAAGAGACTGTAACGAACTATCGCATAGTCATAGGTTCTATGGGAAGTGGCGCTCTCTTATGTTTATGCCACTGTCACGTTTCCTGTGATAGTGAAAATAACCCAGTGTTGTAAAATACGTGTATATTTTGCGCACTATAACTACCCATTTTATTTTGTTTGCAAAAGATTCCTTTGAAAACCATTTGCCAAGAAATAGTTTCTACAACTACAAGAAAGATATTGTAAATTTGTACAACACAAGGTTATGGTGATTTGTACATACCTATATGAATACCTTTTTTCGATATAATACTGAGTATTTCTTACGAAAATTGGCACAATATTTATGTTTTAATTGATGTTACATTCAAGCAACATTTTTTAAAACCATTTTAAAAGGTAATGAAACATAAAAAATTAGACTTTTATTGGTTGTATCATGCTTATTATGTACGCATTTAATACTATAAAGCTATTCAGGGAACGGTTTACAAATAACTTTAACTATTGGATACAACACGAATCATAAATTCCCGCGTAATAATCTGAACCCAGTATTACTGCAAACACTATATTGTAGTGATACAGTAGTTTTCATGTAAATGTATAAAAATTTACAAGTATCTGTAATCTTACGTGAATATTTCTGTTCCATTTACAAAAAAAAATACAGTGTGGGGTAAACTGTTCTCTTAAGCACACTATTGTACAGCTAGGCGCAAACCATTTGTCTGTCATTACTTTGTTTTCAGAACTTCTCTAGAGAACTCTCATGCAAATTTGAAAACCTTCTTTACTTCTGACAGAGATAACTGGGCGAGACGGTTATCTGTCACTCCGACGTCCTGGAGCTCTCCGTAAGGGCTTTGAATATATATATACTGTATAGAAGTCGCGAGTGGATAGGATTTACTCTACGTTTTTCAGAAGCGTATGATGAGCAGCTTGGGAACTTCACCGCTGCAGTGCGCTGCCGTAACGCCCTGTATCGTCTTAGTTGTTATTTACACGTTAGAGCGCAGCGCTGTCGCCCGCTGTCATTCCCCGCACCCCTCATCCATCATTCACTGCAGCTCAAAGTCGTTCAACAGGAGGGGGAAGGACTGTTTGAAGAGTTCGACACTTGTCCGCTAGGGACCACCACAAGTCGATGCCCTAGAGATGGTGGCGATTGCGGCGGTGAATTAACCAACTACCTCAAAACCGTATTAGAAATTTTAACCTGGGCTGGTGACTTCTATACAGTATATATATTCAAAGGTAAGGGGCACATATGCAATGGAATTTATTCCCCCTTTCTTCCCCTATTAATGTACAGTACCATCTTGGGGCTTCTGTAGAACTGTGATTGTGTAAGACTGGATTTTTCCAAAGGCGGTCAACGTTGTCAACGCACTTTAAAACAATGGGATGGTCTTCTTCAGATAATTTTTTTTTTTCCTCCTAGTAAACCATTCTAATGCTGCTCCATCACATATATTCACACTGGATTTTAAATCTCATTTAGAGATTACGGTTTTACAATAGCGTTCATCATTTAACATAGGCTGTGGGTACATATTAACGTCTTTAAGTTACTATAATTACACTGATAATAGGCGAACATACATTATCGTCCTATAAAGTCATCCCAGTGTCTTCGCCAAAACTCAAAAAAATCCAAAAAAACTAGGGCAAGGGTTGGATCTGGTGGCTTATACAACATTCAAATTAAGCAAAAGCTTACAGTCAGAAATGACAAACACGTATTTTACTTACACATGATAGAAACCCAGTACTAACGCTGGTTTTTATTGCTATTAAAATAATTGTTCCGAAGCTATCAGCAATAAATCCTACAATCATTAAAAATTTATAATATAACATAAAGTTTTATTTAATAAGGGACAAATTATTACTTGAGAATAATTGCGAATAGCTCGTAAGAAAAAAAATAACTAAAAATTAGCAAACATGGTATGATTTTCCCATTATTTCAATACAAAAATATGGGAAAAAAATTGTTAAGTGACTATATGGAGTAATTCATGAGATGTTTACGCCATTCGCAAGGTGTTCTTAAATTACATCGTTTGGAGAAAACCGTGATACATAAATGTGGGTCCTACTCCGAATTTTAGCGAAGAGATTCGATGGATTGTAAATGTAACACAATGAATGGATTATTGCGTTTGGGATGTACAAAGGCCACTGTTTATTAATTAACTGCACAAACACGACAGTAATCAAGGCCAGCCTCTTGTAGCTACGTAGAGCTACAAGTCCGGTACATAAGCGAGTAACCAAGTATATGAAGGTAGAAGAAACACACATAACATGTAAGAATGTCACATGAAACTGTGGCGCTCAGCTGTAAGCAATACGGTATGTTAATGCAACACTGTATTTACCTCTGAATGGGTTATTATTCTATTCGTCTTTTTTGATGTGTAACATTCTACCTCTCGGCATACGGCATTCGGTTGGAGTAATTTTATGAACTGAAAAAATGTTACATGGAACGGAAATGCCACCGTGCTGCCAAGTGTGGTGGATGGCGCGAAACAAAGTTCACAAAGACAAAGGGAAAATTTATAGAATCAACTTTTTAGTGAATTTTAAAAATATGGGGAGGTGTTTATTTATTTATTTTTATTTTTTTACAAAATTTCTCACCGAGAATCAGGTTCAAACTCGGGTTTAGTATTATTACAAGTCTTTTTTGCTTCCATCGGAACAGTTTCATTAAATAGTTTAACATTTCGCTACGAATGATTTGATAGTCAACCTAACTGCTCCGTTAGCGAATTCTAGCGGCGGGTGCGGAAGCTATGCGTGATTCGCGTCCAGAAATGTTTTTGAAAACACAACTTTAGTATCTTTGTCACGCTCGAAATTATTTTTAAGAACTCTACGTTAATTTTTGTGTCCGCGTTTCGTATTATAAGAGTATTTGCAACATGAGAAAACATGAATTTGCTTGTTACCGAGGTTAGATGTATCTAACGCATCTCTGGCGAGTACTGAAAGACGTGCTTACACTTTTTTTTTGTTTATAAGCGCCGTAACTTTAAATATTGCAATAGGACCCAGATTTATATGACACATTTTTACTTTAAATCTAGCAAAATTAGCCCTGCGAGTGGTAGTAACTACACGTGAATCATCTATATGTCATGCGATAGTCTTGTTCAACGGATGTCATACCAACTGACAAAATATTTCCAACTGGTCAGCCATAATGGAGTTCACTGAACACGACCCAGATTATATATGTATGGCTGTTTGTCTGTAATTCTAGTTGTGCGGAGATGATGACGCCTGGAATGTTGTACGTGGATTCTCCAAGAAAGTCCGTTTGAACCTTGGAAAAGTTTTTTTTTTTCTCCAAATTCATCCTATTCTTTTTTTAATTTAAAATTTATATTGTTTTTTACAGCGTTTTCACTATTACCCATATGAAAATGCTGTTGCATTGTTGGTGATGCCTTCATTTCCTGTCAACGGCTATTGCGTTCTTGTCAACTTATTCGCTTTCTGATCGTAATCCAGTATTTATGTAATTATCTTTGCTATCATATTGACAAGATATTTTTGGTTAAACAAATGCGAATTTGAAGACTCTTGAAATCTTTTGAATAAGATAGCGTCTTTTGTTGGTATTTATTTCTGTTATCGTAGTTATAACGATTTTTTTTTAAAAGCTGGTTGTAGAAATTTTTCTTGTTCGAGGCATGGCATGGTCTTTTTGGTTTGTATTATTTGATTTTTTTTCCATGACAAACAGTACAAAACTGCAATTGCGTACATCCAAAAAAATTGTATTAAATGTTTTTAATGTCACTGAACCAACATAACCGAAATTTCATTTTAGTAACGATCATCTATGCGTGAGAAAAACTTACGGCCCAAAGGAAAAAAAAAACTAAAGTAAAGAACGAATTTTTTTTTAGAGTATTTCAATGTTGAAACAAAGATTTCATGAATTATTTTCGTAACTCACCTAACCATTTAAGCGATTTTTTTTAGTTGCGATCACCTAGACGCGCGAAACTTCAATTTAAAAAAAATGAAAGGTACCAACTATTGCGAAAATAATATTTATGCAACGCAGCTAAACTAACCTAATTTTTTTATTTTACAACGGCCAAAAAACAAAATTCCGCCCGACTCTGGGTCAATGAGCTCTAACATTGTAAGAGCGGCCGAGTCACAGAGTTCGAACGTGTTGAATATTTTAGCAGGATTGAAGGGTGGGAGGGACGGGGAGAGAGTTCTGTGATCACACAGCCCCGGGGGCTATTGTGCCGCCTGCCCCGTTGTCCGGCGCCCGACAGGAGCGTGGCGGTGACGTCACGACGGGCGCTTTGTGCCGCCGACGCGCGGTCGGGGGGGGGGGGCGGGCCTGGGGGGGGGGGCCGCGAATAGCCCCGCTCCATGGATCGCACGGTCGCGGGATCGATCCCCGGACTCAGAGCCTCGTGGCTTCTCGGTCGCGCGGTCACGAGAGGGTTCACCCCCCCCCCTCTCCCTCCATTTACGGCAGGGTTGACCCCCGAAATAAGCAATGTCCACCCGGAACCAGCCAGGACCAAACTGGCGATGACGCACGTGTTCGGAACGAGCTGGGATATAAATATCTTCTCAGAAAACAATCCAGTACAAAAGGCTCTTTCCCCCAGTTGATGGCAGGATGACCAAAAAAAAAAAATTAGCGTTGTACAGTCAGAATCACCCGGGGTCAAAGTGAACACGAGGCAGGCGTTGAAATGGCAGGCTGATCTAGAATTTAGCATAGTCCAGCCAGAATCACCCATGAAAAAAGTGACCATGATGTGTGTGTTGAAAAGATTAACCCTTTAGCATAATGGACATCTCCCCCATTCATGGCAGGATGGCCCAAATTAGAGATTTTTTTAAACCAGAATCGTTCAGGACCAAAATTACTACGAGGCAAGGGTGGAAACGAATTGAGACTTAAATACCTTCTTAAAGAATCCGTTAGCTAAAGTATCTCTCCCCCATCATTGCAGGATGATCCCGAAGTGAGCGTGGTCCAGCTAGAACCATCCAAAACAAAACTGACCATTGGTCAGTGTTCAAATGAAAAGTACGGAAAATTATTCTTACGGAACTTTTTACCCAAAGGTTTCTTTCTCCCGTTCATTACAGGCTGACCCCAAAATTAGGATTGTTTAGCCAGAACACCTGGGACCAAACTGACCACTAGGTAAGTGTTGAAACGAATTTAGGACTTTAATATCTTCTTAAAAGTTCCTTTAACTTAAAGGTTCTCTTCCCCGTTTACATCAGGTTGTTACCGAAATTAATGTTCTTCAGCCAGAATAACACGAGCCCAAATTAATCAAGAGACAAATGTTAAAACTAAATAGGACTTACAGCTTCTTAAAAACATTATAGCCGAAATTATCTATCTCTTCCATTCATGGCAGGCTGACCTAAAATAAGCATTGTTCAACAAAAATCAAGGAGAAGCAAAGTGAGGCCAGTGTTGAAGCGAATTAGGTCTCAAATATGTTTTTTTAAGAACTCTTTAGCATAAATGATCGTTGAGAGGTACAAATTTAAGGATGCCAGCCAATTTCCGTTGACCTTCCAAATAGTTGCAAGGATCTTTACAGGTTCGCGGATGCAGCCTTCTATAAAAGGATGCGTCGTTAGCATCATAGTGGTCTTCGTGGGCTTGTGGAACTCACTCCCTTTAATATAAATGTAGCTATGGTCAGTAATTGAACTTGCCAACTGCTGTTCACACTTTTTCTGTGTAATTTGTAAACTTTGAATACGTAAAAATAAAAAGAAATAAGACCTTTGGTATTATGTAATAAAATCATCTCTCTCCACACACACACACACACACACACACATTTACTCCAAAAATGTGTTTAATTTTGTACACCACACTGTGTTGGAATCTTAAGAATTTGGAGTATAATTCAGGGCCATTTTCTCACTAAATGTGGTCTTTATATCAAAAGGATATATTTGTGCATTAGTAAGAGTCAGAACTTTACTAAATATTTGGAAACATCGTATGACTCTACGTTCTTTGAATGAATTTTGCAATGGGGAAGATTGATTTAAACCATTATTTTAGAAATACGCCATTACTAATTTTCACTATATGTCATAAAGAAAACGCTAATAACGTACAAAGCGATATGAATACACAAACACATAGAACACAAGCCAAAATCAGCTGGTGTCAAAAGTTAAAATTACAGCACAGAGAATTCCGTGGAAGGAAATAGTCAGAACAATATCACGGTACAGACGAACACCCATCGCAACTGTTTTGTCTTGGTGGTGTCTGTGTGGTCGTTGTTGTGTTATCAGAATGCATGTGTTTAATTTCATCTTTGTGTTCGCATATGCGTCGTTCAATTGTCGCTGTGTTGTCCAGATTATCTGTATAGTACCTATTGTTACGAACGTTAGCAAGGCCACGGGACGCGCAGGTGCAGAGCTAGCTGGGCTGCATCACATGCCGCCGTGACATGAGATGTGCTGTGCGCACCTGGGTCACCGCTTTATCTCCCTCCAGCCCTCCGCTCCCCCCGCGCGGCACTGTTAGTTTGGCATCCGAAGCCTGCCAGCTGCGGAGTTACGCGAGCCGCCGACACGTGTTTTCGAGAGATTTCTGCCGTTGGGCCGGCTCGCGATGACGCGACTGGCCCCGGCCACTCTCGTGAGTTCTGGAATTGTGCCGGGGCCTATATATATGCCCGAGGACGTCAGGGCAGGGAGTCAGTTCGGAGTGTTCAGTCGGTAGTTCTCCCGCGGCGGAGTTTCCGGGCGATAGTGCCGCGGGTGCGAGTGAGTTCAGTGGAGTCGGGAGTTTTCCCGCGGCGGAGTTTCCGGGCGATAGAGTCGCGGGCGCGGCGGAGTCCCGAGCGAAGTTGCGAGCGAGGAGTCGAGCGGATCCTCGGCGAAGGGGAAGTGCGTCGGTGGCGGCGGAGTGTGGCGACGGAGTCCCGCGACGGAGACCCACGAGGGATGCTGCGGCGAGAGTTGCGCCAGAGGTGCGGCCCAGCGAGGTGTGTGGAACGAGTGACTGGGGAATAGACCTTTCTTTAAGTGTAATTAATTATTTGGCATTTTAGAAGATTTTTGTGACATAAGTAGTGGCAATCAATAAAACTGTGTAGTGTAATAAAATCTTTAATTGGGCTATCTTTTACGAACCCGCGGTAAATCGTAACAGTATCATTATTGGGTTCCTGTGTCTGTCGCTGTGTTGTTAAAAGTGTTTGTTTGTATGTATTTACTGTTTTTTATGCAACTGACTGGTCTTTGTCAGCCCACTGCGTTTGTCTGCGCTGTGATATTTTTCTGATTCCTTCCATGGAATTCCTTGTGCAGTCTTTGTATTTAACAGTTGACATCAAATGATTTCGGCTTGTTTTCTGTGAAACAATTTTCTTTGTGCATTCTTTGGGTTTTTCTCTTTAAAATACAGTGCAAACAATCAAAGTCGTATGTCCAAAATTATGTTGATACCAGCCTGTGTGTTGGTGACCTCAAAGTGATTAGAGACATTTGAGGAAGGGAGGACGATAATATCGGAAAGCGAGGAGGAAGCACAAAGTCTCATACAACCATCCTTCGACACTTACCGTATTTTACGTGCCGGTAGGTACCTGGAGAGTCAGCGCACCCTACACTGGTCCTCCGAAGGGTCACGAGATGAAGCAAAAAGGCATATATTTGCTTTTATAATGTACTAGCTGAAATACTTGGCGTTGCCCAAGCATCACTTGTGGGAACACGGATTTATATATTTTTTAAATCTCAGGTAATAAGTGATTTTCCTCTTACTTTGATCCAAGTTCAACTCTGAAAAATTTCACCAAGCGAAAATAAAAGACTAGAGAGATTTAGATAATTTTCTGTTATTTTTAACGTCAAGAATGACAAATTTCACCCAGAAGTACTAACATTCTGCTTTCATGGGTGGGAACAGAAGATGTGGGTGGTATTGCCTATATAATATAAATATAATTTGATGAGTATAAATAATGTTCTACAATATTCTACAATATTCTGGACTTAATTTCCAGTTTCTATAACACTCTAGAACTTCCTCGGATCGTTCCAGAACAGGAAGTCCCTACGAATGTCCGGAATCTTCTGTTATAGAACATTCTAGAACATATTGGTACATTCTAGAATATTCTCGAACATTATGGAAATTTTTAGAACATTCTGTAACGTTCTGGCTACTTCGGCACTCGATTCTCAGCTGCTGCTCCAAGGACTTCCCATGAGAAGTCCATTGTTGCGATGCCATCTTATAACACCTATATCTTCGATCAGTACCCCTGCAGTTCTACACAAACATTCTTCGTTGGCGGGATATTGGGATATGGAGGGCTACCATACAATATACCCCCCATTTGGGGCTGCAGGGCTCGGTTGCGGGGTTATGCGGCACGCACGGACAAACCACGTTTACATTACACACATACATATATATAAATATATATATATATATATACATATACATATATTACATATATATAGCGTGTTGAACCAAATCCAACAAACGGCGATTTTTATTTGTGTGTATCCAACCGAAGATACATTTAGTTCTACGTAAAACACGTGTACGTTTAAAATACCTACCTCACAAGTACATATTTGATTTCATTAACTCTGATGAAATTTTTGACCACATAAAATGCAAATATTTTGTTAAGGAAAACAAACATGTAATTTTAACAAATGTATCTGTGTTTCAAGCCCTTTGGGAGGACAAATATATATATATATATATATATATATATATATATATATATATATATATATATATATATATATATATATATATATATATATATATATATAACGTCCATAATCACTGTACAGTTTATTTCCCCAGAGGGCGAAAGAATATTGAATTTGTTCTTGATTTATTTAAAAAGTTGAATGATGGTAGACTGACCGGAGTGAAGCTTGTTAGTTTAATAAGCTTAAAATTAAAACATATAATTTTGTCAACGTAAACATTCAGTGGTAGTGTGCAGAACACAGGCATTCAGGTTTTAGTTCCACGGTTTCCCAAAAATCAGTAAAGGGAAATTTTGGAATAGTTCCGAGAAATTAAGCTACAGCTTATTACTACTATCCCTAAATTCCCTTACCTGTGAAGGCGGGTGCCTATCAACTCCTAATGATTCAGGAGGAAAAGTGTAATTTTTTTGGTGGGTAGACTGAATGCTGTGGAGGACGTCAGATCATAAACTATAAAAGGGATACTTAGTGGAACTTAGCAGCTTACTAGCAAATAGAATGGTCCAGAACATCTGACCGGGTGGGCGCCCTTGGCACACTGTCAATGTTAAATATCTCGTATCGCTCTGCATGTATCAGCTTTACTGCAGTAATTTTAAATGATTTGTGACTGGTAGGCATCTTTAAAAAATATGTGATTTGTTAGAATAGAACTTGCCTTTCGGTAATATATACAACAACTACGTGACTGTTAGAGAGCCATGTGAAATAGATTATGTGACTTTGAGGGTTTTGCTAGAAAATCATAAGCCACGTCGAAAACATGCGAGGAAGGCCAAAATCTGTTGAATAATTTTGGTTTTAGGTTGAAATTTTTTTTCTAGTTCAAAAGAGCTGTAAGTTAGTCTCCACGGCGCCTCAGCAATTTCGGGCCAACATCGTGTGTTTACTGGCTGGTGGTCAGTGCTAAGCCTGGCACCTTTTTTAGATGAAGGTACGCTCACTGGTCGAGATCCCTGAAGAGCGTGTCATGTGACCTGTGGCCCAATGCTGAAGCCGCACGAGCACGCAAGTGTTTGTAGTTACTGTTGTTGCCAAAACTATTCCTTAATTATAGTTGTGTTCAACCAGTTGGCTCAGTGGTGACGCCGGCTTTCGGTGCGACAATTTCTGGGACCGATTCCTGGGTAAGGCGTTGTTTAAAAATTTTCAGCAGTCTAAATTTGTCACAAAAACATCGAAGTAAATAAAACTGTCAAAATATAATCATAATAAAGAAGTGGTAAGAGCTTCAGACTAGTGAGTTAAAGGTTCCGGGTTCGATTTCAAATCCAATGGTGGGGTTATTTTTTACTAGTAAATATTTCCTTCACTGATTAAGGAGTGGATACGTGTCTCATCTGACATTTGATACTGCGGAAGGAAACGTCTCTCCACCGCAGAATCATCTCACCTGGTCTGCCCTCTGTCACACCATGGTCATCTTCCCATGTCGATAGCTGTGCGATCCCAACCAGCCCTGTTCAACAATATTATTTTACACGCAACATGCCTTTCACTTATCATTGGTATGGAACGCGGGCCCAAGTCACGTAGTAGAAAATACCAAGTCCATCGTTGTACGGCTTAATTTTTCTCGATAATACAACTATCAACAACCGTGCGTCATGGCGGATGAAGTTGGTAAGTTGTCAAGGTTATAACATCCCATATATTTTAGTATTAGTGAATTTTGATGTATTCTGCGTGTATTGCAATATTTTAGCGGATTGGATAATCACTAGGTATTTGTGAAAATGGCAGGTGACGGCTGACCGGCAGCGAGGCTCACCCTCGTCCTGGTTGCTGCCGATGAGGATCTCGGTGTCCTTGTAGTCGCCCTCCTCCAGCAGCTGCAGCGGGTGCTTGGGCAGGAACACGCCGTCGATGGTGGGCGCCGCGGGGAAGCCGAGGATGCCCCAGTACGAGTTCCACTGCTGCACCGAGATGGTCTTGGGCTCGACGGCGCGCAGGCACGCCATCACCTTGCTGGGCGTGTCGGCCAGCTGCGACGAGTTGCAGCCGCAGTCGTCGACGAGGCCGCGCGCCATGGCGGCCGCCGTCTCGCCGCTCATGTAGCTCCAGGGCGCGTTGAGCGTGCCCGACTGCACGATGCCGCGCCGCGCCAGCCCGCGCGTCACCGGAGACACCAGGTGCGCGGTCACCGAGCCGCCGCCCGCCGACTCGCCGAACAGCGTCACGAGCGCCGGGTCGCCGCCGAACGCCTCGGCGTTGTCGCGCAGCCAGCGGATCGCGAGCGCCTGGTCGTACATGCCCATGTTGCCCGGCGCCTCCTCGGCGTCGCCGTTGAAGTACGGCCGCAGGAACAGGAACCCGAAGGCGCCCACGCGGTACTGCATCGACGCCACGATCACGTCCGTCATGGCGGCGAAGATGTCGGCGTCGTAGATGTCGAGCGTGGAGGTGCCGGACATGTAGCCGCCGCCGTAGATCCAGACGAGGAGTGGCGCGCGCGGCCGCTGGCCCGAGTCGCCCGAGTGCCGGATGCGCAGCCGCTGCGGCACCCACAGGTTCAGGTACAGGCAGTCCTCCGACACGTTGGTGTTGGGGTTCCACATCTCCTCGCCCTCGAAGCCGGGGAAGTACTCGTAGCGCTCCTGGTAGCAGCTGTTGGGCAGCTGGGTGGCGTCCAGCACGCCGTGCCACGGGTCGACGGGCACGGGCCGGCGGAAGCGCAGCGCCCCCAGCGGCGGCTTGGCGAACGGCACGCCGAGGAAGGCGTGCACCTCGCGGCCCGAGATGGTCTTGGAGAGGCCGCGCACCAGCCCGCTCTTGGTCTCCACGACCAGCGGGTCGCCGCGGTAGCCGGAGGGCAGCACGGCCTGGCTGGAGCAGGCCACGAGCCCCAGCAGCAGCGAGAACAGCGCCATGCCGCTCCTGCGGCACACCGCCAGCCGTCAACTCTACCGCCTCGTTCAATATAGCTGCACAGGGAGAACAATTTAGATGCTTTTACAATAGATTCCTTTAGAAATCACTTGCAAAAAACATAGTTTGTTATACCACAAAAAAAAAAAATTTGTAACTTTTTATAACAAGTAGCTACGAAAATTATGTTTCATTCAAGAATTTTTTTTTTAACCATGGAGAAGATAATAGAACAATCAATAATTTAAAAATATTTTTTATTATGCCTATTAATGAGCACATTTAATAGGGAAAGCTATTCGGGGAACATTTTACAAATAAATTTAACTATCGAAGGTAGTGGTACAACACAAAGTATAAATGATCGAGTAAAAATCAGAACCCAGTATTACTACGAACACTTTTTTGTAGTGAAATCGTTTCTTTTTTCATGTAAATGTACAAATTTACAATTGTTAGAAATTTTACGTGAATGTATCTTTTCCCTCTACAAAAAAATTACGGTGAAGGAACTTTTTAATAATTTAAGCTCTGATATTTATTTATATATTTTTCGTGTTCCCAAACTATTATGTGATTTGTTCATTTTCGTTTCAAACATACAACTTTAAAATGTGTTCAAATGCAAGTTAAAAATGTATCATGATAGCAGCTACAACAATAAAAAAAGCATCAAAATATTTAAGGATAAAAAGTGTTGACAGGCACTACCTAGAGACTGAAAACATTTTCGGCTAAAATTCAAACAATTCTGCTTTTTTGATCCTTATCTGGAAGACTCTGTGCGAATGAGACACTGTGGGCCAAGGAAGTATCGAATTACGAGCAACCCATATTAGACAACTCTCGAGTCAGCAGCCAATGAGCAGGGGATATTTGCTCGAGTATGAAGAATATTGTGTAATCTTTCCTAGAGGTCACTGAAACCGCGAATTTTCACTGTCCCTTGCAATACTTAGCAAACATTTTGGAGACTAAAGTTTTATTCTTTCGTCAGTCAATCGAAAAGAGAGTTTGGGAAACTATTGGCGGACTGACGGACGGATCGAATTCTTCGAGCCAGTCGGTTGGCTGAACATGGCGTGATTGACGGACAGGTGAAGAACGGACGGGCTATTGTCATTCCAGCCTAATCAATTTAAAGTTTAAGGCATGGCTCGACATAAATAATGCCCTTCCAAGACTTAATAATCGTTTTTCGTTCCGATCTCCACTTATACTTATTACAGGCTCCAATCCCTCACACTAGGCGAAATTTGCAGACGTATTTCTCGCGGTAAACTTGACAATTACACCAGTTCACAAACATTGTCTTCAACCAGCAGCCGGAGATATATACTGTGCATTGTCGAGCTGTGACGAACTATAATTTTATAATGTACTCCAATTATAGATTTATATTTTTAAAAATTCAAAATAGATTTTATAATAATTTTTATATAATAATAATTTTTATATATATTTTTATATTTTACGGTTTGTTTCAGGTGATAACACTATTTTATAATAACAAACTTCAATAATATTAGCAAATTATTTCCCACGTATAAAATTTAATTTGTGGAGCCAATCACTGCCAACTTTAGGCATTCAATTAATATATGTGCTATGTCTTAGCGAACTGAAAATGTTAATGATACAACAGAGAAAATAATTTTATGACTTAAAAAGTAAACATTTTGAATCCAGTGGCTACGCTGCTCTTATCGTAGATTAACAATTTCAATTCTACCAATATCAGCGTGCCAGTAAAAATCAAAGCTGATTTCTTAATTTGTTTGATAATATAATTTGAGTAAAAATCGTAATTTTATTTTCTTAATCTCATAAATTTAAATCGTTCAACTTTAAAATGTCAAGGAAAAATTTTTGCAAAGACTTTTATGTATGTTAAAATCTGCTGCGTTTACACTGTCAAATTGGTATATATCCCCATTAAAATCATGTTCTTCAAAAATCGTTTGTTTTTGCACGTGTCTGCTTGATATATTTAAAATTATAAATAAAAGTAATGTTTAGCTTGCCAATATGTGTTTAAATGTAACAGTTGTTTCTTTAAGTACACTATTTAATCAAAAATTATAGCAACATATTTGTGGTATTTATAGCTACCCCTTTTGAATAAATCATATTTTTTTTATTGTATTATATTGACATGTTTGTAAGAATATATCGCTAATTTTGGAGCCGAAGAGGGTTATAGTGATTCAAATAGGCTAACCTAACATTGTTAGTTCATTTGGTAGGGTTTTACATTAAACAGTGAGCAAATATGATTAAGGCGATGGTACCCCCCCCCCCCCCCCCAAGGTTACAGCGAGCTCCTTAACACTTGGGTTACGAATCGGTGCTCACAAATTTCAGTTAAACACAAGTTATTCATCAGGCGAGTATAAAGCTTCACCGATCACGGCCATCAAAGGCCCTCAAATGAACTGGTGTATCGGTATTCATCAGGGCAGGGACAGGTGACATAGAGTTTTCCGCAGTCACGGTTAAAAAATAAGGACTTGGAAGTTTCTCTTTCACTCAAAACTAAATACTTTATCTTCTTATTTGTTTTAGAATAAATTCACAAAATTTTTCTTGTTATTATATAGCGCCGATTGTGATTATAGTAGAAAACAATCGTTTAAAATATAAACTGGTGTTTAATAAAAACCAACTGAATTAGAATAAATGTATTTATTTTTTACAATTATATGCATTATTGACATGCACCATGTCCTTTATTACACACAATGCTTCAAGGTGATGATTTAATGCGTTGAGTGTAAATACTTCCCTGAAGTAGCAATAACATATCTCGCATAACATACATCCATACGTACAACTAAAATACGGCATGCCATCTTCCTTTTGATTTATAACCTTCTAGTGACTATATTTTATATTATTTAAAAATTTATATTAATAGTTCTGCTGAAAATAAAATATACGTCTGTACAAAAAACAAAATCACAAACTTTAATTTTTTTATTTTTTATTCTTAAACACGTCACCTCTGTTCGAAGGACGGCTAAATTTAAAATAAATTAAAATGCAATATACTAATAATTATTAAATGTATAGTTGTATAATCTTTCAATCTAAATGAAACCTACAAGTCCAGATATACTGCAATACTGACCTCGTCCAAGAAGGTAGAAACGAATTTTACATGGAAAGACTCCTTTGCATGCAATGTTTGCTCTCCAAAAACACGCACATTTGCGTGAGAGAGAACACATTCCTCGTTTTGTTGCCCGCATAATGGCTGTTGATGCAATATTCGTAAAGTGCTACTTCTAGTGGCAATTGCTACGACTGGCGCAATAACTTGAGGGGGGGGGGGGTGTTTCTTTCGGCAAAGCGTTCGTAGCTATAGGCTGCGTAGAAGCAAAGGGTTGTGACCAAGAGTGTTGAGGGCATGGAGCGAAAGCAAAGTCTATTATTATGTTTGGTGTGATTTGCGGAGAGTTCCAAGAACTGAGCAATGAAAAGTTATACACCTGAACACTGTGTCTACAATACGCTATCGTTCCACGCCGTTATTCGTAGCTGCACAGTACGTATTATCTTCTGTGCGAAAAAATTAGCATACAGGCAAAAGTCTTTGTGACCGTTGGTTTACACGCTAAACCGAGGTTCAAAATATAAAATAAAAATTAACATCTTGCTGACGGGAAGTCATTACAGACGAAAACGCACGTCGCCAAACGGAAACATTGGACCATGGCAGATACTTCGATAGACATTGACGTTGTAATGTGAGATTTCTTTTATTTACAGTTCTGAAATCCTATATTTAAGATTTATAAAGTTGTGATATTCCCTACCATGGAAATTTTCACACAAAAAATTTAGTTTTCAATAATTTTTTTTAAATTGTGATAGAGGAGTGGGTTTTTTATGGGCCCTTAAGGATTACTACCTTTCTCTTTGTTATTCGTAGAAAACAATGTTTTCAGGAATAACAATATTTGTATTTTTTTGTATTGTCACATCTGTTTCTGAAAGGAATAGTAATAAGATAAGACACTTGTGAAACATTGAAATGCAATACTATTAAAATATATCTCGAAATTGTCTACCCATGTCTAGCAATATTAACGATTTCCTCTAAACGCAGGAACATCGCTTACAAAATTGTTTCAGTGTGTATAAATATTCTTGAGTTAAACGTTATTTTAATATGTGTATATATACCTAAATATCAATGCTTAAAAAGGACAAATATTTATTTAATTATAATGAACCTCTTTTTGGAGAATCGTTGCTAAAACAAAAGACTTCTTCTCTATTTAAGATGTAAAAGAAGAACATTTAGACATAGTTATGGAACACTTTTTTCTGGTAAAATGTTAATTATGTCTAGTACTTTATGAATAACATACAGATTATTGGGAACCTATTTCAACCAATATAAATGTCAATCCCCTAGATGTATAGAACACAGCTATTAAGGGGACACGTCAATTACGATTTCAAATAATCTGAACAATAAGTTAAATTTTGAAAAAAATCTTAAAACTTGTTTTAATTTTTATAGCTACGTATATCAATACAAAGGTATATCTTACTCGCTAAAGTCTAATGAAAACTTCCTTTTTGGTATTGCAGCTAAATCTTTGAAATGCCTATTCGGTTAGATTAGGAACATATTTCCCTAAACAAAGCAAAGCGTTTATGATATATTTTAGATATTTAACGTTGAATTATTGAAAGTTTCTGAAATTTTACAGTGATGTGTCTTAAGCGTATGTACTGTATGAGCAATGGCTACACTGTAAAAAAAAGTACTTTCTACATATAAAATCCTTGGAAACTCAGTTTTCAACGATATCACTTGTAAGACTGAAAGGCAGAGCTTTGTAAAATTGCCACTGGTACAAAGCTCAAATTTTACAAGTGTTGTCGTTTGCAGATGGGTTTTTCAAGGACTATCCCTGTAAAAGTACTATATATATATTTTTTTAGAATCCAAGTGATTATTTGAAGTCAGGCAGAATGCATATCACAGTAAATTTTTATTACGTTGTCGTTGGATCAAAGGTGGCTGGACAAGCCCTGAAAGAAGAAAATAATTTACTTTACTTTAAAATTCATATGAACGAATCACAAGTATTTCCGGATGAAAGGTAACACTTGACAGCAGATAACGAACAACAGACACTGACTAATTTAACCATTGTGCGAGTGTGTGAATTTCGTCTTGGGATCAGGGAATAACGCAAATTTGGCGGTCTCATGGCCGAAGAAGTTTATTTAACCGGAAGAAAATTATTGACTGTTCGGTCAGCTTCCATACACTTAATCAAAATTTATGCTACTTTTATTTTGTCACTGGCTTTATTTGGTGAAGAGAAAAAACATACTGCACTTCATAACGACACGTGATTTGTTCTAGACTAAATACGATGTTAATATGCCTTGCGAAATTTGCGTTTTTATTTGTATACAGGCTGAAATGTAAATAATTGTGCGTTATTTAACTATGGTTTAGAGTGACCAGTCCTTGAAGTAAAAATAAAGAAAATAACACAACTCATACAACCCAACAATGTGCAATCCGGACTGAATAAAAGCTGTAGCAGGAACCATAAACAAAATACATTAACTTGTTTATGTACTAGTTATTGCTGTCTAGCCTGATACAAGAAAATAACGCGAATTTTACAAATCCCCAAACATCCGAATACGTTACGGATATTGACTGTAAAAATTTTCTCGATTTATTTGTTGACAATATAAGCCTCCAAATACTCGTATTTTTGTGCTGCTTTCGCATTAGACCACGTGTCAAATGACCTGCTTCTCAGGGATCTAGACCAATGAACACACCTTTAACTGATTCAATAGCTGGCTTAGCACTGACCGTTAGCCAGTAAACACACGATGTTGGCCCGAGTTTAATGAGGAATCGTGGAATGTTACTTGTGGCTTATGCTTTATAGCTTGCAGCTTTAATCCGTACTCATACAATCCAGCCATGTGCAATCCATACAGATGGTCAACTGTAGCAGCAGACACTGACATGTTTACTTATGAGTGATTGGAGTCCATCCTGGTACCAGGTCTATTAACCATACATAGAGCCATTATTTCGTGAATTTATTTTCACTTCAAGCTAGACTCAACTTGCTTAAATGTAATCGAGTCCTTATTATAATGCCCATTGGTCAATAACATCCTAAGGATCACTACTTCACGTTGTGTATAACTGTCTCAGTCGTCAAGGACGTGCCAAGGGCACTGTACTACAATCATCTACGTTAAGCAGGTATAAGTAGGTGCTTCAAATGTACTTTGGTACCGAAGTAATCCGCGAAACAATTCGCGGGTTAAATACCCTCCAGGATAGACTCCACGATCCTCTTGCACGTTTTTGCAAACGTCTCCATTTCATTTGATGCTGACTTGTGAGGTGTTTCAACTGGATAGCTTGTGATTCGACACTTCTTTTGCTGAGAGTCTGTAATCGGCCAAACAAAAAAAAACTACTGATAAACAATGGACCAATGGCAGAAGCAGCACAAAGCTATAATAGTTTGAATTTTTTTTTAAATATCATGAAATGATACCGCGAATTTTTCCGGTATCTTTCAACAGACAGAGGCACGTAATTGGCGGCCGTCAACAAGACAAGCCATTTCCCTGTTTGGCGGAGCTGATTCGTGGGGATCGGTGTGACGACGGTAGTAGACATGTAGCTGAAAGGAATTCGAACAAACACGATGATCGTGTGTTTCAACTCTCAGCTAATCTCGTGGTGACTGGGGGGGGGGGGGGGAGGAACATGCCCGATAAATGCTGCAGAGGGATGGGATGGCCGAGGTACCTTCAAGCTCGCGATATCCCGCGGGGTCGTGCCGAGCGCGCGAGAGAGGGCGTCGTAGTCGTCGTAGTCGTCGTCGCCGTCGACGCGCGCGGGGGGTCGTCGCGCACGTAGCACGTGGACGCGGCGGCGGCCAGACACCCGGGTGTCAGCTGTGTGGGCGGCCGTGCGTACTACTACACTGTGGCGGGTTCCACCCACGGCAAGTGTCTCCGTCCTCGTCTGGCCCCGGTGGAGGGGGGGGGGGTGTCGCGGGGAGGGGGCGGGCTCGCCCTGGGCTCAGGCCTGCGCGCGCACGCCTTCCGGTCGCGACGCCCCGACTGCCGACGCCCCTTGTCCCGGGGATGCGCGGGCGCCGGCGTCGGCTTCTTTTTGCGGTACGGCAGGCCCGAAACTACGGCACACCAACACGTGATTATGGTACGTAAACACGTAACTACGGTACATCAGCTCTTAATTATGGTACACAAGCTCACAACTCTTATTAAATTTCATTATACCTTTCCACTTGTGTCACACACAAATAAATTTAGCAACAATAATAAAAATATAAAGACACTTAAGCTTAATGAAATTTTACTAAACTTATTTGTACATATATGAATTAATAATCTAAGCTTTATTTACTATATTGAAAACATTTTATTTCACAGTCATTAAGTATGATGTTTACTAGAAAGTTTCCATTTACTTACACATCATTGAAGTATAAATTGTGAACTTCAGTGTACGAATAGACTGAAAGGGTTAAAAGGTTATGTTTGGATAATTTTTCCCATCAAATGAAATGTATATTGTTAATATTTGCGTTATAATTGAGATTTTTCATGCGAACAAGGCAAAAATAACTAATGATTTAATTTACAGGAGAAATACCATGGATTCATTGGAAATATTTTTAACATTCGCATTTTCTTGTTTCGCTCGTACATAAGTATTTCATGTGTCCCGTTGTTTATTTACATCGCTGTGCAACAGTGGTACCAGTATTTGCGTACCGTGAACTGTTTCATCGCGGCCGCCGGTATTGGCGCGAGTGCCGTAACAACGGCACGTCCGACAACCAACGCGGCCCCAGCGGCGCCCCTGGGAGCGCGCGCACCCTGCCTTCCCCCCCCCCCTCCCTCTACCCCCACGCTGAAGCTCCGCCGTGACGTCACGTGACACTGACCATCTCGCCCCTTCGGAGCAGATCGATGCGGGAGGCCTCGCTACCCCCCCCCCCTCCTCCATCCTGCCTCTTGCTCGTAGCCCCGCCAAGACGCGTCTGGGAGCGTCTCGCGACCTTCCCGGGCGGCGCTCGCCCTTGACTCCCAGGGGTCGCGGGCCCCACCCCCCTCCCCTCACGCGTCACGTGACGCTACTACGCGCTGCCCCAGTCCCGCCAACCGTCACGAGCCTCGCTTTCGCCGAGGAGAAACCCTGGGAATCACGAGCGTGGAGTCAGGACACCCGAACTCTACCGAAAACACCCGAAGTCCGCAGCTATCTCGGGGGAAACCTCCTTGGTCACGGAACGACAACAAACTGCGAGAATTCCATAACTTCCAACGGTTTTCGGAGCATTTTTAAATGTCGCCAAGCTTAACCTGACCATTCTTTTATTTCATATACTATCACCTAGGCGACCGAAAATCTACCCTCAAGAATAAATTCATGCGAGGATTTTACTTATGCGACAAACCTAACCTAACTTGTATTCCTGGTTGCGGAGTAAAATTAATACTATTTTGCGAGAACTCAAATTGCTTTAACGATTTTAGAGTATTTTAAATGTCACCAACCTAACCTAATCAACATTCCGATTTCGTTACGGTTATCTAAAGTTATTAAAACGTAAAGATCCTGAAATTAAAATTTAAAAAAAAATTAACGTCTGCAATAATTTTTTTTTGTAACAGAACTAACCTAACCTAACCTAACCTAAAATTTTCATTTAAATAAACCAATTTTAAAAAATAATCAAAATACACACGGAGGTTGCACGATCGCAGATTATTCGGGCGTCTGACCCCATGTAACCCTGTAACCGCCGGCCGAAGAACTACTTGTCTGACGCGATGTTTCCCGGGACGGATGGGTGACAATAACACTGTAAGGCTGCGTCTCAACACGCACCGAAAAAAATTCCGTACTCTTACAAAAGATTTCTTTGGAAATCAGTTGCTAAGAAATAGTTTGTAATACTACAAGAAAAATATACGGTAACTTTGTACGACACATGGCTATGGTTATATTTTTTAATATCAATTATACATGTTTTTCGAGTTAATACTGAGTATTTCTTAAGAAAATGGACGCATAGTTTTATATTTTAATTGATTATTATCCTAGCATATTTTTTGAAACCATGGAAAATATAATAAAGTATTCAATAATAGCTTTTTTTATTTTGTTTTATTATGCTCAAGAATTTGATCAATTTATACTGGAAAGCTATTCCGGGAATGGTTTACAAACAACTTTAACTACTACTGGAGGTACTGGGACAACACAAAGCATAAATGCTCGGGTAAGAATCCGAACATAGTATTACTGCGAACACTATTTTTATGAGATACAGATTTTTTTCATGTAAATGTAAATATTTAAAAATATCTGTAAATTTACATTGATATTTCTGTTCCATTTACAAACGATAATAGTTTGTCGTGGTTGGTTATTTAAAATTTTTTTTCCACGACCACATCGTTTCGTGTGTCGATTTGTCGGACTGCGCAATGGTAATTCAAACTCAATCTTAGTCAATAATTAGTTCTCAATTTGCGCTAATCGTGCAGTCGTCGAAAACCGAGCTTGTGCAACATAATATAAAAGGTTATGGAAAATTATAAGTTGTTCACCAAACCTACGTCAAGTTAGCGATCAACTTACAACAAGCTATAACTCTTTGTTTAACGTAGCACAAATTCTCGCAAAATAATAACGCGAATTTCGCAGGTCTCTTATAAATTTCTCTCCAGCCATTGTACTGTACTTACTGGATACCAGTCTGGCATTAGCTATGCACCTCAGACAATATCATGAGCCATACAGTAAACTATTAGGTAGTAGTTAGTGGTTCTCATTATAAGGGTGATTATTTTCTTGATAAGTTTTGATACAGCAGCGCCTCTGCTATGATAAGGTAAAGTACCAGTGGCGATTAGTGAGTGGTTATGTACACTGTATTATTTTTTTTGTAAATGGAAAAGAAATGTTCATGCAAAATTACAGATATTTGTAAATTATAAATTGTCATGAAAACAACTGAATCACTAAAAATAGTGTTCGCAGTAACACTGAGTTCGGATTCTTACCCGGGCATTTATGCTTTGTCTGTATCAGTACCTTCAAAAGTAAAATTTATTTATAAGCCGTTCCTTGAGCAGTTTTCCAGTATAAACTGCACATATAAATAGCATAATAAAACTAAGTCCAATTATTGAATATTAGATCATCTTTTACATGTGTTAAAAAAATTATGCTTCAGTGAAACATCAATAAAAATATTATATTATGCGATAATTTTCTTAATAAATAGTCAATATTTTCTCGAAAAAACAATTATTTCACAAATGCAAAAACAACTGTAGCTTTGTGTTGTACAAATGTACACTTTCTTATAGTATTTCAAAGTATTTCTTGGCAACCGGTCTCCAAAGAAATATTTTGTGAAAATACAGAAAATTTTCTCTGTGTGTGTGGTCACGTTATTAAGTATATTTCTTGGGTAACAAAGTAGACTTGAGACCAATAAATATATGTATGCTTTACATTGATGATTATATAATTTGTAGGTTACCCAATCACCTGTCAACTGACAAAGAATCTGACCTTGTTTTCGCTTGGAGAGAAATGAATCCAAGAATAAACTATATCTCTAGTTATGTTGCGCACTGTCATTATGCTCTAGACACAACGAGTTGTTTCTTGGTTTACACAGCAGCGAAAGAGACATAGTTGTGTGTTTCAACTGCACGCCGCAAGTGCAGATGTATGTTGTCTCTCCTCTCGCTAGTAAACGGAACAAGCAGCCTCTGACTTCACAGTTCTGCAGGAGTGTACAGTCGTGAGAAAGCCTGGCGCATCCTTGCAACACTTCATTGTACGTGATTTACGTGGTGCTGCTTTAGACTCTAGTAAACGGCTTTTTTTTATCGCTCTCCTAGAACAAGTAACTGGCGAACAAAGCCGCTAACTTTAAACTGATTATAAGGTGTTACTAAAACCGTAAGAAGACGCCACCGTTATAAAAAGAAGTTACGTGGGGACAGTAGTTCCGAGTGCGATGGCTCTTGCAGGAGGATGTACTACGAGCCACTGTTTAGTTTTGTACTCTAGCTCTTGAATCTTGAATTAATGGTTCGGTGACGATGAAAAATAAAATTAAAGGATACGGATTTGTAAGTTCCGGAGGCAATCCGAATTTAAAAACAGAAACCAAGAAAACTGTTTCTGGCTGGACATCTTGCAGCTCGATAGCCACCCTCTACTCACCGGCTATTTTTTTTTAGACAAAGCCCTTCTTGTGTAGTTACTGATTATATCAGCCAACTAACCGTTTGACGCTGGCGGTAAAGTTGAATTTGGCACTTTTAGAAGCCAACGAATTAAAGAAGTCGCGTCTTTTGCAGTTTCACCAACGAATTCGCTGGTGGATTTAAAAAAAAAACTTGCCCAAAGCGAACTAAAGCAGCACGGCACGAATAACCTTTTTGCAGCCTGTGTGTGTTTCCTACTTCAAATTATAACGTTGCGATACAGGTTAGTTAAATTCTCATGACTTAATAAAGTTGATATTCGCGAGGGCTTAAAATCGGAGAGCGGCATCTTGGTCTGATATTTACGAAAAATTGATCATTATTTTTAAATAATAGGAAACTATTTGAGGTTTTGTAACTATATTGTACTTGAAGGTAAAGTAGCAAAAAAAAATAGATATACTTTTAAAATGAATTTGCGCTCAATGCATTTAGCAAGCATAAATCTTTATAGTCTTTAAATTTTTTTATAAGCAAGTAAAAAAATTAACACTAAATCGGATTTGAAGGGGAAGAAAAATGTTTTTACGGTAGTAACAATTTTTTTTTAAATGTTGTTTTACTTTAAAGTATATTGAACTCTGTTATTTGAAGCAAATGAAGAAGCCAACCCTTCTTCGGAAATCAGTGTCAGATCTCTTGGAACTAAGTAATAAGAGTAACTACCTTTATGGGGTGCGGGGAGAAACAACTCCCTGAAAAATTTAATTTTACCTTTGCCAAAGGCTCTTTCAGTTTTTATTAACGTGTAGTTGACAAGATATCGTGTACAATTTTAGGGAGGAGATATTATTTTTAATTATATTTCTCTCTCTCTCTCTCTCTCTCTTTCGTCGTGCTATAGAAAACTTCAACACGCCACTCGTGAGTGCCCACGAGGTGAAAACGCGACTTCAAGGAGACGAGTGAAAAGGGAGTTTTTTTTTTTTTTTTAAAAAAAAGGAAGACAGGAAATGTTTTGGAATGTCGCCTATGCAGTCGTTGGCTTGCGTCACCCCGAGGCTTCAAGTGGTGCGTCGACCCCCCCCCCCTCTCCTTGTTCTCTGAACCCCCCCCCCCCCCCCCTGGCTGTCCGGTGCACAAAGACCTCCCGGAGTCACGGCCGCGCAAGGCGAGAGGCGCCCGCCAATTAGCCCGCGCTCCGGCGCCAACCAAACAAAACAAAATATATGGCGCGCTTTCGCCTTCTGCTCGTGTGCCATCCGTTCCTCTCGCCCTCGCTTCGCGCCAACAGCAGTTGCACGTGTCGCGAACACTTGTTTTGAAATTAGCTTCACTTTCACTTATAAATGGTTTGTTTTTAACGTAATCTTTAGGGGTTTTTTTTTGGGGGGGGGGAAGAGGGTAGAATACTATTCCTAACTTTTTTTGTAAATGGATCAGATATATTAGTAAAAAATTAAAGACGTTTGTAAAATTTATACATTAAAATTTAAAAAAATAACTGTATGTCTTTAAAATTGTGTTTGCAGTAATACTGGATTCGGATTCTTACCCGGGAATTTATGCTTTGTGTTGTCCCAGTAGCTCCAACAGTTAAGGTTATTTGTAAACCGTTTCTGAATTTCTTTCCAGTATTAACTGCTCACATTAATAATAATAATAATAATAATAATAATAATAGAAAATAAAGTCCATTTATTTAATATATGATTAATTTTTCAATGGTTTGAAAGGATTATGCTTGAATGGAACATGAATTAAAATATAAAATTAGGCACCAATTATCGTAAGAAGTAATCAGTATTATCTTGAAATAGTTATTACATACACGCAAAAATAACCATTGTTATTTAGGCCTCTTGCACAAAGTCACGATATCTTTCTTGAAGTATTACAAATTGTTTCTTGGCAACTGGTTTCCAAAGGAATATTTTTCAAAAGTACAGATTTTTTTTCTGTATAGACTCTTTCGTTTCTGAAATAAAACATTTTTTTTACAGCTGGTAGTGTAAGACAAGGGGATGACGTCATCATAAACGTAACTAAAAGTAGCGTAACGATCATGAAGAGAGTGGTGTAGCTACATTATACATTTCTTTGGCGCTATGTTTGTTTCACTTGCACTTCCATGGGGACATCGAGTAACTAAGTGTTGTGAGGCCCAGTGGCTGCGGATACGTCAATAGCACACTACACGCATTATTCCCAAGCTTTCTAATACTATTAGAAACTTAATTTTCCAGTTTATATACATTTGGAAACAAATACTTACAACACCCTGTAATTGCACTGTTCTAGCACAAGCTCTTACCTCGAATCATGATTTTATGCATCATATTTTACCTCTCGAGTTACGTGCTGAAAATAGAGATGGCAGTAGCAGCGCTACAATATGAATACTCAGTATGTGTCTTCTTGAATAACCTACATGTTACGAGACCTTGACCATCAAAACGGAAATTTTTTTATGTGGCAAGTATGTCTGTCTGCTCATCCCGGTGGCTTAGGCCTTAAGGGTCCCGCCTGGTCAGGAGTGTGTCTGTGTTAGTGAGGCGGAATGATAAGTGCAACGCTCGCTGGTATTTCTAGAGCGGTATCGCCTCTAAGCGCAAGGCTCTTATTGGCGCACAGTATTCTCGTCGTGAATAGGACATCGATGAAATTTGAGTGGAGACCGTAACATTATATGATGGAAAAACGATGATAAAAGTGTAATGCAAGCCCCTTAAGTGCTTGCAAGAATCTGTACCGGTTGTTTTATTCCTAAAGTTTTCTCTGAAAACACGACTTTTAGCAACTTTAACTCTTCTAAAAATACAGCTTAAAAACTTAATCCAGAAACAAAAACTACTTATCGGCCCCACAGTGAATTCTTAAGTACTTTTCGTAAACGTACCCCACTGGGCATCTTGAGCAGTCTTCAAATCGCGTGTTTTTTTTATGAAGCTCTGCATGCTGTCCGTGTGCACAGGTACGCAGGGGCCTTAAGACTGCAGACGGGATGTAGGATCTCGTAGGTCTGTGATCACTAAAACATCACATTTACGTGACATGGGCCACGGGTTACATCCCGGCCTCTGACATCGCATACGCTTATAAGCATAAGTTGGTGCCAAGCTAAGCTGGTATTCGTTTTCTCGTTGCCTGGAGACGTGGTGTATCATCGTTGCGACGTTACATAGTGCCTGTAATTTCACTCAAGATAATAGGACGGAAAATTGTGATTTCCATTGAAAATTTATTGTTTTGACCCAAACTTAAAAATCTATTCGGTGTTTTTTTAGAGTTATTCTGGAAGGTTTATTCCAAGCATACAAACGTAAAATCGATATTTCCACTTGGGCATATGGATTATCGCTCAAAATAGTTCGGTAGGTGTTACGTGATTTTATTATTAACCTTTTTTAAAGAAAATAATTTTATGATTACACCTTTTTGACTGTGTTTTTATGTGTGAGTAGTGTGTGTATAGTATCAACATACATATTAAGCAAATAAACAATGGGTAAATAACTTGTGCATATATAGCATATTATATGAGATGTAAACATTTAAAAAATAATTTTACGTGTTCATTTTTTAGAAAAATGTGCCAATATACAGAAATACTTGCACGAGATGTGGTCAGTTAGAATAGGAGTACTGAAAAATATTTTATAGTGGAATTTTTTGCATATGTTGATAGTACTGATTGCCATAATTCGATTCTATAATAACGTCTTAGCTTCTGGGTTGAAGCCAACACTTGGCGAACCTGGTTGAAACCGTCTAACAACTGAAGGCTGTGCACTGGCACAGTTTTTATGTAATGACATTCGCAGTCGAGAGTGTGAAGGACAGCTGTGGGTAACCATGGTTGTATGAGAAACTGGCCTATCAGGATAAGTCTGCTTAGAAGAAGCATTAGCCTTGACTGGCTGGTTTTTGGATAGTGAAAGTTCATGGTTATGGCTAAACAAAGAATCCCAGATATTACTTATATGCTGAAGTCACTGTGAAGATTTTCTACGGATTATTTAATTCATTTTGGTCTGATGTTTGAAAAATTTGCAATGCAATGAGCTTAGTGAAAGTGTTTCGTTGCAGAGCTGTGCTACGGCTATTTATAATAGTTTATGTATAACTTGCACACAACTGTGGACGACAGTCCAACACAGCAAAGGAAACAGACTAGCACGCACGCATTCTGGTTTGTAACTGTCTGTTTCCAACGACAAAGAGCCGCCAAGTAATCAGGCAAGAGGTATCTGCCCCTGACTGCAGTGAAGGTAGGCAATCAGATGATCTCGGGCGTTCAGCGGGAAACAGGATCGCCCCTCAGCTTCACCGCCACCCGATACAGTTGTCAGACTTTGAGAGGGATTGTGAAACCCTAAATTATTTTATTAGTAGTTACTTGAAAATAAGATATTAATTTTTTTTAAAGTGAAACTTCGTTGGAGGCGATGAGGGTAAAATTTCAAGGTCATATTTTAATGCAGTGTTTTCGTGAAATAGTGTTGTGAAACGTTTCTGACGTGAAAAGGACAGAGAATAGGAACTTGGCCAAAATGATATAAATAAAGCACTATGCTTGAGGCTGGTCCCATCTGGTCCCAAACACTCACTGCAAGCAACAACTATTTTACCAAATCACAAGGTAAACACTTGCTTTCCCAACCTGCATATTAAATTAAAATCAGAGGAAATGCAGAAAACTTTAGAAGATAGCAGAACATTAACAATACAAAACAAGTAAATTTTATTAAATTTATTAAAGTTTAAATATCAAAAAAATATAGAAAAAACACAATTTTCATAAACAATACAAAGACTTATCAATCTATTCTCATTACTTTCTTTAAGTAAAATGAAGTTATTATATACTTGGTTTTAATTACAAGAAATTATCTCAAAAATATTCTCAACTTTTAAATATATAACTCAAATTACTTTATAACAAATGTTTTTGACCGCAAAGTCCTTAAATCTCTCTGAGTAATAACACAATATACAATTACAAATAATTTCAAGGTTTTGGAGAGTTGCTTTTACTTCTCTGCAACAAATATGGCCGCCAAGTAAAAGCACAGAAGATGCAGAAAGTGCAAACAAGTGCAGAGTATTATGAGCAGCCAAAAAAAAACAACTAACAATTACTTTACCTTACCAGGTTCATTACACACAAAAGAACAAGGAAACAGTTGTCTGAACATTAGTGAAATTTAAAAGTAACCTTGTTCAACAGCAAACATATCAAACTTAGAAATATTACTGGCCATTAAAGAAAATAACAAACACAATAATTATATTTAGCTCTCCAATAAACTCCATACTCTCATGCTCCTTTCTCTCTCTCTCTCTCTCTCTCTCTCTCTCTCTCTCTCTCTCTGATGTCATTGTTTCATGATGGCGTCGTATTGATGGTCCTTGCTGCTCCATCCTGAGCTGCCCTAAACCCGGAGTATTTATACCATAAATTCCTCCCTCTATCCCTCCTATTGCCTTTCTAGAATTTTCTACAGTGTAGTCCAGACAATCGATACAAAGGCGAGTCTTCCGGTTGTGTTCTTCTTTTTGCCAAGATCTCGGTTGGTAACCCTGAGTTTTAAGCTGTTTTGGAAGGAACCCTCATAATTTTGCTTGAAGGGTATTATTGTCTTAAACAGCACACCGCGGTAGCCTTTCTTTAACTTGTGATGCCACAAGATTATTATTCCACATGGTAAACAGGTAAGGTTATGTTTCTCTGGTGTCCTTAAATGTTTTAATGTAGGAAACTAACACGAAACGTCTCGTGACCAATACACACGGTATAAGCTATGTACGCTGTTGATAAAATCCCTGCATTTTTCCCACAGATAGCACTACCTGAACGAATTTCATATTTCGTTCAAATATATTCGGCACGTTCTAAATGGCAGAATTGTTTGAAGAAACAGTAACACACACGTTTTTTTTCTTTATGGTGTATGTCCGCAGTGAGTTAAATTTATTTTTAATAAATCATTATTGATTGATCAGTAACTTTTGATATCCTTAGCAGTTATTTTGATGTGAGTAATAATTTTATTAATTTATATTTATTAATTTATGTTAAATTGAATCAAATATCTAATAAATACAAAATTTAAATATTTTTAAATTCTTGAAAAAGAAAGAGTAACAATAAACCCCGCACTGTGATATTTTTAGGTAATCGTCTTCTTTATATATGTATATATACATATATATACACATATATATATATGTATATACATATATATACATATATGTATATATACATATATATGATTATATATATGTATATACATATATATGTATATATACATATGTATATACATATATACATATATATATATACCCATACCGTTTTACACCTTACGATATACTTGCAAGGCCAGGTTTGAATTGCCAAAGGAATTTCACTATTTCACTTGTACCACGTGTATTAAGTTACACATGCTCTTTTTTTTCCTGATAATATATTTAATACACACCTTAACCAAAAATGTCATTTTATTCTCAAATTAGTTAAAGTTGATTCGTTGAACTGTGAGGTTTCGTAAGACAAATTGGTATTGCGTTTCTGAGTATTGATAAGTTCAAATAATTATTTACGAAAGAAACTGCTACTAGGCTCTGTAGATTACTTATTCCAAAATCGATAATTTAAATAGCCTTACACGCATATATATAATAATCCGCAATTATCTCTTTGAAAGCAAAGCTTCTTATTAATGTAATATTACATATTTCTTAAGCATTATATATCTACTTTCCTTGGCAAAACAAAATCTCATTAAGTGTCAGAATCTTAAGAAATAATTAGCCTTCGCGCTTTCACAATATCATCGAGGCAATACCACTGCGACCAAATCACAGCTTGTAGTTATTCATAACCGGAAATTGTTAAAAAATTAATATTATTTGACAGTAGCCAACCCGAGGCTTCGGTCGACCAATTTCAGGCTTTTTTTATTGATAATTAACCTTTGTAAGAAAAGTATGTGATAAATTTGTAAAAAAAATTTCTAAAGAAGTAGGCACACTATATTGTCAGGCGTAAAAAAGATTTACTTCACAAAGAAAACTTTTAAGAATATATATATTTATAATAGGATTTTGGTATGTATGACGTTGATAAACTCAGACACCGTTTGACCGAACGCTATTAAAGTTGGCACATCGAAGTGTTTTTTTTTTTTTACATGGAGAAGGTTTTTATACTATCCATTTTTGTAACTCGTTGCTAGATGGCAGTGCAGCGCATCAACTTCTAAACAGTTCAAGCGATCGCCATGGGTAAACAGAATATAATATGTTATATAGACTACGGTCATATAGATAGCTCTGGAAACTTACCTTTTTTCTCTGTCGGCTTAGTAAAGCTCGCGGTGGTCTGCGAACTAACGGCGCTAGTAGTATGTGTCCCCTTTATGAACTTTGGGTTAAATGTGAGCTTCATATGAAAGTATGTATATAAAAAACTTTTTAGTCTTAAGCGTTGGGTAAATGTTTGTGTTTTAAATTTATTTGGAAGCTTTGTAGGGTTTGAATACATAGCAATAACTTGTCATTTTGCCGCAATTGTCAGTTAGTTTTAATCTAATAAAGATAATATTCAGCCAATAATGTTTAGTCCTCGGCTTGGTGTAGTGGTAACATGCACGAGCCGATAATATACATATCTAATATTTTATTAGTATAGAATAGATTTTGTCTTAAAGTAATGGGGAAAAAATGCTTTGAGTTAATTGTTGATAAAGTAAATCTTGTTTCTGAGAGTATTTAGTGTACTTTTGTTTCCATCAAAATAATAAATGCATGTTAAACTACTTATTTAAATTCCCTTAAAATATGAAGAAACACACAAAGCAAAGCGTATCAACTTATTTTATTTAAAACTTTTTACATACGTTTCATTCAGCTGGTTCTAAATTTACAGAGTGATATTTCTACGTTCACCTTGACCTCAATCATTTTAAGAAGAAAAAACTTATGTTGATGTAAATCTCTCTAATGTTGAATTTAATCGGTCTTTGGGAAGCAAGATCTAGTTGTACTGAACAGGATCTAGGACTCCAGGACTCGCAAGTGCTGCCACTGGGAACAGAAGGGAAAGTGGCGGCAGCAATGCGACTGTGCTGCTCTCTATTCCGCACACCTCGAGTTACTTCCGTCTGTTCCGGAACCTGCCGCAACCTCTTTTCGAGAAACTAAGTTGAATTTAAATTTTGTAGCTATTGATTCTCTTTTGATATCGGTAAGCAAACGAATTAAACACGAATCCTACAAACGTCGAAAATAATGAATATAGCATTTTATTTTTTATTCTTTTGTTACCAAAATTTTGTAAGATGATTTTAAGTTTTGATATATATTTATAAATATTAAACTATACAGGATTTAAAAAAAGTATATAGATTTTATTTTTGAATAAAAATAACACACGAATAGAATGAAAATTCTCCACATATTACACAACGCATCATATGTACCGGAACAAAGTATGACTGCTGCAAAATGAATGTATTCATTGAAGTTTGAATTGGAGATGATTCTGTTAACTTGGCGTGTTTATATCTTTGTGTATTTTTTGATGTGGATGTAGATGTTTGTGTGTGTGTGTTGAGTTTTCTGTTTGAAGCCATAAAATTAACTCACCAATCCTTGTCGTCGATTTATTGCCTTAAGCCGTGACTGAATTCAAGCAAGCAGTTATGGCGTACTTGACGAAACATGACAGGCGTGTTTGGTCGCTTCAGACGATAACAGCCAGCCGAACTGGTCGTTTACGTTATATTTTTCAACAAATGAATTTTATTGAATAAAGAAAACCATTTGATAAAAAAACATATTTTTAACTTTTCAGTAATGTTACACGACTTTACGGCACTTTACTTTGTGATTCTAGCTTTATTGTGTGGTTACGGGTGATATCGCTCATTTAATAAAGGAACGTCATAATTCGAAAACTTTTATTTTTCAGGAGAAGCATTTGAAATTTTTAAACGACTGTGACCTCGAGACAGGTGGTCTATCATAGGTCCGGTAGCCCGAATTGATGTCAAATGCATCAGTGTCACTACCGGAACCATAGCCTCAGTCTGAATTTCCTTGCGACACATCGTCACCATTGACGTGCATATAGCAGGACGACGTCTTGGCACACAGCGGTGCAGTCTGTCGGTCCGGTGCCTGGAGGCGCGACGTCCATCTTAGTTTTCACTCGCTCGTCACGTGTTGGTCTCGTTGTTCTCGGAGTCCCTGGAGCTTGCAGACTCAAGTCGTCGGCGGACCTCGAACGCAGCGACGTCAAACCTCAGCGGAGATCCTGTTTGGCGACAGCTGCGCCCACTGCTGCAGCACTGCAGGACTCGCGAGTCATTGCCGTCAGCAGCAGGACGACGATAGAGGAAGCAGCAACTGACGCGACTGCCACAAACTGAACCGTGACGTGCTTCTGGTACTCTAGTCGGTGAGAGATCCTCGTCTTCTCACAGGGAAGATTTGATCGTGGCCGCAGGGGCGTAGCCAGGAGGGGGGGGGGGTTAGTGGTTCAAACCCCCACCCCCCTTCTTATCACCAAATCTTTAATTAATTTCTTATTCATCACTCAAACAAATTTCATATTAAAATTAATAAAAAATTTTACCATTACAACATTTAAATTTAAGTACCGAAAACTGCTAAAAAAAAGCTCTATTTTACACCTTAAAATCCTAATTTTCCCGGGGGAGGACCCCCCGACCACCCGCTTTAATACGGGGGGGGGGGGGTCATGCTTCTTAACACCCCCCGTACACAAATCCTGGCTACGCCACTGCGATATACAGTTGGCGGTGAGTACGTGTGCTGGCACGGGGGTACATTTCCGTTCAATACTGCAATGATGCTCATCACGGCATTCGCGAGCAAATGACCGTTTGGATCCCGTTGAAGCCGGCCGGGATTTCGGCGATGGATTGGCGCAGTTCGTCAGGTGCGGGGTTGCGACCGGGCGCCGAGAACTGATCGGTCACGAACTCGCTCACCGGAGGCCTGCGCGTGTTCCAGGATCAAAATCGCCAGTCTCTTCGATATCCAACTAGTACTAGGTGTGTAACTGCTACACACGTAAGCGTCCCGAGGCAGTGAGTCGGTATTTATGGCAGAAAATGTTTGTCCTTGGAAAAAAAATTAAGGCTAAACGAAGGTGTAGCCAATAGTATTTTAGCTGGAGGGGAAAGCACAGCAATAAAAAAAAAGGGCAAGGGGCAATAGCCAATAAGGAATCAGAATATGGGAAGAGAGAGGTGGTTTGAAGCCAATAGTATTAAAGCTTGTGACTAGAGCATAGCAATGAATAAAGAGGGTAGGGATGGTAACCAATAAAAAAAGGAGCGGGAAGGAGAGGGGGTTTAAAGTGGCGAGAAACAAGTAAATTATTTGAAGAAGGGGGAGAGTAGTGGTGGGGGATAATGTCAGTTAATACTATATGCATTTTTTAAAGTGTTGGGTGTAAATCAGCCATCTGCCAAGGACTCCATAACGTAAGTGCTTTTTATTAAAATGTCAGTAATTTTTTTATAAATTTTAAAATTATTTCCAATTTTCTAGCTTAATACGAATTACGGAAGTATGGTAGAATAATTGTTATTAAAATTGAATTAAATACATTATTTATGAATTTTTAGATTTTTCCAAAATTTTGGGTTAAAATTACGGATTTTCAAGATGGCGGCCGTAAAATTAATTGTAACGGTGACGTCAAACTTCAAAATGGTGGAATCAAAGATGACGGAGCCACGATTAAGGTCAAGGTCAAATGTCAAGGTTATTCAAGATAGCTGGCGTGACTTCAACCTGTTACCGGAGAATCATTTCTATACTAATACTCTAAAACTCTTAAATAAGTCTTCGATTTCATTAACGTTTCATGTTTGTATTTTTAGCCTCATTTGTTGATTACAGTTATTTATTGTAGAGGCTGAGTTTATTATTGATATTTCTCTTTGGGCACAAGACTTACTTTTAAATATATAAATATATATTTATGTTTAGAACTCGTTTTTTCTTCAAGGCAAGTTTTACTTGTAAATATAGAATTATTTTACCTACCTTTCCTTAAATGTCTTGCCAAGAAGACATGGTAAATTTAAAATTCAATTTGGTCTAGATTCTTGTCTTAATAAGGCTTTTAACTTATTGGTTAATTTTCATAATAAAAGCTCGTAATTGTAAAGTTCTCTTCAATATATTTTGTCAAAAGCCATTTTTTGATATGGTATTAAATAATATTTATAATTTTTGATTTGTGTGCTCATAGCTCCGAAGAGAAAATTGTAAGAAATATATTGAAACTGCTGTCTCATATTTTTGTTCCAAGAAATTGTTTTTAAATAAATGCCAATTATATATTTTGTCAATAAACTTGTGTTCTTGCCACTTAGTACTCACTGGTGCTAGACTTGAAGTTCTTGTAGTCATTTTTAATTGGAGTAAGAGGGGGAGGGTTACAAACCCAACAACCCTCCCCTTCCTCCAACATTTAAAAAGACTATCTCAAATGAAATGTTGAAAATTACACTTTAAAATGTTGTAGATTTTAACGTAGACTCCGTAGTGCGTTTTTAATTAAAGTTTTATGAATTAAAGTTTTATGAATTAAATTTTTATAAATTTAAAAACAATTCCCAATAAAATCTGATATAATTCAAGATGGAAGAGTGTTTTATGTTTAATTTTTTATAGGTTATTTTTTATAAATTTTAAAATTTTTCCCGATTTTCTAGCACAAAAATACAGATTTTTCAAGATGGAGGGCGTAACGATAGTGACAACGGTTACGTTGTTATTCAATATTGTGGCCATAACTAAAAATGCAACGATGACATCATACTCATCCAATATGGCGGTCGTAACGAAACATGCAACGTTTCTAGAATCCAAGTTGGTGACCGTAACAAAATGTGCAACATTTATGTCTTATTCAAGATGGCAGAATTTTTTATTAAAATTTAATTATTTTTTTATGAATTTTAAAGTTTTTCCCGGTTTTCTAGCATAACAAATACGGATTTTCAAGATGGCAGCCATAACGATAATCGAAACAGTTACGCCATAATTTAAAATGGCGGCCATGTAATCCTAATTGTCAAGGTCATGACCTCGGAGGTTTATGGTGGCTTTCTCTTGGAACTCTTAAGCCACTCTTAGGAATTTTGAAGTCATTGGCATTTTTGAGACCTTATACGGGAAATATTCTCTCAAATCGGAAATTTTTCCCTCGAAATAGAGACATTTTTTTTCTCGAATTTTTCGAGATTTTTTGGTGGAGTTTTTTTTAATTTAAAAAACTGAAATTTTGATGTATGTTAGCGATTTTTGGATAAATTTTGGGCAAATTTTTACCAATACTGGATCATTTTTCAATGTTAACTGCGCACACAATACGCATAATAAACAAAATTTAATAAAATCCTTAAATATTCTATAATATTTCCCATGGTTTAAGTAATTACTTTTAATTAAAAATACTTAATTAAAATATTATATTATGCGCAAATTTTTACAAGAAATATTTTTTACATTATCTCGAAATTTTTTTTTCATATATGCAAAAGTAACCACAACCATGTTTTGTACAAAGTTACAATATATTTGTTGTATTATAACAAACTATATCTTGGCAACTGGTTTTCAAAGGAATCTTATGTAAATTTACAGAATCCGCAGCATGCGGATACTTCATGACCCCAAATGTGTATACTATAGGAAATGTTAACTGCTTTTGAAGCTTGAATTGTGGCTAGGCGAACAGAGTAGGTACTTACAAATTTCTTACCTTGTAGCGGCAACACATTGTCGGATTTCCGAGGAGTTAAAAATATCGTCAGTATTGCTGTTTGAGGGGAAGATATAGTAACCAAAAGAAGCAACCTTGGTTTCAACTGTTTCGGTTTAGTTTTCGCATTTTGCCATCGGTAAAAAAAATAGTTTTCATATCTCAATAGAAATGCCTGAAGAAAACAAGAGCCTGGCTTCTACAAATCGTTTTATACTGTAAAGTTACTGGCATTAAGTACTAAATAATTATTTTGAAAATTGCTGACTACAAATGTAATAATACTATCATTAGACAGCGTGTTACAATTTTGGTATTACTCTTTATGATTTTTCTCTGCCATGAAGAAGGCAAAATTTCAATTTTAAACTATAATTGCCTGTACATTTTTGAAAACAATGTGACTCATTTTTTTTGTGGGCAATCTAACCGTTGATAAATTCAACTGCTATATAATACCCTTGCCTTCTCGAAAAAAAATCTGTGTTCCAGCAGAAAATGCAGCCAAGGAAGAGCTGGCAATTTATCTACAGTAGAGGTGTACTGGTAAAACATAGAACCTAATTGTCTGGTCTCAGTGTAACACAGTGTTATTTTGGAAAAAATCAATGAAAAAAATATTTTTTGAACATTTTATAATGGTTTTCCATTCTAAATAGCATGGAGATAAGAGGTTAGTGAGTAGGTGTATGCAACCTAAGTTATGTTAATAACTGAAGTGAAAATTATAACAAACCCATGCCCTATTTCCCATCTAGTCAAAAAACAACATACATGATTGAATTTTGACAATTCTTCCTAGATAGCTCATTTAGAGCCATTCAAAATACTTCTAACATTATCCTTGAAGATCTTCGATTGATTCTCGCAGTGGAGATAATTAATTCATAATAATTTAATGGGTATACGTCATTGCTAGTTTGTACTGGCCTTTATGCAGTTTTTCTAACCAGTTGTTAACCAGAGTGATTTCAACTTAAAGAACAGATACCCACTCCGTGAACTAATAACTCCACGCTTAAGAGGGCTGTGTTTGAAGTCAGATGCTTGTTAACGTTGCAATGTCATCATCTTTATGTTACACCTGAATTTATAGATAGTTAACCTGAATGCGAGCGACATGTGAGGCTACTGGGTTTTAAGACTATACGTATGTGATGCCATTATTAAGGTATGGTTGAGCTAGATTAATTTTTAGTTTCTGGGAATCTGTAGCTGGCAAGGATACTCATGAGAGTGTCTAGGAGTAGCAATGTGTTTATTTTAATATCAGTTCTCACTTGAAAGTAACAATTTTGTTAATTGCTTACATGTATAACATATAAATTGATTGAAAGTGTTTTTGCTGCAACAAAGTAAAAATAAAAGTGGTGAATTGGTTCTGCCTTTTAATCATGTAGCTGAGTTTATTGAATCATGGTTTTTGGTACCTCTACATTTTCATGTCAAGTGTTTGGTTAATATAACCTAAACATAGTTGATACTAATAAAATACATTTTGTTTGTTGGAAAAACACTCATCTGCTGGTCATTTACCTACAACCATAAAAATAAATAATAAGTAATTAAATACAGCATAAGTTATGACAAATATAATACTGAATTTCTTTTCCTTTTATTAAACTTGAAGTTTAGATGCAGTGGCAAAAATTGGCCCTTAGCCTAGTAGAGAGACTGGTCATAGGAAACACAAATTGAGACTTCACTTAAGTAAGGGAAACAAAGTAACACTAAATTACTTTAAATTTCTCAGTTATGTAAGTAATTTTTAACAAAATGTTTTATCAAAAATATTTATAACCAAAGGTTATATGTTAATTGCAAATCATGATCACTCAATATTAAATTGTTGAATATTTCTAAATCTCATTTTCGAATCGGAAGTATTTCAATAATATTGATTTTTGTTCTTTTTATATCGTAATCTCATTGTTTAAGCGTTATATTACTTTACTTTTATTTTAAAGTGTTTGTGTAAAGTCAGCACTATACATATTTTTAAGGTGAAATATTTACAAGAATTATTCTTGATTAAAAATTACATTAGGATAAATAATTGTAATGGAAATTTTAAACAAATATCATTTCAGGTTTTTCCGCTTATAAAACTAATAAAGTATGCTATAAAAAGTCTCTTTTACAGATGTTTGTTAATTCTGTAGCTCTAAAACTAATAAATCATTTATACATACCTATCACAAAATCGTCACATTATTTTGAACTAAAAGTCAGGTTTCACTGTTAAAAATATAGTTTTTTTTTTCACTTTTCAGTTCAGTCACAACTGAAATAATAACAGGACACTCATGCGGACGTGGAGAAGTAGGCTTGATCACGTTGCGGGTGGGGGGCGGGAGGAACTTCATGAGGGGACATCACATCACATCGAGGTTGGCTGGCATCTGGAACAGTTCATGTGCATATGTTACAACACCGCTCACACAGGGGAAAAAAACAAATATTACCTTCCAAATGGTACATTAAGTATTTTTATATTTAATGGTCCATGTAGGTGAGAATTTATTTATATGTTGTGTGCAATATTTGACATGTTAATAATTGAAAAAAAAAGTGTGAATGACCCCTCCATACTTTTCTGTCAGGATAGTAACACAAATATTTGGCTATAATGAAGTTAAAAGTTATTTTCTTACTGATGTGGTGTCAGTATATATATATATATATATATATATATATATATATATATATGTGTGTGTGTGTGTGTGTGTGTGTGTGTGTGTTAATATATTCATTTCTTCATTATGACATTATTACGATTCTTCCTAGCGGGTATCTTTCAAGCTATTAAATCAACTTCTGGCATAAGCCTTTAACAGCTGTGGCGTGTTACGCCAGCCAAAAATGCTAAGAAGAGTTACTTCGATTTAAGAACGAGCAATTACTCGATGAACAAGACCTCCCTTGAGTGGCCTTGGATTATGTTGAAATTAATTTTCCGGCTCTACTCTTTTGCGACCCAGGTTTGATCCTGGGTGGACTGAATCACTTTGCTGGTGAAGTATTTTCCAGTTACTTCAATACCATCGCATTCCCTTCATGCTCCTTCGCGTTCTCATTTCATCTTCGCCGGTATAAATAACTCCAGTATCCCGTCCAAGGCCCTTTGCACACGAGCCTATTAAAGCAAGCTTACCAGTATCCCGTCTAAGGCCCTTTGTGCACGAGCCTATTAAAGCAAGCTTACTAGTAGCAGAAACGTTAGAGGCTAATACCGAGCAGCTCCAAGAATTTTTTTTGTGAAAATCTGGCATGGTTTTCCACGTCAGTCCGATAGATAACAGGTTGTATACCCAGTATGAACAATGTAGCTGTTTACTACATGTGGTACCAACGTTATGACAACGAAAATAACTTCAGAATGTCTTAGAAAAACTTAAAAATTCTACATAGTAATTGGAGAGAGGAGAATAGACCTCTTAGTTATTTGAATATCTAAAAAAAAGAAGTGAATCGTTTGACACCAGAAATAATATATGTAACGATTTATCTATAAAATATTTCTGTAGTCACACTCTTGACGCTAGGTTATTTTCACACTATCGCCTGTGTTGCTAGAATAGAGATTCCCGGTATTAGTCCCTAGTTTGTTTGCTAGTAGTCCCCATGCATTCAGCTCGGTGCGAGCTTGCTACATGCTTGAATCGAGATAGCTCAATCTTGACTTACGCTTGAGTTTACCCATACGTCAAGTTTGAATAAAGGGTTTAAGGTTGCAATGAGAACTTGGCTAGCCTCATCCAAGCACGCAAACGCAAGTCTGTGTTGCTATTATAAGAGTGTTGGGCTTAAAACAGGCTTGCTGTGGCGAACTTTCACAGCAAGTCTGATCCGATTCAAACCCAAATTGTGTGCATGTTGTCCTAAGCCATGATTCATAACCCAGCTTATTTCTTCGCCTATACGATTCTGAACACCCTCAGACTGCAACAAGGCATGCCCGCGCCAGCGGTGTCTTCTTTGTGATTGGTGGCCGTCTGCAAGAGAATCAATTTGCCTTCTTTGGCCGGGCCATTCAGGACGCGTTTGCTTCCACGCTATATCACTGTGATTCGTATAAACATGCACCTGGTAAGAATCTCAAAAAAATCACGAAACACGGTAGATGCTACAGTGTATTAACTGTCGGCTAGTCTCGAAATCTTTCCGCGAAAAAATACATGTACCTACTAATTAACATTCTGAAGAAAAAACATAGTCGGCTGTATGTTTCGTTACCTCCTACGATATATTTCGGAGTGTTGATTTATGGAAGGGCGAATTTTCTACGTCACCGCAGTACCAACTTCCAGCTACCGACAAGAGAGGGATACATCCCTGACATTGAACAAGGGGTGGTCAGGTATGCGTGGTTACACGTCGACCGGGTGAAGTGGTTTTTACTTTTCCGCTCAGTGTTGGCTAGACGCCACTGGCATTGGCTGAAGTGTTAGTGTCTGCATTGCGAAAGCAGTTTTTAAATGATTGTATTTCATGGAAGTGACTGTGTTTAACGACGGATATTCTAACTAATACTTGGTACAGCCTCGAATAACCGAGTTAATGTAGACTTCGACCACATCGGAAGAGTAAAATACCTGATCTCATAAATAAAAAAAAACATTCTTGGTTTTCAGCTGGCCCAGAATTAACATTTAAGGGGGGTTATGTTATTCAGTTTTTTTTTCAGTGTGGATTCTTTCATATCACTACAATATTTGGCCAACCAGTAAATGCCGTATTCGAGGTTAGTTTTCTTAAGGCTTTCGTCAACGGTTAGCTCATTTTATAGGTCCTCAAGGAAATGTTTCAACAATCTTTGCCGGTTCATTTCATAGAATGCTGACTTTCACGCTAGAAATTTAAACTATTTGATTTTAAAATTTACGCTTGTACTTGCTTTTGAACAGTTCCATATATATATATATATATATATATATATATATATATATATATATATATATATATGTGAATACACAGAAATAGCAAGTAAAACATTTACTTATGACTATGATAAAATGCAAACAACTCTTCAAATTACTTATTATGATCAGTTGCACCTTAAAATATTCTAGAATATTCCACCGAATATTGTCAGTTCAAATTCTTTTTAAATTGAGCCATTAATTGTTATTTCAGAGGTGGCAGAGCTCCAAGTAGTTGAAACAGTTGGTCTCCGAATGCTTCGGGCCGGCTCGGTGGCACAGGGGCAGCAGAGCAGAGCAGTGACGTCACCTGGGCGCTCGGCCGACTCAGTAGCCGCAGACGAGCGCGGCCTCCGACACGTCCTCCTCGCCGGCCTGGCGCAGCGACACGGTGACGGAGTTGTCGAACTGGCCGCTGGACACCAGCCGCACCGTCGTCACCTCGCACAGGATCGTCTCCAGCGTGCTGCCTGCAACCACCCGGAGACACCCACCCCCCTGCACGTGCCTGCTCCCCTCGAGGTGGCCTGCTGACAGTGGGGCTCTTGACAACACGTGTATTCACAATAACCAACCGTGCTACTGACACTCATGAGCCTGTGTGGTTGCTCACACACAGTAACATACTGTCTTCACTGGTATTTGGTAATTTATTTATTTGTTTCATTTTTGTATATATTTGCATTTATATCCATATGTATATGTGCAAAGATAAAGGTACCTGTATATATAATTGTTTATGCATATTTATGAGTATATTCATATGTAAGTGAATAAACTTTTATGAATGTGAATATTAATGTATATATATATAAATATCATATATACTTTCCCATTACTCCACCGGTACTTTCAGCATAGCAGTCTCTTGCTACCTACCATGATAAATCTCTTAAATTAGCTGTTTCGTCCACCAAATATTTACTCTAGCGTTATTTGCGAGGTGTTTAATGTCACTCATAAATTCCAAAAGTTTACAATATCTTTATTGTAGTATATCAGACTATTTCTTGGCAACTGCTTTCCAAAAGAATCCTTAGTAAAAGTACAGAAATATTTTTTTTTTTTTTTGTATTTTATAGACATTCCTTGGTCCAATCTCCTCATTGTGTGAGGACACCTTAGTGTTCACAGCTACCTGAATTCCCTTGTGAGCTAACCACAACCTCATGGACAGCTAAGTTGCTTTATACCCGTTACGAATGCCATGAATCAGGTTTGTACTGGGCTACACTCAGAAGGTGGTTCTACAATGATTCGTAGGTTGTAACATTCGTGGCTTTCCTGGTGATGTACTTTTTTTCCAGCTCAGCTTTAATAACTGTGACTCAGATTAACTTTCTCAAGCTTGCAATAAGCTTGAATAAGGCTGGCCACTTTGTCATGGTGACCATAAATCCAGCTGGATGTAAACGTTTTTGTTTCTACTTGAATCGTAAAATGTTTTTTTAAAGAACCAATCACGAACTAACGAAAAAAGAGTATGTGGAACGTGAAATAGTTCTTCATTAACAGGACAAAATGGTTATTTTCCCAAGTATATATGTAAACATTTGCAGTTAATACAAAGATGAAAACAGGAACTAAGTGTAAGTTAGTTGTTCTGAGCGTTGTAGTGTATCGTCAGTGCAGCCTGGGTAGTTGTGGCAGTCGTATTCATACGATTCGAATTTTGTGCAAATTTAACGACTAGCATTCTAAAACTCTCAGAACTATCCAACAATTTCAGATACGACATTATGACTACGACCATACAACTCACTGTAAAACCAGCTTCGAGATAAAATGACTGTAAGTTAATTTAACATTTATTTTACTACGTACAATGGACTACATGTTTTTATAAACAATGACGTCTGCGTTTGCTTACAATTTTTAATTCTCTTAGACCTGTGGTTTTTTGTTTTACTTTTCTAAATGCACTTGTAATAATTGTTTATTGCGATTTTTTTAAATTTAATTGTGTTATGAATGAATTTTTTTGGCAATACCGACACGGAAAATATAATTTTAATAAATTGTGCCTCTGCTGCGCGAACTGCCAAGGTTTATTCAAGAGCCATCGATCAAGTTTCGCATTAAAACTCGGAAGTAGGAAGCGCTTTAATATGTTAATTATAGGAACAACGCACCAAGTATTTACACTGTGCCACGTGGTTTTGACAGTTAAATTGGCAAACAAAACCGTTCGATGTCGGGACCACAAATTGATTAGCGCGCAGCTAGACTGTTCGTTCTCCCCTTAGTATTCACTCTGATAACCAAGCCTACCTGTAATTTTAACTGTACTTCTGAAATATATATATATATACACATACATATATATATATATATACACACATACATATATATACACACTTTCTGCAGCACAGTACAATCTACTCTTATCCAGCAAAACTTTCTTGTCCAAAGTTGATAGGACTTACTTGATGTATGTATAGGATCCGATATAATTTTGTAACATACACGAGTCATCTGACTTTTATTTCCTTAAAAAAAATGCACTCCTAAAACCATAGAATGTGCGGGAACCAGACCGAATAAGTGGAAGCTGTAGCACAAAGGACAACGAAAGCCTGTGTAATAACAATTAAGGCCCAGCAAAAGCCTTATAATTTCGTCGTGTTTACAGATAAACAGTTTGGTTTAAAAGTTTTAATGTTAAATAATTTATTTAAATGATCTTACAAAATAAACAAAGTATCTTAATATTTAGTAAGCTGTTGATTGTTGAAATTCAAATAATTTCAATTTGTTATATTTTTTAAATTCTACAAATACGATTTTATATCAATCTTATAGTTATTTTGTAGTTCAAATTCCAAGTTCACTACAATTGTGCATTTATCACACGAATATACTTTCTCACAGCTGAAAATTTGCATTTTTTTTTCTTACCAATGTTTCAATAAAGCACATTTTTTTTCTTCCAAAAATTACAATAATATTACGCTCTGCCTACATTATCGTAAGAGGAATTATGTTGTAAATCATGTACCCGCATACATAGACTTCAACTGGAAATTCTGCTATAATATTTTCTATCAACTCTTTCTGGCACGCATAACAAACTCATAACATTTCCCACGCACATAAAAATAGATTATTTCTGAATACCGCCTGGGTTCCCAGGTCATTTATTATTATTAAGTTTGTGTTTATTTTACTGGGTAAACCACTTCGTTAAGCTTACCACGTTTTGATTACTTTTAAATTAGAAGCAATTATAAATTATTTCGACTTGTGCAGTGTTTTGTTCAGAAAAAAAAATACTTGACAAATTTACTGCATATTTTAACTGCTTCTTGCAATTTTTATTTCGTGCATGAGAGCTAAAGGCAGACAGTAAAATTCTACCGGTAATTCATTAATTGAAATGTACGAATAACAATGTGATTAAATCCAAACATCCCTAAGAAACGCAATAAACGCAATGAAATGCTAGAAAACTGCACTAAGTTCTATATACGGTTTCATGACTTACATAATATTTATTGCTAGATTTTAAAAGTTGGATTATATGTGCCTAATTATTTTAAATGAGAATTAAATGTTTAGATTATTTATCTCCCGCTTCATTGAGCGTGAATAAAGTCACACTTTCTCCTTTAAGGAGAGAATTTTGAAACATCATCAAAAACACAATATTTCATTTGGTTGTTAAATATAAAAATTTTTAATTTATGTTTCGTAAGATCTAACTGTATACAAAGACTTAATTTAATAAAATTATTTCAGTTTTCGCATAAAAAAACAGATAAAATGCTTAAAAATGATCAAACACTAGCTTCTTATTTATTAGAGTAAACAAAAGTTTAAAAAATAGTTTACCCCCTGGGATGGAATAAGAAGAATTGCTAACTTTATTTTCTGCGTAAAATATGTATAGAAAAAGTCACTCCTACCACTTTGATGTGAAAGTGGGTGATATTTTCTACTTTAATAATACCAAACATATCTACATTAGTTTATAGAACCTAGTGTATTCCGATATATGTTTGATTTTTACAAAACTGAACTAACCACTTTTACACCTAATTAAGAAAGAAAAATTTAAAAAAAATATTCAATTATATGGACAGTCATACAAATCTGTACATTTGTGTGGTTTCATGCCCAATTTATTTCATCGAGTTAAATAAGATTTAGAGACGTTTTATTTTATTATAAAACAAAATTTACTTTTCTCACCCTCTTACGGTCTAATCGAAATTTTTGGGAAACTTAATACGCAACCATTTTGTCAGTTTTACTAATGTTCTATTTATTGTTTGTCACAATAATGATAAAAAGATAACAATTTTACTTTTACGCCAAACTTAAGTTTTATTTAACTCTAGAGAAAATATTTTGAACATTTTTAAAGAGGAGTTAGCACTTTTTTTTTATGTTTTTATGTATTTACAATGTATGCGTTCATCTTGATTAATTATTGAGATATGATTTTTCTATAAAATAAAGAACAAAACTGACCTAATTTTTATTGTTGATATGTTATATATAATTATACTACGTTGTTAATAATAATATATGATGTCGGCATGATTACAAGGTAAAAATGTGAACCCAATTTTTCTGTACATGGTCTTTGCCATGTTGGTTAGACACTCAAAACATTTATTATCACATAAAGTGTAACCATTAATGGCGTATGTCGAAAGAAAAAATCTCAAATTAATCTTCCACATATCAAGACACATTCAAAGAAGAACGTAACGAAATAAATCAAAGTAAAAGACTAAAATGTAGGGAATCGTTACCTAACTGTACATAGCAATGTGAAATAACCGACATAATTAGAAAAGAACAGTTTGGAAATTAAATAAAACCACATAAACCGAAATGAATCGAAACCTTATTTATTAAACAAAAGTAGTATTTGCATTGTGCAAACGGTTTGAAATGACTGTTTAACGAGTGACATTCCAATTCATACCTACTCACCATCATGAGTCGTGGGCAAGCACCATCTCCACAATGTTTTGGCTGGAACGATATGGTGTTGGCGAGGTAAAAAGTGACTTCAACCAAACACACTGGTGACTAATACCGGACAGCTTTATACCTACTAACAGCACAGGGATAGTGTAGAAAATAACTATTGGCAAACGGCGTGGCTACAAAAATATTTTAAATATAAATTGTTAAATTATTTATTAAAATTTATGTTGTCAAACGATTAAAAAATTTTTAAAATATATTTGAAGCACTGGAGGTTTATTTCACCCATAAATCTGTATAATTCTAAAATAAGTTTTTTATAAGAATAAGAAAGTTAGTTTTGTTGTCATAGTGTTGGTTCCATATGTACTAAACAGTTACACTGCTCATACCATGGAGGTAAGGACTAGACCACGGCCTTAGACCAATACCTCCATGGTTCATACTGGGCATGCCGTCTGCTGTCTATCGGACTGACATGGAAACAACGCTAGGTTTTCACACAAAAATTTTTGGAGCTGTTTAGTGTAAGTCTCTAGCACGCTCATATAGATAGGTCTGGCAACTTCCTATTATTTGCCTCGGCGCGTCACGGCATAGTGAAGTTCGCGGCGGCGGGCGAACTAACGGCTCTAGTAGTAGGGGAACCCATCATTAACATTTTGTTAAATGAGAGTTTCGTATATGAATATCAATGCTAAAATTAAGAGGATTATATGTTGGCCTTTAGGTTATGATAAAAAGGAACTTCTGCTTGCCTATATTTAAAAAAAATTGGTTGTCTGTAAAGTCGGTTTACGGACGATAGTTTAACGTGACAACGTCATAACAAAAAAGTTGATGAAATGATCGATCCAGAAGAAAAGGAAATACCATATTCGGCCTGAGACTGAGCCGTAATAGGTTTTTGCAACCAAACCATTTAGGCATTAAAAATATTATACTTATTCTTTGAGGAAGATTTTTTTTTAATTTTTCTATCCTTTGTATAATAAAATCTACCTCTACATAATTTTATGAATGAAGTTGAATAATTTTTATTGAATTATCACTATTTTGTATGGATACAAAGGAGTGAAATGAAATGTACAATTTAATTAATAATTTTACTTTTATTTGCATTCATTAATTCAAATCTATTTATTACTTTTGAAATGTTGCATGCGCCATATTTATTTTTACAAGTACAAAAAAATTTCGCAGCTGCTGGGATTTGAATCGACAACCTTTGGATTGCTGACCGCTCGGCCACGAGGCCATACTTAAAAAATAATAGTTTCAGATGTTATATAGAATTTATAAAAATTTTGTTCACGGTAGGGGAATAATATTATTTCTTTTTTATAACACGATTTTATAACAAATACGCATCCCAAATACTCCAAACTTATTTATAATGTGCTACAATATATTTTTTTTAATTGTGCAAAAGATCCCGGGTGTAAATTGAATTATTATGTGTAACTGTAAAACACCATTTTTGGTTCAAAACGTATTTGAATATTCAACATTACTTTTAAATAACCGTACCGATTGTGCTGAAAATCGGTGGACAATCGTTAAATTACATAATACTAATAATTCAAACGACGAAAATATGATGGAAAAGTCAAATCGATGGTTGTTCCAATCGAGTGGAAGAGAGATGCCACGCATGCGTACAATGAGCATGAAGAGAGATGCCAAGCATGCATACATTGAGCAAACAGGACACATCCGTAGTGGGACACTTTTTCTTGCGTGCAGCCGGCGTTGATCGATTTATTAGACGTTGTCACGACAAAAAGAATCACTCTATCTACGAAATCACATTTGAAAGAATTAAACTTGCTCGAAAATTAAAATGTATAGCAAAATATATATTTTTAAAATTTAAACATGCAATTAACATTAATACATGCTTTCTCATGGGAGATCTCAGTTTGTTTGGGATCAGCATTTCAACACTCAAACTTTTGACTGACAATAGTGGCGAAGTTACATGTTGTTACTAATAATCATTTAAACCCCTATAAAACTTCCAAATAATTTAGAAATCCTAAACTGTAACCAAAGTCTAAAACTAAATATTAGTTTTAAGAAGTATGCAAAATTTTATGCGAAACTCCCATTTAACACTATGTTAATAATCGGTTCAACTGCTACTAGCGCCGCTAGTTCGCGGGCCACCGCAAGCTTAGAGAATGAAGGTGAATTGCCATTTCTTTCTCTATGTCCGTGGTCTCTGGTGTAATTGCTTCAACCAGGGAAGCCTTCATTTCACAGACGAGAGAGCCACACCCGAAGTTCCCCGAAGTTCATGCTCGCTTTTTTTTTTCCGTTGTATCTCATTGTATAAACCGGTGTGGCATTAAAATTTGCGGTCGATTAGGATAGGTTAGATAGATTATAAATATGTACTTTAAAACATTGTGGATGGTTGGTTATATTAGGTAAGTATAGCTACAATAAAAATATTTACAAAAAAAAAAAAAAAAAAAAAAAACCGAAGATGCACGATCGGGAGTTCGGCTCTCTCGTCTGTGAAAAGAAGGCTTCCCCTTCAACCAGGGGCGTAGCCAGGATTTGTGTATGGGGGGTGTTAAGAAGCATGCCGCCCCCACCCTCTCGTATTAAAGCGGGGGATCCGGGGGTCCTCCCCCGGGAAAATTTGGATTTTAAGGTGTAAAATAGTGCTATTTTAGCAGTTTTCGGTACTTAAATTTAAATATTGTAATGGTAAAAATTTTATTAATTTTAATATGAAATTTGTTTGAGTGATGAATAAGAAATTAATTAAAGATTTGGTGCTAAGGGGTGGGGGGGGGGGGGTTGAACCCCTAACCCCCCCACCCCCCTGGCTGCGCCACTGCCTTCAACCACGCCGCAGCGCGCCGTCTGCCGACAGTTCCCCAACTCCGCGGATGGGACAGGCGAAAGGGAGCCCACGCCGAGCTTCAATAACCCGCCGCGCAGGTGGCGCCACGGTCTGACAAGGGGGGGGGGGGGGGAGGGGGCTCCTAATTGGAAGAGCGGTGACCACCGGCGCCGGGGAAGACGTGCTTCGAACAGGAAATTGAGAGAGCGGGTCTCGCCACTTCTTGCTGGCTTCCCCGCGGTCCTTCGAGGGCGCATCCTCGCCACACACGTCGTCCTCGCTACGCGACATACATACACCGGGAGGTCTTCGCCGTTTGGTGGCTAATGCGCAGTCTGAGCAGTTTCAACTCCAAGTATAAATAACAAGTTTTTTTTTGACGTGACAACGTCTAATAAATCGATGAACGGCGGCTGCACGCACGAAAAAAGTGTCCCGTTACGCACATTGTTCCGTTACGCTGTGACCCGTTACGCTCATTGTTTGTTACGCTGTGTCCCGTTACGCTCATTGTTCCGTTACGCTGTAGGCGAGTGCGGTAATAATAGGTTATGTTACAATTGACTAAAAAGTTATGGTGATTCATATAATTGATGATAGATATTTGATAACACTTTATTTATATGAAAACTTGTCCATAATTTTATTTAAACTTTTATAGCTAAACGCCAGTTTTTAAAATTAATTACATGTCATCTACACGTGAACTGTTTCGTCGACTGTTTATAAAGTGAAGTGAAAAGTTAATGTGGTTTTCATTGCTTATTGCAACAATAATCTCGGCATTAAAGTTTAAATATTCTTGCATTTTAAAAATCTGATTACTAGTATAATTTCAAGTATTTATTATTTTATTATTAAAATAAAAATGATTCAATTTTATTCATAAAGTATGCAATCATTTCATCAATGTTTTGTTATGACGTTCTCACGTTAAACTATCGTCCGTAAACAGACTTTACAGACAACCAATTTTTTTTTGTAAATGATTCTTGCACAGCGTAACATTGATAGAAAAAATATATATTTTTTTTTCTTTTGGACATAAGCCATTTCTGGTTACAATGTATGACGTGGAGAAATCTCAATAATGTTGACCTATTAATAATTTTTTTCTTTCGTCTTTTAAGTTTCTATACGACACACAGTCGTATGTACAAAACAATATTTAAAATTTAAAAAAAATAATAAGTTGGAAACGTATAACGTGATCCAGAAACTGGTATTCTCGTTGGACACGAACAATTGTTTTTATTACAATTATAATAGCAAGTATGCAACAATGTGCGTGTGGATAATGTTTCTTTGAAAATAGTGCTACAACCACCGCAAAACTTGTCACTGATGTTTAATGGATTTCTGGAGCAAAAAGCGAGGGAACATAATGTCTGGAATGTAGGGAAAATATAAGTGTTACCACTGGCAGTAGTATAAATATGTTTACATTAAAAACATCCAAATGCTTATTGTTTATCTGGAATATTTTCTCAATTATTTGTTATAATAAGTGGTTTATATTTAATACTTATATTTTTATTTTTATACCTTTTTTAATGCAGCTTATACGTTATATATGTTCTTATAGTCAACATGGTAAAATTTATTCTGGTTCGTTTTCTGTTTATAATGGTTATACTCGTGAATATTTGTGGTGGTTTTTACTTTGGGAAGCACATTAGACCACAAGTCGTATACCATGTGTTTCTAATTTTGATTTTCGTGATCCTGCAAAGCATCCCGAAAAAATAATTTGCAATTAATTTTAGAGTGAAATTAATGTCTGACTTTGGGTCATCTAAAAACCTGCAAAATTCGCGGATTCATTCGGTGATAGGCTAGAATTCAAACACATATACCACTTTGATAATTTTGCTATTGACTTACTGTTCATCTGGACGAATCTCAACCAGTTATAAACCCTCAACCAAAGAAGGATCGAATCACAGACAAACTAGCTGAGACGACTTACAAGTCGGCAGTCAATGAACTTACGTTATTTGCCCGAGTGTACAGTGGTATGTGCAGTCTCTCCTGAAGGCCATCGAAACCGCGAATTTTGCAGGTCTCTAGTCATTGCCCACATTGCAACAGCTTCCCTTGGAGCCTTGTCTTCTGAACTGTCGGGCCCTCGCACATTGTATGTTTCCATTCCTTTTTCTCATTTCTCTTGTTTCAGGGCTTTCCCTGGAAATTCGTGTCAATAGATAAAAAAAATTCGCTGTTTCATTGACCTCCATGATAGACTCCGCAATCCCGCATGAGCTCGGGAAAATGCCAACTGCTCATTGGCTGCTGACTTGTGAAACTTGTGATCTGGGTTGCTTGCTATTTGATCATTCTTTCTTTTGGAGTTATTTTTAATTGGCCCAGAGACCTTATGTTAACATGTGGTCCAATCAAGAGAAACAGAAACAGCTAAACGTGTTTGGCTTCTTGCCTAACGAGAAATTATACCGCGAATTTTTTCCGGTCTCTACCAATAGCGCTCTTCCATTTTATGTTTCGCCTAAAATTTCTTTAACACATATTTACTAAATATTGTCTAAAAAACAGTGAAAAGTCACGCAAATGTTTGTAATCGGCGTTTTTACTTCCGTAACATTTGAGAGCTCACAAATATAATTTAGTAAATTACTGGTGAGAAAATATTTGACAAAACGATAATTCTCATAGAATTATCGGAATCAACCATTTAAGGGAAATTCCCTGATTTTAAGTCTTAGAGAAGAATAATTTATCAGCTAGGCATGTGAGACCGAGCCTAAAAATGTGTGTGTTGGAAACATAAAGACGTAATCCAAATTGAATAAAATTTTAAGTAATTTTTTTTGCTTATTATTAACATTTAAACAATTAAAAATATTACTAAACTGAATGCCTGAAATTAAAAATGATTGAATACAACTAAACTTTTCGATGTAAAATAATTCGCGCCCATAATTTCATTTGTTTTTAAGAATGAATAATTTAAATTGTTATTGTATTATCTACAGTTACTCTTTTACACTGAAATAAAATATTTTTCCTCTCAACCATAACGAAGGAAAATATTTAATTAATCATATTAGTAAATAACTGTATAACTGAAAAATTTTTTGAAATAGATATAGGGTTTTTCGCTTTACATTAGTGATGGAAAAAATTGTGTGATATGAATGGTTGATAATAATATCGATTAATATTAAGAAATATGACTCGTTCTATGTGTAAGAATTTTTTTTCTTTTTACATGTACACTGAATATGTAATTATTTTAATTTTTTCTTTCCCATTAATCGTAAGAGGCAAACTCGTTCTCTGCTCCTTTCTGAGCATTCATTCATAATTGGGGAGTACAATTTACGAAACGTGTTTTATGGAAGATTGATTCCGTGAGTTAAAAAGCTTTGTGGCCCAGCGGGTAAGGTTGAGTCGATTTTCTGTTTCAAGGATCGATGCGTCGATTTTTTTTTACATCGATTCAGCCCATCTGCAGTTTCCATTGGTCCACTTTGAAGAGCCTAGCTGACGTCACTGCCGTTCGGGCTCAATGATTGGCCCTTATCCTCGCCGTGCGGCAGGTGTTTATTGGTTGCCGGCGGGGTACCAGCACGGCGTTCTCTCGTTACGGCTTGTTAACAAGCTACGTTACAGACTATTGCCGACGTATACCGCTGTCGTAAAGAAAGAAAAGTGTTGTATTGCGTCGCACGGAGATGCATAGAGGGGCTTAAGGCGGAGATGTATACTACTCATAGCTTTTTGTTTGCTTGCTTTTACTTAGCTTCCAAAAACTTTCCATAGTTACTGTATCAAAAATAATAATTTGGTTTGCAGGATTTTTTTATTAGTTTATGGAAATTTCATTGTGAAGAGCGTTCATAGTATCTCTTCCAGGTCATTAATGGACGTAACCGCGGGAGTGTATTAGCGTCAAAAACAGACACGTGGGAGCAATGCGCGTTAATGAGTGTTCTGCTGAGTTGCTGGCGTTTATGACGCGAAAACGCCCGGCGAATCTGTTCGCGCGTTGTTGACGGGTTTCCAATAACCAGCGGGAGAACAGGGAAGATTACTGCTTGTCTATTCTGGTCTGCAAACACAACACAACATTATCATTTATTTATTAATTTTTTTAGCTTTTTTAAAAAAAGTCTGGGAGACTAGCTACTAATCTATGGAATTTACATTTTGGTCTTCAAAAAATTATAATTATCATTATTTACTTCAGAATTAAGATTACATTAAAAAATATTTTACTTTTCTTGGCAGCTGTTACGGACACGGGAGATTGATGGAATTTATTATTTTAAAAAAAACTTATTAAAATAAAATGCAAGCCTTTTTTTACGGAAACGTTGACACCGCACAAAATATCACCTCATTATTCAGGCAAATCACAAACTAACCATTTTTCTATATTTTCAAAAATTGTTAACATCTTTTATCATAAATACAAATTTTACCACAAACAGGTTACGTTATTCACATTTTACAAAAAGATTTTATTGTAAACTTACATTTACTATGGTACAGTGATATTAAATAAAGTTGAATTTTTTTTAAGACAATGCAACTGTGTTCTTCAATATATTTTTTCTTATAATCGGAAACACAAACAAAGCCAACGTATAATTTTCTTCCTTCGATCGAGAGGTAGTGGTTTAACCTGTCATCGACTCCTTTCAACCAGCATTAATAATTCATGAATGCAAAGATACGGGAGTAGCGAACGGTGTACTAGCGATACGAAAACAAGAGAATCAAAAGTGTTACGAAAACAAACAAAAAAGCTATGCTAACTCGCGAGTGACCTCTGCCGGCAAAAATCGCAGACACCCGCACAGGCGGGGCAAAAAAAAAAAATCAAAGAGAAATTTCTGCGCAAGAATTTATGTGCTGGACTCAGGAAGTACCACCGTCATTTATAGAAACATAAACGTATGTCAGTGGCTTCTTTATGCAGTGTAAGGCAGGACTTCGCGTTCTTTAAATTATTCGTGCAATGGGGAATTTTGATTTAATGTAATTTTTTGTACAAACGCCATAGCAGATTTGCACTGTTGGTCACGGAAAAAAATTGAGAGATGCAAAATAATAAATAAAAATTAAAACATAAACCCACTAAGAACAAGCCGAAATCAGCTAGTGTAGAACAGATGGACCCAACTATGTACCTAAACAGGTGTTATGGACAACACAACGATGACAGCACAGACAAACACATTCAAACCTAAAACATCAGACAACACAAGAATTCCGTGTAATAAATTTAGTCGTGAAAAAATAACAACACAGTTGAGCACAGTGGGCTAACAACGACAGGACAGTTTCAACAAATGTAGTAAATGCAGACACACAACAAACCTTGACAACGCAGCAAACATACTAACACTATGATGCAAATAAAAAAAGGTATTTAGGGACGAACACAACACAGTAGGTTGCCGGTTTAGTTTCATCGTTAGGGTCTATCTGTTCGACATCAGCTGAATTACACATGTTCTCTTTGAGTTTATGTTTTTTTTGTTTGTTTTGCGTTCTTGAATTTTTTCATGACAAATAGTGCAAAACTGCCATGGCATATATATAAAAAAATTATATTAAACCAAGACAGGAATTTTAACCACGCAAGGAACACAGCTACGCAATAAAACAACATGAAACAAACGCAAGTAAATGACGGTCGTTTATAAAGCTCGGAAGTTGCAAGACGTTGCCAATAATACAACTTGAAATTATTCATGTTTATCAATGAAACATATTAAATTGTCAATGGTTTTGATTAAAAGTGTTACTTGCTTTCAGGGGATAAAAGCAAATATTGTAGTAAGACAATATAGGAAAGTCTTTAAAATCTACGAGACAAATAATGGCAGCGATTCTGGCGGCATGAACTGTACTTAGCTTTGTAAACAATGTTGTTAATACGATATTTTTGAGTTTTTTATTTCATTTTTATTGTTTTTAATGAGTAAATAGTTTACAAACAAATTATTTGCATTTTTTATGGCTTTTTCTACAGTATTTGGTGAAGTGTAAGCGTCCCGAATTTCAGCTGATTGAATGGGTAGAAAGAAAAGTACACAAGTTTAAATTTCGCACGTATGCTTACAGCTCACCCCGCTAGGATCGATGTAATAAATGTGCCTCGTGCCTCCCCCATGTTTACGGACCTGAGTTTCCTTTATTGTCTTCTACAATAATTGGTGAAAGTTAAACAAGTGAAGACGTGATGTACAAAATACAGCAACACCGTGGCCTTCTAATTACATAACGTCTACGTCTTTTAAAACTTTCGAAACACTCCATTTAAGATATGGAAACCAGAAACGCAAGCCAAAACACAAAAATTTCGAAAGTTTGGTCATGCTTACTGGGCTCGTAAATTTTCTTAATTTTGACGACAATTCACTGTAGAAATAGGTACTACGTTGTTTCAGAAAAAAATAAGTATTTACTTACATGAAGTTGGAGATAGTGAAAAAAGTAGGTTTTAATAATTAATAATTACTAAGTCACTGGTAATTCATTTGAGTTTTATTTAAAACATTTTATTTTGCGACAAGCAACAGTTTGAAGAATCAGAAGTGTATGGGCTTCTATTTCCATCGCCACGTTATGCGGCAAACTCAGGCTGTCTCACGGATACAGGGTTTAGTATCGTAATACGGTTCTCATGACGATCGTAAAAAAATAAGGTCAGTGTGGTGAACCCGAGAAGGCTTTCAGCCTCTCGGCACTTGTCGAATTAATCACGTGCTTCACATAAAACCAGCGGTTTTACGGTGGCTTCTCCGAGTCGAAGGTGTTTAAGAAAAATTCACTTTGAATATACGAGCAGTACTTATTTAAAATCATTTAGAGATTCCAGTTTTGTATCGGTATCTTCGTACATTACCTAGTTATGAGTTTAACACGAACACGAAATAATCAATTCCCCACTTTCTAAACAAAATTTAAAAAATCAAGTCAAGTTAACAGCAGACAAATTACACTCTTCTTCCGCTCACGTAAATTTCTAACAATGAGCGTGCAATAAGTAGGACCCATTAAATTGTATACGCCTCTTTTATTTTCAGACATTAGAATAACTATCAACTTTGTACGTACCAAATTCCCAAAACCGTTAATGAAAGATTTCACTCGCGAACTGTCTTATCTCTGCCTGGATCTAAGTGTTAGGTTCAAAAGGAAGTGATCGCTTAGAGCAATACTCGCACGTACATCAGGCGCTTCTTCGACTCTATGCTCAGAGCACAATATTTGCGAGCATTCTTTCCGTCAGAAGGGTCACCTAACAGGGACTGCGGAATGTTAAAAAAGAAATTCTGTATGTTAATTTTCAACCTAAACTGTTTTGTTAAAATACAATTATCACCATTTCTCGCTTAGAAAAAATAATTACACAGAAATAAAAAAAAATTTAAAAACATAAATAACACAACCGTGAACAGTTAAAATAGTTTATTGAATATTAATTCTATAAAAATACAGTCAAGTAATTGTAATAGTTTTTCCATCAAATGTATTTTGTAATTGTAAAAACTGCTCAAAATTTGACAGCCTGACGCCTAAAACTTTCAAGTTCTGCGATTTAAAAAAGCAAAACAAAGTCTGTAAAGAAATCGTAGGCCAAATTTGGGACCAAATCAGCAATATCAGCCACCAAGGACTGCGATACCAGAAACATTAAGAGTACCATGTATTTAAAAAAAAGTTATTTTTTTATTTTTTTTAGGTTTTATGTCTCCAAGGGAGTAGGGGAGACCGGGGCTAGTTTACACATATTTATGTTAATGAATTTTCCTTGTTCCCCTAAATATTAGATTTACTCCAAAACTATTTGCAAATATTGAGTAGTTCCTTAAGATTGTATAGACAAATTTATAATTTCATTAAATACAATCTGTTATAGTGAAATTTAAAAACTTTATGCCTACGTCGTGTGTGTAAATGTGCCCCGCTTACGGGGAAAGTGTACACACATCGCGGGGCTTGTTTACACAACCTTTCAGGCCTAATTCGGAAGTGTAAAAATAATATAAAATTTATACATAACTGATTTATTATGAACCTACATCACGATACACACCACATTGAATTTAATAAGTTATGTATTTAACAGCAAAAAATGTGTTAGAGTCTAATAAAACATACAGTACAAATTACTTGTTTTCATTTTTTTTGTATCTTTTTTATTGAGTACCTATCTCTGTGAATAAACTAGAGCCAAAATATTCATTTTCTAGCAAATAAGATCCATTTCTTTAATACAAGGCAGTTCAAAATTAAAGTTTTATTTGAAATAAATATTTGTAAGTTAACAAAATTATTAGCTAGTGATGTACAGCATTATCCTTAACAGGCTTAATCATTTTGCCTGTTACGTTTTTGGAGGACTTATTCATCGGAGTTTTTGAATCTTTCAAATTAAACAGATTTATTTTTGCTGGCTAGCGTCCCCCTTTTGTTTCCAATGTTTTGTTTTTTCCTCTTCTTTGACTCCTCCTGTTCTTGTCTAAGAGCTTCCTTCACTGGCGTATCTTTCTTGGCGCAGCCTTTTCGAAGGGCCTCAGCTGTTCAGGAGTTGGGAAACACAACGGCTTTGAAGCAGGCTTACTTGAAGAGGAACAAGTAGGTGAAAATTGTTGGAAGTGCTTGTAATAGCAGGAATAATATGTGAACTACAAGGAGTGTCTTCATTAGGTTCAGACTCAAGCAATAACATTGTTGACAACTGAAGGATTGAACACATTTGTTGGGCTAGGCGCAGGTCTATCTATGACATAGGAAGTCATGTAATCTGCATAAGAAAAAATGTCACGGTTCAATGGGTGAATGCCCGTGACTCTAAATCCCGAAATTATATTTACAGGAGTTGCTGCTAAGGGAATACTTGCGGCTAAAATAGCGGGTATGTCGTATATTGTCATGGGGCGCTTGTAAGCACACATCAATGCATCACATTCGGTGTTTACATACTTCTTTAATGGACCATAAACACTGCGGTCAAGCGGCTGTAATTTATGGCTACAGTGAGGAGGAAATGACAGTAACGTCACTCCATTGTCCTTGAAGTAGTCCAAAACTTTTGACAAGTGTGATTCGTGGTTATCCAGTAACAAAAGGCATGGTTTAGTGGTAGAACACCTTACATGTGAAACAAAATGTTTAGAAAATTTCAAAAAGTTATCCTCCACCATCCACCCGAATGTATTGGCATCACCTTCACAGCCTACTGGGCCATCCCTCAAAAGGTGTGGCTGAAACCTGACTCTTGGAAATACAATAAATGGGGGTACAAAGTTCCCCGCAGCACTTACTGACAGAGCTACAGTAACTAATGATCCTCGTTCTGCCATGTCATTTTCCCAATCTGCCTAAATCCTCTGCGTGCTATAACTCTGTCCGGTCTTTGCACAGTTGTGATGCCAGTTTCCTCAACATTCCAAATATCCGCAGGACCTACCTTCAGTCTGTTTATGACAGTTGTAAGATTGTTAATAAACACTGAGACATTTGTGTAGTTGAAACTTGTTGCTCGAGCTAAGCTTGTAGCCTGATGAGTCCTAATATACAGTTTGTTATGTCTTTTTAAAAAAACCAGTTAACCTGTCAGGACCTTCCATTTAATTTTCTGCCCACGATGGGGGAATCTTCCTGTTGCAAGAAACTTAATATGTGTAAGCAAACCGCCTTACTTCTTTAGGTGTAAGCCCGAAATATATGTCGGAGGTTTTCATGAGGTATTGTTCCAACTTTCCCTCTTGGTCAGGCTCAAAAACCTGCACAAATCAAACCAGTACGAAGGCTATTAGTTTTTTTACAGGAACTAAAAAGACGTTAATTTAATTTATAAAACTTGAATAACTTTTATAAAAACTTAATACATTGTTTAAAAATACCAAAAGATGCAGCATAAAAATAAATATCGTCAATGTTATGCGGTTAATTAAATTTTTCCAATTAATTTGCTAAAATAAATTACAGCCAATCCCAAATATTATTCTTAGCTTTATATAAGGTCTATACAATCGTTACACATTGGCCTAAAGTTTCTTTGAGAACGTTACCTATATTAAAATATACAAAATAAAAATCTTACATCGTGCATGAAGGAAGTGCCGGGGCAAGTTTACACAGTGTGTAAACCTACCCCAATGAAGGTGTGGAAACATGCCCCATCACCATATTTGAAGTTTAACTCATGTTACAAAAAATTCTAGGAAGTTCACAATTCATACAAGTACTGCGATTTGTTGACAAATCACTACTCTTCCAATATACATCATTACTTTTTCTAATCTCTTACAGTTACAGTTATTACAATTGATGAAAGTTACAACAAAATAATTACTTCCGTTGAGAAAAAATGTAGTTATCCTTCTGAAACGAAGACGCTAACTGCGACAGCGCTGTAAAAGTTGTTATGGCATCCGCAAGGAGGCAGCACTACACTGGTCTACCTGGTAGTGCGCTCTAACGATTTCATTTTGAATAAAGGCCAGTGTGTAAACATGCCCCGTGTGTAAACGTGCCCCGGTCTCCCCTACCTGGAGAGGGGCCGACAGGGCTTGTGCCCCGGACGCCGCATTTGTAAAAAAGGAGGGGGGGAGTGGTAAACTGGCAGAGTAAATTTTTATTATGGATATTTACTTGATCATTGTAGTGTTTAAAAAACACAAAAATTTTGGAGGACAGATAAACGAAATTATTTGAATTGAAAGGTACATACATGGATGTCGTCAAATATTAAAAAAAAAAAAGTATTTATTTTTCGGGTATTATCAACTTTTGATGTGTTAATTAATTTAATGACTGCAAATAAATCTATTTATTTACCATCTAAGCTGAGTCAAAATTATTTGGGATAGTGGAATTAATATGTGGTGGGAATATGATGTGTCGTCGGGAAAGTTTTTGGTTTGGTTGGTTTGTTCTTGCCCCAGGTGTAAAAACTAGTCTAGTAACGTCCCTGTATGGCTGTGAGACGAAGACGCTGTTAGCGACGAAAACGCGCAGCACGGATCGAGCGTACTTGGGGGGTGAATACAAGCCATGGCCTTTGGTGAAGATGGTGGTCCCGGGAAAACTGTGGGGGAACTCCAGGCACGGCCGGGAATCGAACCCAGGCCGTCCGGGGCGGACCACCTCGCTGTGTAGCAAGCAGGCCGCGATGAGGAGTGGTTTGTCTGCCCCCGTGCTTGCACGCAGCGAATCCACGAGCAGTACCCGCTTATCTGGAAGTTGATCGCGAACACCCGCGCAGACATGCGGTACACGCTCCACGCTCCACGCTCCACGCTCCACGCTCCGCCAAAAACACGTGCCGTATGAGGTGATCACGAACCAACATGCGGTGTGCGTTTTGTTGTACTTACTCCGTGACACTTGTGAGCCAAAGTTAGAATTCCGTGACGTCAAAGGCAAGCAACCACTGAATAATTGATGTGTGCGTTAAATATTTTTTTTTTTGTTTCAGAGATACATAAATATTTATTTTTAGATATAATTTTTTTGTTTCAAGCATTTAGAACTATCTGTGATTTGTTAAACAGTTATTTCATTTAAACATGTAGTAAAATAAATCTGTGTCGTCAACGTTACAATACCTGTGTTTTGCCATAGAAAACATAAAACCGTAGATATAAGTACTGCGGTAACAGTTCCTAATCTCAAGTATTGTTTATGTTAAATTTCATTTTAAATTAGTTTCGACTCCTAACACGCCCAGCTATGTTAAAAGAAAATCGTGCCGCCAAAATTTGACATTCATTTAACACTTATTATCGTTTAATTACATTTGTATCCTCTTATTCGTATCGCACCACAAGATCAGGGGCGCAACAACTAAATTTCCAAAGGGGGGGGAAATATATGTTTTTATAAAGAATCATCGATCCTCCCTATTGAAGCGGGGTCCGGGGGCCCTCCCCCGGGAAAATTTGTATTTCAAGGTGGAAAATGGTGCTATTTAAGCAGTTTTATTATCCAAAAATTGATTACAAAGCACTTTCTTTGCCCCCGTTTGCCCCCACTTCAAGGTTTCAGAGGGGGGGGGGTGCTAAATACCCTTGCCCCCACCCCCCCTGTTGTTGCGCCCTTGCACAAGATAATACGCCCGTGGTATATAACGTAGCTTCGGTGCGATAAATAACTTCCGAAATGTGTGTCCGTACTCAAAGATTACGGTACACACCGTCAAACGTCACCAGTGCTCGGAGTTTGACGAAGAATGTTGTGTTCGTAATCACGCGGTGATCTTCAGGACCTTCTCTGCTTACCGCGTCTTGCATCGCGGAGTGTGTGTTCGTAGTCAGCCCGCCGGCCACGCATACGGCGTTTACATCTTCAGAAGAATAAACGCGGTTTGAAAACTGCTCGAGACTATGACAGTTGTCTGTTAACAAAAAGCATTTTTTTTTTTTAATCCTGTTGTCAGAATGGTCGATATGTTTTTGTAATTAATTTTTAAACTGCAAATTTCGACTGTAAAATTGGTTTGAAAAAGTGTTTTCTCAATCATATTTAAGTATGAAACTCCCAGTCTATATTCTTGAAAGCCCTATAAGGCACTTGCTGTACACCTTAAGCTTCATTTCTCCGCCATGTGACGTTATGATTTCCCGTTTATATATCACAGATGCCCTTTGCTTGACGAGAAGACTGCGAGCCAGTTGAGTGGCGATACCGCGCTAGAAGCACCAGCGAGCGTCGACCATGTCATTTCGACTCACTTAAACAAATACACCCCTCATCAGGCGGGCCCATTAAGTTTGCAATCAAGCGAATATTGCTGTGGCATGAATGTTTGGCCAACCTTTGAACGAGAGTATTTGGGGGCTTTGTAGCCACACGGCACTGGGTAATAAAATTATGGCTTCACTCACTTCGCCCCCCCCCCCCCCCCCCCTACGGCCCAACGATAAAAACCAATTCTGATTTTAAAACAAAAGCCCAACACACAAAATAGCAATTCTAACTGAGTTTATATTTATGGCAACCGTGAACCAGTAGCTCCAGAAAAATCTTAGGCTCCCGTACAGTTGAAAAAATAAATGGTAACAGTGTTTAGTGTGGACCCAGTTATTGAGTAGTGAAAAAAAGTGCTAATATTTGAATAATAATTTATATTTAGTAATTAAACTGTAAATTTTGTGACACTAAACAATTGGTAAGCTTATAGCATATTTTTTTTTATCAAAGATATAATTATTTTCAAATAACTAATAAAAAATTGATTCCTCAATATTTAATAAATACTTTTTTTGTCAGTGAGAGTTTTAATTTGTATTTAATTAGTAGGGGCAGGTACTTTTCGCAAAACTATCTGAACTATAACTAGACCACAGAAAGGTTTCTTCCTTGAAATTGGTGGCCGTTCGCAAGAGAAGACATTATTTTATTCAATGACGCGTTTGCATCCGCACAGAATTACTGTGATTCGTGCGCCGACGGCATACACGTGCCTGAAATCAACGCAACGCTGCTACAATGCTTTAAAAAAACTCAGCTGGTCTAGAAAATTTATTGCTAAAACTACTCGTCCTTATTCAAGGATGTTTTAAAACCGTAAAAATCTTTAATCGGGGACATTCTGGGCTACAGCCATATTAGACTATTTACATTACCGGACTATCGAACGTCAATATATTTTTAATGGGAGAAACAAATAAACATTCATATAAATGGCAATTGTATTTAAAACAAGTTTAAATAACTTGTTCCTTAGAAACTAAAAAATGTGTTTATATATATTACAGAAAAGTGTTGGTTTTCTTCAAAAATTTATCATGGAAATGTACCCGTGAAATAGTAAGTGTGAAATGTAAACCGCTGGAAAAAAAGAAAACATCTGCAGTAAAATGAAAACCGAAAGTAACTATAAATTCTCAGAGATCTAATTACGTCGGCGGTGCGGTAAAGTGACCTTCTACCGGCTCGATTTGTGCCCGATTAAAGATAGTGCCAAATCATATAATGCCGGATTAAAGAAATTCCTGTTAAATACTCATCACCGATGTACAAACAAGGACAATGATTCCGTTTAGGAGTTTAGTAGTATCCTAAATTATTTGGCTAATATTTCTTGTTTTTGCACATGAATTTAAATTAATTCACAATATAACCATACTTAATTTTTATAGCAGTAATTTTTTGTTACAAAAAAACGTTTTACAGGTATTTAATGGTTTTTCTAACTTAAATGCAAATTCTTGTGTCAGTCCTAGTGTGTTCTGAAAAAATTGAATTGTATTTTGGATTAACCATTCGTATTAAACCTTCGTCTCCAAACACTTAATTTTCAGTAAATCATTCCAAAATCAATAAAAAAAAACAAGGTTATTATGGTTTTGGAGAAACCTAATATTTTATTTATTTTGGAATTATTTACTGAAAATTAAGTGTTTGATGGCGAACGCTATACATGAACGGTAATCTTAAACAGGACTTGTTTAGATAAAAGGCTTTTTACAAACAATTAAATATGATTACATTATGAGATTGTTTAAAATAATGTGCAAAATTACGATATATTAGAAGCAAAATAGTTTAGTATACTACCGCCTTAAAGGAGATTAGGTTTCGCCATCTTGGAATTTCAAATATTTTGAGACCGTTTGCAATAAAGCTCCCGTGCTAAATTATTCAGTTCAACCTGGCAAAGGACTTAGCTTCGTTACTTAGCTACTTGTTGAAGTCAACGTTGTGAACTGTTGTGGTCATAATGATAGTTGCAGTCGCCCACGAGAAATATGCTTGGAACAAGGTATATAATGTCTGGGATATATGATTTACTCTTGACAGGCCAAAAATTGGAATAAACAATTTAAAATTAGAAATATTATAAAAAGATGGAAAAATCCAAGATGGTAGCGCCTAATTCCCCTTATCATCAAAAGAATCCATTTATAACGAAATAAATGTACTTTAATAAAAACGAATTTCAATGATTAAATAAATGAATTGTAGCGAAATAAATCAAAGGAAGGAACTGAAATGTGTGGAAATGTGATCTACTTGAAAATATTAGGTCCAAAGTCAATTATTTTTTGTACCTCTCATCTACAGTTCAGGGGACCTTCAGTGTTGATATAACTACAGCCGAGACATGCTCAGTACCACGCATCTTCAAAATCCTAAGCCTTCAGAGTCGATCCTTGTTAAGCCTTACGACAAAAGTCTCCGAAACAAGAGACCTACTCTATAAGTTTACTAGACATTTTTATGCTTGTCATAGCACACGTCAGGCGTGTATCGGTGTCGGCGAGGCGGGATGATAAGCGCGAAGCTCGCTGGTGCTTCTAGTGCGGCGTCGCCTACGGACTGGCTCGCAGTCTTCTCGTCGTGCATGGGGCATCTCTGAGATCTGAGCGGTGTAACGTTACATCAAATGGTAAAGAAAAGAAGATAAAGGTGTAATATAGAGCCCCTTAAGTTATTTCAAGAATCTTTACTGGTGGTTTTATGCCTAGAAAATTAAATTACTCTAAGAAAAAACGTATTTTAGACATTCTATAACGCTTCTAAGAATACAGTTTATAAACTTGATTCTGGAACTCGTGAACAGACTGGTGCACAGCCGGGTAGTCTTGGGCGGGTCGTTACCACAACGCCGAACGTGCAATAACGCAGAATACCATTACACCGAATGCCAAATTGACTACAACGCCGACAGCTATAAAACTGCGGTGTACCACAACGCCGAACTACCACAACGCCGAAATACATTAACCCCGAAAAAAATGTCATTGCAGGACTACCACAAAGGTTAGGTTAGGTAAGGTTAGCACACAAATTCATTCAGTTGTTTTTAATTTTGCTCCTGTGGTGGCCCCCCCCCCCCTTTCCATGCAGCAACATTTTTCGGCGTTACTGTATTTCGGCGTTGTGGTACACAGCAGTTTTCTAGCTGTTGGCGTTGCGGTCAATTTGGCATTCGGCGTTATTGTACGTTCGGCGTTGTGGTATTTCGGCGTTGTGGTGACGACCCGTCTCGGGCCGTCGACGAGGCGAGGGGCTGGCCGGCCGTGTGGAGGGGCAGTGGGGCACGCACCGGGCTTGGAGTCGAGGCCGCAGACGGAGTCGGCGACCACCAGCCGAGACGTGTCGAGGCCCTCCGAGCCGCCCAGCTCCACGTAGTCCGGCAGCCCCCTCTTGCGGCACTGCAACAGCATCAGCCTCCACTCACAGTCGGCAAGAAGCAACGGTAACAGTAGGTCGTGTGCACAAGGGCGTCGCCAGCCGATGGCCATCTCATGGCCTGGGGGGTGGGGCAAGTTGTGGGAAAAGTATGTATTTTTTTTTGCATTAGGCTACATTTTTTTGAATGTCTAGAGCTTCCCCCCCTACTCCCCCCCCTTGCAATGCCCTTGCGTGTGCATGTTTCCTAACCTACCGAAGATACATCGCGCATCTATTTGGTGTCGGGCTAAAACTCACCAGTTATATTTTACACTCCACCCGCATACGTTTTCGTATTGGACGATTTTTTTACTGGCTTGTACCTTAACACTTGTTTTCGATGAAACTATGTCCAAAAAAAAAAATTTTTTTTTTTTGCGGATGACATCAGTTTGGCGCGTTGATGAAGATATAAAATCTCGTCGTCACTTTTGTGTGGCCTAGTTTTCAATCCAGTAGGCTACGAGCTTGATATTCAGAGGCCATTTCGATTAAAATCTGGGCTGCATCGAAATAAAACTGGACTTGTGATGATTTAGCCAAAACCGAGAGTTTGTTGAAATGCCGTCTGTAAGCGAACAAACCTTGTATCTATGTACGTAAGCTCATTTTGACATTAAAACTGGCAATTCGTACGCCATGCGCAGTAGACTAGTCTATATCTGCATCATCACTAGTCCGTGTGATTCCACCCCTCCCCCCGCGGAGTTGCCTACTTACGACAAATTGGCGAGAGCCAACATATAACCCCTGCAAAAGTACCAGTTCGCTATTAAAGCAAAGTTGACAAATATATTTATTTTCTCAGAAAAAGAAGGAAATTCAGCCCATAGTTATTGAGTGCAATTTGCTTTTTATATATATAAATACGTAAATAACTGCATAACGAACCAATTTTTTTCTTTAAAATTTCTAGTTACTAATAATTTAACACACTTCTTCCGTGTCACCAATAAGTAGAAAAGAAGTCTATTTGTAGAGTAAGATCGGCCAGGTTTCCATCTATTCTGGAAAGCCATAACCGGAAAAACACTCATTAAAACTTCGCAGAACTGCGTCGCTGGTATTTTGTACTCGTTGGGAGTGTTCGCTTATCGCTTCTGCCCCAACGCTTCCCGTAATTAGTCCCACGACGTCACGCAGCATATTTATCTCGTAATGACTCAAGCTGGCAAACTAAGTAAAACAAGTGACACGTCTGTGCACATACAGCTAACGGGCCGTCTATAAACACCAGCTTCGGTGACGAAATTGAGGAATAAAAATGCCTGCGATGTCTTTAATTGAAACAGCTGAAGATAGGGCCCGGGAAAAAATTCGCCAACTCAGTGGACTCTAGGGTTGAAATCCACAGTTTTCTTCATACTTGCCCAAATATTGAAACCGTTCATTGGAATTCCAGTTGTTGTTTTTTTCTTCTGCTAGTTGCTATTGCGTTTCATGGTGGCACAGCAACGTTTACGATTCAAGCAGCGAATCCAAGCGACGGTGCGCACAGGGCAGGCGCGTCCATATAGGCGAACTAGGCAACCGCCTAGGGCGCCAAGTAGCTGGGGGCGGCGCAGCACGACACATTACAGCTCATATAATGTGTTTAACGATTATTGAAAAACTAGATGAAAATGGATTTTTCTAACAGTTTGGAATGTTTATATTGATACAAGTAATTATTTAAAGCCCACGGCGACTTGTTTATGATTTGTAATAAGTTAAAAAAGTAAAAAAAAACACAAGCCTGCTTACATTTGATTGTTGACAAAATATTAGGCTTACGTGATGTATTTTGAGGCAAGGACAATTTTTGTTTTTTGGGTGTCCGGATCGGGGGGTGGGGGGGGACATTAAGGTTTTTCGCCTAGGGCGCCAATTTACCTTGCACCGGCCCTGGGTGCGCAGAAAGTATGTGTGTGATTCTCATCCAAAGAATTTTGTGTTTTAAAAGCGAATCCTGAGCCGAAGTGACTCCCAGGCCTGAAAGGGAAAGGGAAGGGGTAGCTGGTACCTTGTGCAAGGTGCCGGTCTCCACCTCCAGGCCGCGCTCCGGGTTGGCCAGCCCCACGTCCAGGGACAGCACCTTCACCGCGGCCGGGTACAGCGAGGTGAGGCTGCAGTTGGCTCGCTTGCCGTAGTTGCGCAGCGTGTACACGTCCGCCGCGCCTTCCAGCAGGATGTTGCACGCTGCACGCACACGCACGTACGTTCCACCGACACGCTCTGAAGTAACGCCATCACACTTGGAGCGGGACGCACCACAACGCCGAGATACCACAACGCCGAACGTACAATAACGCCGAATGCCAAATTGACCACAACGCCAGACAGCTAGAAAACTGCCGTGTACCACAACGCCGAATTACCACAACGCCGAAATACATTAACCCCGTAAAAAAAATGTCATTGCAGGACTGCCACAAAGGTTAGGTTAGGTAAGGTTAGCAAACAAATTCATTCAGTTGTTTTTTTCATTTTGCTCCTGTGCCCCCCCCCCCCCCTCAACCCACAGCAACATTTTTTCGGCGTTACTGTATTTCGGCGTTGTGGTACACAGCAGTTTTCTAGCTGTCGGCGTTGCGGTCAATTTGGCATTCGGCGTTATGGTATTCGGCGTTATTGTACGTTCGGCGTTGTGGTACTTCGGCGTTGTGGTAACGATCCCACTTGGAGGTTGAAGTAGCTCGGCTTCTGGGTTGCAGGACGCGGCTGCAACCCAGCAGCCGAGCTACTTCGCGCAATGGCCGTGAGAGCCTGCGAACATTATTACACTTGGAGGTTGCAAGACGCCTGAGGCACTCCTTGAAAATATTATGAATATAACAAACACTCTGATTGAATAAACTCGAAAATTTTATTTATTTTTAAATTGTGAAAATTTAAATTATATCATATACATAATTATAAAAAAATATACTAATATATATAAAGTGCATCTGTGATATTTACCGATGATTTAAGCAGCAAGAAATTAAGTGTCCACAAATTTTTAATATCATATAAAAATTCAAACGGGTGTAACTACACAAAAAAAACAATCTGGGGAAAAAAACGTTTGGGCATAAAAACATATAAACATTTAATTTTAATAAAAAATATATATATATCAAACGGTGGACAGACTGCAGCTGAGAATTAGTAATTTTGACCCATTACAGAAGTAGGTGTTTGGTCTATTAGATTGCTAATTTTCGCAAGTATTCTTGATTAACGTAGAAATTACGTGAGTAAATATTTTTATTTGTAATTTTGTGGTGTTTTATTTCTTGTGTCTGTCACTTTTAGTGTTATATGGATAATTTGTGGCTTATTTTTATTGTATAGGCGAATTCGTCCCTTGTTATGTTCTCGAAGCATAATATATATATTTTTAATAGGCTAAATTAATATTTCGTAAACTTTAAATGCAATCTCATTGGTTGCAATTTGTTACGTTTACATGCATTGTGGAAGCAACAGACGCGACAGTGTTATGTTCCGGGGGATCCGTCTCCAATTACGTGATCCGTCTCCGTTTAAGTGATCTGTCTCCGTTTATGTGAGCAGTCTCCTCCTTTTCCAAACACTATAAAATGTTTCATCATTGGGTTATCTCAGTCAGTTATTAAAATAATTAATGTACTGTTTGTTCACGTTGAAAATTTTTTTTTCGGAAACCCTGCAAAATATATACCTACTTTCGCTTCACTAAACATCCTTCTGCAGTAAGCATAACTCAACATAAACTTTAAGCTTAAGACCTGTAGGTTTTCCTTGCACTGACAACGTTAAAATAGATAACACACTGGAAGCATAATTATGTAGTTGTTATAGACAGAAACTTATTCTAAATAGTTTGGAATGATATCGATAAATTTTAGAAATCTACCGATTTCAAAATTGTATATTTAGGACACCTTTAGACGAAAATATATACAATAATGTTTAGGTATCACTGTATCATAATATAATTTATTTTTCATGAACTAGACATTTGCTCTATTTCCGTTAAATATTTATGCAAGTGCTTAGACTATTATCATTGCGTACGATGTTAATAGTATTAAATTTCCTTATGGGACGGATATTTACCTGCTGTATTGTAACCTTCTCGTTGTATCAAAGTCTTAGTCTAAGGGCGCTGCTTGAAAGGAGCTCTGACTCTTAATCATATTTGCTGAAGGAAAACATACCTCGATGAACACAAACCTCTTCGCAAACTTTGCTAGGTACGTGAGCGCGCGCGGCGAGACGATTAATTCCATCTCGCGCAGTAATTCCCTCCAGAATACCTTTTAGTCCTTGCCCTTAGCCATATGGCGCACTCCTGTGTGATTAATATTTCCATCAAGACATACACACCCCCATTCCCCCTTCGTGGGAATCCACAGCTTCCTTTCTTCGCTGACGAGTTCCCACCCCGTTATCAGTTAAACGGTTTAGAGGAGGCAGTGACACGCAACGTTGTTAAGTAGAAGCGTGTGTCAAGAACTCTCTTGTGTCTTGCGAATGAGAAACGAAAATGTCAGCAGACAAAACACGATGCTATAGTCTTGGAGCTTGAAACTGTGAGAGTTATATAAATTTTGTGATGTAAATATTCTTCCGAACAATAAATATTCAATTACTACAAACGTTTTTTTTGTTTTTATTCTCACAGGCCTCTTTGAGTTTTATGCCTTTGTAATTAAATATATTTTCGTTAATCTATCAAATTACAACATTTACCTAACAGTAGCGACTGTTATCCGATTGTTTTCCATGTAATGAAAACCCATTTTCTTAGTTAGATGTGTCAGTTAAACAGTTTTGAACACAACTTTAGTAATATTTACGAACCCATTTCTTAGGAGAACACTGACGGGGAGAAATAAATTGTCCAAAAAAATGTACAAACGTTACTATTTTTCATCTTAAAGTTAATATTGTTAAACAGTCGTCGTTTCAGCTATGTTTACAATAAATAAATTTGTGTTGAAAACATTGCATTTGTATAGAGTCGTGTTTCATTATGTGAAGGTAAGTAATAATGAAAATTTTGAAATATGTTTTAAATTTATATATTGATGTACATATTTCATAATCAATTACTGTTGCTATTTAATTATAGTTAATTCATTATTATATATTTTATTTATAAATTATAGTTTTTAAAAATATTTTCTGATATTATTTTTATCAACATTGCCAACAGGTATTAAGGTTTCTAACTTCACATAAACAGTAATAAGGCAGCAGTGTAGAAAATGCACTGTCACAAGGTTAAATCAGTGAATTGATAATATAACAACAAATTCAATAAACCACTACTGACTGACGAAACAATTTAAGTTCCTTTAAATTTGGTGCCCATGTAAATACACTTATCTGCAGATTATCACAAATCTGCCTTTTATACTGTTCTTGGGTTATTATTAGAGACCATTTCATATTTTAACAAATAAGAACCCTCTTTATATAATTAATTTACAAATGTTTAACAATGTCATTATATTTTAACTACTCAACATCAAACTACACCCGAGTCCTACAAGTAAACCATTCTTAAATGCTTCTCGTCAACAGACCCCCAGCAGTTATCAAATCGCGTGGATTTTTTTTCCGAAGCTCTCGACACCATATGTGTGTGTGAGAGTAGGCGAGCCCTTTAATAGGTTCGTTCAGTGGCGTGAGAAATAGTAGAGCTGACGAAGCCGTAACTAAGCCCAGCTTGGCATCAGCACAGGCCAGTAACTTTGGCACGGCCAGGCCAAGCCTGCCCACCCAAGTAAAGAGGCTTGCGACAGTCTGCACACCGCGGCAGTGTTTGCTGAGCGAGCCGTTCTTCATCGCGAATACCTTTGGGGTCAATTACGATGCACGTTGTGCAAATTTAACAGAAATATTCACGTAAAATTACATATATTTGTACATTTATGCATTTACATGGAAACAACTGGAAGAATACAAAATAGTGTCCGCAGTAATACCGGTTTCGATTTCTTACCCGGGCATTTATGGCATGTGTTGTCCCAGTTCCTTCAATGGTATGAATTATTTGTAAACCGTTCCCTGAATAGCTTTCCAGTGGTTTAAAAAATTATGTGTGAATGAAACATTAATTAAAGCAATAAATTATGCACCAACTTTCTTGCCTAGTGTTCTTCTTCCTACTTCTAGGCTTCCCCATCTCAACTCGTCTCCCCACATCTCTCAGCACTTGGCACATGCTAACTAGCCTCTCCTTCTGCCTTCAGTTCTTTAGGATCTCCCATCCCATTTCCTTCGTCAGCTCTGTTGGACTATTTAGATACTCTCCCTTTCCGCTTCTTACGGTTATCCTCCAGTTTCCTTCACCCACCTAGCTGCTTTCCTGTGCACTCCCTCCAGTTTCCTTCACCCACCTAGCTGCTTTCCTCTGCACTCCCTCCAGTTTCTTCTCAAGCATTCCTATATATATAGAAGTCCCACACTGCTGATGCATACAACAGCACGGGGCATTATGGCATTAGCCTTTATACAGCTTTGGTTTGTTTTTCTAATAGATTGCTTGAGGACCTGTCACACTGTCCAATATCTGTCTCCAATGTATTGGACAATAGAGTTGGAGGGGAAGTACTGGTTTGAAAATGGCTACCAATATTCTCTATAAAATATATTTGGAAATATATCCTCAAATAAGTTTTAAATCATTTCACACTATCAAAGTTTATTTTTGGTCTGAGCTATCTCAAACGTTTCAAATTTGTTTCTCAATTTCGAATATAAACTAGGAATTACTTTGCTGGAAGGAATTTTTTTAACTTATTATTATTTTGCACATGGATAAATTAAAATCACAATAATATTCGTTGTATAATGAAATCAATTTTTAAGAGATTTTTAAAGTTACAGAAACATAATTTCATTTTTACTCATACGACATTCATATTAACATTATTTTAGTTTTTTTTTTTTTTACTTTTTTAAATCTCTTTAATGAGCCATGTGCTGTTCGCAATTTTAAATAATTTTTGAGACGGTAACGGATATAATCTGCTTTTTTTCTCTGGGCACGATTTGGATTGGCCGATCGCATACAACATCCAACTCGAGGGGAACTCAAGTCATCCAACTTTTCAAACAAACACGGCTGCGCTAGTGCCGTTTCCGACAACGCAATAACCTTCCAAGTTTATTTGACGCAACACATTGGAAGGTGTTGGAAGCGATGAAGCTGAGAGTGTGGCAGGGCGCTCGGCAGTGACTTCAACTGCAGAGCAGATTCCCTTTGCCACGGCCCATGGGTCGGCAGACCGCATGCTGCTCTTTTCACAGGATTTTACGGCTATACAACTCACTACGACTCTACAACTCACTGCGCTGCAAAACCAATGCCTAAAATGGAGACAAATCATATTTTATACGTGGAATATTCTTCCTGAAACCCATGACACAACGAAAAACTAGCATTTGCTATTCTAACAAATTTTTTTGGCTCTACCTATTTATGTGAAGTAACACTCTCTCTGATGAATAAAATAAAATAAAAACTACATTAATTGAGAAGTAAATGAACCGACGACAACTTCCAATCATGCTTTAAAATGAAAAAAATAAATAGTTACTTGCAAGACATAGCTAAGCTTGAGAAAGCGATGCAAGGTCACCGTTCCAACTAAGTATAAATTAATATTTTAATAATTTATTAAAATAAATTATATTTTGTTTTAGCAATAGAACTCTACTAATGACACCAATATTTTTTTTTAAGACGTTATGTTAAATTAATAATGTTCGTAGGCTTTCACGGCCATTGTCTGAAGATAGATAGATGCGGCGCAAGCGTACAATGAGCGTAACGGGACACAGCGTAACAGGACACAGCGTAACAGGACAATTTGCGTAACGGGACAACGAGTCATCCTTTTTTCGTGCGTGCAGCCTGCGTTCATCGATTTATTAGACGTTGTCACGTCAAAATGAACGGGACGGGATGGTCTGGTGACTCGATGTCCGGCCGAAGAGGCTGGTGGGATCCTGAAGGCCGGACTCACGCGTGCTGTTCTTGGGGAACCGCACGCTGAAGCTGAAGCCCTTGCCGCGCGCCGGGATGCGGTACTGCACGAGCGCGGCGTTCTGCGACGACTCGAACACCTGCTTCTTCAGCTTGCGGTCATCGCCGCCGCAGAACTCGTGGTAGCGCAGCGCCAGCGGCTTGGGGTGGTCCGAGGGCGAGGGGAAGAACTGGCGGTTCATCTCCCAGCCGTCCACGAACTGCGGGCCCAACGAGTGCGCTGTCTCTCCGTCGCACACTCTCTGTGCATCGTCTTTGAAAGATTTGTGCAGTGGGGAGTGCATGACTTGATGTCAGTTTTTGGACATACGCCATTGCTAAGCACTTTTTTCTGTAGAAGAAAAATAAAAAATAAATAAATAAAAATACCCAAAAGACAAAAAAACACAAATTAAGCAAAAATTGATGTTGTCAACAGGATATAAACACCACAAAATATTCCGTAACAGCATTTTTTTGCTTCATTTGAGTTTTTTTGTCTTTTGGGTATTTTTATTTATTTATTTATTTTTTATTAAGAAAACTAAAAACTAAAAAATAAAAATAAATAAATAAAAAATACCCAAAAGAAAAAAAACAAATTAAGCAAAAATTGCTGTTGTCAACAGGATGTAAACACCACAAAATATTCCGTATCAGCAATTTTTGCTTCATTTGTGTTTTTTGTCTTTTGGGTATTTTTATTTATTTATTTATTATTTATTAAGAAAACGAAAAACAAAAAAAAACAAATTAAGCAAAAATTGTTGTTGTCAACAGGATATAAACACCACAAAATATTCCGTAACAGCAATTTTTGCTTAATTTGTGTTTTTTTTTTGTCTTTTGGGTATTTTGTATTTATTTATTTTTTAGTTTTTTAGTTTTCTTCTACAGAAAAAAAGTGCTTAGCAATGGCGTATGTCCAAAAACTTACATCAAGTCACTCTTTGCACACTTGCACGATAACAACTGTGTTCGCAGTAATACTGGGTTCAGATCCTCGCCCGGACATTGTATCGTTCCCGGTACCTCCGACGTTTAAAGTAAATTTGTAAACCGTTCCCCAAAAATAATAGCTTCCCAGTATTAACTGCGCAAATTAATAAGCGTTTATAGAACAAAATAAAGTTTCAGTCATGCTTCAATTTAAATATAAAATCAGGCACCAATTTTATGTAAGAAATACGCAGTATTATTTCGCAAATTGTATTTCAAAATGCAAAAAAAATATAATAACCATAGTCATGCGTTGTACAAAGTTAAAAAAAAATAATTCTTGTAGTAATATTACAAAAAATTTATTTGGCAATTGGTTTCCAAAATGATCTTTTGCAAAAGTAGTATAAATTTTTTTTCTGCATCAAGGCATGCTTACTCGCCTGACCTGCGCGGTCAGTCTGTCACGTCATGGTTAAGAGGATTTAGTATCCTAAGTTTCTTTGCCAATTATTTGAAATACTTCCGTAATAAATTTACATGTAATTGTTTATAAAGGTATTTTATACTGAAATATGTCCTGAAAGATATTTTTTTTATGAATTTAAACGCTAAATTTATTCTTTACTGATTTAGTATCCTAAGTTTCTTTGCCAATTATTTGAAATACTTCCGTAATAAATTTACATGTAATTGTTTATAAAGGTATTTTATAGTGAAATATGTCCTGAAAGATATTTTTTTATGAATTTAAACGCAAAATTTATTCTTTACTGATTTAGTAACCTAAGTTTCTTTGCCAATTATTTGAAATACTTCCGTAATAAATTTACATGTAATTGTTTATAAAGGTATTTTATACTGAAATATGTCCTGAAAGATCTTTTTTTTTATGAATTTAAACGCAAAATTTTTTCTTTACTACTATATACTGAAAGCTTGAAATCCTGTTGGAAACAGTTAAGAATAAACCGTTAGTACGGTCTTCGTCTTGAAAACCTTTATTTTTAGATTACCATCCCTTAAATCGACAACAGTTATGTTTTTTTTAAACATTTAAAAAGTCATGTTTCTGTGTTTTTGAGAAATAGTGATTTTTATTTATTTAAAAAATTAATCACTAAAAATAAAGAATTAAAAGAGGCTACATACGAACGGCCTCTCATATCTACTGCATATCATGATTTCATGCTTTCAGTAAATGCTATAACTGACATGAATTTTGAGTTTACGTTAGTAAAAACCATTAATTATGGGTTTGTTTAGTGGGGTAAACTTTTCATAAACAATAAAAATGTGTTTATATTATGAATTAATTTATAATAATCTGCAAAGACATTAAATATTAAAAGGAAAATAATTTAGGATACTAGCCCTTCAACCCCGTGTGTTGGGGGAGGCTCGGAGGGACCCCTACCAAACCTTGAAGGGTTGACACGAATGCGGCTACACTCCCCTCGTTGCTTCTGTCCGAAGAAGAAGCGCCCTGACCAGATCATGTACTGTCTAAGCGATGGTAAGCATCACCGTGACTGGATCTTGCTCATATTTATCACGCTTAGCATGATTTTAAATATTTCTACGTTAAATTCTGAGTCCGAGTTTAAAATTGCAAGTGTATTGACAAGATGAGAATGCGCGAATTTGCTCGTTGACAAGGTTATGACGTTGACACATAACTGGCGGCTACTGAAAGACTCGCTCACAAACATTTTTTTTTTCTATTAATTCCTTTAAATCACTTCAGGGGAAAATTCTGTGATTGTTCCTTTGAGACGGACCACCGCCAAAACCTTCCCCGACTTCTCCGACATGTCCGGGTCTTAGAAGCGCTAGCGCGTCTCACCCGTGCCGCGAGGGGTCGTGGGTTGGATCCCGACAGCCCGGTAGCTTCGTGTCCGTGCTCATGTTGTCTGGACACTTATCCCGGGCATTATCTCAGAACCTTCCCTGAATAGCATTCCAGTATCAACTACATTAATAATTAATATATTAATATTTAATGTAATAATAATATATTAATAATTTATATAATATTAACTACATTAATTATCTTTGAAAGATTTGTGCAATGGGAGTGCATGACTTGATGTAAGCTTTTGGACATTCGCCATTGCTAAGCACATGTATGTCTGTAGAAGAAAACTACAAAAAACACAAATTAAGCAAAAAAAATTATGTTGTCAACAGGATATAAACACCACATAATATGCCATAACAGGAATATGGTCAACAAACAAAGAAAAAAAAAGAAAAATGGACTAACAGAACGAAAAAAAAAAAACACAAATCATGACAGCACAAAAATATAAAACCCAAAAAAAAAAATTCAGCACAACAGTTGAAACGAGACAAAAACACGACAAAACGAAAAAGACGAAACAAACACGATAGTTTTCTAAAACAGAAACAAGCGACGTTTCGGGACAACAGCTGTTGACAACAGCTTTTTATTTTTCCCTAATTTGTGTTTTTGTCTTTTTGTAGTATTCTTCCACAGACATACGTGTGCTTAGCAATGGCGTATGTCCAGAAGCTTACATCAAGTCAACTACAATAATTAATAAGCATGATGCAGCAACAATAAAGTATTTTTTTTAATAATCGATTATCCTTTTCGCGGTAAAAAAAGAAGTCCCCGTTTCGTAAGAAACACTCAGTTTATTGGGTGTGATATGTGCGCAGAAACCACCGTGGCCACGTGTTGCGGTGCGACCGGGCGTGTGCTGGAGCGACGGGAGCCGGGGCCCGCTACTCACCGACACGAGGCCGCCCTGCGCGCACGGCACGTCCAGGCGGTCGAAGCGCACCTCGACGGTGCGGTCCGGGTCCGTCAGCAGGTACACCCCGCACACCGCCGCCTCGTCGCCGCCCGCCTTGTGGAAGTACCGCCCGTCCTCCGAGCTCACCGTCATGCAGTCTGCAACACGCGCCGCTCTCTCTCCCTCTCTCTCTCTATCTCTCTCCCCCTCCCTCTCTATCTCCCTCTCCCTTTCCCTCTCTCCCCTCTCTTTCCCTCTCTCTCTCCCACCCTCTCTCTATCTCTCTCCCTCTCTATCTCTCCCTCTCTCTCCTTCTCTCTCTCTATCTCTCTCTCGACGGAGCCGTCAGCCCGTGTTTGGCCAGTGTGATGACATCCACGCTTGCTGACCGTCGCAAGCAATGGACTCAAAGACCTCTGGGACGGACCCGACAAACTACCAGCTGTCCACGAGCTGCAGGGTTGTAAGAGGAGGTCTCGACCTACAGTATTAGCCCGTGATTCGGTACCATACTTAACCACGTGCATATAAAGGATATTCTCATTCCTCCACAGTCCGACGAGACACAAAAACTCTGAAAAAAAATACACGGCAACAGCAACGCGGAGATAAAAAAAAAAAAAACAGATGGAATTATTCCAGCCCCCATCGTGGAAACGAATCCGTGAATTTTTTTTTCGGTCTCTTTTGTCAATAGGGACTGGAAAAAAAAATAATTCGCGGACTCGATGACCTCTGAGGGATGGACTCCAGAATCCTCTGCACATTCGGGCGGGTGCCGCCAGCTCATTGGCTGGTGACTTGCGAAGACCTCTTCACCAGGTGGTCTCTCATTCGACGTTCCCCATTGGCCCAGAGTCCTCCTCATTATCATACCCAGAACAATACCTTATGATTTTTTTTTTCAATTTTAGCCTATAGCAAAATTAATCCGCGGATTTTTCCGATCTCAATGTTTTGGGCGGATCACTATGGCTACGGTGAGGTTAAAAATTGACTTCAACTACGTCACTGCATACCGTCTCCTAATAATCCCTATAACTCCGTGGGTAGCAAAGTATAGACTTGAAACACACAGGTATAGTTCTGCTTCACATTGATGATTGCTATACCGTGTCTCGTCCTTCGATTGCAGTGTGCATTTTAATGGGGGATGTACTCTCTCTCTCTTTCCAATGCACGATAGCTGCTATCAGGGCTGTGCATGTTTGGGCGAGTCCTGTTTCCAGATACACCCAAAGAGCACAAAAATTTTAGACACAACTTTTTTTAATGTAATGAGATATTATTTAAAAAGAAATATTTAAAAAATTTATTTTGCATAGTGAAATTTGGAAAATACCTAATTTTGTAATTACATTTTCTTGTTGCATTTCATCAGATGCATAATCTGATCATATTCAGTTATTTATCCTAAGAAATTTTACCTGAAAGACGCCTTCTCAGTTTTAAGCATAAACGTGGGAAGTTAAGCCTTATACATATGAAAAAACTTCCTTTCGGTTTGGCCTCCAGGCTCAGGTAGATTTCAAAGTTCATATTTGTGTACGCTAGAACAAAAAGTGGCAAAAATTATTTTAACAAAATGTGTGGTACCAAAAATTGTTTCAGACAAAAGATTTAAACAGTACTTAGAGCTGGTTTTCTATTGTTCATTGTAAAATAGTTATGATTTTTTTGTTTCAAAACCAATATTTTACCCAATCCTTAAGACAACTTAATTATATTATAAAAAATATCTTAACTAAAGTTTTTGGCAGTACATATCATGGGAATTATTAGTGATTTTCCACGATGTTTTTAAAATCTTCCCTATTTCTACATCTTTTTTTCTTCAATTTATTATATACACGTACTCGACCGAGATTTTTTTTTTCTCTATGATTAATGTATGAGACAAAAGTAACTTGTGCAAAATTACTGCAGTTACCATGTCCATAAAATTCTTACATAACTGGGAACTGGAAAATTTTGCTTTTTTTTAAATTCCTCCTGAGATTGACTCCACGATCTTCTATGCACTCGTGCAAATATCAGCTGCTTATTGGCCACTGACTCGTGATACCTTTTAACTGGGTTGCTTGTGATTCAATACGTATTTTGTTGATGGTTTTTATATTGGGTCAGAGTCCATCAGGTACTCTACGGTCCAATAACTGAAGCACAATGAAGGTGAACGAGCTTATCACGAAAATTTTCCTGTCTATATTATATAGATGTATGCATTATCAATTTTGCTTTTGTTTTTTCGTGTCATAGAATGAAACAAACAAGTAGGTACAACTTTTTATTTTAAGTCGCACCATGGTAACGACTGCAATAAGTAGGCCACTATTCCAAGACTAAAAAATAAGGGTTTAGGTGTTAAATATGCTACAACTGCATCCTAAACGTATTCCTACAGCACGATAGGACACGGCCGGTCCCTTGTTTTTAGGACACTGATTTTTGTGTCCTATCCATTGCCGTTCTGTTTCCCAAACTCACAGTATGCGTCGAGCTCACTTTTTTCTTTTATTTCGTCCAGATGGCGGACACGCCGTTACCACTTATACAGCCATCTTTACGATCACCGGGGAACGTACTGCCCAATTAAACTTTATGGTAGCAAAACTATCCTGGACTACAATTTGTACACTTTAACATGCATAACAAGAAAAAAAATCGCAACTTTAAGAGCACTTGAGAAAAGTAGAAAGGCGGTTCTGTTATTTTTTTTTTTCGATGGTGTTGCTATCTCTAGGAATTTTTTTCTGTAAAATTTGTAGCCATTGAAACGAAAAGTCCACTAGAATGCGTTGAAACCAGAGTTTCTAGCCTCGCGAGGGGCACCGTTTATTAAAACAGCTGCCGATATTTTCCCTGGCTGGGATTCTGTTTCAGAAACACTCTGGAGCACCGCCCGCGAGTTATGTTGCGGTTGTTGTATGCTTATTCGCTGCCTTGCCCGAACGTCCTAGAGGGGTCGTTACCACAACGCCGAAATACCATAACGCCGAATGTCAAAATTGACCACAACTCCGACAGCTATAAAACTGCTGTGTACCACAACGCCGAAGTAACAACTGAATGAATTTGTGTGTGTTTCTTAAATGTACCTTAACGCCGAAATACCACAATCAAATCTAACCTTACCTAACCTAACCTAGCGTAATATAACCTAACCTAACTTAACCTAGCCTATCCTAGCCTAGCCTAACCTAGCCTAACCTAACCTAACCTAACCTAACCTAACCTAACCTAACCTAACCGAGTCTAACCTAACCTAACCTTTGTGGCAGTCCTGCAATGACATTTTTCGGCGTTAGTGTATTTCGGCGTTGTGGTGATTCGGCGTTGTGGTACACAGCAGTTTTCTAACTGTCGGCGTTTGTGGTCAATTTGGCATTTCGGCGTTGTGGTAATTCGGCATTGTGGTATTTCGGCGTTGTGGTGCGTCCCCGTCCTGGAATACCGCGCCTGGGATCCCGACCGGCGAGGCAGACTGGAAGTGGTTGGGTGGGCAACAGGTGGAGGGAGGGGAGAGAAGGTAGGAGTGCGCAGGTGGGGCCGGAGTCGTGACGTCAGACGAGAGAGACTATTACCGGCCAAGACGCGAGGCGCGACCCACTTTGCGAAGACGGTCTTACCACGGGAGGCTGCGGTCCATCTGCGTTCCTCCTCCAACACTGATTGCGTTCTCGCCCCTTTCCTTCAGAGGAGACCCCTATCTCACCCAACTCCCGGCTCAACTCACACACGTGTATCTACGGTGATTTTTTTTTTAATGAAAATCTTGTACAACCGGAACACTGTACTATTTTTTTTCTGTAAACTAAACAGAAATATTTATGAAAAAATTACATATATTTGTATATTTGTACATTTACAAAAAAACTTTATCACAACAAAATGGTCTTTGCAGTAATACTAGGTTCTGATTATTACCTGGGAATTTGTGTTTTATGTTGTCACTGAACCTCCATTTAATAAAAGTTTTTTGTAAACCGTTTTCTGAATAGATTCCCAGTATTAACTGCGCACATTAATAAGGATGATAAAAAAAGTCCCACGTTTGTATATTCAATTGTATTTTATACGGTTTAAAATATATATATTTACTATACATCAATTAAAATATTAAATTATCTGCCAATTTTCGTAAAAAAAAGTACTCAGTATTATCTCGAAAAAGTATTTCATATACGCTAAAGTAACCATTGCCATGTGTTGTACAAAATTACAATATATTTATTGTAGTATTTCTTGGTAACTGGTTTCCAAATGATTTTTTTGTAAAAGTACTGTGCAGGGCAAGTCGAGGAAAAGACTCATCAGCGCGTAACGGAAAACAAAAAATTCATCATTCTCTAGGGGAGCGTTTGATGGATGAGAGGGGGATAGAGTACAGATCCGGATAACTGTAGAACGTTTTACATGTTTTGTAGAAATGTTTGTTAAAATTACGATCCTACAGTGTGAAAGTCATTTATGTATTTTTCGAAAACGAAGTTATGCATCAAAATTTAGCTACTGAAAAACTTGTCATAAAAACTCAAGATGACCGCAGCAAGGCTTGATGGCATGTTTGTATTATAGCACGTTTGCATACTTGCGCATTTGCATACTTACGCACTTGCATTCTAGTGCTCTTGCGTACTTATACTTCTTCAATTTTTCCTCACTACTTCCTCACTTGCAAACTCGCATACTTGCTCAGATATTGACTGTATTCATTAGCTTAGAGTTAATTTCTTTTTTAACTAAAATATTTTTTTATCGCACTTTTACATTACAGTTAGAAAAACCTTACAACTAAAAATCGAGTAACTTTTATGTACATAAAACATTTTTTATATTCATAAATTTCTGAACTAATGGTTTACGAATATAATTTTTTTTATTTTAACAGGTGAAATTAGGTAATGCAATTATATGGCTTTGAGTTTTATGTTGCATTTCGGTTTTATGCAGTTTATTGAAATGCATTTTGGTATCATGTTGGTTTCATCGCTGTTCACCGTGTCATCTCGCCGCTAGGAAATCACAATAAAATGGAATAAAACTCTTCTCCGGTGGGGAGTCGGGAACTCCTTCTTGCCTTGTTGCTGAGGGGACCCCGGACAAGCGGACAAATTGAATTTCCATATTTATTTCCGTCCGGCAAGTATCTGGACGTGACAAAGTGTCGCCAGAGGGGTTGGAAGAAGTGAGAGAGGGCGTGGCCTCCCTCTGCCCACTGCCCTGCCACACCCTTCCCTTGTCAACCCTCTCTCCGGACTGCTGCTATCTCCAGAAGTGCTGCTTCAACTTCCTAAATCCCCTCCCACACTTTCCTCCCCTTTCCCTCCAAATCCACCGCCTGTCCGGCAGATTCACAAGGCTACCGTCTCCCGCGGCGAATACGTAACTCCCTTACGGAAACGGATGTACGTCAGCCGGAGCTCCGGAAGTCCCGCCGCAACCCTTGGAGTGATCCTGTCGAGAGCTGAAGCCCCGCCCGCCATGTCCAGTTGTTCCCTATCTTCGCCGTTGGTTCGTGTTTCATTTAAATACTTTCATAATCATTGCAGATAAGATTTTGGCTGCTAATTTAAGCGTCGGATATGTTCGTAACGTTCTCAGCTATTTGTAATAAAGTTACGCAAAAATTTGTAAATTAATTATTTGGCCTGACTGATTGCCTCGTGGTAGTTTATTATAACTTCTACGTTAGCTGAGTAATTTTGCAACTTTAATTATATAGTTCTTCATAAATATCTTCCAAAAAAAATTATCATCTATGCCTCCAACATTTTATTTTATTTTATGTATTTCCTTCGTCGTTTATTTTTTGAAATTTTAATCTTGTAAAACTGATCTCGTCAGGACCAAAAATAATACTGTCACTGTTCTGTTACAACTTATTTTGTTATAGTTAATTTTTTTATAGTTGCAACTATAGTAAAAATTCGTTAGGTTGTCCTGGCGGCGCACATGCAGGTGTGCGGTGTGAGCCCTAACACTCGCCCGGCGCTGCCTTCTGCTGAGGTTCCTGGGTGGCTCTGCGGTGTGGGGTCCGCTCAGGTAGTTTGTACCCTGGTTGCGACATTTGGGGTCAGCTATGCCGAAACCTTCTGTGAAGTAGCAGGAGTAGACGAGGGTTTTTAATGAGGCGTTAGAGTGAGCTCGGAGCTCACTGGATGGGCTCCTGCCTATCAGGATAACGATTATGTTAGTGCTAACAAGTCAGGGATGTAACTGTTAGGCTCACTCCTCTTGGGGAAGGAAATGAGTTGTCGTTTCATGATGTAAATTTTTCAGACTGACTGGGCTGGCACCGGCCTCCCAGGTATCTATTTCGTTTAAGTTCGCGGTGATGTGAAATTGCAAATCTAATCACAGAGAGGTGCTTTTTTGCTATCAAAATGATAATTTTTTTCGTGTAACTTTCGCTCAGTGAAAGAAAATAACATTTTCAAATCAAATTATTGACAATTTTGGTATACTTTCGTGATAAACGTGATCCAACAAACGTAGCCCGAAGAAGAAATTCGTTTTTTTAACTGTTTCACAATTTCATGTCATGGGGTGGTGACATCTTACAACTTTCGCGCTTTATAAACTACTGTGATTTTCTTTCGTTGGTTGCGTGTTGCGTTGTTACGTCGTTGCGTTTTATGCGTAGTTTATAAACCCGGCTTTAGTCACATACACTTAGACGTGAAGAAACCTACCCTCTCTGGGAAACAAAATGAAATAATTTTTGTAAATATTTTATTTATTTATGTTACAAGCCTAAACTAACCAAGATTCACTTTCACAGTAGGCCTATAAAAGAAAAAAAGTCCAAAGATGCATGAAGGTGGGTTAAGATTGATCCTCAACGTATCTTCTGTTCCATACCAGTTCAGTTCTATTCACGTAAAATATTATTTGCTGTAAATCAATGGTCATACGCACATCATCCGTTTCTATTGTATATAATATTATTGCAAACGTATGTTTTTATGGACAGGCTGAGACGTATCGGAACCGGTATTGACAGTGGGAAGACGTAAGGTTTGGTGAGATTCAATTCAAGTTTCAGTTCCCTATGTTATACGTACAAAGTTGTATTAAATTGAAGATAGTGTTTTGCCTTGATAATTAAATATAAATTACGATGAGTTAATAGAGCTGATGAGGGAAAATTAGGCCCTCTGTGATTTACAATATGCTTAATATAGCGATGATAACTATAAAGAGAAGACCCGGTAGGCTATTTTCAATGAACTTAACGCTGTTATCGCTTCCCTGAATGCTATTATTCGTTTGGTTATCACTGGTTCAATGACGAATAGTAATTCGGGGAATTTATATTTCGACATACGGAAATACTGACAAGATTTTGTTTAGTTACACGTCACTTCCTTAAATAGTTTCCATATTCTCCCTCGATATTTCTATTGTGCATCCAAAATCATCGTTTTTTCTTCTTTTTAAGCTAGTTTCTTCATCTACGGATTCAGAACTGCTGAGATGACAGTCATAATCACAACACCTGTCAGTCTCTCTCTTAGTGCCAATTTTCTTCGATTTATGTTACTTTCGACATGCTTCATTCACTTTGCTTCACAATCTCATTTCTTTCCTTACCAAACTTTTTACACTTTGCTTCAACAATAAATTCTGGGGGAGTAAGTAATTTAGCTTTTTTTGTTTCCTTGCTGTTATTTTCCTTGCTTGCACTTGTCTCACAGGAGTACGCAAGAGATCATGAAAACTTGCTGTAAATTTGCTAGGGCTAGAAAAGCAAACCAGACTAGGTTTGTTCAAGGTTTCCAGGCCTGAACTAGAAGTTCCTTGAACTAGACACTCGAATCTGGTAACAGGGGCAGACAGTTTCTGTTTGGGTTCTGTCAGTTCCACTGATATTATTATCTGTAAGCATTTTTTTTCTGGCAGTGGAGTTTGGCTTGCAGGCTAGAGATTTTTTTCTGAAAGAATTTTAAACCATACCCCGCAGTAGTCAGCGGCATTGCCTTTAAAACCAAAAGTTTTCAGTTATTTATTTCATTTTGTTCTTCTAACCATGCTGCACAAAAAGGTTTTTTTTTTTAATTCAACTTTGCCAGCTAATTATGCAAAATGTTTGCACTGTATTTCTTTTTCATTTTGTTAAAGTACGCCCCCCCCCCCAAAAAAAAAATCTACAATAATGACCGATTCTATGATATCAATTCAATTATTTTCTGTCTTTTTTTAAACTTAGTGGAAAATTCAATATAATTTTCTTTGTTTTGAGATTATGGAGTGAATGTTTACTCACAATATCATATTTCGTTCGGGTAAAGTTCAAATATCATGGTTAAAGACTAATATGAAGGATTTTGCTCGTTAAAAAATATATATCACTGCTCTGGTTTCAGAATCCGCTTTTATATAGAGGCCCCTGACTACTTGTATGAGTCGTCTACGTAAGAACCACTTCCGTTTTTACAACGTGGGGAAGGGTATAAATCCTTTTATCCGTCTAATGGCGTAGGATATATTTTTGCAGGCACTTTTTTTTCTCCTTGTGGTTGATCCCTCAATAGAATGCGTGGCCGCAGAATCCGCGGATAACCGAGGATCAGAGACAGATGGAGCAATAAACTTCGTCACTGTGGTATCCGATTCCTGACATGCTTGCAACGCAATACCCAATCAAATCATGCTATCTGTAGTGTTGTGAGAACTGAAGAGTTGTCGTGTTTCTTTGTTATTCCGTAGATGTCACGTTTGTTTCAAGTTTCAATTACAGAACACTAAAAATATACACATCCTCATCACAGCTATATATTTATAATTACATATATATATATTAGAACTGTTATGAAAATACAAATTTGATTTTTTTATTAAACTTTGAGGTTTATTAAATCAAAACTTAGTATTTTTAAATACGTTACATAACAATTATTTTGGTACGTTATCCGTATTTTATTTCTTTGAATCTGTTCCATATTTATTTAAAACTGTTTCTCCTAAATATGATAATCCTTCCACATGAAAATTTAAATTGCGTGTTTTTCTTATCGTTTTAACATATGTTTATTTATTGAATTAACTAACTGATCGCATTTAGCGACTACCCGTTCGCACGCCTTATTTACGTTATTGTTCACGGCTTGAATGGGTGATATAGAGGGCACAATTTACCTTGGTGTTCAGTAAGTATAGCACCTTCCATAGCTCTTTAAAAAAATGTATGGATTGTGTATTATAAAACATGAGCATATTTCAGGAGTAAAACCAAATCGGCTCGGCCAATCAGGTGAGAGCTAGCCTGTCATTGGTCGTGTCTGAGGAGGGTGTAAAACAAACATATATCCCGATTTTTCCCGTTTCCGCTATCAGCCTGCGTGTTCCTGATGACTGAAACAGACCTCAGATTCCGGAACATCACAATTTTTGTGTCTTAAGAGGCCTACTTTGTTCATCTGTGTTTTAGTCGTTGTGTTGTCAGGACATTTGTTTAATTTCATTTTTGGGTTGGCATGTACATACACGCCAGTACTGTTATTGTATTGTCCAGTTTATCTGGTTTGAATCACCGTGTGTTCCTCTTTTTTTGTCGTTTTGTTGTCAGAGGTTGTTGTTTGTCATTGTTTACGTTTCTTGCCGCACTGTCTCGTAATTTTCAGCCAACTGAGTCTGTCTGTGCTGTGAAATTATTCTGACATTCCCGTGGATTTCTCTATGCTTTCCAAGCATTTAACATTTGACATCGGCTCTTGTTGGCTTGATTTCCTGTGTGTGTGTGTGTGTTCATTCGCCTTTTGTTTGTCCGTTCTTCAAGTTTTCTCTGTGACATACGGTGTAAATTAGCAATGGCGTATATCCAGCATAGTGTTTTCAAACAAAATCATTGCACCTCAGAAAGTGTCAGTAGGGAGAGCTGCATGTTTGTTGATTCGTGTGGCCTAAAAACTATTTAATTATTACATACATAATATATAATGATGCCATTATTACCTTCAAATATTGTATTATCATTGTTTTACTGTTGTGAATCGTAATGTAATTTAAAATACACATATTTGCATTACAACAAATTGTATTAAAAATTATTATTTAGAAAATAGTTATAGTAATAAAATACTATAACCGGTCTACAAACATATAGTAATAAACAAATAATAATGCAGATAGAGCATTCCTCATGTACAAAATATTTTTCTTCTGCATCACACTTAGCAGCGCTTATCTTTTAAGTTTAGTCGAAAGATAATAGTTGCGGACACAGCTTATTATTATTTTTGGGGGGGTGGGGGGAAATGGGAAGGCAGGAGTTAATAATGGGTGGTAGGAAATACCACCAAGTTTAGCGTGGAGTTCGAAATTTACCTTTAAAAGTTAATTTAACGCATTTCTTACTTATTGAAAAACATTATAATAATCATGGTTTCACCAGATTTTTAATGCAATAAATAAAATATATATATATATGTAAAAGAATTCATTTTTCACAAAAATATTAATCTGCTTCACAAGTCAGTGTGGCTTAGAGTAAAATTTTTGCTACCTCTTAATACTGCTATTTTTCGTTTTAATTTTTATGGTATTATGGGGATGTTTTGTTTGCCACTTACTGTTTAAAGTTCCAGCTTATCACGTGCTTACGTGGTTATGGGGTAAAGCTTGACTATGCACTTGCATAACCATTGTGTTCAAAAAGAGGAATCGGTGTGCTTTTCAGCCTAGTTCAGTATAGCGTCCACGTCCCAGGTTGGCGCGAATCTCAGTCCTGCAGATCCCACATCTCCTGTGATTGGACCGCCACCGTAAGGTGACGTCAGTGATGCCAGCCATAATACACACTGTACATTCGGGTACTTTCCTGTTTAAGAAGTTCTCAAATAGGGTGTCATTCAGGTACATACACACAAAAAAAGGTATGAAAACAAAATATTGCCGTCTTCTGTTCAATCTCATAATAGCGTAACAATATAAAAATGTATCTAGTTTAAATACAATGTTGGATATACTTCTAAGGTCTGTATGTAGGATTTAAAATGCGTCGTAGGATTTTTTTTTTGAGGGGGGAGAGTACGTAAACGTTAAATACTACTCTTCTAGCCACATATGAAAAAACAATTTCAGGTTAAAGGTTGGTGTAAAATTATTGTATATATTACCTGTAATATAAACACGGTAACTTCAGTATGTGTTGTGCTTTAATAGTGTAGCCGAGATTGTTTTCAATTAATAGATACTAGATGGAACAACTTGATATTGTGTTTTTCCAGAGATACTTAGGAATATAGCGTAGCCAAAGGCTGTTTTCGAAAAGGGCAGGGTTATTTAATGTCAGTGCGTTACGGCCAGGGCAAAGACTGTTTTCCACCAAAATTTTGTTTTCCATTCCAAGCGAAAAATGTTCAATTTTTTTTTTTTTTGCTTTTTTTTTTCCTGAGTTCGGGTACATTTTTGTACCAGAGCGTATCTTCTCGGGTGCCGGGTACAGACGTGGTAATTCGGGGTGCGTCTGGTAGCACTGGCTGAGATGGAGCGATGTCGACAACGCCTCACCTTTGATGATGTGGTAGGGGGTCCTGAAGCGCTCGGCGGGCCTATCAGCGCTCAGCTCCACAGCCTCGGGCAGCAGCATCTGGAACCACAGGTCGCACCCACTCGCATCCTGCCCTCCAACCCTGTCCAACCAATATGTGGCGTTGTCCGGACAATTTACCTGCCACCGAACAATCCCAGTCTTCAGGGACGTGAGATAGGTTTCATCTGTTTTTATGCCATAAAAAAGTTATTTAATGATTAAACGAAATAAGGGGTCGAAATTTAAAAAAATTGGTTGTCTGTAAAGTCGGTTACGGACGATAGTTTAACGTGACAACGTCATAACAAAACATGGATGAAATGGTTGCATACTTTATGATAAAAATTGAAATGTTTTTATTGTAATAATAAAAGAATAAATACTTGAAGTTATACTAGTAATCAGATTTTTAAAATGCAATAATAATTAACCTTTATTGCCGAAATTGTTGTTCTAATAAGCAATATAAACCACATTAACTTTTCACTTCACTTTATAAACAGTCGAGTGGAAGAGAGATAGATGCGGCGCAAGCGTACAATGAGCGTAACGGGACACAGCGTAACGGAACAATGTGTGTAACGGGACAATGTGCGTAACGGGACACTTTTTCGTGCGTGCAGCCAGCGTTCATAGATTTATTAGACGTTGTTACGTCAAAAATAAATTTAAAAAACTTCCTTAGCATCGAAATTATTTGAATTTATTTCAAAACCGTATTGATATTATCTTAAGCCTTGGTCCAAAGCAAATTTTTACAAGACCATGTTACTGGTGAAATAGATTAAAAATAGTTTTTTAAGGTCAAAAAATTGTATAGCTACCTTAGTGGGCATAATATGAAATCCGTTCTAAGCCATTCAATGCGCCGAGTCACAGTTCTGAGACGGTCGAGCACAGCAGCTAATAAATCGGCCGTGACCCATTCTAAGGAGCCGTCCCAGCATTTTCCCGGAAATACGAAATCAAGATGCCATACCGAGATCCTGGACTGCGAGTGCAGTGCCTTCACCACTGCGCCGTCTCACTTCGTCGCGTGAGTTTCAAATAGCCCACCTTTTAAAACAATGTCTTTTTTTTTTCAAATTTTCCGTTCTAAACTAGAGTAAATCTTATCACACTGCCCTGAAACTAATGTTTCATAGAACAAACGTTTGTTAGACTAGTGTTAAACATCACTACAATTTTGACCCATATACTTTTTTTAAATAAATGTATATTATACAGATAGTGTTTATAAATTGTATATAATTATGCGTCATAAATCTATAAATATTTTATTTGAAATGCACTGGTAACAACATATCTGAACTTTTTGCCAACCCTTTTAAAAATTGTACATACAAATAACAACCATTTTTTTTCGAATAATTTGCTAAGGATATTTGTTTATGTTTTAAACAGATACTTTTCAGCAATTAAAAACAAAACAAAAATTTGTTGGATAGCGACAAAGATAATAAAAAAATTTTTTTTTCAAGGTGGCCATATTAGATGAGGTCACCACAGAAATACGCAACATCCGTGAGGGTGTCACCAAGAAAATTCATAAACAGCGACATCATTGAAGGTCTGAAATGTTTTTTTATAGAACAATAACATCGTAACTAACCATAAAAAATTTCTAAAGAATTTAGGTATAGTTTAAGCGCCTAAGCCCAAAGTTTAGTTGAATGAACCATAAAATCACAAGTCCAGTTGCAATGTTAAGTATCTGTTGCTATTCAGAAAAGTCCCTTATTTATAATAAATTATTAATAAGATCCTTCTTGCCAGATATTTACATACGGAGATTGATAGAAAACAAATGAATTAATTTAAAGAACAGTTCTATTTTCTCGCCCGGAAATTTCTCAATATTGTAACTTAGGCTCGTTTTTTACTGAGTTACAGATATGGTCTTTAAAATACATGCCAGAAAATAAAATTTAAAACGCATGTAGCGTTCCCTTCGATTGCATGCAAATGAAATTGAAAGTAAATATTATTTAGATAACTTTATTCATTTAATTTCCATTTAGTGTGATTAAATAGTGTGGTAGTAGTATAATACTTTATACTCATTAAACTTTCAAATATGTCTAAGTTGTATTATGTGGTAAAATTGATATCACCTTAGGTGTGGTAGATATAAAATATTTCCAGATATATGCGACATTCTTCTAGGCGTAACAAATATTGTTGTAAGAAACAAATTTTGTTTGACAAAGGATTATTAGCAGTTATTAAAAAGGATCGAAACCATTCAAAAACATTTTTTCAAACAGACCAGCAAAAAACTCACTTGCTGTGGAACGAATTGATGTTTAATAGTTTACCATTAATGGAGAGGTAGAAACCGAAAGTTACCATAGTATTTGTTTCAACAGTTTTATGCCATAACATTTTTTTATCATTCAGTATTGAAAATATACCTTCGTTAAAGAAAGATTATTCCTTAAAGAGAATTACAAATATTATAAAAAAATTTGAAATTGCCAGAATCAATTAATAATTTATTTATTCCAAAAATAATTAAATACTAAAAACCAATGACTTCACACGGTAAACTATTTGTAGCAGCAAGACATTATTATCTTTAGAATTTCCATAAAACTATGATAACAAAGAAAAGTCTTGAAAATATAATTTTTAGAACCTTGTTATGACGTAAAATACGTTAAAACCAAGATGGTGTTGTAGTGGGTATATAATAGCCCCACTTAGGTAGCCAATTTATTTATGACTGCTTTCACGTTTGGCGCCGATTTACGTACACCTCCTTTATATGTTTACATATACTGGTTATGCATACAGGTGGTCCGCCTATTATGTAAAGGTTATATAATCTATATATATATATAAAAATGTTATGTTGGTTTGTGTACGCTTCAAAAACTCAAAAGGTTCTGCACCGATCGAGCTGAAATTTTACCATTATATACAACCCGCATCAAGGATGGTTTTTATCTAATTTTCACGTCAGCAACATACCCGCGACCGCGAAAAAATAACTTTGCCATTTTATTAATGTGTTTTCTCACCAATAAAAACAAAAAAACATGCATTTTCTGTTATGGAAACGTTTCTCCATGCCAAAGGATTTCTCTTAGCAATGGAAAAAAACTAAGTCAAGTAAAGCGAGCAGGAAATAGCTTTATACAATGAGAATGCTTATATTGTGAGGTGCAATAATTATAAAATGACTAAGCGTAGCTACCGGTATGGGACTAATTATACAATATGAATGAGGTACTTTAGTGTGATCGTGTCTCGATTGAGCTGCGCCGTTATCCAAATCGTAAGTAGAGGTTATGTTTTGTATGGGTCTATCACCACTTGATGTGGAATTCATGTAGATGGTTCTAGGCTATTCATTTTTTGAGCTCCTTAGACCCTATACCTTTTTTTTAAATTTTTAATTTAATTAATATGTTCTATCGCCAATAACAATTGCATCAATCATTGCAGTTGACTGCGAATACTCTATGCAGAATGATCCATCAGCTGAGGTATTCTCACGACAGTTACTGGAAATTGGAAACGGACAGCTGCCAGTCGAAGAGACGTCTAGACGAATATAATTTCCCGATCATTTTTGTAATTTAGTAACATCGAAAGAAGAACTGATCGAAAAAGTATTTCCTGACATTCAAAAAAAATCATAGAAATCACGATTGGCTCAGTGAAAAAGCTATCCTTGCCGCAAAGAATAAAGATGTCTATCAACTTAATAATGTTATTCAATCCAGTATTCAAAGTGATGAAATTACATATAAGTCGATAGACACCGTTGTGGAAGCAGATGAAGTAGTTAATTATCCAACGTAATTTTTAAACTCACTTGATCTGCCCGGGATACCACCACACATACTTAAATTGAAAATAGGTGTGCCAATTATCCTCTTGCGGAATATTAATCAGCCAAAACTCTGCAAAGGCACATGACTTTCAGTTAAGAAATTAATGAATAACGTAGTGGAAGCAACGATTTTAACGGGGCTTTCAAAGGTGAAGATGTCCTCATTCCTCGAATACCCATGATCCCGACCGATACATAATTTCAATTTGAAAGATTGCAATTCCCAATTTGATTGGCATTTGCAATCACTATCAATAAAGCTAAAGGTCAATCTTTAGAATTGTGTGGTTTAGATTTAGATGCGGATTGCTTTTCACATGGACAACTTTATGTTGCGTGTTCCCGAGTCGGAAAACCAGATAGTCTTTATATCTACGCATACAGTGGAAAAACAAAAAAATATTGTATATCCATAAGTATTGCAAAATTAAACTTATATGAAATGTATTATTTGTTTTGTTTCTCATTTCTCAACTATTCAATCACAATGTGCCACAGCGAAGCGTGGCAGGGTACAGCTAGTATTATATATATTCCCGTGTTGGTTAGACGAACCTTTGCATGTAGTGATGATAATAATAAATTTTATTTGGGCACCCAGAAAGTTTACTATTCTCACAACCCAGTAAGAATAAACAGAATAAAGACATTAGAATTACATCATTTTAGTATCAGTAAAATTTGACAGGTTAAAAGTATTAACTGTAAACGTGATAATTGGCACAGAAACTGAGTGAAACGATTACTGGACAGGGTTCTTAAGTGGATAACATAAAAAACTGCAAATTGTAGTCGTAGGAAAACTTTATGTATGTATATATATTTATATATATACGGTTGTAGTCAGGACAGTTAACAGGATGCAGTTTACATGTTTTAAAGATTGACCCACAAGAACACATATACACCTGCAACAGTAATTTTTAGGTACTCGGTTAAATAAATTATTTATTTTTTAAAACACAGCTTATCATAACTGTACCAGACCCTCTTGTTAATAGTCTGTAAATGTACGTCGGGCACAATTAAAAACACAAGAATACTGTTTCCAGTTTGTCCATTTTCACTGATATGCATTGCAACACAATTTTATAACTTTTGTGTCTCTAAATTGATATAAATGTTTCTGAAACTATTAATTTTACTAAAAAGTATGTAATAGTTGCTTGTTATTGTCTTACTAATCTAGACTCAGGGTGACACAAGTCTCAATATCCCCGGACTACTGGGGAGGAAAGTAAAATTAATTTAAATTTTTATCTGTACATAGGCAACGTAATGTCTCTTCAATAACATGTAATAAAAACTGATAAATATGTATGAACCAGTATTTTAAACACAGTCAATAGGGAACAATACGTTTTATGCTGTAGATTTGCTCTCTGTCGAACATGGCGTGTTTAAAACATAGGGCTTTACAGTAAATACTAGCTGAAAGTTTTTCAACATTTACTGCGGACTTGCAAATGTTGCACTCTCCTATGTTACAACTTTTTGTACTATATACTTTACTAGGCTTCAAATTATTTCAATCAAATAATTTTAGTACTGATTTCTTAAGAGAACTAAATACACAAGATTATTTGTATTAAGATACTTTTTCCACGTCTGGTGTCGATGGTGTCTAGTCCCAAATGAACGTTATATTCTCAACGTTTAAATTATGCAATGACCTAAAAGAATTATTCTGATTGGCCGGCTGTGGCCCTAGCCAGAAGACGCCAAATGGAAAAGTTCATTTAAAAAAAAATTTAAGTGAATGTAAAAATAATATCAACAAACATCAAATTCAAATCAAATTATATGCACTTAATAAAACATTTAAATAAATATTTTGGTTAAAAATAATATATTTCAATACGGCTTAGAGGAGTACGATATAATGTTGTCAAACGGCATCTCTAGCTTTCATAGAGTATTATGGTCCATAGAGATGTACTCTCTCATAGTTCATAACCATCAAGAAGTAAAATATTGACAAACATAATATTATTGAATGTAAATAAACAGTTTATCATGGACCACTGTGACTAATTTCGTCACAGCGTCTTTCGGTTTAAACCTAAGTCATGTATAATTAAGTGGTAGTTTCTTCCGACACAAAAGTAATTTGTCGTATAAATTACTTAGTAGCATTTAAAGTGTTAAACAACGTATTTATAAATTGTTTCCAAGTTAATAATTGTAAATAACACAATCTTCCGTTTTTGTGCGCGAGGTAATATTCGCATGAAAATACAGATCAAACGTCTTATAGTATCTTTTTCTCGTAAGAGAGCATTCTAAGTTTGTTTTCCCCCCGTAGTCGCTTGATGTCTACAGAGTACTCAAAAGTTTTACCAACTGGTTTCAGTTGTCATTGTCGTTATGGCGTCAGCCTACCTGGTTCTTTAGCTACACTGCAGCTCGTAAAAAATACTTACAAGGTAGACTGCGAAACTCATCTCGCATGCACATAACATTTATTTTATTTTGTTTGCTAAAAAGAACACACACTTCAGTCGGATAAGGAATGGAATTTTCAAAACTTTACGCGCGCGCACCAGCTCTGAAAATGGCACGTAAAGGCTTTTCGCGCTGCCTGCACTTACGAAAGTCGCTCTCATCGCCATCAACTCCCGGTCTCTCGCTCGCAAAAAATAAAAAAATAAAAAAAACTTCCAAGTTTTCCCGCCTACGTGTTGTACGAAGATTCGCAATAGGCTTCGGAAATTCGTCCGTAATTTCGGAACAACCCAACACTGCTCTGAAGGTCTGGCTTTTAAAGGAATTTTCAGTAACGTAACTGGCACGTTTATGAGTGGCAGTTTGTTAATTGCTTGATAAATTTAAATTATTTTTTTTGGTTTAAATGTGCCCATTGTCAGTTTCAAAAGAAACATTTGTCCTACCCAAAAAAAACCACGATCGACACAAGTATTAACCAATATGTTTCAATTTTTAATGACCAGTGGTATATAATAGCTGAAACTGACACAGAGTGCAGGGTGTAGATTGTGATAGTGAAAATATTTACTAAAAAAATAATAAATTGTATATAAATGTTTATAAGTATTTAATAATTATTATTTATTTAATTTTTTTTAAATTTGATATAATTGATACCTTTCCAATCACTCGATTTATTTTATTTTTTAATTTATTATTTGCATGCAGAATATAAGTTCGATTTTTATTACGCCAAATAAGTTTAACTTCTAACGCGCGTACATAAGTATACGCACCCATATTTTTAACGTGTTTTTTTTAGAGTTTACATAAAATTTAAAAAAAATATATATTTTAAACACGGTTATGGGGGTGAAACTGCATTAAAAAAATATTTGTAAAATGACTATTTGTACGCCTGCGCAGAATGTCGTCAAAGGCGAAAACCGTTTCTGAGAACTTTTATAATGCGCTCGCGCCGCCATCTCTCGCTCACGCCGGAATCATAGTAATCCCACCGCCAGCAGGGCTCTGTTTCCCGCGGGCGACATGGCGGAAGCGATCAGCGCCCTGTTCCGAGACCAAACACACCGCCGCTGGTGTCACGGGAAGCCTTCTTTTCACACACGAGAGAGCCAAGCGCTCTTCGGTTTTTTTTTCATTGTAAATGGGTTGATAAAAGGATACCTACTAATGGTCAATTAGGTTAGGTTAGCTACATTATAAATACTTTAAAACATTGTGGACGGTTGATTTGGTTAGGATAGCTACATTTAAGATACGGAAAAAAATTGGTTGTCTGTAAAGTCGGTTTACGGACGATAGTTTAACGTGACAACGTCATAACACAACATTGATGAAATGATTGTATACTTTTATGAATAAAATTGAATAATATTTATTGACTTATCACTATTTTGTATGGATACAAAGAAGGAGTGAAATAAAGTCAACAATTTAATTTATAAATTTACTTTTATTCGCACTCATTAATTCGAATATGTTTATTACTTTAACCAAGAGATTATTTTAACTGTAACTTTTATACATGTTTGCTATTTAACTTCTTCCAATATGTGTTATTCTGTTAAGGATAGGACTACGATAGGAACAGTAGGAAACGAATGGGAGTGTTTCAAGTTTAACGTGCCTGGAAAAAAGTCAAATCGATGGTTGTTCCAATCGAGTGGAAGAGAGATAGATGCGGCGCAAGCGTACAATGAGCGTAACGGGACACAGCGTAACGGGGCAATGTGCGTAACGGGACACTTTTATGTGCGTGCAGCCGGCGTTCATCGATTTATTATACGTTGTCACGTCAAAATAAAAGCGAGCTTTAACTTCGGGGAACTTCGGGTTTCGGCTGTCTCGTCTGTTGAAAGAAGGCTTCCCCTGGCGTCACACGCGGAGCCGTCGAAGCCCGAGGCGCCGTGGATCCCTATCGAGCTGTCGCGGCCCGTAATAGGATCGGGCGCCCATTAGAGGCGGCGGAGACACTGGCCCCCGCTTCAGGTGTAAGGTTACGGCGAGTGGCCGCCTCCATTACACTAATTCCGCGTGTATAGTGCCGGTCAGACGTCTTGCTTCGCAGTTCGCTAGGGCGTGAGTCCTGCCGACACGGAACGGCCCGGTCAAACCTCAACTGTTCTAAAAACATATACTTAACCTCTGTAAGGAGCATATTGATGTGTCCTCACGTTGCAAATACACTTGTAATACGTTACTCGAACAATAAATTTATCTCGTATAATTATTAAAAACAATGCCGAGCGTGAAAATATGTTTACTCAAATGGTCTTTTCAAAACATTTCTTCACGCGAATCACACGTAGTTTTCGCAACAGCCGTTAAAATTCATTGCCGGAGCAGCTACAGTGACTGTTGAATCGTTTAATTAGTAAACTTAAATTTTAAAATTTGTAATGAAACGGCTCCGATAAAAGTGAAAAAGACTTTAAAAAAATAACAAAACCCCGGCTTTGCACCTGATTTTCGACTAGATTTTTTTTTAATACTACACATCTTATTAGAAACAGTTACTACTATAAAGTTTCCCTTTGGCTTTGTGAACTTTCGTTCGCGCCATCCGCCACAGATGACAGCACCGTGGTAACGCACTCCTGTTCATTGTGACTTCCGTTCCATTCAAGAAATTGCTCTTACCAAATGCCGTATAGCGAGAGCTAAGCTGTTTGTTATACATCAAAAACATCAACCCTGGTAATAGCGCTGGTGCGTGTATCTGCGTCTCACTCGCTAAGAACTTCGTGTGTAGCACTCGAAGAAAATTGTTACGCCCGAGGAGATTTCATTCTTCTTGTCCGCGCCCCACTTGTACCTATTCCCTTAGCCCATTTTCCCTTCAGTCCCGCTTGCAACCCACGTCATCACCCCGGTCTGACGGCTCGCAAGACTTTTGGCCCGCACTTAAAGGCATAGAGCGTCTCTCAACCTTTGTTTGTAGCGTGCCCTTTAATGGATATTTCCTCTTTCTTTTCTATGCATGATTTCTCCCATTCGTGCTGTCCTTGTTTCGGTGTGCAATATTGCCAAATAAACTCCCTAGAGTAGGAAAGTTTTAGACACAGCTTTGTGATGTAGAGAAATATTTTTTAATGGATTCCAAAAAATTCAAATTTTTGGAGTATATTTGGAATGAGAATTTTTAAAATTAATTTCTTGTTGTATCTCATCGAAGGCATCATCCGATGATATACACTTTTGTTTTATTTCTAATGATTCGTAATTTAAAGACGCCCTCTTGGTTTCAGCTGCCTTCCTCATCAATATTTTGTCATTTAATATTAAAAAGGTTTTGTTATTTCAGCATGGCACATAAATTTATAGATTGCCTTATTAACAGTGACCTACTGCTACAAATAAGTAGTATATAATAGTATTTACTAGATCAGGCCTCAGGCGGTGGTGCTTGGTGCCGACGGATTGTGACGTCACGGCGGTCATCTTGGACGAGCGTAACGGGACACAGCGTAACGGGACACATCGTAACGGGACATACCGTAACGGGACAAGTAGACCCCGGCGGCCATTTTGGATCCGTCATCTTGGATCCGCCATATTGGATGACGTCATTGTGTTCTCGAACATTCCGGCGATGTGTTGTCCGCCATTTTGAATGATGACGTCACCGTTGCAATTTCCGTTATGGCCGTCATCATTAACTTTTTTATTTATTATCCGATTTTAACGAAATTTTTTTTAAAAATTATAAAAAAATTCACTTAATAAAATTTGAATAAAATACTTATAAAAATATACTTTTTACGAAACTGAGTTCGGAGTCCTCGGTTCGAACCCGGTGAGGGCAAAAAAAAAATGGCGACCGATCCTTCCCTCACAGTGGGTGCTGGCAGACTGACTCCCACCACTTTTTTTAAAGCATATATATCGTCACCTAGTATGACGTCATGTACGCCATCTTGAAATTTGGACGCCATCTTGAAAATCTTTATTTATTATCCGATTTTAATGAAAAAAATTCCAAAATTTATCAAAAAATTAACATATTTGAATTCCGTTTGATTATATCGTTGTACGTCCTCGGTTCGATTCCCGGCGAGAGTAAATGGCCGATCCTTCCTCCATGAAAGCTACCTAGACTGATCTACCACCACCAGTACCAAGGTATATATCATCAACTGGTATGACATCATGTCCGCCATCTTGTCTTCATCCGCAGGAGACCACCATCTTGTTTTCGTCTGCTAGAGTGTGCCGATACCATGTAGTATAATTATCTGGTCACCAAACCCTTGACCTTGACCTTGAACTTTGACCTTGACCTTGAACTTTGACCTTGACCTTGAACTTTGACCTTGACCTTGAAATTTGACCTTGACCTTGAAATTTGACCTTGACCTTGAAATTTGACCTTGACCTTGAACTTTGACCTTGATCTTGAACTTTGACCTTGACCTTGAAATTTGACTTTGACCTTGACCTTGAAATTTGACCTTGACCTTGAAATTTGACCTTGACCTTGAAATTAGACCTTGACCTTGAAATTTGACCTTGACCTTGAAATTTGACCTTTACCTTGAAATTTGACTTTGTCCTTGAAATTTGACTTTGTCCTTGTCGTCCATCATGGATCCGACATTTTATGTTCAGTACATGCTACCAGGAGCTACCACCTGCTGGAGTACGCCATATTGTGTGTGTACTTGTATTATAGAGTACATTTCCATCTGGATAATTTTATTCTAACCTGCTACAGTGCAGTAATCATTTATTATGGAGGTGCCCCCCGCCATCTTAAAATTCGGCCGCCTTCTTGAAATCATGTAATAATGTAGCTAGAAAAGCGGAAAAAATCCAAAATTCATTAAATAAATTAGTAATCCATATAATGATTGATTGGATCGACTAAGGTCCTTGGTTCGTTCCCTGGCCGATACAAAACAACTTCAATTTAAAAAAATACTAAAAAAAGTGCTAGGTTTGAGAAAATAAAAACACCGCAAATTCTATTTAAAAAATTTTATTACATAAATTCAATACACTACTACAAGTACAAAAAAAACACTGACAAATTACCAAAGCCTTTTGGATTCCTCGATTCAAACAGTCTTCTTATTGTACGGACTAAGCCTTTTACATGACTTTAAATGTCTATCCGATCCGTTCATCACCACAGCCAGAGACGGACTGAAGTTCATAGTACTTATATAGTCTCATTAGCCGGTACAACACATGAGTCAAATCAATAACCATGTTCATTATACTTCTCGGAGCATTTTTTATAATGACGATGTAAGCTATCGAGACGTGAAATTAGTTTATTGCACTTATTGCACTGAAATTGTATTCTTTGAACATTATTATAACAACCGCTTCTTTCATGCCTGCGAGCATTTGAGGTGATAGTAAATGATGCACCACAGTATTTGCACTGATGCGAAGTACGCTCTTCATTAATTGAAGTATTCAATGCTGATGAAACGTCAGCTGATGGTGGAACAGCACATATCGAAGTCTCCTCCAGTGTTGTCAGAGGCGTTGCCAACGGGATCTGCTCCAACATCGTCGGCGCCGACGTCACGGTTCCCGTAGTCGATGGTACATCCTCCATCGAGTACGACGTTAAAGTCGGTAAAGATGCCATCGAAGTCTCAAGAACAGGCAATTACACGACTTATGCACCAGAATAAACAAACTAGGTGATCCGTACACCGTCGAAGGCAGTAACAAACTGAGCGTCCTGCTGTCTAGGACTCGTTTATATACATTAACCGTATGGAATAATACGCTAGTCAAATCAAGAACCATTTACAATAATACTAGAGACAAAACAACATTAAAAATAGAAGGACCATCAACGAAAAGGCAGCACATTTGGAAGCACCGACAACGAAAAGGCAGCACATTTGGAAGCACCGACAACGAAAAGGCAGCACATTTGGAAGCACCGACAACGAAAAGGCAGCACATTTGGAAGCACCGACAATGAAAAGGCAGCACATTTGGAAGCACCGACAACGAAAAGGCAGCACATTTGGAAGCACTGACAACGAAAAGGCAGCACATTTGGAAGCACCGACAACGAAAAGGCAGCACATTTTGGATGCACCATCGAATAAGGAAGCACCGACAACGAAAAGGCAGCACATTTGGAAGCACCGACAACGAAAAGGCAGCACATTTGGAAGCACCGACAACGTAAAGGCAGCACATTTGGAAGCACCGACAACGTAAAGGCAGCACATTTGGAAGCACCGACAACGAAAAGGCAGCACATTTGGAAGCACCGACTACGAAAAGGCAGCACATTTGGAAGCACCGACTACGAAAAGGCAGCACATTTGGAAGCACCGACAATGTAAAGGCAGCACATTTGGAAGCACCGACAACGAAAAGGCAGCACATTTGGAAGCACCGACAACGAAAAGGCAGCACATTTGGAAGCACCGACAACGAAAAGGCAGCACATTTGGAAGCACCGACAACGAAAAGGCAGCACATTTGGAAGCACCGACAACGAAAAGGCAGCACATTTGGAAGCACCGACAACGAAAAGGCAGCACATTTGGAAGCACCGACAACGAAAAGGCAGCACATTTGGAAGCACCGACAACGAAACGGCAGCACATTTGGAAGCACCGACAACGAAAAGGCAGCACATTTGGAAGCACCGACAACGAAAAGGCAGCACATTTTGGACGCACCGACAACGAAAAGGCAGCACATTTGGAAGCACCGACAACGAAAAGGCAGCACATTTTGGACGCACCGACAACGAAAAGGCAGCACATTTTGGACGCACCGACAACGAAAAGGCAGCACATTTGGAAGCACCGACTACGAAAAGGCAGCACATTTGGAAGCACCGACAACGAAAAGGCAGCACATTTGGAAGCACCGAGAAACGAAAAGGCAGCACATCTGGCAGCACCGACTACGAAAAGGCAGCACATTTGGCAGCACCGACAACGAAAAGGCAGCACATTTGGAAGCACCGACAACGAAAAGGCAGCACATTTGGAAGCACCGACAACGAAAAGGCAGCACATTTGGAAGCACCGACAACGAAAAGGCAGCACATTTGGAAGCACCGACAACGAAAAGGCAGCACATTTGGAAGCACCGACAACGAAAAGGCAGCACATTTGGAAGCACCGACAACGAAAAGGCAGCACATTTGGAAGCACCATCATCGAAAAGGCAGCACATTTGGAAGCTCCATCAACAAAAAAAGGCTAAAAGGAAGCACAAGTTACGAGATCTAAGTCTTAGTTAGAAATCAGAATACAAAAATAAAAACATTAAATTCTTATAATTTAAATTATTTATTTTGTTGCTTTACATTATACAAATGCAAGTAAAAAAAGCCATTATTGTATGTAGCCAGCATTCCTCAGTTCCTTGAGTATGAAGGATATTTCTTTGATGCACGAATAGTTTCCTGCACAAAGCGAACCATGTAGAAGTCTTAGCCGGTCAACCAATATGTTTGGATCTTTCCATGAAGTATAATCATTCTCTTCTACCACCATCTTCCTTGCACCTTTATAATAAATATTATGATCTCTGATGTCTTCCGTTTTACCACCAACCTCAGGGTAACTTTCATGTTTGAGATGGTGATCATCACAAGCTTGATCAGATTTATTTAATATATCACGTCGTTTCCATCGTTTCGGTCTCAGGACACCGCCACATTCTTCGATCTTGGCAGCTTTAGGTGCTTCATCATAGTCTATGTCTTTGTCAACAGCCTCAGAGTCACTGTAACAATCACCGTAGAAGGAATCGTCTTCACCCAATTTACCGTAATAATTCGATGTTGATGATGTTGAAGTGTCTTCATCGTCTTCATGCTTCCTTTTTAGGAGTCCATCATTTTTACAAAGTAGGAAAGATCTACTTGAATTCGGCTGGAATATATTCTCACTTTTCACGTTAAGGATTCTTCCATTGTCTTCATTCTTCCGTAAATCATCAGCCTTCTTCAATTTAAGTTCTTTGTCGAGATCGGAAGAGCCAAGAAAATTATTGTCGTAATGCAGATCACTCTTCCTTAGGCTAGTAGATTCATCGTTGTCCTCTAGCTTGTACGCAGGCTTGGCGCTACAAGTTCTACCATGTCTTTTTAGGCTCTCTCTCCGCGTAAACGACTTGCTACATCGAACACAACTTATCATATTGCGCAGTGGATTTTTAACACAGTCATTCTTCTCGTGTTGTCTTTTATTCTTTCTCAAGATAAACTCTTTACTGCAAAACTTACACCTATGTTCTTTCGATACAGCGTCAGATCCCAAATCGGAATTCATATTAGTTACTGAGACTAATGCCAGATACCAATTGAGTGTTTTAAATTAGATTCAATACTTAAATAGAAATTTTTTCATATTTCATCAGCGAGAATTAATATATCTCATGCAAAAGTACTTTATGCATGTAGTTCTGCTTTTCAACAACATATGTCGCCACATGTTGCTTGCAGGTAAATAATATTTAGTTCTTTTATGCGGGATGCGGGATGCTCACTAACGATCGCAAAAGAAGGATGGCTTCGCTAGACTCCAAGGAAAAGGAAGTTCGTCTTGCATGTTGGTGCTCCACAGATGTCTCATGGCGTAATATTAATTTTACTGAGTAATGATATTTGTTAATTCCACCTGATAAAAATATTGCAAGTTTTGATTTAGTAGCAGAAATTATCGAATTAAATGTAACTCCAAATAAAATGACATGTCTCATTAGACCAAAAAAAATCCATGCAGAGAGCGGTTTCTCAGAATAGTCAGAAACACTTGAAGAAACCACAGGAATGATTGCAAGAACACGGGAAAAACCATCAAAATATTGTCAAGAATAATCAGGAGCACACTGAGAAAACCACCATTATATTAACAATAATAATCGGAAGCACACAGAGAAAACCATCATAATATTGACCAGATTAATTGGAAGCACACAGAGAAAACCACCACATGTTTTCTTTGATATCATAAAATTACAAGAAAAAATATTTAAAAATAAAAATAAATTAATAAAAAAATAAAAAAATAAAAAAAATGCATAAATTTCTGGCTTGTACAAGAACTCTATCTTTGCTCAACAATGATAAGTTTACAAGCTAGCAGAAACTGTTTATGCATTTTTTTTTTTTTTTTTTTTTTATTAATTTATTTTTATTTTTAAATATTTTTTCTTGTAATTTTATGATATCAAAGAAAACATGTGGTGGTTTTCTCTGTGTGCTTCCGATTAATCTGGTCAATATTATGATGGTTTTCTCCGTGTGCTTCCGATTATTATTGTTAATATAATGGTGGTTTTCTCAGTGTGCTCCTGATTATTCTTGACAATATTTTGATGGTTTTTCCCGTGTTCTTGCAATCATTCCTGTGGTTTCTTCAAGTGTTTCTGACTATTCTGAGAAACCGCTCTCTGCATGGATTTTTTTTTGGTCTAATGAGACATGTCATTTTATTTGGAGTTACATTTAATTCGATAATTTCTGCTACTAAATCAAAACTTGCAATATTTTTATCAGGTGGAATTAACAAATATCATTACTCAGTCAAATTAATATTACGCCATGAGACATCTGTGGAGCACCAACATGCAAGACGAACTTCCTTTTCCTTGGAGTCTAGCGAAGCCATCCTTCTTTTCCGATCGTTAGTGAGCATCCCGCATCCCGCATAAAAGAACTAAATATTATTTACCTGCAAGCAACATGTGGCGACATATGTTGTTGAAAAGCAGAACTACATGCATAAAGTACTTTTGCATGAGATATATTAATTCTCGCTGATGAAATATGAAAAAATTTCTATTTAAGTATTGAATCTAATTTAAAACACTCAATTGGTATCTGGCATTAGTCTCAGTAACTAATATGAATTCCGATTTGGGATCTGACGCTGTATCGAAAGAACATAGGTGTAAGTTTTGCAGTAAAGAGTTTATCTTGAGAAAGAATAAAAGACAACACGAGAAGAATGACTGTGTTAAAAATCCACTGCGCAATATGATAAGTTGTGTTCGATGTAGCAAGTCGTTTACGCGGAGAGAGAGCCTAAAAAGACATGGTAGAACTTGTAGCGCCAAGCCTGCGTACAAGCTAGAGGACAACGATGAATCTACTAGCCTAAGGAAGAGTGATCTGCATTACGACAATAATTTTCTTGGCTCTTCCGATCTCGACAAAGAACTTAAATTGAAGAAGGCTGATGATTTACGGAAGAATGAAGACAATGGAAGAATCCTTAACGTGAAAAGTGAGAATATATTCCAGCCGAATTCAAGTAGATCTTTCCTACTTTGTAAAACTGATGGACTCCTAAAAAGGAAGCATGAAGACGATGAAGACACTTCAACATCATCAACATCGAATTATTACGGTAAATTGGGTGAAGACGATTCCTTCTACGGTGATTGTTACAGTGACTCTGAGGCTGTTGACAAAGACATAGACTATGATGAAGCACCTAAAGCTCTCAAGATCGAAGAATGTGGCGGTGTCCTGAGACCGAAACGATGGAAACGACGTGATATATTAAATAAATCTGATCAAGCTTGTGATGATCACCATCTCAAACATGAAAGTTACCCTGAGGTTGGTGGTAAAATGGAAGACATCAGAGATCATAATATTTATTATAAAGGTGCAAGGAAGATGGTGGTAGAAGAGAATGATTATACTTCATGGAAAGATCCAAACATATTGGTTGACCGGCTAAGACTTCTACATGGTTCGCTTTGTGCAGGAAACTATTCGTGCATCAAAGAAATATCCTTCATACTCAAGGAACTGAGGAATGCTGGCTACATACAATAATGGCTTTTTTTACTTGCATTTGTATAATGTAAAGCAACAAAATAAATAATTTAAATTATAAGAATTTAATGTTTTTATTTTTGTATTCTGATTTCTAACTAAGACTTAGATCTCGTAACTTGTGCTTCCTTTTAGCCTTTTTTTGTTGATAGAGCTTCCAAATGTGCTGCCTTTTCGATGATGGTGCTTCCAAATGTGCTGCCTTTTCGTTGTCGGTGCTTCCAAATGTGCTGCCTTTTCGTTGTCGGTGCTTCCAAATGTGCTGCCTTTTTGTAGTCGGTGCTTCCAAATGTGCTGCCTTTTCGTTGTCGGTGCTTCCAAATGTGCTGCCTTTTCGTTGTCGGTGCTTCCAAATGTGCTGCCTTTTCGTTGTCGGTGCTTCCAAATGTGCTGCCTTTTCGTTGTCGGTGCTTCCAAATGTGCTGCCTTTACATTGTCGGTGCTTCCAAATGTGCTGCCTTTTCGTAGTCGGTGCTTCCAAATGTGCTGCCTTTTCGTAGTCGGTGCTTCCAAATGTGCTGCCTTTTCGTAGTCGGTGCTTCCAAATGTGCTGCCTTTTCGTTGTCGGTGCTTCCAAATGTGCTGCCTTTACGTTGTCGGTGCTTCCAAATGTGCTGCCTTTACGTTGTCGGTGCTTCCAAACGTGCTGCCTTTACGTTGTCGGTGCTTCCAAACGTGCTGCCTTTTCGTTGTCGGTGCTTCCAAATGTGCTGCCTTTTCGTTGTCGGTGCTTCCTTATTCGATGGTGCATCCAAAATGTGCTGCCTTTTCGTTGTCGGTGCTTCCAAATGTGCTGCCTTTTCATTGTCGGTGCTTCCAAATGTGCTGCCTTTTCATTGTCGGTGCTTCCAAATGTGCTGCCTTTTCGTTGTCGGTGCTTCCAAATGTGCTGCCTTTTCGTTGTCGGTGCTTCCAAATGTGCTGCCTTTTCGTTGTCGGTGCTTCCAAATGTGCTGCCTTTTCGTTGATGGTCCTTCTATTTTTAATGTTGTTTTGTCTCTAGTATTATTGTAAATGGTTCTTGATTTGACTAGCGTATTATTCCATACGGTTAATGTATATAAACGAGTCCTAGACAGCAGGACGCTCAGTTTGTTACTGCCTTCGACGGTGTACGGATCACCTAGTTTGTTTATTCTGGTGCATAAGTCGTGTAATTGCCTGTTCTTGAGACTTCGATGGCATCTTTACCGACTTTAACGTCGTACTCGATGGAGGATGTACCATCGACTACGGGAACCGTGACGTCGGCGCCGACGATGTTGGAGCAGATCCCGTTGGCAACGCCTCTGACAACACTGGAGGAGACTTCGATATGTGCTGTTCCACCATCAGCTGACGTTTCATCAGCATTGAATACTTCAATTAATGAAGAGCGTACTTCGCATCAGTGCAAATACTGTGGTGCATCATTTACTATCACCTCAAATGCTCGCAGGCATGAAAGAAGCGGTTGTTCTAATAATGTTCAAAGAATACAATTTCAGTGCAATAAGTGCAATAAACTAATTTCACGTCTCGATAGCTTACATCGTCATTATAAAAAATGCTCCGAGAAGTATAATGAACATGGTTATTGATTTGACTCATGTGTTGTACCGGCTAATGAGACTATATAAGTACTATGAACTTCAGTCCGTCTCTGGCTGTGGTGATGAACGGATCGGATAGACATTTAAAGTCATGTAAAAGGCTTAGTCCGTACAATAAGAAGACTGTTTGAATCGAGGAATCCAAAAGGCTTTGGTAATTTGTCAGTGTTTTTTTTTTGTTTTTGTAGTAGTGTATTGAATTTATGTAATAAAATTTTTTAAATAGAACTTGCGGTGTTTTTATTTTCTCAAATCTAGCACTTTTTTTAGTATTTTTTTAAATTGAAGTGGTTTTGTATCGGCCAGGGATCGAACCAAGGACCTTAGTCGATCCAATCAATCATTATATGGATTACTAATTTATTTAATGAATTTTGGATTTTTTCCCGCTTTTCTAGCTACATTATTACATGATTTCAAGAAGGCGGCCGAATTTCAAGATGGCGGGGGGCACCTCCATAATAAATGATTACTGCACTGTAGCGGGTTAGAATAAAATTATCCAGATGGAAATGTACTCTATAATACAAGTACACACACAATATGGCGTACTCCAGCAGGTGGTAGCTCCTGGTAGCATGTACTGAACATAAAATGTCGGATCCATGATGGACGACAAGGACAAAGTCAAATTTCAAGGACAAAGTTAAATTTCAAGGACAAAGTCAAATTTCAAGGTAAAGGTCAAATTTCAAGGTCAAGGTCAAATTTCAAGGTCAAGGTCAAAGTTCAAGGTCAAGGTCAAAGTTCAAGGTCAAGGTCAAGGGTTTGGTGACCAGATAATTATACTACATGGTATCGGCACACTCTAGCAGACGAAAACAAGATGGTGGTCTCCTGCGGATGAAGACAAGATGGCGGACATGATGTCATACCAGTTGATGATATATACCTTGGTACTGGTGGTGGTAGATCAGTCTAGGTAGCTTTCATGGAGGAAGGATCGGCCATTTACTCTCGCCGGGAATCGAACCGAGGACGTACAACGATATAATCAAACGGAATTCAAATATGTTAATTTTTTGATAAATTTTGGAATTTTTTTCATTAAAATCGGATAATAAATAAAGATTTTCAAGATGGCGTCCAAATTTCAAGATGGCGTACATGACGTCATACTAGGTGACGATATATATGCTTTAAAAAAAGTGGTGGGAGTCAGTCTGCCAGCACCCACTGTGAGGGAAGGATCGGTCGCCATTTTTTTTTTTTGCCCTCACCGGGTTCGAACCGAGGACTCCGAACTCCGTTTCGTAAAAAGTATATTTTTATAAGTATTTTATTCAAATTTTATTAAGTGAATTTTTTTATAATTTTTAAAAAAAATTTCGTTAAAATCGGATAATAAATAAAAAAGTTAATGATGACGGCCATAACGGAAATTGCAACGGTGACGTCATCATTCAAAATGGCGGACAACACATCGCCGGAATGTTCGAGAACACAATGACGTCATCCAATATGGCGGATCCAAGATGACGGATCCAAAATGGCCGCCGGGGTCTACTTGTCCCGTTACGGTATGTCCCGTTACGATGTGTCCCGTTACGCTGTGTCCCGTTACGCTCGTCCAAGATGACCGCCGTGGCGTCACAATCCGTCGGCACCAAGCACCACCGCCTGAGGCCTGATCTAGTAAATACTATTATATACTACTCAAATAGTCTCTCCTGTTAAATAACAACTGGTGTTTAGCTTTGAATTAGTTTTTGTCATAATGACTACAACTGTAATAATACAGTCAATATATGGTCTTAGAAAAATTAATAAAAAACTAAAATTCGGAAAACATTAAAACTTATTTGGAGATAAGTTGGGAAATACATTTTTTTTATTTTTAATGTTTACAAGCCGGGTAGTGTCAATCTGGCAACAGTGATTGCCATTCACTCTGTAATGCAATATAAGAGTGAGACAGACTACATAAGTGTGTCTGTCCAATTAGAAACTCCCAGATCACTCACCTCCCTAGGCGGTGACTTGACCTTTTTTGACGTGACGACGTCTAATAAATCGATGAACGCCAGCTGCATGCACGAAAAAGTGTCCCGTTACGGACATTGTTACGTTATGCTGTGTTCCGTTACGCTGTCGGCGAGAGCAGTACTAATAGGTTATGTTACAATTGACTAAAAAATCGTGGTGATTCATATAATTGATGATAGATATTTGATTAGAGTTTATTTATATGAAAACTTGTTCATTATTATATTTAAACTTTATAGCTAAACGCCAGTTTTTAAAATTAATTACAAGTCATCTACACGTGAACTGTTTCGTCGACTGTTTATAAAGTGAAGTGAAAAGTTAATGTGGTTTTCATTGCTTATTACAACAACAATTTCGGCAATAAAGTTTAATTATTCTTGCATTTTAAAAATCTGACTACTAGTATAATTTCAAGTATTTATTATTTTATTATTAAAATAAAAATGATTCAATTTTATTCATAAAGTATGCAATCATTTCATCAATGTTTTGTTATGACGTCACGTTAAACTATCGTCCGTAAACCGACTTTACAGACAACCAATTTTTTTTATTATAACTTTTTGACAATGAAACTGAATACCGAGTGCGGTGAAGCGACACTAAATGTTGGACTCGTATTCGCATTGACTTGGGTTCGGCTCCCGGTGGTCACGATGTCTTGAGTTTGGTTCCCAGTGGTTTCCCTGAAGTAAACTGTGGCCGACTGATTCCCCCTGACTCTCTGACTTCTGTCAGAGTCTGTCTCTGAATACATTGTTGACGTTACTAGAGTTCCTGAAATTTAGCGAATTATTTTCGCGTTAGACTAAAATTACAAGTCTTATGTTTGCTCTACCAACGTTTACTTTTTTATTGGCTGATTTCTTATTGAGAACTTTTTTTTAATCGGCCCTAACTGATTCGCTAGCTTTTTCCCTTAGTTGGACATCGTTGGCTCACGGTCGTGTAAATTCGTGTCCAAATAACTGTGGCCCAATGATGAACACAGTGCAAGAATCTGAAGTTTTGGATTTTAGCTTGAGACCAAATAAATCCGCGAGATTTTCATACCTCTAAAGATTCTTTATTACAAAATTATAACAATGTAATAAAATAACTTACTGATAAGATAGTTATAAGATAATTTTAAAAAATAATAATTTTAATTACGTTTTATGTTTGTTGGATCAGAATCGTAGAAGCTATTCTCCAGGAAAAATACAAAATTTTAGAGCTATGTTCACCTCATCAATAAAATTTAGTAGTCTTCTTACGAGTTTACATATTTTCTTTTAGGATTTTTTTAACAATGCGATACACATACAAACTAAATAAGATATGTTAATTTCTGTAGACTAGATAGTATAAATAATATATTCACAGAATTGAATTAATGTTCTGAGTTACAATATAAGGTAATATTGACTTAATATTTAGGACATTTCTGTAAATCACGTGCAATATTTCGTTCGTTAAAAGGCAAAATAATATTTTGTTATTATAAATACGTTTAAAATGTTAATAAAATAAAACGTTTGACTTGAATATGGCAGTTACAAAATGATTGCTTACCAAATTTTAATTTCAAAGTTTTTGACGCAAATATTTCATAGTAAATTTAGAGAGTACAGTTAAGTTGTGTTGTGGAGTATTTGCTTCATATTTGCCAAGAAACGTTTTACTATGTACGTGAACATTTTTACCCTGGCCTCTGAAGTGTCGCAGTGCGCAGGAGCGATCTGAGTCACGTGACTAAGAAAGTTGGTTAGAATTCTCGAGTGCACTTAACTTTGTCGGAGAGGCCACTCTCAAGATTTCCCCCAGAAGCGTAGTCATGGCAACCAGGCCACAGCGGCTGTTAACTGCAATTCCCCATGCCGTCTTTCGAGAATCCTAGAAGTGTTAATTGGCTGCGGAGAACGCGAAATTAGTATCAGCATGAAGTGTAACACTTCAAAAATATTTTCCCCTCCCCCCTTCACACTCCACCAGAATAGCGAGGTGTTAGAAACCAATACAGGACAGCATCAAGACTTATTTGTGTGCGTCTAACCTGGCGTTTTGTCACATCTAGTCCAATAGATGGAAGGAGATGTGTGAATTATTAAAATCGCCTTTGTTATATTCATATTTACGATACCAACATTATGAAGGCTAATAAAAAAAATATCCTTAACAATTTTTTTATCATCATACAAACTTATATTAACAAATAAACCTCAATTGTTTCAAATTTCATATCATAAGTGAAAAATTTGTATTTCCAGATAATAAAAAATTCATTTAAATATTAACTAATAAAATATGATTGTATTGTCATTTTTCATAGTAAGCTGAACGATGTTGGTTTCACGTGTATTAGATAGAACTTTTATTGTAGGCGGATACCACATACATACATTGCAGTGGTTGTACCTTTATTCGTCAAAGCTGGGCTCCAAACCATCATTTAAGGTTATTGTCATACCATGCCAATATTTTTATTGAGAGGCCATTCCTATAGTTATTTCACTATTAAAAGCTAAATTTTTTTTTTATATTTTTGCCAGATACACGAGGGCTTTATTTTTTCAAACGCCAGTGGGCTATGAAAAAAGACAAATTTGCATAACATAATTATTTTATTACCAAAAGTTCAGCAGGGTCTTACTTATTTTTCTACTTAATCACCAAGACGATCGAGACATTTGTCATGTCGTAAAACAAGCTTATCGATGCCTTCTTCGAAGAAGTTAGCCAGCCGCCTGTGACTAGAGATACAGGGCCAGCGCCTGAACATCCCTCTCCCTCACAACGCCACTGTGAGGTGGATGGCCTAACCACGCGGTGCATTAGCTTCCACAACAAGACATCGTTAGAGATGCGAATAGACGCCGCGCGATTAGGCCATTCGCCTCACAGCGGTCTCGTGAGGGAGAGGGAGATCCAGGCGCTGGCCCTGTATCTCTCCTCTCTGGCGGCTAACTTCTTCGAAGAAGGCATCGTTAAGCTTGGTTTTACGATATGACAAATGCCTTGATCGTTTTGGCGATTATGTAGAAAAAATAAGTATGAGCCTGCTGAACATTTGGTATTAAAATGTTTATGTTATGTAAATTTGTCTTTTTTTTTTATATCCCAACGGAGGTCAAAAAAACAGCGCTCGTGTTATACAACTTTTTTTTTTAAGTTTCAAAAGTTAGGAAATACGTAAAGATTTACTTCTAAAGTCCCTGTTTTTTTAATATATATTTACAAAAACATTTAAACCAAACTAAAATCGAAATGTGGATGGCGAAGCCAAGAATTAAAGTACACGTCGACGTAAACGTTATGAAGTTAAATTTAGCGTCTATAGGCTATCATTCCTCCGCTTCTAGAGAAAACAATGTTTTAACTTTTCTGATTCCAGTGAATAAAAATAACTCGTAGGTGCATATTGGGTGGCACATGTAAAGTATTAAAATAGTTCTGATGCCTTGTTGTGTAAGTCGTGTTGTCTTCATAGCACTGGAGTAAATATGATCCATTAAAATAGTTGCAGCTTAGTTAATACTAATTCGGCCTACTTACTTTTAATTTTAGTGACTTTATTGTTTGGTTGTACATACATGTGTTTTTAAAACATTGTGTTTTGAAAATATTATTAATTTTGATTAGTTTTGGTATAAAATTTTATAGGTTAGAAAAATAGAAAAAAATATGTAATTTAACGAAAATATTTTAATTCTGTGAAGCTTAAATTCAAAATATTCGGAAAAAAACAAATATAATTTCTCTTTTAATTTCTTTGAAAATACTATTTTTTCAATCAATTATAAAAATTTATTACAATTATTTTACATTTTTGTTCAAATTTAAAGCTAGTTTAAAATAAATTAACCTATTTGGATATTTTTTTCATTAATTACTGACAACATACTATACTGCACCTATTACCCATTGTAATATTTTAAAGTAAATGTGTGAGTTTATATATTTGTTTAAAAGAAGTAAACTCGAAAATTACTGGACCGATTAAAAAAAAATAGGCCTATTTGTTTTACTTAGCAAAAATTTACAATAGATATAGCAATATTTTAACTACAATTCAAGTAACACGACAAAATTGACTATCTAATTTCTAGCCCCATTATACACTTAAAAATATATTTTGCGCTGGCACAGCGTTCAAACTGTCTTCCTTTTATACATCATGTACTATACATATATACATAATATAACTTGCGAGTGAACATAATTTTCTATCTTAATTAAATTTTCCTGTAATTAGATTTTCCAACATAGCGATGCAGTATTAGTTAAAAAATAATAATTTTAATGAAAAATTTCATTTTTAATTTATAATAATTTGGATATGAGATTTTTACAGTGAAAATTTAAACAAATATATATCCATTCAAAATCTTTATCCACACATGCGAAGACGCGCACCACAGATCGTAAGTAATAATTTTTTTACATGGAAAAGATGTGTGACTTGAAGTTATTTTGTTGCAATCGTATACAGTGGAATAATTTATTGATAAACCTACGGTCTGAAGCGCGCCGCAAGGTATCAGCTGTTAGATACTTAGCTCGGCACCCAAAGTCACAGAAGTCAAACGACGTGTGTTGTATCACCTCCTCCCTTCCCCCTCCCAATTAACTACCGCTCCCCCTTACATCTCCAAACATTTCTCTCTGTCCTCCTCTCTCTTGCGAGGGAACTTACCACACGGTGATAATTTAATTGTTTGCCCGAAGGTCTGCTCAAGGGCACGCCCTACCCCTCTCCCCACCACAAACACGCACACACACACACACACAGACCAAAGTTAAAGCCAAATTACGTGATCACAATATACCGCGTAGACTAAGCTGATCAGATTTTACTAAGCAACGAATTTCAAGCGGTTGCACATTTGTTCCGCATTGATTTCCTATAGTTACAGGCATGTCGTAAGAGTCTGTTTAACTTTTAACTTAAATCAGTGCTGTTTACCAAAACGAAAGAGAAAAACTGTATTACAGAAACAAAATTTTTAAAGTCAAGTACATAATTCACAGATTTTTTTTATTTTCTATTAAAAAAAGTGTGAATAAGAACTTTATAATTGCAGTTGTTTATTGTTTAAGAAGCATAATTTTCAAAAAATTTCAATTCAAAGTTAATAATTTAGGGATTTTGTGTTCCATTTTTATTAACTTTAATTTTTTCCTTAATAAATTGTATTTTATGTGATCTGTACAATCTGTACAGTAAAATAACTTATTATGTAAGATATAAATCAATTGTGAAATGTGTGTTGTTGTCATAAGTGTCGCTTTAATTACGCATTAATAATTTGGTAAAAACCACCATTAATCTCTCAAAGTAAAATTTTTGATTTTATTAATTGATAGTTTGAAACTTTATTTGTAAAAGAAAATCAGTTTTAATTGTTTAGTTATTTTTTTTGCAACACCCAAAAAAAATTCAGTTTTGCAACATTCAGTTTGTTATATTTCAGTTGTGTTCAACACTCTTTTCTTCGACTGAACAGTAGTTGAGCCTGTGTTGCATGCATCCGCGGGCACCCCCTGCATTTAGGCCTCGAGGAATTGTCCCCCCCCCTTCGGGTAGAAGTAGGCTGGTTTGTGTCTGACCTTGAAGATTAGTCACACACTTGTCAAGGTTTAAGGGACAGAGTGGGCATCAGTAGAAGAAAGTAAATTGAAATTTGTGGAAATTAATGTAATTTTATGTATTAAATTTGCTTATAAAGTATATAAATAGCATCATGATCCTGCTGTGAATTATTTCATCGGGTCAAGCCATATTACCATGTACTTTCATTAACGCTTCTCCAAAAAAACTGCAACACACTTATTTTAACAACGTTATAAATTCTGTTCTGAAATTAACACATATTAAACAGCCTCTGTTTGAAAAAATAATACTAAGTCAGCCTCTAGCACTAAGACAGTTCGTATTGTGTTTTATAAAATTTATTTTTTAAACTTACATTATTATTAAAGACTGTAAATATTGACATGTATACTAAATATCTACGTGACATTGGGGTATGAACAGCACATTCTCTATTACCAAATGCAGGGAAACTTAAAATTTCAAACCAGCAGTATTGCGATCTCATGGACTACAGCAGTAATGAAGTTTTTGTTGAAATAATTTTTAAAGATGAACAGTTTTGGCTGAACAAGACACTACCAAAGCTGACACAATTCTACTTAAAATGAATGATGCTTGAAATAATATTTGCTGCTCAAAAATGAAATTTAGAGTCCCAAAATATATTTTAGTAGCACAAGAAAAGAAAAGAATTTCAAGTAAAACAACATTAAATAGGATTATTTTTTATGTAAATAAGTGAGTATGAATCCCTGATACCAATTTATATGATATATTAGGCCTAGTACTTAACAAAAGAACAAATAACAACTACAGGGAACTGTTTATCATGAGATATTTATGATTAGCCTAGAGAAAATAATGGTTTTGTTACAAGTGCTATGAGCTATGGCAAAAATTGTGTAACTTTTTTCCTACCATTAAACTTCCAAATATATAATTTAGCAAATAGTACATTTTTATTAATAATATTTTTGTTTGTACATTAAAATCTTTTCTTTAATGAATTACATTTCTACAGAAAGGGTTTCTTTAACGAAAATGTTTGAACCTTTTTTTTATTAATTTATCTTGTGCATTTGCTTCCTGTTATTACATTTACGAGCTGATTATTACAGTAAAGGTTTGATAAAGCGTGCTTGATCTGTCTCTTAGTATGACTATGACGGGGCGACAGAATTTTATCCCCTTGGAAAGGGTACCTTTAAGGATTTTCTGTACAATGACACAGCAGAAAATAAACTGGAAAGGTACCCTTTCCGATTTCTTATAATGTTTTAGCTTTAATGCAAATATGTACTGGAAAGGTATCCCCTCGGAAAGGGTACCTTTCAGGATTTTCTGTACAATGACACAGCAGAAAATAAACTGGAAAGGTACCCTTTCCGATTTCTTAAAATTCATATTGTTTTCTGCTTTAAAATCGTGAAAGTTATCCCCTCTAACCTAACCTTACCTAACCTAACCTAATATAACCTAACTCAACCTAAACTAACCTAAAATAACCTAACCTAAACTAAACTAACCTAAACTAAACTAACCTAACCATTCCGAGCACAAACATGTCGCAAACTGGAAATGTTACCTTTCCAAGGGGATAACTTTCAGGATTTTAAAGCAGAAAATAATATGCATTTTAAGAAATCGGGAAGGGTACCTTTCCAGTTTATTTTCTGCTGTGTCATTGTACAGAAAATCCTGAAAGGTACCCTTTCCGAGGGGATACCTTTCCAGTACATATTTGCATTAAAACTAAAACAATTTTTGGAATCGGAAAGGGTACCTTTCCAGTTTATGTTCTGCTGTGTCATTGTACAGAAAATCCTGAAAGGTACCCTTTCCGAGGGGATACCTTTCCAGTGCATATTTGCATTAAAACCGAAACATTTTAAGAAATCGGAAAGGGTACCTTTCCAGTTCCTGCCCAGCTACACTACCGCCACCATAAGTCTGAAAGGTATCCTTTCCAAGGGGATACAATTCAGCCCCCCCCCCCCCCCCCCCCGCCACTAAGACGATGCTTGTCTCGTTTTGGGATTCAGGCTTTGCAGGCAGTGAACATTTTAATTATTTTAAAATTTCTGCTAATTGCAGAAAATATTTATGTGTCTTAGCAGAACTGAGACTCATTTTTTTTCTGTTTGAGTCTAGGCTGTTTAAGCACTTATAATTTAATTTTACAGATATGTGCGAAATTTGTAAGGAAACGTTACTGTTTTCTTATGATAATATATTAATTAAGCTGAAAAATAATCCGAAGTGTTTATAATTTGTATGCGCATACAAAGTAAAAATAATCGTATGCTTCTACACAAACGTGTTTGAAATCGAGTTTTTACATATAGCTAAACCTTTTTTGGCAGGTGTTGCCTGCAAAATTGTTTCCACTTGATGATAAAAGAAAAAAAATGAATAACCGGGTAAACTAAGTAAATACATAAAAGTAAATAAATAATTTTTACCACGGCAGAAACAATCGGTAAGTTCTAAATAGACTTTATTTTAGTGTAGTCTTTAATATTATTTTTGCACATACTTATTCGCTCTCGAGTCATTGTATAACCTGTCTCAAATATGACAGAATGTTCTCGAATGTAGTACCGGTGTTACCCATTTCCCAGCTGTCACTTGCGAAGCAACCCATGATGTTTGTCCACAAACAATGAACGACCACATGAAGCACTGCTGATAAAACAACTATGGCAGAAGGATACGTAGATTATTGGGAACTACCGTACGTGAAACAGTATATAGTGCGGGTCAAAAGTCTTGCGAGCTGTTAGCGCGAGCGTGAAGAGCTTGAGGGGTAAGCGGGTACATAAAGAGCTCTAGGAGAAGGGAATACATCAGTGGGGCGTGGCTGAGGAGGTTGAAAAATCTCCTTGAGCACGGAATTTTTCTCCGAGTTCTATTACCCGTTCTAAATATTTTGGGTGATACGTATATACAAGCTATGGAGGTTTTTATATCAGTTGATGTGTACCGGGGAGATTTGTGATGGGAAATTTTTATGGGAAATTTATAACCACACATATAATGGAAATTTTTCCTTTTTTTTCCATTGCGAACATGGATTTCAATAAAAGAAGATATTTTGAAATGAGTTATACATTAATTTATTCCTACATATTGGTAGATACAAGTATAAAAACAACATTTTTGTTTCTATCAGTTGGTTACGTGAGCCATTAGATGGTAAAGAAAGTCAAAATTTTATTGTTGGTTTAGTTATAATTGCATACAAATGTTCTAACATTTATTTGTGTGTTTCTGTAAAGGTTAAACTGATTGGAAAAACCATTTTCAGGTATAATTTACGGTAACATTTCCTGAAAATACTTTTCCGGAGAATTAACGCCCCTAGTAACGGGGTCGCGATGATTCGGCTCCGGTTCGGCCCCCGCGGGGCTGCGCCTTATTATTTGTCTCTCGAGCGATGCGTTCACGTCCGTCTGTAGACTCCAGCTCGCAAGACTTCAGCCCCGCACTATACACGCCGCGAGCTGTGGCGGGAGTGAAGGGTGTTGCCGTGATGCGGTTCCCGTGTTCCCCGCGGGGCTTAGCTGCAGCACAGCGAGAGGAGGGGGTGATCGGGGTGGCACGCGCCTTTGTCAGCCTCGCTTGTCGCTAGCCTGTGGTCTCTGCGGGAGCGACCCCCGATTACTCACCGGACGTCATTTCTCACCGCGTAAACAACGCCACCCACTAGGTCAACACAAAATAAAAAATTAACAGCCAGTTTATTTTTCCCTTCCCACCTCTACGTGTGCTATATTTCAGCCTGGCTATTTTTTTTTTACGAATCCTTGTTTTGTGTATTTGTATGTTACCAGCTGTAATGACCTCGCTGTGGGCAAGACATAATTCAAAAAAAAAAAAAAAAAAAAAAAAAAAAAAAAAAAAAAAAAAAAACACGTTTAAAAATGAGAGTTCCTGATCATGATCATAAGTTTGTAGTTCCACATGTGAAGGTTCATTTAGGCCTACGTTGTTGTTTGGTGATAGTCTGTTACTGGTCTTAGTCTACTAACTACGCTGCAGCCAGCTTATTCATATGTATATATATTTATTTATTTATATTCTTTTCGACGGTTCGTAGGAAATGACTAAATCTGTGACTCCAAATATTGTATTTAAAACCATTTTATGAATTCCGTTTTGCGCTTTGTCACAAAAACTTACTTGCGAACTTAGTTCCATCTTTGATAACAAATTAAGCTTACCCAAATATACAGAATGAACATTTAATCCGTGCCTTTTCTGTGTTTAGACGCTAACTACCGCCGTAAGTAGTATTCCAAATAAATCGCTGGCTTTTTTGGTTGTGTTTGATATGCATGAGCAATTATTAAATTGAGGTTTTAAATAATGAAAGGTTGGTCATAGTTTTGCCTTAATTTGTTTTGTATTAAATTTTTAGTTATGACTGAAATTTACTTTCGTTAAGCCAACTCGATGTGTCGAATTTTTCTCTAAGATATTTGTAATGGTTTTACACTGATTATTAATTGGTGTGGTTTTTTACATGGTACTTCAAAAATAATTTATATAAATGCAATTTTTGTAGTAAATGTGTGAATTTTAATGTCAACTTACTAAAAAATTTAGTAAGAAAACCGATGTTCTGACCGTCAAATAATAAGTTACAAAGCCGTATGACACAATAAAGTAATCATATAATTGAACAAAACGTCACGGTATGTGTTGACAGAACGCAGTTGGTTGATGTTGATATTAGGCTATATATTGTAAACGTTAGCTTGCCATAAAGAAACTACGTCTCATTGCAATACTTTTGTAGCTACGTACTCATACCTAATCTGTGGACTCGTATTTATTTCAGGGAACCGCTCCTGCTTAGAACTAGTAAACTAATTTCAAAATTAAGTCAGACTTTATTTTTTATGCGTGCTGTAACCAACGGAGTTCTACTAAATTCAGCAGCGCTGTAATAAACGTTCGCTGCTTGCTAAAAACAAAACTTTTGTATCAGCAGGAAAACGTTTTGTCGACATTTATGAAAGTGGTGCAAAGCTGTTTGTCAACCTTACCCGAAAGTTTACATTTATGGCGGTAACTACTGAGTGTGGTACAAACAAAAAATGAAATGCACTCTTGTATTATCAATCTCTCCCTCCATTTAATAAATGTTTTTTTGGGATTATAGTCAACATTTATCACTATTAAAAATAATTCATTTCAAAAAATATTTTCACCCATCTGGTGCGATGAAGTGTGTTGAAAATGTGCGTTTCTTTGTTAAACTACTTAAAATATTCGTAATTTGGTTTTATTGCATTACTTAACTTACTCATTTATTTAAACTGTTGTAAGAAGAGTAGCGAAAGTGGCAGATTCTAGATTGTTATTCGGAGTGAAACTTTCTATTTAAGAATGACATTTCCAAATCTTATACATGGGATTTTAAGTGGAATTTTAACCGTGCAAAACTAAGTAAGTAGGTCTTTGGGGCAAGCTATTGCATAAAGAGCACAAACATAAATAGCAGCATCAAACAAAAACATGATGACATTTATCTTATAGCAAGCATAATTTTCAGACTCTCCGACATGGTCAAACTGTCTCTGAAATTTACGGAGAAGAAACTAATGATTTTAGGTTCACACTTCCCCTAGACCAGTGGTTCTTAACCGGTGGTCCGCGGACCACTGGTGGTCCCTGGAGGCATTCCAAGTGGTCCGCGAAGCCATCCTAATAATATGTGACGTAATGAGTAGAGTCGAAACAACGCGAGCCGCGCGTGGCACGAGTCCGAAGGCGAAATGCGGTGCAAGAGGGCGGGGGGTGGCGGTTTCGTTCCATTCGTTCTTTGTTTTATCGGCGCGGGTTGCCGATCGTCACTTGCAGCGTCGACGATGTAATGAGCGGTAGGGATTTGTAACGTGGCCTTGAGAGAGTGACGAGTACCTACCTACTACAGTACTTGGTTTAATTTTTAAAGTTCGTCAGCAAAAAGCAAATTTCCTTAGTGCACGAAGGTAGTTATAGTAAATTACTACTCCAGATATAAATACTACGTAGGTAAGTAAAATAAATATTATCTATTTGTTTGGTTTAGGTATGCCACACAACTAACTAATTGCGGATTACTAATTTTACTTTATTTTCGTCACATTGTAAATCTGCTAGGTTTCTTATTAGGTACCTACTGTTGTTTTTAATCATTTTTATAAAAAGGAAAATAATGCACATTTCAGTACTTTTGTAGGTTAGGTTAACCGTTTTAGTGAGCAATTAACGAGCCTTATTTGACTTGCATTGTTTGTTTTTTCGGGTTAAACCTTAAGGTACGATTCCGCCGGTGTGCTGCACAGTATTTTGGTGGAATCGTACCATTACCACTTAATATTTCAAAGCAGTTATTTTCAACCAATTGAGAGGCAAAGTCGGAAATACATAATAATGTCATTTCGGTGACAATGCAATTGTTTGGTATAATTGAGCAGATTATGATGTATACGTAAGTATAGGTACCTACTAAATAATACCGACGTATTTGGGCTCATTTGATACATCTTGAGTAGTAGATACTTTTACCGTCATTCCCACAGCTGGCCATAGACCTCACAAATAAAAGCTTGTCAAAACAACACATTTTTATTATCCATAAGATAAGGTATACATGTAATACATAAGGTATACATAAGATTATACCTGTCTGTATTATCACTAAAACTTTGTTTTCAGGAAAATGCCACCAAAAAGAAAATATGACGACGACTATATTAAGCTGGGATTTACTTCAATAGAAATTAATGGAGAAACTAGACCGCAATGCGTTTTATATGCAACTGTTCTTTCTAATGACGCTTTAAAACCGGCAAAGTTGGAACGTCATTTGAAGACCGTGCATCCGAAGTTCTGTAACCATTCGCGAGAATTCTTTGAAGGCAAACTAACAAATCTTAAAAAAATGAAACTTGGACCCAGTGGAACAAGTTATTCAACATCTGAAAAAACATTATATGCATCATTTGAAGTTTCAAAATTGATTGCGAAATCGAAAAAAGCACACACAATCGGCGAATCTTTAATAAAGCCCTGTATGTTCAAAGTTGCAGAGGAGCTTTTAGGCGCGGAAGCTCAAAAGAAAATTCGTGAAATACCGCTTTCTAATGACACAGTTAAGTCACGCATTCAAAAAATGTCAATTGATATTGAAGACCAAGTTATTGACAAGATTAAAAACAGCCCTTATTTTGCATTACAATGTGATGAGTCTACCGATGTTTCGCAATGCTGTCAATTACTTGTATTTATTCGATTTTTGGAGGACAATAAAATGTTTAAAGAAGAGTTATTATTTTCTCATGAACTTAAAACGACGTCGCAAGGTGCAGATGTTATGAATGCTATAAGTCAATATATGGAGGAACATGGACTTATGTGGGAAAGGCTTGCCGGGTTTTGTACTGACGGTGCTCCTGCGATGCTTGGTTCTCGCTCTGGTCTTGCAGCATTGATAAAAACCAAAAATCCCTCCTCAATTACGACGCACTGCGTTATTCACCGTCAAGCATTGGCTGCCAAAACGCTCCCGGAATGTTTCACTATGGCTCTGAAAACTGCTATAAAAGTAGTTAACTTCATTAAAAAGAGCGCACTCAATACTCGTCTATTCAAACAGTTGTGTTCTGACATGAACTCTGAACACAAAACTCTGCTTTTCCATACAGAAGTTCGTTGGCTTTCCAAAGGAAACATGCTGTGGAGGCTGTTCGAACTAAGAGAGGAAGTACAAATATTCTTAACTAACAAGGAAAACAAAGAGTTGCTATATCAGTTCTGCGAGCCCGAATATAAGGTACGTTTTGCTTATTTGGTCGACTTTTTTGCACAAATAAATAAATTGAACCTTCAACTGCAAGGGTCAGAAAATTGGAAGTTGCAGGGCATGAGCAACATATTTGCATATGAAGATAAAATCAGGGCATTTATTGCTAAAATCGAGCTATGGATCAATAAGGTCGAAAGAAAAAACTTTTCTGCATTTGATACGCTCAACCAAATTATTGACGGACTAGGTGCAGATATTAAAGAAGAAATTCATAAGAACATGATGATCCATTTGACTAATTTAAAAAGTGAATTCAATCGCTATTTTCCTGACTGTGAGGACAAAAGTATTCAGAAACTGATCCGGAATCCTTTCATTGTCAACGTTTCCGAAGTCTCTGATGAAATTCAAGAAGAAGTGATTGAAATGCAACATGACACGAACTTAAAAGAATCAGGAATAAATCTTGAAGATTATTAGAGCCAAAAAGCAATTTCTTTTCCAAAGCTTCGAGACATTGCTATACGTTACCTAACTTTATTTTCATCGACGTATCTATGCGAGCAGGGATTTTCGACGCTTCTGATTATTAAAAACAAGCATCGAAATCGGTCGGATGCCACTGCCGACATGCGTTTAGCTTTGAGTAGCACTGAACCAAGAATTTAGAAGTTAGTAAAGAGTATGCAGCCACAAAAACACATTAAATTAAAATCTGTAACTTTTAGATTTTTGCCAAATAATTAAGAAATGAGTGCTAATTATAAAATTGTGCTTGTTTTCTGTATCAAACAACCCTTAATTTAGGTTTTTAGGTAAACCAACTGGGTGGTTCCCGGCAAGACATACATTCGGTAAAATGGTCCCTCATAACTAAAAGGTTAAGAACCACTGCCCTAGACAAATAATAATGACTCACAACTTGAGTCCCACAGTTATTGTGCAGAACAAAGAACAGATTCCAACCCAGTTAAGGGCCTTGAGACTGTGTTTCACATGCCGAGTTGGATATTACATTTCATTTCATTACACCTAAGTAAGGGATTTTCACGTACTTTTATCCAAGAGCTCTCTTTCCTTTGCTGTTTGGTTGCTAATTTTGTCCATATATTTAGTAAACGGTATTTTATAGATGTAAAATATCATAATAATCATTTGCATGGCTGTGCCGCTATTAGATAGTCTTAAGTAAATATCTGCTGGGAAAATTTGAAATTAAACATGAAACGCATAGAGGAATTGTTAGGGAGATCCCGCAAAAATTATCAATGGCAGGAAAATGAAATCCGCAACATGGCGTGTGAGACCAAAGACCCTGTCATATTGTCAAATATTTTTATCCAACTATATTTAACAATAAAGTGGGAGGGGTAATATTGGACGGAAATTGGCTTCCAATTTTCTCCATCAAATAAATGTGGACAGATAACCTCAAAAGTGTTTAAAATCATGTCAAACTATCGAAATTTATTTTTGGTCTGAGCTATCTTAAACTTTCTAATTTTAATCCCATTTTTAAATTAAATAATGCATCACAGTGCTGGAGTTTTTGAACTAATTATGCTATTTGTGCATATTTTATTTTTTTTAATCATGTATAAATTTAACTCTCTATAATATTCATTACATAATAAAAATAAATTTTCAGTGATTTTTAATGCTATAAAAATACAATTTCCTTTTTACACATAAAATTATTTCGCATACGAAATTCATACTATCATTATTTTAGTCATTTCACATTTATAACCTCTTTAATTGACCGTGTGTTTTCCGCCATTTTAAAGCTTCGTTGTGACGGAAACGGATGCTATTTCCGTTTTTGATAGGCACGATTTGATTAGATGATTGCATCCAGCATCCAACATATTTCAAAACCTATTCTACATGCGAAGTATTTGGTGGAAACTCGAATCATCCAAGTCGGTGGCGTCATGACGCTCCAAACTTTATTCGACACAACACGTCGGAAGGTGTTGGAAGCGAACGTGCGACAGGGTCTGGAGATTTCGAGCGGAAGAGCGATTGGCCGGCTTGATGCCTGAGACGTGGGAAACATATTCAAGGCATTAAGGTCCTTCCTCCGAAGAGATGATCGTCGAGGCGTCACATCAACGTGGCGAGGGTCGTCGATTCGATCCATGCCGCTAGCGCGACTCGATTTATGAGCTCCGAGAGAGCGGCTAAGTGGTTTGGCGTGAGCTCTTTAATCCTGGAGGTACAGTCGCGTCATCTTAGGCCCCGGTGCCCACCTGTACGAAATAAAAACTCAAACTTCGATTCAAGTAGCTTCAATTTTCAGGATTCAATTGCATTGTTGTATTACGAGGGAGAGATAGGAAACAAAGGACACCATCTCGGTTCAATCCGTTTTCAAACCATAAAAAATTTATTTTGAATGTTTTTTTTTTTTAATTTAGCTTCCTCAAATCATTTTAATCTTTTATAATAACACCAGAAGTAAAAATTGACTGGCTGCTATAAAACAGTTTACCCTTTGAAGTTGTTGGTGTTTAGTATTGAAATCATTTTTTTTTAAAAAGACTACAACTGTTATAATACTCTCAATAGACTATGTCAATGCCTTTGATAATTTCTTAATGTGTGAATTTTCAATATTAAAATTTTAAAAGTTGTAATGGCATAAAACTACTGAAACCAATTTTGGCGTATTTCGGTTTATATTTCTCCCCCTCGAGTCGGGACTAAAAAAAACACATAATAAAACACTGGAATCGCTTTTTAGGATACCCGGGTTCGAACACCAATCTGGTGGCCATTGGTATTTCAGTTTTTAACGGTTTCCCGAAATCATTCGAGGAAAATGTTGGAATGGCTATTAAAGATTCTTTCTCAAATATTCCAGAATTTTGTCGTTGTGTGATAGTGTCTCTAATGACCTGTCTTTTTAAATAAATAACTCATATTTTGTTAGGAACTACGTTGAATGCAGGTTTACATGTACAAATATTCTCAAAGTGATTTTATTTTTAAATAAAAAGGTTGAGGGCAGAAACAAAAATTATGACAGGGGCAGTTCGGGTCCGCGCCGTAGAATTTTCGGGAAATCTTTGGTATATTTCCATAACAAGAGTTTCATATTAATATGTAATTTAGTAATCGAATGTAACAATCACGCATGCACCTACGTGCGATGACGTCACAGGCAAAACACGTACAGACATGTTCTTTCCGTTGTTGACTCAACCACCGTTGACGCATTATTAGTCTCATAGTTATTAGCGATTCAGATCTGACTGTATTTTGTCACAGAAGAAAGTTCGACCAACTATTGCTGTAATGAGTGAATATGCGTTTTTACGTCAAAAAAAATTATTTCGTACTAAGCCCCGGATATCCAGAGAAGTGAAAGAAGCCGAAGCGCTTCTTGTAGCAGACATGAAGAGTATGATCGTGCAGGAATCCTTTAACTTCAATATTCCGCCGCTTCAAGTCCCACAGAGGTGCGTTACCGACGCGAAGATTGAACTTCGGTTCGGTGCCTGGCGCGTAAAGGTGAAGAGGGATGTGATGAGCGAGCCATTGTCGCCTTTAGCGTTTCAGCCGCTTTAATAGCTTGTGCGCCATGCCAGCTGACTCCCTTGTTTATTCATAAACAAAATTTAGGAAGGTACAAAATAATATCTGTATTATTCAAAATTGGTTATTTCATTCGTACATGAAATACAACTAGTTAAATAAAAGTTTTTTTTTTTGTGGAATGTTTAGTCTTTTCGTCTCGAAGCCACAAAGCTCAGTAAAACCACGTAAAAAGGTATCACTGAAAACATTAGTTACACCAACAATATCGCAGCATATCGTTGGGTAAATACAGGCTGAAAATTGTCAACAAAAATAAAATAAAAATTTTAATGGAAATTTGATTGGTATGTAACTTATGAATAACTTAAATCTTGATTGTTGCCTTTCGTGGTCATAGTCACTAACAACTTCTTGGCTTCTGGGTTGAAAAAAAAACGTGTGTGGGAATGATGGTGTGCTTGAAGTTTCGGCATGCCTTGTTACAATCACCTTCAATTACGATCAATAATCATTTCCCCGCAGATGGCCTTAATCCAGGAGCCAGTAAGTATTATGAATAACTTTGAACTAATAACGCTAAGGTGGGTAATTTATCTTGTCTAAGTTTGCATGAAAAATATTAGCAATAACGTGGCCTAATAATTAATGAGCGTACATGCTTCGTATCGAACTAATTTATTAATAGAAAGTTCCAAGGAGCTATTGAATACTTCCCGAAGCTTTTTTATTTAAGTCTTGAGTGCATTATTAGATTTTACCAGATTTATATTAATTATTAAGCTGTATTCCGCTACAATAACTTACGAAATTTCTTTGAGCCAAGTTTACTAGAGCACACTCGCATTCAACCAAAACTTTCCGCAGTAAAATGTTTCATTCGCAGCGGATCCTTTGTGCATCAGGCGGATTGCCTTAGGGACAAAAAGGTAGGTGGATGTGCTTTGGGAACGTTATCGAATCAGGTGTTCGTCTGAAATAGGGAGGGGAAAGTGTGCACCTCGCCCTCCCTTTCACCCTTTCACTTGGCGGATTGTTAAAACAGTGTGTCGAAGTTTCCGGAGCGCGTCGATGTTGGAAATACCGCAGCTTACCTTCACTAGCGGGTCTTGTATTGTTGAAAGGCGGCAAGTAGGGGGGGGGGGTTGTTGTTGGAGGAGGGGCGTGGGGAGGTAGTGCTCAGTTTCAGCTGAGGGGGAGTCGAGGGTGCTCATTACCGCGGACAAGATCTTACCTCGAGTCGAGTCGAGTCGAGTCGAGTCTGGTCGAGATCAGCGGAACGATCCTTCGACAACCCTCCCAGTCAAGAGCACAGCTGAAGCTGCAATAGGAACAAGACTCGTTCTCTTCACCACTTGGTTACCGCACTCGCTGCAGAATATCGAGTCTGCGCGCGCCTAGTGAGTTTGGTAATTGCTACTGCCTACAGCGAGCTCGTTAGAGACGGTAACACACAACGACATACACGCTGGCGTGTTCGGAGGAGGAATAGTCCGTGGAGCATGTGGAGAGAATCCATTCCAGCATTTCACTGCGCTGTAAGATTTTTTTCACTGTGAGTGAAACAGAAATATTCATTTAAATTTGTTAAGATTTTTTTTTAAATTTGTTAATTTACATGAAATCAACTATGTCCCTACAAATTAGTGCTCGCGGTGATTCTGTATTCGGATTCTTAACCGGATATTGATCCAATAGTTAAAGGTATTTTAAAACATTTCCCTGAATAGCTCTCCACTATTAACTGCACACATAATAAGCATGACACAACATCAAAAAAAGTCAAATTGTTGAATAGTCCATTATCTCTTCCATGTTTAAAAAAAAAATATGTTTGAATGAAACCTCAATTAAGATATGAAACCCATGCGCCAATTGTCTTAGTAAATGCTCAGTATTATTTCGCAAAAACGAATTTAACATGTGCATAAATAACCACAGACACGTGTTTTACAAGTATTCAATATTTTCTTGTAGTATTACAAACTATTTCTTGGCAAATAGTTGTCAAAGGAATCTTTTGTAAAAGTTCTTTTTTTTTGTGTGTGGAGTTAATCAGGACGTTATGATCGGGTTTCGAACTCAGGACACCCTGGGCCCCCGCCTGCCAGGCACACACAGGGTGTGCCCAGCTTCAGAACAAACCACGTGATTTGAGAACTGCTCAAGGTGTCCGAGTTATGTCTTTCTACGAAAAGAATTTAAAAATCGCTGATGGCGGATCTGTAGTGTGTTTCCTGGGTTCGCTTTTTTATATAACACAGCGAAAATGTTTGAATCGCGTGTTTCAGAATAATTTTAGGATATGAACCACCTGCACTTTATTAAAACCGTTGTGCTACAGACGCACATAATCTAACACTTTGAGTCATTAACTAATAAAATAATAAAGTTAGTTTAATCGCGAATTCTTAAAGCTGTGTTTATTTCATATGAAGATTATTTACGGTAAAGAAATATATTCCAAGGTAGTTTCACTAGGACAAAGTTTCATTTGACCCACAAATGTTTTTGGTACGTTTCCCGATGTCCAGAGAATCAAACATATGCAGGTGCGTGTTGCCACACGCGAAGGTCCTCCATCTTGTTAGCTTCGGCTCGTGGGGGTATATCAGGGAAGATAAAGCAATTTCCCAGCATTCAGCTCGAGTGATACCGCCTAGCAGTCGGCAGTGCTCAGGGCTACGACAAATAGGATGGAGTCTTGATATCGCCTACTATTGTGTTTTTTGACGTGACAAAGTCTAATAAATCGATGAACGCCGGCTCCACGCACGGAAAATTGTCCCGTTACGCACATTGTCCCGTTACTCTGTGTCCCGTTACGCTCATTGTATGCTTGCACCGCATCTATCTCTCTTACACTCGATTGGAATAACCATCGATTTGACTTTTTCGAGGCACATTAAACTTGAAACACTCCCATTCGTTTCCTACTTTTCCTGTCATCGTCCTATCCTTAACAGAATAACACCGATTGGAAAAAGTTAAATAGCAAACATGTATAAAAGTTATAGTTAAATAATCTGTTCGTTAAAGTAATAAACATATTTGAATTAATGAGTGCAAATAAAAGTAAATTTATAAATTAAATTGTAGATTTAATTTCACTCCTTATTTGTATCCATACAAAATAGTGATAATTCAATAAAAATTATTCAATTTTATTCATAAAAGTATGTAATCATTTCATCAATGTTTTCTTATGACGTTGTCACGTTAAATTATCGTCCGTAAACCGACTTTACAGACAACCATTTTTTTTTTTTTTACATTTGAGACTACCGAAACTGGCGGGAGACGGGGTTGTCGTGAGCCTGAGTCACGACAAGACGAGGCTAATGCATTTCAGAACCGAGCCCCAGGAAACAGGTATATTTTGATGAGGGAGAGGCAGCCATTTACACCATGAGGTCTTGTGTGTTTGTAGCATGTATGTGGAGCCTAAATAGATATAAAAAAATAACCATTAACATTTAAGTGTGTTTATTTTCCGGCTTGAACAGATTTATTAAATTAGAAACATTCAGAGCAGCATAATCAGCCTATACAACATAAAAGAACCTCTCTATAGAAACTTGTAAAGGTTGAAGAGAGAGACCAGGTCCCCTTTTCTTTCTTTATTTCTTTCTTACCGAGAATTACCACTGTTAAACACCTGGGTTTGTCCCATCTTTTTCAACCTAACAAACTTTGGTCCCCACTCCTATAAAAAAAACATAATTTTGACTTCGACACGTTGTCACCATTACAACGTGTAAATTCCTACAAGCGTGCGCACTCGTTACTCAGACGTTTAGAAATCATCATTATTTTACTGAAATAATTTTTTATCAAAACCAACGTGCGCGCCCCTATCTTTTTGTTTGCTGCTTGTATTTTCATCTTGATGTCCGGTCTTTGGCACGAGAACATCCTCTACCGCCTTCTGCTAACTGCTAACTGAGTTAAAGTTATCCCGCGAACTTGTAATGTGATCCTGGCGAGCAGCGGAAGTGTTATGAGGGTAAGAGGAAGGGGAGGGGAGATAAATATCCAGTTTAACTTCGTTCTAGCACTGCCCGGGCTACCTAGCCTTCGCAGCTAGCAACGTGCATAGACACCAAACCCGTCAGGAACTTTGTGTTTACCGCTAAAAGAAGCCAATCGAATATGAAATAACACAGTAAATATAATTATTTTACAAAATAATATCTTTTTGTGCAATTAAGAGGAACAAACTGTGGGAATGTAAGAAAAATGTGGTAAGCAAAATTTCCTAAATCTGGTGTTTTGTAATAAACAAAACGAAGACAGCAGTTTCTTTGTCCGAAAAGAAGTAAGAAAATTCCTTAAGGATATTTTAGACACTAAAATTATTTTGACAAGTTCACATTTGTCTTTTTGATATAAAAATAATTGAAACTGTTTATATTTCTAACACTTCCCCACGATCTTTTTGTTGCGACACAAATGTATTACTGTGGGTGTAACGTTATTTACATTTTAAAAAAATAGAATGAAACATCGGTGGATTGAAGTGAGCTGGATTGAATGACACAGGAGTACCTCGAGAAAACCCATTTAAAAACTGAAACAATGTACCAATGTGCAAAAATCAATACTCTAACCGAGATCCAAAGCCTAGATACAACCTAAATAATGTTCTGCACTTTAACAAAAGATCCCTTTGAAAACAAGTAGCCAAGAAAAATTTTGTAATGCTACAAGAAAGATATTGTATATTCGTACAACACATGGCTACGGTTATTTTTTCATACATAAAAATGCTTCTCGTGAAAATACTGAGTATTTATAACGAAAATTGGCACATTATTTTATATTTTATTGGATGTTTCATTCATGCATTATTTTTAAATAATGGAAAAGATAATCGAAAATATAATTATTGGACTTATTTGGTTTCATTTAGCTTATTAAGCGCAGTAAGTACTTGAAAGCTATTCAGGGAACGGTTGACAAATAACCTCAACTATTGGAGATTCTGGACCAACACAAGCCTAATGGCTTGTTTAAGAATCCGAACCCAGTATTACTGCGAACACTATTTTGTAGTCATACAGTTGTTTTCGTGTAAATGTACGAATTTTAAAAATATCTATAATTTTAAATGAATATTTCTGTTCCAATTACAAAAAAAAATTGCAGTGTATTTGGGCTCAGAAGTAGGAATCGATAAATCGATTCCAAATCGACGAATTTAGATCGACCAGCAAGGCAAAAAAAATTGGTTGTCTGTAAAGTCGGTTTATGGACGATGGTTTAACGTGACAACGTCATAAAAAACATTGATGAAATTATTGCATACTTTTATGAATGAAATTGAATCATTTTAATTGAATTATCACTATTTTGTATGGATACAAAGCAGGAGTGAAATGAAATCTACAATTTAATTGATAAATTTACTTTTATTTGCACTCATTAATTCAAATATGTTTATTACTTTAACGAAGAGATTATTTTAACTATAACTTTTATACATGTTTGCTATTTAACTTCTTCCAATCTGTGTTATTCTGTTAAAGATAGGACGATGATAGGAAAAGTAGGAAAACGAATGGGAGTTTTTCAAGTTTAATATGCCTCGAAAAAGTCAAATCGATGGTTGTTCCAATCGAGTGGAAGAGAGATAGATGCGGCGCAAGCGTACAATGAGCGTAACGTGACAAAGCGTAACGGGACAATGTGCGTAACGTGGAAATTCTGTAATTTTAAATGAATATTTTTGTTCCAATTACAAAAAAAAAATTGTAGTGTATTTGGGCTCAGAAGTAGGATTCGATTCCAAATTGACGAATTTAGATCGACCAGCAAGGCAAAAACATTGGTTGTCTGTAAAGTCTGTTTATGGACGATGGTTTAATTTTTTCGTGCTTGCAGCCGGCGTTCATCAATTTATTAGACGTCACGTCAAAAAAGATCACGCGATCAATTCACACGCGTGCAAAGCGGAGTGTTTGCACTTTGTACAATCCGCGAAAGTGTATGTGTTACGTGGGCGGTTTCCGTGAAGGAAGGGGGGGGGGAGGTGGAGGGAGAGTGTGTTTGGTATCGTCTCCGTAATTTTAAGATTCCCTCGGTTCGTCTTAATCTTTGTTGTAAACAAGGTCGCGTTAATAGCTAATTGTCGATCGTCACGTCCTCGGAGCGCAGCTTATTTAATTTGCATGCGATTACGTGCGTCGTGCCGCTCTCCGCCTTAGCGTTATTACGCGCCCTCGTGTGCGGAGGTTGAAAAAAAATTAGGGACTGAAGGCAGGACGGGAGATGGACGTGCACAAAGCGTAGGGAGGAGATTAGGCGCCGGAGCTTAACTGGTGAGGGAAGATCAAAAGATAATCTTTGCAGGCGACGGCGCGAACATGTCTTCCACCGTTTCAAGAACACCAGCGACGCGAGTGCAAACTTCAGCTTTTTTTGCGGACATTGTAAACATGTTGGTAAATACTTTGATGAAAATGCTACACTCTTTATTCTTTGTTTGATAATACAATATTCTGGCACCGATTCGTAAAATTACTAGGCTACAATTTAAATCGTTCAATTTTCATAGCTTTATTTATCATACCCTTGGGCTTTCGGAAAATGTTGGTAACTAACGGAAACAGTTAAAAATAATTTGCAGTCAACAGTGAAACAAAATGAACTTTTGAAAATGTTTGTTGGCCACACGACGTCTTTTTTTTAACAAGTAAAGCTGTAAAGAGCGTGTTAATAACTGGTAAAAGAGCAGTAACTGATGACTTTTACATTCCTCCCCGTCACAGTTAGCTACGGTAAATTGCGTTAAAAACTATGCCGCCTGTTGTCAGTTAAAAAAGGTTGTCCTTACTAGTTTCATGGAAGTTATAATTTTTCTGTTGAGTTATGAACCAGATTTCCCTCACCCTTATTCGAGTTTTTCTGCTTGTCGGAGGCTGCCTCACAGCTAACTCTAACGGAGGCTGTATTTAAAAACGTTACATCACTTGCGTTCTGACAGGCGCAGCGCAGGAGCGATACATCATCATTCCACATACGTAACGTGAGCGTAGCGTCTGGAAGTGTGATCAAAGTAGCTTGAAGTGTTTGGCGTTCAGGACATTACCAGTGTGGAAATTGTCGATCAAAACAGTGCACTTAGACCTAAAAATATTAAGTTAATATTACCTTAAGCTTTATTTTTAAAAATCTGCAGCACCAAGCATATATGTATAATATCACTGGAATTATATTTTCTAATTAGAATATTATTATATGATAATGGAAATATACACAAATAATACTGGCTAAGTGCTAGTTGAATTCGTGATCGAAAATTGCATATAATTCGTTAAACATTCTGAATGCAGTTGCAAAATATTTATATATGGGGTAGACTTAGAGTTGTCAAACTGCAGCACAATTATTTCTAGCAAAGTTATACGGATAAAAAAAGTTTTTTTTTACTATTTGAAAACGTTTTCAAGCAGTTAAATAACAGTCAAAATAACATTTTAACTGCTCAGGTACTCAGAGAACTTGCAATACTTAAAACAGTAATTTTATAGTATATGATCAATTTTTATAAATATTTAAAAAAAGAATTACATGTACAAATAACTCTAATTAGAAAATATCCTGATATTGTGAATTTTGCGAATCTCTTACTACCTAAATTAGCTTGTCATGAGCTCTCTTGGTTTGTAATATGAATTCGGAGTATTGACAAAACCTTCAAAGACTGTTAAAGTCAATAGAAAAATCACTCTTCAGATGTTTGCCTTATTTTCAACTGAACAGAGAACTTAGAAGCCTTGATCCACCGCGCATTCCAGGAAGATCCAGTTATACGGAAGCCGCGTTTAATTCAGGTGCATTCTTCTTTGGAAAATTCCGTCAATTTACGGAGATTTCTGACTGCTGTGATTGAAGACAAACTTCATTAAGAATGATTAGGCCTCGCTATCTGGCAATAAAGCTTCCGTGCTGATTTGTCATAGCACAATACTCAGCTTTGGCTACTTGCTGAAGTCGAAACTAGTAAACTGGTGTGGTTATCACGGTAGTTGTAGTCACCCGCGTGATATAAGTTATTATCTCTCGATTCTTACGCTGTTACAAAATAAGTATTTTTACAACCACGATTTGTGCCTTGACATGACAAAATAGTTTAAAATTATAATTATAGCAAAAAAAGATAGAAAAATCCTAGATGAAGGAGACTAATCTCTCTTAACCATATGAACAAGCGTGTGCCACCACAAAATTATGATTGATTTTATTTTTTTACAAAATAAAATCTGTTTACACATTTTACTTCTTTAAGTCTCGGTCTCACATGACATTTTGATTTTTTTTGTTATTAGTTTAATTAAGGGATTTTTTCTAAAAATTTAACTCGATACCACCCTTGCATTTGTTGATCTGTTCACAGATATTTGCAAAAAATATTATATTTACTTAGATTAAAATCATGGGTGTGAAAAAGGTTTGTCAGTCTTCTTAATTATCGTCACTTGCACAAACTTCTTACACCCATTGACAGAAATCAATGCCAGAGAGGTATCGAGTAAAATTTTAGAAATAGCCCTTTAAAAAGAAAATACGAAAAAAAAATCTGCGTGGCGTGTGAAACCTAGCCTTAAAAAAATGATTATGCAGCCATCCAAAACGAGGGTTTGGAGTGAAAAGAATAAGTATATGAAGGTGTTGCTGAGGCCTGCGAGTCATCTCGGGTTAAGCGGGGCTTGCACGGATAGAGTAAGCGGAACTGCAACTATGGCAAGTAACAGGATCGATTATACGGGTAGAATAAACATGATAGCCTTACTTGCCCTACACTATCAATTTTTTTTTCGTGTTAGTAAATGGAACTTAAATATTCATGTAAAATTACAGACATTAGTCAATTTGTACATTTACATGAAAACAACTATATCACTGGAAAAAAAAATAGTGTTCGCAGAAAACCTCAGCTCGGATTCCCACCCGGATATTTATGCATTGTGTTGTTCTATTATTTCCAATAGTTAAAGTTATTTGTAGGCCGTTCCCTGAATAGCTTTACAGTTTTAACTGAACACATAATAAGAACAATAAAAAGTTAAGGTCAAATTGTTGAATATTCGATTATCTATTCCGTGATTTAAAATAAGTATGCCTAAATAAAAAATTAATTTAAAAATAAAATTATACGCCAATATTTGTAAGGAATACTCAGTATTATCTCGAAAACCGTATTTCATGTATGCAAAACCAACAATAGCCATGTGTTGATAAAATTTGCAATATCTTTCTTGAAGTATTACAAATTATTTATTGGCAACTGGTTTCAAAAGGATTCCTTTGTAGAAGTCTAGAATTTTTTTTCTATGTAGCTGCTTTCACGTTTATTCTACCCAGGAAAAAGCTCCTTACGTCTCGTTTCCCGTTTTTTCTCCTTTCTGCTGATATTGCACCGCGCATCATATTTCCTCATCCGCTATTCGGAACGCTGTCCCGACTCGGCAACAGAAGGGCGCTCGTAGCCTTTCGCTCGGGAGTGACGTAGGCAAGGTGGGCGGGCCAACCACGAAGATTAACAATTTTGAGGTAACAACAAAATATTTAGGCAGTGAAGTCGTTGCTAATTATTTTGCGACAATAGGGAGAGAAAAAATGTTGTCCCTTGAAAACCAATGTTTAGCGGGAAAAAAAATATTTCAACATTCAATAAGCCACGTCTATTCCCATAAAAATATATTTTTCTCTCAACCAAAATTTTTTTTTTGGATCTATATAAGAAAATATATATATTGTAGTAGTAAGAAAACAGATTCATATTTACGTGAATTGGTGGTTTTTATCTCGTTTCGTACACTTAATAGTAGTTGCTTAATTCCGGAGTTTATAACAACAATAAATGATTATGCTTTGATAAAATTTAAATAATTATATTTTACATTAAGTTGAAAAGCAAAAAAGAATATGTATAAAGTAGGTATTCCAAATTAAGTTAATAAACGAAAATGGCTTATAAGAGTGTGTTATTTTTTATGCTGATGGGAAAAATTTTTGTTTTGAAAAATTTAAGCTTCTAATTGAGTTATTTTTAGCAAAATTTTAAGGACAAAATAACAGTCTATTTGAAATCTAAGTTTCTTTTTTAACCATTTTTAACTGTCTTCTGCAAAATAACAAACTTTGACATGCAATACAATTTATTCCCCGGGGGGCAGTGTTTGATGCCTGTAAATGGGAAAGAATGGAAGGAAATAAGGCGTAGAAGCCCCTCTGGTAACATGACTGAAAAAAAAACGCTGTGTACACGGTCTCTTCATTTACTTTCTAGAAAGCTTTTTCACCTGCCCCTGACGGCCTGTGGGTGCGAGGCGCGCGCACGAGGTGACAGGAGGCAAGTCGCCGCACTTAGCGACCACGCAAACAAGGAGACGGAGACCAGCGGCGCGGCCAGTGGTCACCCCTGTCCGCTGTCAGGGCGCGCGCAGGGGCTGTCTCGGTCGCGCTCCGAACAGATCAGCGAGCGAACTGGTCACTTCATACCTCGTCATCGCCACACCGTTATATACACATTTGTAACTGGAACACAAATATTCATGTCAAAGTACAGATATTTGTAAATTTGTACATATAGATGAAACCAACTGAATCACCACAAAATATTGTTCGGATTCTTACCCGGGCATTTATGCTCTGTGTTGTCCCAGTACCTCTAATAAAGTCATCTGTAAACCGTTCCCTGAGTAGTTTTTTCAGTACTAACTGCGCTGATTTTTTCAAGCTCAATAAAACAAAATATAGTCCAATTATTGAATATTGATTATCTTTTCCATGGTATAAAATTTTTTTTTTGAATGAAACATCAATGAAGATGTAAAAAATTATTTGCCATTTTTCGTAAGAAATACTCGGTATTATCTCTGAAAAACGTATTTCATGTTTGCACAATATTAACCATAGACCAAGTGTTGTACAAAGCTACAATGAAATTTCTTGTAGTAGTTATTACAAACTCATTCTTGGCAACTGGTTTCCAAATGAATCTTTTGTAAAAGTAGAGGAATTTGTTATTCTGTGCATGTTGCACAACACCCAAAACATTGCGTAAATGGTGCTTGATCATACCTCACGACGGTTAATAAGTATCGATTTGAATTTTTCCGCAGTTCATCACACTTACGTCCACACGATACTGTCGTTTGCCGCTATTTCCACAATTAAAACTATTATCTTCCTCCCCCCCCCCCTTGCGTGCTGCGGATTCCCCGCGAGCGTGGCGGAAGCCATCAGCTGGGCAATGAACAGTTCCACGCAGTATCCATGTGGTGATTCAAGGGTTATTGTTGCGGCGTGGCGCGGCTGAGAGGCGCCAGGCAGGTGTCCTGGACTGCGGTGAGCGGGCGGAGACTGGCAGAGGAGCGAGCGCTGGCGAGCCGAGCTCCAGAGGGCAGCGTTCGTGTTTGACCATTTTTGCAGACTATGGGTTCTTCATTAAACTTGAGTTGTAAATAGTGTTTAAAAAAAATTGGTTGTCTGTAAAGTCGGTTTACGGACGATAGTTTAACGTGACAACGTCATAACAAAACATTGATGAAATGATTTCATACTTTTATGAATAAAATTGAATCATTTTTATTTTAAAAAATAAAAGAATAAATACTTGAAATTATACCAGTAATCAGATTTTTAAAAATTCAAGAATAATCATTAACCTTTATTGCCGAAATTGTTGTTGTAATACGCAATGAAAACCACATTAACTTTTCACTTCACTTTATGAACAGTCGACGAAAAAGTTCACGTGTAGAACACTTGTAATTAATTTTAAAAAATGGCGTTTAGCTATAAAGTTAAAATATAATTATGAACAATTTTTCATATAAATAAAATGTAATCAAATATATATCATCAATTATATGAATCACCATAATTTTTTAGTCAGTTGTAACATAACCTATTATTACTGCACTCGCCGACAGCGTAACGGAAAACAGCGTAACGGAACAATGAACGTAACGGGACACAGCGTAACGGAACAATGTGCGTAACGGGTCACTTTTTCGTGCGTGCAGCCGGCGTTCATCGATTTATTAGACGTTGTCACGTCAAAAAGAATTAAAACTGAATTTAAGGAATTCTGTTATCCTTTGCGAACTTTATTTCTCACTCGTAACATTAATATAAACTACCGTGAAGATGATAATAATCGCAGGTTCTCACGGCCATTGTCTGAAGTAGCTTGGCTTCTGGGTTGTAGACGCGTCCTTGGCGAATAATTCACTGACGATTCGGTCGACATTGCAGTCGTCATCATCAGTAGGTGACGGCTCCCTGATGACGGCGACTGCAATGTCGACCGAAACGTCGGTGAATTATTCGCCAAGGACGCGGCTACAACCCAGAAGCCAAGCTACTACCGTGATAATAAATGTAGCAAAATAAAACTGTTTGCCCCATTCTGGTGCTGAAGCCTTCACGAGATAAAACCAACGACTGTTATAATTACAAGTTAGCTCTTCCTAAGATAGCTCTTCACAAGTTTTAAAAAATTTTATTCAGCTCAGCCCTCTTACACACATATATGTATAACATGTGAGCACAGGCTAGTCTGTGGCGGTCTCATTGCCATGCGAATGTTTCATACGAAATGGTGGCTAGTGGGCCCACATTTATAACTGGGCAATATTGTTGCTTCAGAATAACTTCCCTTGTGCTTCGTGAAGTTTGACTAGAAATATTGTTCGTTTCAGGGGTCGTTACTTTCAAGCGAAGTCTGAGGAATGGGGTTTTGAATCTTTTAGAATAATTTAAAGTGTTATTTTAAAACTGGTGGGACAAAATTTAATTTATTTTAATTTTTTTAATGTTCATTAGAGATATGTATGGCGCTGTAGAGTTGAATTTGTAATTCTAATTTTTTTTAAAATTCAACTGTATCGCTTAGTTATAAATAATACAATTATAACTAGAGTTTTTTACGAAGTTTAAAAACTAGGAAAAAATGTTTTGCTGATGGTTTAGTTATAATTATAACCAAGAAGACACAAGGTTTTTGTTAAAACAATATCTGGCCATCCATAATTGTTGTGTACATACACTTCAATCAATACTGTAGGTATTTAGGGAAATTTATTCTATCACAAACTTAAATCATTTTTAACAATAAAGTTTTCTTCCGGGACACTGCCGTGAGTAAACTGGTAGAAAAGTTGTGTATCATTAATTTTCTGAACACTAAATGTGAGCATATTTATTGTATGTATTCTATTTTAAGCGTACGTAAGTTTTGTCTTTGGTTTTTTTTTTTTTTTTTTGCAAAATTTCAGTCATTCTGTTTAGTGTAAAATGTTTAAGTTTTTCCTCTAATCATCAAAACTGAAATTGTTAGTGAAAAAATAGAATTTTACAAAATGCACGATAAAGCTTTGTCTCTCAAACAATATACCTATAACCCGAACACAAGGAGCTAATTTTATCATATAGCAGAAGCACTTGTAACGTAAACAGAAATAAATTTTTGAAAGGTTTTTTTTAAATAGGCTTGGATAACCGTGAGAGAGAGAGAGCGAGAGAGAGGGAGGGAGGGAGGGAGGGAGGGAGGGAGGTAAAAAAAATCAGTTTTCTTTTATTCGAGGTAGGGAGGGGAAAAAATAAATAAATAGCGCCGCTGCACCGAAGTGGGTGCATAGCACAGTTTCAGTTGAACGCCAACGCGATAATTTCCGCCTCGCTTGGCTGTCCGTGGGCTGTCCTTTGCAGGCGGACGAGTGTGGCTCGACGCGGGAGAGGAGGGGGGGGGGGGTTGGGTTACGGCAACAGAACACTGCGCCCTCGTAATCGCGTCACGTGAGCTCATGTCCGCCACGCGGTTTGGACTGCTGGCGCTGCAGTGCCGGCGCCTAGCCGCATGCACGGACAAAAAAAAAAAACATTTGTATACATTTATGAAAGATTGCTTTGGAATACAGTTGCCAAGAAAGATATTGTAATTTTGTGCAACAGATAGCTATGGCGGTTTTTTTTTTTGCATGCATGAAATACGTTTTTCGAGATCATACTGATTATTTCTTACGAAAATTGGCGCATATTTTTATATTTTAATTTATGTTTCATTCAAGCATATTTTTTTTAAAAACCATGAGATGCATAATTGAATATTCAATAATTGGAATTTATTTCGTTTTTTTAAGCTTAGTATTATTATTAACTATTGTCACCTTAAGTAAGGTTCTGAGGTTATTGGTTAATTATTTATTATTCTAAGTTCCCTGTAAAACGTTGCATTAAATCGCGGGTCGCAGGGCTCGATGTTTTTTTTTTTAAATCAGATTCTTGTGTTTCCGCAAACGCCTGTGCTTTATCTATCGGCGCAAAAGCGACACCACAGGGGGGTTTTCCTTGGAGGTATTTTATCTAACTTAGGGAGAAATCGCTTTGTCATGCTCCAGGTGCTGCTATGTTGCACCTGAAGCTGAGAGACTTTCGCCTCCCATTGGCTACTCATCCACAGAGCTATTTCATCGGCAATAATGCTTTGTGATTCATTAATACGCGCTTTAATTTCGCGCTGCCGGCGTATAAGAGGGATTTGATTACTCAGAAATATAAATAGCGGCGGTGAACTTCTATGCAGAAGAGTCAAAGAAACTGGTGCAGTGTTAGGGAAAAGTAATTGGAACTAAATGGTGATTGTGTGAAGATGTGAAGAAGATATGTAAAAAAACTAAAACTGTCATTTAATTATTTAATACTTCATCCTTAAGCCATTAAAAACTAGGAAAATATTTTTGAAATATCTTTGTTAGGTCACTATTAAGGAAAGATGTGTGTAGCCTAAGTAAAGCGCTTACAAAACATATCCGGAAAACGTTTAAGTAATATCCGTATTCGAGTCTAAACATTATGGCTACCGTGTTTTGAGACGAAAAAGGGCGTCATTTTGGTTGATTTAATGAAACTTGGGTCAACAATTACAGCAAACATTTAAAAACTTACTGTTGTCAACTGGTTTCATTCCCAGGTGGCGAATTTCTATTCACAGCTGTTAAAGAAATTGGTGCAGCGTTGCGGAAAGTGCTTGGAACTGAATGGCGATTATGTGAAAATGTGAAGCAGATATGTAGTAAAGAAAATCGGTCAATAAAAACTTTTTCTCGCAAGTTTATTTTTTAAATTACCAAACGGACCTTACTTTAAGAATATCCCTCGTACTTGGTAAGCTTCCCAAATGGTGACCAGAGAAACTTTTTTTCTTTTGCTGCACACAAATTGTACATACAAATTGTAAACAGTTTTTTTTTTTAATTTACTATGACAGAACAGGATATAATAAATTTAAAATACTAATTTAGCATAAATTTGACTTTTTTCTTGTATATCTTGTAATATTTTTAACTAATGTGACTTTGTTGTTTTAATTCGGTTTTAAATATATAATACGTCAAACAATGTTCAGTATCTTATGTTACTGCAATCTTTGAAATATGTTTTCGTTCTTTTGGTAATTGTTTATATTTTTATGTTAACTTAGTGGTTAACGTTTTGTTATACTATCGTTATACACTTTTTAAACATTTTTTTGTTATTAAGTAAAGAAGTAAAGTGACTGCCTGAACTTCGCCACGTAAAATAATTTCCTGAAATAAAAACAACTTATAATAAAGTAGAATGATATTTGCCGCAGCTATACAAAAGTGTCTGGAAAATAAAGGTGTGAGAATAAAATGAATTTACTCGTGCGAGAACTTAAAGCACATACATTCATCCATCACCATGAAAAATGCACAGTGGAGTTAAAAAATACACCCCCTTAAATTGCACAATTTTTCATTTTGATTTACCTCGTGACTTGAGGTTTTCCGAAAATACTAAACCAAATCCGAGCTACTACAATATACATATCAAATTTTGGTTCAAGTTCGTCATTAATACCTATTAAAAACGTAACCTTTTGCGCTCTTTATGTTTGGCATTGAAATGGCCTTTATTGCTTAGTTTAAATAGAAAATAAATAGTGAAAAATATTACTTCTGTCGTTCGTGTATGTATTATCCATGGTATATTATGTTATTCATGAACAACTAATACTTTTTTGAAACAGGTCATTTAAATACTGTTAACTGTAACTAAATAATTATTTATTGAAAATACAAATGTATTTTTATGTCATTTCTAACAAAAAAAAAGCTTGTTAATTCTATTAAAACAATTTTTTGATATCCAAATTTTATAAAAATGCTTTATTTAATTTAAAAATTAAGTTTTGCAGTTTTTATATTTTTAAAAGCCTTTACTTCTGTGCTTTTGCTCAGTCATTTTTATTTATTAATTTTTGACTCTTGGAAAAATATTCCAAATAACTTTAAGAAAATGATATTATGAATGTAAAACTTTTCGTAGACACAAAATAATTCAACCTGTTTACTCCTCTTAATTTTTGTTTTTATTAATTATTTAATATAATTAGCGCTTTAAAAGCTTTAAATATTAATTAAAAACAATTTATAATATTTTTAAAGTTTTATTTATGAAATAAATTAAAAATTCTTAGGATTTATACTGTTTCAGGTAAACATATTTTTAATAATTAGCACATTATTGTGAAATTCAACACTTTCTTGGAAAAACAAATCTTGCCTCAAATATTAAAATTCAATTTGCTTTAAATGAACCTAACTCGAATCAAATCTATAGTCTAACGTTTATAAGACTTTTTGAAAAAGCATTAAGCGACACGAAACCTCTGCAGATATTCACCAAGCTGGAAGATAAAGTGAACTTCGTTCCATATCTCTCCTCACAAGAGTGTGGGAATAAGAAAGTCTGTATTATGTAAATTTTTCCTAGTATGGTCGTCGGAGCATAGCTGTGAACCATTCCGGGAAACCAATTTCGGTCGAGCCGATCGCTATTGAATCTCACAATCTCGACTCCCCGCAGAGGTCTACTACTTTTTTTTCTGGGAAATCCTTTGCAGCATGATGTGTGAAAAAATATTCTAAACACACGAAATCTATTATCTGCGAACAAAGATAGCAGGCATTGATGAAATTAAACTGGATGTTATTTTGTGACCGTTTTCATCTCAGAAGCATACATTTCAGGTCAAGTATTCGAATTATTGTCTTTTTAAATCAAAAATTGTAATATGTTTATTTAAAACAAAATTTTCTCATTGTTATACTTTATTTGGAAAAATTACAGTGAAAAACCCCTTAGTGAATCTGTAACTCGCCTGCTGTTCTGGATAAATTTACCGCGGACAATTTTTTTTATGAGCGTCAGTGTGTTTCTAAAGCAAGAATGATGGGTTCTTCAGAACCCTCCCCACCCCCCAAACACACACACACACACCTGTCACCTCTGCCAGTGTTCAGTGGGACGGAATCACCGCGTTGTCTCCTTTCATCAATCACTTCGTACCGTAAAACACAATATACAATGCGCGGGTTGTCTCCACTTGTTATATTTGGCGTTTCTACACACAATGACTATTCCTCCTTGCGTTTTTATTTCGACTTCTTGCAGCTGAACGAAAAAAAAAAAAGTGCATGAGTTCTTTAGCATAAGATGTGAAATGGTTAACTCGCAATTCTGGAAGTGTTAAATAGCACGTTTTTCAAGTGAAACTTCTTTACAGTAGGTTGGGTACTGTGTAAAAATGTTTTGAAATTTTTACAAGGAAAATCCTTCGAGACTCAGTTGCCAACGACATCACTTGTACAACTGCGAGAAAGAGCTTAGTAAAATTGAAAATGCTACAAAGCTCTACCTTGTAGTTTTACAAGTGATATCGTTGGCAACTGAGTCTTCAAAAGCTTTCCTTGAGGCCTAAAGGCAAGCGGTGTCAGCAGGTGCCTGCAACACAGGCTCTACTACTGTACAGTCCGAGAAAAGAGTGTTTAAGGCAACTGAAATATAACAAATTTAGTGTTGCAAAACTGGATTTTTTTGGGTGTTGCAAATAACTAAAAAATTAATACTGATTTTATTTTACAGATAAATTATCAAACCATCAAGTAACCAAATCTGAGCATTTTCCATCGAGAGATTAATGGTGGTTTTTACCAAAATATTAATGCCTAATTCAAGCGACACTTAAGACTAAAACAAACATTCGGCAATTGATTTGTCGCTTTCATAATAAGTTATTTTGTTGTGCAGATGGTATATATCACATCAAATAAAATTTTATTAAAAGGAAAATGGATATTAAATAAAACAAATGGTACATAAATGCCCTAAATTTTCAACTTTAAAATGAAATATTTTAAATATTATGCTTCCTAAACAACAGACAACTACAATTTTAAAGTACCCATGCTCAATTCTTTTGCATAGAAAAATGAGAAAAAAATCTGTGTTATATTCCCTTGAGCAAGCTAACATTTGATAACGCTATGCATTTCCATGCTAGTAGCTTCCCGGAAAGCCACTTTATACCCTCTGCATCTTCTCGCCGCCCAAGTTTATGGGGACTTTCCCCAATTTGCAGCTGCCATTGTTTCTCAGGAGGTTACATCTCTCTGTGCCGCGTCCCTCTCTTATTAACGAGATTTCTAGCACGTCGCGCCTGTCAGGGCGCAAGTAGATTATCCGCCGTGCATGAGTGTCACGCATTAGCATACTAAACACGGCGGTCCACGGCAGACTCCATCGAAGAGAGGCGAACGAGCTGTGTGCGCATACAGTAATATCAGATGAGGGAAAAGGAAAAGGTAGACATCAGGATTTAAATGAAAACTATACGTGTCTAACAAAAAAAAAGCAACGTTCAGAAATAATTAAAAAATTCTGTTCTTCGTTATTTGAAAATATCTAAAAATAAAACAACTGAGAAAGCAATGAAATGTTCTGATGAAAGGAGCTAAAAATATATTAATGTTTGGATATTAGAATAAAAATAATCGAAATGCTTAGTGAATTATGTGGGGGAGGAAAACGTAGTTACAGAAAACATAAAACTCGTATATGCAAGTGTTTGGCAATTACAAACCTGAAAAAACCATTCACCAACGTACATTAAAAAATACCGCAGAAAAATATTGAGTAAACATGTGTGACTGCAAATTTCTTCGAAGACTAAACCACAAAAAAAAATGGTAGTATGTGCTTATTATGTGCGAGCGTTAAAAGTTATACTTAGGTACTTGGCGTGATTAAATATAACTTTATTTTGCATACAAATAATATATAGAAATAAAATAATAAAATGACAGGAGTGATATTATAAATACCGTTATTAATGTATAAATTCAGTCAAATAAAAATTTTAAAATAAATATTCAATGTTCAATATTAATATAAACACATGTAAGAAATGTATTATTTTACTAGCTGCAGTACCCGGCGTTGCCCGAGCTTAACACAGGGTGAAGGGGACCTTTTTCGAAATCAAATGTAGTCAGTAATTTATTGTCTTATTAATTTGAATGTCAAGTGTGCAAAATAATTTATATCACTTTCAGATCCCGACAGACGTTGTTTTGCCAGTGTATAGTTATTTACCTGTATATATCTAAAAAGTGGTGGTCTGTTTGTAGTCTAGACTCTATAAAGCACAATATAAAAAAGCTGAAAAATAAGAGATTACTAATATTGAAAAGATTTCATTATCTAGCTAATGCTCGGCATGCATTGCAATGCCTCATTCAGTTTTGTTTTGTAATATGTTTGAAGTAGTTACACATATACAAATCATCTAACCATCTCTCTAAATATATATTTATCTCTATCTGCATCTATATATCTATGTATATCTCTATCTCTATTTATCTCTTTATATCTACATATATAACTCCCACTATCTCTATCTCTTCTATATATAAATTTCTATATAGCTCTATACATCTATATATCTCTTTATCTAAACCCATTTCATGTTTCTATACCTCGCTCCATCTCAACTTATCTCTCTGTCTCTCTCTATCTCACTCTATATATATATATATATCACTCTATCTTTGTCTCTCTTTTATATTTAAATAAATTGTGTCATGCGTGCGCACTTATAAAACAAAAACAGACAAAGTGCCGCTATATAAAATGAAATAAACACATTATTTTGAAACGATTCGTGCTCCAAATATTGCAAAATAGTTACACTGTCTCAGAAACCTTCACGGGCATGCGCATAACAACTCACCAAAATTTCATCGAAATCGGATGAATGGTATAGGAACGCATACGGCACAAACAAACGAAAATTAAAGACATGACAAACGCATCAAACGATGGTGCGTTTAAAATTCAAGGCAACTAACTCTATCTATTGACGAAGTTAAGAGAAAAACTGTTATGAGCGCCTTTATTTTGCTAGCCGCTGCGAGCTCCACTTAGCGGGCTGGTCTCACCAAGGAGAAAAATATTAATTTGCCAGACCTTACTATGTGTATGATCGTGTGGCAGACATAGAGAAATGACACTCACTCACTATTTCTATGTCTATGACCTATGATTTTTTTCTGTTATAAAATGAAATTATCACTTTTTCACTCCCTTAGGGATGGAATTTCATATTAATATGTAGTCTATGTGTTAATCCAGGTAATGAGCTCGCTGTAGGCGGGGAAGGTTGATCAAGTGTTAATTGATCAGCTATCGACCGGGGTTGAAAAATATATAATTCTTTTAAAAATTAGGGGTTGGTGATAGAAGGGTGAAAATTTAGGATTGTATGCATTTTTAATGCCACATTTTAAAAGAATAAAAATAAAAATGTTGTCCAAAAAATTAAAAAAAATGTTAGGGGTGGACAACCCTTATCACTTAGGAGTATGAAAAATAGATAGTAGCCGATTCTCAGACCTACTGAATATGCATACAAAATTTTATAGAAATTGGTCAAGCCGTTTCGGAGGAGTATGGTAACTAACACTGTGACACGAGAATTTTATACTATATAAGATTTAGTCAATTACTCTAGATAAAATTTAAATAATAATAAATTGCAATAAATATGCTGACTGTTTATAAATTGATAATATTTTAATTAATTTGTTAAATAATAATTTAATAATTTATAATGCAAAAAAATTATACAGCGGCAACATTACCTCACAAAATATCCCACGAAAATGGCCAGGAGAATACTAAACCTTCCACAGACAGCAACAATGAACGTTTTAAGCAACTTGACATCGTTATAAATACGGAAACTTATTATAAATACATTATAAATACACTTGAAAAAGTTTATAAAAACAATTTCTATTACCAATTTTCACAAATAATAATTATTTTAATGATATGAACTAGTATTCAATATCAATCACTTCGGTCTAAGATTTAAACGAAAAATATTTAATTATTATTTATATGTAGCCTTTTAGGTATATTTCGATGAACTTTTACCGGTTTTCTTCAGTTTTCTTTTTTAGACACGTTATGAAAACAATTATATAAGCGCGCACCATGCAACGAAATTTTCGCAGGATGAAAAAAAAAATAGCGACATACACACGTAGCTTGTGCATGTCTACTCCTCAGTTTTCGTAACGGCTAACAATTATCGCTACCTTATTATTTTTATTTAAAGTATATAAAAATTATTTATTCTTGAGGAAAAGAGTTATTGATTTGAGCAATTAGCTTTATAAGTATTATTCATTTTTATGTCAATAATGTGATTTAAAATGTAAAAAGACGTATATGTAAGAGGTTAGTTTTATAAGTGTATTTTATTTTTGGTATGTTAACTCTGTTATTTTAAATTTAAAAAAAATAACTTATAAACTCATGCGTTAGATTTAATAAGGGTTACTTTATGTTCGATTGGAGTATTTTTTTTTTGTTCTCTCATTTTATTCAGTTGGAGATCGTGATTTAACATCTTGCCTAAAATTCATAAAATGGCAGAAGCAGATAAGAGGTATGTAAAATCAAAGGCAACGTGGAGATAAAAACTTCCAAAAGAGGCACCCAAAAGTTCCAGTGAACGAATGCGAGAGTACAGGGCGCAGAAAAAAGATTTCTTTTTTCATTTTGAGATCATACCCACATCCTTACTATTCTCAATTATTATATCTTGTTCAATAAAAAATACTAACGAATTATTCATATGTATACCTGCCTGCCTAATAAGTAAGAAGTTTCTCTTCTGTCACACATGGACTCCACACACACATTTTTAATTTAATTTTTATAGTATTATTTAAAATTTGTCTGTTTTTTTTTGTTCGAGTATCGCGCAAAAACTACTAGACAGATTTTGATGAAACTTTTGTATTTAATAGTTATGAGAATTAAAAACTAATGTATATTTTAGCACACTATGATGAGGAATCCAGAGAAATAACAATAAAATCACAATTTTTTCACAACCTAGTGCAATCAGTATAAGGTGACCCAACATTTATATCACAACCACTTCTATCAATTCTACTATGTATCACATAAACAATCTACTTTATCCATTATATCAAAATCAATAACTATTTAACGATTTATGATAACTTTTTTTATTACATGATGTGATATTAAAAGAAAAAAATCACCGTGTGACATACGCTCGGAGACATACGCTAATATTGTTCTATTTTCGTTTGTGTGCATAAGAATAAACCTCAGCGTGATAACAGCATAGTTATGTGTTTCACCTTATAGAGTACACTACCAGGCTAGAAAACTGGAGAACAATAACAAGTACAAATAATATTTTTGGTTAAAAAAGGTTTTTATCAATGTCGTAGGAACAAATACCCATTCGTTTTTTTTACGTTCAGGCGAAGTTCATTTAACGTTTCAGTTCATTGACTTCTGAACTAATGCTTTTAACAGATTATTTTTCGAATTTTCCTTCTATGTCCCCTTATTCGTGGTAATGACTAGAAATCTATTTGTGATAATCGTTCTTCCTTATAATAAAAGCTTGAACTAGCTACATTCAACATTGTTTTATATTTTAAGTGCTTGAAGTTCACTACAAATAAAAAATATAAAACGACCACCGATGTGCTTAAGGATGCGAAGTGGGTTTTGAACCAGTTATGAATAAGAGAGCCTATAAAAATTCCTGCTTTATTTAGTTCTAAAAAAAATTTACATGGTGTATATATATATATAATGCACACTGACGCTTTTTTTTAATTTACGTTCCGTTTATTGCCTCCGGCAATAAAGAACATGCTTGTGGATTATATGAAGATAAAATTACAAACTCCTGGGGCAGAATTTCATCCGGCATCCAACAGTATTGTGTTTGACATTTTGAATGCCAGGCACGTTTACCCCATTCCATTCCCCAGGCCCAAGGTTGGCTTACACTTATACGTTAATTTAAAGCTGGGGTTATTATTTTAATGTACGAATTTTTTCCAAAGCTTTTGTTTCAGATAAATATTTAATATTGTGCATTTAAAAAAACAGGGCCAAGGATAATATATAAACTGAAACTGTTAAAACGTTGTTTTCCTTAATATAGTTACAGTAGTACTTATCATAACAATATCATTCATTATTTTGCCTAAGTGAATTAACATCTGAAACTTAATAAAATCAGCCTAATACTGTCAACTCTAGGCAATCCGTTATTTTCTTGGAAAATTTTTAAATAAAATATTCAAATAAACTATCAGTATTGATAAGTCTCAAAAACTAATATGATCAAGCTATTATCAGTCCTCCTTTACCTTTATGGTTATGTGTAGTTTGAAACGTAACCCATACTGCAGCCTTAATGAGGTATTCATCGTGAGAAGGGGACTACGTAAAGAAGATCATTGATATATTCCTACCTCAAACCTTAAAGGAAGTGGACCCCTTAAGGCAGGCTAAAAGGCCTAGTAGAAGACAGCTACACAGAAAAACATTTCTTTAAAACCAGTTAGCCAAGAAATAGTTTGTTATTCTACAATAAAGATTTTGTAACTTTGTACAACACATGGTTATGGTTATTTTTGCATATATTAAATACGTTCTCAAAATAATATTAAGAATAGGTTAGGAAATTTTGCGCATAATTTTATATTTCAATTGATGTTTCCTTCGAGTATATTTTTTTAATGGAAAAAATAATCAAATATGAAATAATTGGACTTTATTCTGTTTAATTATGCTTATTATGTGTGCAGTTAGTACTGACAAACTAATCAGGGAACGGCTTACAGATAACTTTATTAGAGGTACTGGGACAACACAAATCATAAATTCCCGGATAAGAATCCGAACCAGTATCACTATTTTGTAGTGATACAGTTTTTTTTTCATGTATATGTATTAATTTACAAATATCTGTACTTTTACATGAATATTTCTGTTCCATTTAAAAATGTGTATATAATGGTGTGGCGATGACGAGGTCTAAAGTCACGATAGCTCGCTCGCTGATGTGTTCGGAGCGCGACCGAGACAGCCCCTGCGCGCGCCCTGACAGCGGACAGGGGTGACCACTGGCTGCGTCGCTGGTCTCCGTTTCCTTGTTTGCCGTGGTCGCTAAGTGCGGCGACTTGCCTCCTGTCACCTCGTGCGCGCGCGCATTGTTCTCTTGTCCGGTGAGAGCTTAGTGCGGTACTACAAGTGACAAGACACGTGATTGCACGACTCCGCACACCAGGTGCATGTCAGCAAGTTAAGCAACGCTTTACCAGCGCAGTTCAAGTTGTTGCCTGCGAGACGCGGCAAGTGGACAGGAGAACTGCGCAAACTGGTTAAAAGACATATCACGTACACCGAAGAGTTAGTGAAATAGCTCAAAGCACAGATTTACTAAACAGGCTTAATGTGTGTGTTTGCGTGTGTGGACACTCTATCCGTCTTCTGTTGCGTCTTCCGTTCCGTTAAGACAGCAGTTTAGTTCGAGGGTTGCTCAGATAAGCAACATTTTTTTATTGTATCGTTTTTTTTAATTTAGTGGAGCAGGCTGACCTACGTCAGTACTCTAAAATGGTTGTTTTTCGATAGATTTTATTTAACTGTATAAAAGTTATTTTTATTTGTGGCAAGACAAAAGTAAATATTATAGTGATAGGAATAAGAAAGGGCAGGCGTACGAATAATTTGTAGAGAAATACAAGGATCACGTGGAAAACACCTTCAAGTAACCCTTGCGCAGACCCTGTACTTAGCTGCATATTCAGCCTCACCAACGAAAAGAAAAATAAAACAATTCGATCTTTGTGCTGCTTCTTCCATTGATTCACTGTTAATCTGAAATACTATGGTGCCAATAAGAGACCATCAATCAAAGTACATATGTAGTATCGAATCACAAGTGACTCAGTAGAGCTGCCTCACAATAGCCAATGAACAGGTGAAATTTTTCCCGTTATGTAGAGGATCGTGGAGTCTATCCTGGAGGTCACTGAACGTCGAATTTTTCCAGTCCCTACGCATTAGCCTTTGAAATATACTTCGAAGGAATGGCTGAACACCAGTCTACAAAAAAAATATGTAAAAAATATAATTGGCTGGAAAGAAAGATGGTTCTGTTCCCCTCCTCCTCTTCAAATGATGTTCTGCGTGCGCTCTTGGTATTATTGTACCTCCAATCGTTAAGACATGAAAACCGTAAAAATTGCTAATACCATGTAGAGCCAGTCAGTGGCGGGAAACTTTAACGTCGCAGTTAGCCTCTCGTGGGCAGAATGTGACTTTCTCATGTCGGTATTTTGCCTTTCGATATGTGGAGTCACTAACTGTGGTAAGTGAGTGTGGTTGTACCGACGTCCATTCGTCATTGGGCATAACTTCTGACTCGCCTTGCAATTCGCGAAGTAACCTTGCTCGGGAACATTAGGTTCACTTCAGCGGCCGGTGCCTGCACCACCTTGAACATCGTTTCCTGAAGTGTTTCCTGAATGATTTCGACCGTTGAGGTTAATAACACAGGTTGAAAAAAAGACCAAAAAAACAATTCCTCAATGACTGTCTAGTATTGATCGCTGAGTAAAATTATGTGTGTGTGTGTGTGTGTACGCTCGGATCGGAGCTGTTAGCGTTTCTTTTTTTTTTTTTTTTGACTGCGCAGTTAGATCGTTGCTCAAAACTTTGAGTGTATACCGGCCTTAACACTACTTTGGTAACCCAATTTCCTGCTGTCTGCGGCTCCATAGGGGTGGGTTGGTGTTCGCTAACTCCACTGGCGAAGTCACCACGAGACGATGAGATAGCGCTCTGCGCGTGTGCGACTGGCTCCAATCAGCGGCTATTGACGCATGCGTCCTGTTCAATGCTTGGCTTTTTTGCATCGTACTCAGCCCTGCCGGCAACCAAGCCACACCGGTTGCCTACCTGCGAGGCGGTGTACCTCCTTTTTTGGATCGAAGTAAGACCAAAAGTCGGTTATCTTGTTTTTACGTTGCCTAGATTTGTTTTTCTCCTTCTTTAAGTGAAAGTCCAACTTCACTATCAGCATATGTGAATAGCTTTATTGCTTTTAATTCTAGATCGTAAATTTCGTAGATCCATTTTTCCTGGATAATGTGTTTTTAAAAAAGCTACATTACACAATGTTATTTTTAAAAATTCTACAGATGATGCATGAACTGATAATTAGTTTCAGATGAAGGAATAGAGTGCCTCCGGAGAAGGACGAACGCATAGAGATCAATTTCCGCGCAGCAGCCGGAATGTCCTGGAAGATCTCAGCAGAGAGCACACACGTAAAGTGACTTTTGAATCGTGAAGTACGGTAGCTTTTTTTTACACACCTGTTGGCGCGTTTTCTAGGACGCTAGTACGAACACGTTACTCATGATTAAAGTGATTTTAATGATGATTTCTACTTTTACGAGCAGCTTACGATTGCAGACAGTAATCAAGAACAATCGAAATACTCATTTCAAGTTTAACGCTTATCTACGCGACTGTTGGTATCAACGCTCAGATGCCATATATCGGGCTGATAAGACGATGTGTTGACGCTTAAATACTCCTCGTGTTTCTGAGAGTATATGTTATCTTATAAGTTATTACTATAGAGGAAGTTGATGAGAATTTCCGAGATGTTATTGCGTACATTGCTGAGTAAACAATGATACCCAAAGTTTCAGTTAGATTCTATACAGAAAAAAATAACCATGTTAGCTCTTCAATTAAATATCCAAAATAAAAATTTATTTTTAAATACTCTTACTAATTAAGGTATAAAATGTATCAATTAGGAAAATATAGTGTACGTCATGTGCCATGTCTCAAATTTAATAATTATCTTAAGTAGCACCAACTATCTATGAATCCCTATACCACTGCTATTCTGCCAACAGTGTTTGTAAACAGTTTAAAATATTTTTCAGTGCTCGGAAGCAAACATCATGTGATGCTTTGCAAACGGACAGTTGGTAAATGTGTACCACTGGTAATACTTTTAAAAAATATCAAATTTTGTACATGTTACATAATACAGACAATGATAAGCTAGACAAATGAAATTAACGTAAAGGAAAAATTTTGATTTTTAATTCTAATTCTTAGAATGGAAGTTATAAATATAATATTTTCTTCTTTTATTTGCAGTCACCAGAAATAAAAACATTACCTGACAACATTTTTTGGTTGTGAAATCATCCAAGTAATTATTTTCTTTTTACTGAGAAAAATATGAGAAAACTGTATTACTTCCATAGAATATGTGCCAGAAGAAAATAATTCTCTAATATTTATTTCAGAAGTGTTTCAGAATACTACTACAATATTACCGAATAGCTGAAGCACCCGGCGTTGCCCGGGCTAAACACATATTAATATAAGGAATAACAGTACAGATTTTCAAGTCTGTAGGACATACATTGGAAAACGGGAATTTTTAATTTTAATTTAATTCCCTTTAATTGCACACTCTCGATGCATCAACAAAACCTGGACGCCGAACTTCAGCTTCATTTTGTGGGAAAGCAAGTAACGGACGGGTGCACAAAAAAAAATAGCGCGTTACAAATTCAAAGCAACGCCATCTATTGACGAAGTCCTAAACTAAACTGTTATTAGCGCATTTATTTCGCTAGCAGCCGCGAGCTTCACTATGCGGGAAGCCTATGATGTACAGTCTATATTCCACAGACCCGAACAAGCCCGAATATCTACGTTCGGCCAACTTCGTCAGTTTTTGTTTTGTTTATTACTTTACAAAATTGTGGATGGTTGGTTATGTTAGGTTAGTATAGCTATACTAAAAATACTGTCAAATCGTTTTAATGGTTGTTTAGGAATTTCTAATTTAATATGTGGCTATCGTGACCTAACAAACCATTCACACAATCTCTCATTTTTTTAATGTAGCTAAAAATACTGTCAAATCATTTTAATGGTTGTTTAGGAATTTCTAATTTAATATGTAGCTATCGTGACCTAACAAACCATTCACACAATCTCTCATTTTTTTAATGTAGCTATACTAACCTAATTAACCTCTTATCTCCACAAATTGTGTTAAATAGAGGAAATTTTGTAGCACGAAATAAAAGTATTGCCGATTTTTTCATTTTTTTAGGAAGAGGGACTAGTCGAGATAATTAATTACCCCTTCAACATCAATAATCAATTCGTTTACGTATCCATAAATTCAAACTATGCCTTCAACCTTGAATCCTCCTCGTGTTAATATTTTGAGTCTACAGAAAAAAATTATCCCGACGTTGGCCGAAGGTAGATATTCGGGCTTGTTCGAGTCTGTGCAATACAGAATGTACATCGTAGGCTTCCCTCACTATGCGGATGGGTTTTACCAAGGAGAAGGCTAGGAAGTTGCCAAACCTTACTACTTATATGACCGTGTGGCGGACATAGAGAAATGACCAAGCTCACTGATTGTGTCTTTATGACATACCTCCTATGATTTTCCATTATAAAACTGAATTTATCCCTTTTTTTACTCCCTTAGGGATGGAATTACATAATTATATGTAGTCTCTCCGTCCCATAAGCTATCTATATGCACAAAAATCATGTCGATTCTTTGCTCCGTTTCTGCGTGAAATAAGGACAAACAGACAAACACATTTTTGCATTTATAATATCAGTAGGGATAGACGTTGTTCCTAACAAGAAACCTTCACATTTTTGTGTTAAAATTCGGCTATCTGTAAATTTTTATTTTTATTCAGATGCATTTTTGTGGTCACTTTTAAAGCCAGTACTATCATGAATTCATGCAACAGCGAAACATTCACAATTCAAAAATTTAATCTGAATTTTTTTATATATAATATTTACGCTGACCATAGTTGGGTTCTGAAATTTAACTACGTAGATTAAAATCTAAAATTAACTACCATTTGGCATAGAATCTTCTGTTGGCCCAAACAAAAATTTATTATTATCATCAATGAAATTATATTCATAAAATTTTTATAAAACTATTAATGTTATTTAACAAATATTTTCAGTGTGTTTATTGTATACTATATTTACCAAATATTTGTTTGAGGGCATATAAGTACTATATTTACTTAACTGTAGAAACTATGAAACTAATATAATTTTAATGTTTTTCTGAAGCTAAATCTGTAAGCTACTTTTCTTACTTTATTATTTTTCAATTGTAATAAACTAGTTCATAAAAAAATTGTTGTACTAATAGCACCGAAATAATACTTTCAATTTCCAAATATTTAAAAAATAACAAACTAATTTCGTTGAATTTCTGATGTTATAAAATTTTTATCTTGCAATCCTTGCAATACTTAATTAATTTACTTAATTCCTGTTGTCTCGCATGGGACATAGGGCACTTTTCCATACTGAGGAATGTTTTATTAAGGAGAAACTAAAATAACCTTGCTAACAAATTAATTTATCAATCCACAAAGAGTATATTTGTAATTTTTTTTTTTCATTTCAGACTGTTTTCGTACAACTATTTCAGTTGTTTACATGAAATAAATTTACTGTCAAATCATGCGTTATATATCTATAAATTTTACTTAAATTTGCTGACAACATGAAATTGTATTTTAAGATATAGAGAAAACCACGCACTTTTAAATCAGTGTGGAGCGAGTTATTAAGTTATACATGGTACATTAAAGTTGCTATAAAGCAATAAAATAGATAATTTTAAGTGTCGCCATCTATAGGAGTAAATTTTTTGACATTTGGTTACCCGTAAAGCGTGATGTCAGGTGAATGCGAGTGCATTAGTAGATCCCACCGACTTTTAACAGCTTTTGTAGAATTATTTATTTTATCACTACATTGGGTCAAAATATATCAATTTTACAACCTGAATTGTAATATTATCTCGCTGCTGCAATAACGTATTACCAAATTAAAATAAAATAGGTGGTTTAACAACGTTTTAATTATAAATTGAGACAAACAAAATACTGTACAACTGCTATAAATACATTTTACAACCATTAGTTTTACATTCTAAAATGAAGTTTTCAGTTTCCAGTCACAAATTAAGTAACTGAATTTACAATTACACCAATTTGCTAGTTTTATGTATAAGTAATGTTTTATTTGGCTGTTATTTGTGTGTAAAAAAACTAAATTTCAGAACGAGGGAAGTAATTACGTAATTTAGTAATTTCAGTATGTGTATCTCAGAGATTTTTTTCTCGTACTTCAAAAAAATTTAAGTCGAAAAAAAACTTGTCATTAAACAATACAAGGTCATTGTAATTTTTTTATGTTTTTGCACTTCCTTATCAGTAACTCATTTAGGTTCGCAGATGTCAAGGCAATGATATACAAGACGTGGCTATAGTTAACGTAAAATGCGAGTTCGTATTCGCGGGCAAACAAGAGGCGCACACATTAAACGAGTGAACTTGCCGTGACAAGTTAAACTAAGAGCACTCACGGTTGAATACCTCCATAGTTCATGATGTGAAGGATGGATTAGTTGCGTGATCTCCAGAACCAGGAGGGGGGGCTATAAATGGTGGAGACAAATAGATTTCGAGGACGAAACGCGAAAACAAGTTGTATTGAATTGAACAGGATGTTTTTAAACGCTCACTAACAATCCGAAACATTTTTTTTGTTCTTTTTTTTTTGTTTTCGTAAATTTAATGGTTTGAAAATCTCTGAAATTTTATACTACTCACAAAATTTATCAACCAACACTTTAACTTGATGTTGATTATATATAATACATTCAAAAATGTTATTTGAACAAGTTTTTGTGTTATTTAAATAAATGTATTTGTTGATAATAATATCGCATTTTGAATATGTTATGTTTAATATTGAATTAATTTGACGCATGACAGTTATATTCAATAAAAAAAGTTGATTTTAAAATACTTAAGAAGTAATATATTTGCCATTTCCTCTACAATGGTTACATATTAAAAACTAAATCTCAAATGAAATATACTGTCATGAATTAATCCAAAATTTATGTAGTAGCAATGAGGTTCTTGACTGCGAGCTATCTTGTAACGGCTGTTGACTTGTCCTATGCGTGTGAACGGTGTTGAACTGTGTGTACCGTCTGCGTGGCAGTGCTTATCAGAGTAAACATGTCTACAAAAGTTCGGTAAGAGGTCTAAAATGACTTCACGCGCGCTCTACCTTCGATTCGCCTCACGAAGTGAAGTAGCAACACGTTGAACATATTCAGATGGGCGTAAACGTGTTGAAAGCAACAGAATTGTATTTTACAGTCTCACTGTACAAATGCCTACTTCCTGATACACTTCGTGCATTTAAATCATAGCACTTCACAGTGAAGGGTGTCAAAATTTTTTAAAAACACTTACTGTGGATTTGCATATATTTTACACTCCTATTTTACAACTCATTTTGGAGTTGACCTGGTTGTAAACATTTTACTAGGTTCGAAGTGACTCAAATCCAACAATTAAATATATGTATTATTTATATTGACATATTTTTCCACGTCCGTGGTCGATGGCTTCAAGTCCCAGAGTAATGTTATATTCCAAACGTTTTAAAATTTCCCATGACCTGAAAAAAATTTTCTGACACCAAATGTAAAAGTTCATAAAACAAATTTAAATTAATTAAAAACTAAAATAAAAAAACTAATTAACATAAAAACGCATGGTCTTAATAAAACCTTTAAATATATGTTAAAGTAAAAAATAACATATTTCAATACCACTAGGAGCGGTGCGGTCTATTGTTGTCACACGGCATCTCTAGCTGGCATATAGAGTAGCATGGTCCATAGAGATGCACTCTCCCATTGTTCATAACAGTCAAAGAATAAGATATTGACAAACTAATATTATTAACTGTAAATAAACAGTTTTGCCTTGACCACTGTGACTTATTTTGTCACAGTGTATACGTGTTTAGTTACAAAAGTCGACACGCGGAAATAAAACTTACAAAAATTATTCTATATATAACGCTTGGTATAAATTAACGTTAATGTGAGAATGATACGTTCTGATCTCATGAGGTATTGAAAATTAATATAAATGTTATTTTGTTGTCTCTACACCAAAAAAAGTAACATCCCAATGATCACTTGTTAAATCATAACAGTTTTAAAAAATTTCATATGGCATTGGACATAAGCCATAACAGCTTTTCCAGGCGTGCTGCCAACTAGCCTAGGTGTATGATATGATATGTTGGTGTTAATTTAACGCATATACCTTAGAGTAAATATAGTTATGTATAGAACGCGTTTAGGCATTTGTGCACGCGTACTTAAGTACACTCACCCATTTTTTTTATTTGAGTTGAGTGTTTGGAGATATATTTTACGTTGGTAAAATATAATGCGTTTGGAAGTATTTTTAATGTAGGGCACGCAGTCTGGGTAATTTTGCTACAGCTGTGAATGTGTTAACATTACAAAATGGTCCGTTTCCCGCCGTTTTATTTTTTCTGGTCACGTTCCGGATGATGATTGGTCAAGCTAACTCGTGATTTATTTGTAGGCACGGGATTTATTGACCACGGAAAGTCGGTAGATATTGTTTAGCATCGCCCGCGCTCTGCCGCTATATTCACTACATCAGTAACGCCCAGTGATGCTTATCAAATGATGACTCCCAAAATGCTTAACTGTCATTTTACTGTACCTACAAAAAAATTCACACCGTTTACTAACCTCGAAGCACGAGTTTTGTATTAGTATTTAATAAAAGCTCATTATTTTCAGGACCTTAAAATACAGTCGTGTTATTGTTAACAATTTAAAAAAAATTGATTGATAAAAATCTGTTTTATAATAATATGACAAATATGTATGAATGTTATTCCAGTAGCCTTAAATTGATATCATGACATCATGTATATCAGGCGGCATTGTATTTTCGCCAAAGGATTTGAATTCACTAATATTTTTAAACTTTGTAGGGTGTAAATACTATTACCAAATCGCTTTGAGAAAATCGCTATATAGGCCTATATATAATAAGTATAGTTCTGAAACCAGTATGAAAACTTATTCAACTGCTTCTGCAAGAAATCTGGGTAAACGCAACATTTTTGGCAGTGAGTTGTGAAATGTACATTTAATGTGAATCTAATATCTTACTGGGACAAGTAATTCGTTTTTAAACAATAAATTAAATATTTTAAGAAGTTTCAGACAGGAAAAAAAATAAAACGTTTTTTTCTGAAATTCAGCTTTTCCCTCACATATTTCCTCAGCGACGCTGTGATGGATGTGTGAGGATGTCTGTCAACCGTACTCGTACCAGGCCTCCAGCTGTGACCAACATTACGATGATAAATTACAAATAAAAAAGTCATTCACTCCATGTTTAAATGGAAAACGGTAACGACAAATATTTCATTCGGTTTTAAAGTAATGTAACACTATACTATATATACAAACTAAAAATTTAAAAAAATTCTTAGAAAGCACATATTCTTATGTCATTTGATTGTTAATGTTAAGGGTTGGGTTCACCTTGTATGATGGGTTATTTTACTTTCACGTCAATATATTTTTGCATTTTTATGTATGTTGCGTTTCATAATAATAATTGTTAATAATTGCACTATATAAATTTCATAAATTTCTTGATTTGTAAAATTTCAGGCATACAAAAAATTTAAAATAAATATGTCTTACTATTATCATCTTGATCCCTCGCTGGAAGTTGTCTTTGCTGTTTTTCCACATATGTAAAATGTTTTCAACTTTACTTCTATAGTCCCATTTAGAATCAGCAACCAATAAAATTGTTCAACACGAAGCATGAAGCCGAGAATTAATGTGGAATCTCACACACCATGTTGATTTTTATTTTATTTTATTGGTATTAATACTCTTTAAATGGGCTATTTATGTCGATTTAACCGTATTCTTCTCTTGAATCTGCGGTTCTGACACCAATATATTCAACAGATTTTTTTTTCCTAATTATATATAATGGGTGTAAAAAAGTCGTGCAAGTGAAAACAATCACAAACACTTAGTAAATATACCTTTAAAATACGTATGACAGAACAACTAATGTAAGAGAGCTATACAGCCAAATTTACAGAAATAGTCCCTAACTAATTGTATTGACGAGAAAATTAAAATAAATAAAAAGTGTATGCGTGTAGTCCACGCGTGACAGAAGTGAGACTTCTTGCTTATTAGGTACATAAAGGTCAAATACTAGTATTTTTTACTGTCCTATATATAATAATTGAGAATAGTAAGGATGCCAGTATGATCTCAAATGAAAAAGTAAAACTGAGGAGTAGACAAACACAAGCAGCTTTACGAGAATTCCGTATCATCAATGCTGCGTCATTTCTACCTCTCCCCTGCCGTCTCCCTTTCCCGCCGTTACAACTAGCATATAACATGCTTCTCTACGTACCTATCCCCCCCAACCCTTTTTTCCGTATTCTCATTCGACCGCTAGTTCATGCGTTGGAGTGGCGTCGCCGCTGACGAACTCTCCTCCTCCACCGGTTCCCCCCACCACGACGTACCTGACTATTCCCCTCATGCGATAGGAATTTTCGTAACGCTAGAAAATTGTAGGCCCCCCGTGGCAAAGAAGTTTCACCTCAAAAAAAAAAACGAAATGGCGTGCGAGACCCGACCTCAAGTGAATAAACTTACCGCGGTGGCGTATGGTCTGTGCCAAGTAGCTCGGTTTGAAACACGAGCGCGGTGGTTATAAACGTTTGGCAGAACGACAGTGGCAGAGGAGGGTACGCTTACTTCCGAGAAGTGTCAATCTCGAGACAAGCTACGCGACCCACGTGTGTCCGCGAGACACGCGCCGAAGAAGTCGAGGAGCGGTAATTGGGCCAAGTGCCGGGGGGGGGGGGGGGGATAGAGGGCGGCGGCTGCCGGTAGCCCTTCTCGGCTCATCGTCAGCTCCGATACACCCGTCTCTCCTCAATCGATGGCGCGAGGCGACTCCTGCGGCTGTCGTCGGTCGTCGCAGCCGCCGGCAGTATCCGTCGTCGCTACAGTCCAGCCGGGCGCCGCCGATCTCCGAGGAATCATTCATTCCCCCCAGGACCTCGTCGCAACTAAAGAAGCTTGGCTTCTGGGGTTGTGGCCGTGTCCTTGGCGAATAATTCACCGACGTTTCGGTCGAAATTGCAGACGCCATCATCAGGGAGCAGTTAACCTACTACCTCAGTAGGTAACTGCTCCCTGATGATGGCGACTGCAACGTCGACCGAAACGTCGGTGAATTATTCGCCGAGGACGCGGCCACAACCCAGAAGCCAAGCTACTTCAGACAACGGCCCTGAAAGCTTGCGAACACTCGTTGTAACTGACAGCTTTTACATCACAAGCGAGCTACAGACGGGATAACGTTGCATCTTTTTTTTTTTAATCCTGCATGCAATGGGTAAGCTTTGTTCTTCCTGGAAATATAACTGGGAACCATGATTATCATAGGAAGTTACGGTTTGGTATAACAACTTGATTAATACAAGCTTTATTATCTCAATAATAAAAGGAGTAATATACAAAATCATTTTGTTTTTCATACATCCTATTTCTACTATTTATTGGAGGAATAATAGTAATTTTAATTACTACAACAAGATTAATACCAAACATATTTTCTTTTAAAAAAAATAACGATATTAATCATAATTAAAATCATTATATTTATAATCCAAAAAAGACCATTATAAATAACAATAATCCATTAATTATAGTAGCGTCATATCTATTATTAATAATAATTACTGTATTTAAAATTACAGTGGTCCTACAAATAATTACTATAACAACTAATGAATAAAGCAACCCGAAAACACCACCCAATTATAAAAATAATAAATAATTCATTAATTGATCTACAAACACCTATCAACACCTATCTGTTGTTGTGATAATTTTTGGTTTGATACAGCGCTGTTCGAGTGAATGATTTAATTATATTTAGATTAGCCGTCCGAAGGCAGAACCAAAATAAACTGGGATTCTTCAACAGTACGGAAACATTGTTGACGAAAAGTAGGCTCTTTTCTATTTACTGGGATAATTTTCCACGTTGTTCCCAGTAAAAGAAATGTGTTCCTGTGGAGGAAGTATGGCAGGCTGTGTGTATCTATAGACGCGAGTGGCTGATGCGGCGGCGACAGACAGCAGCTCATGAGTTCGCTGTCAGTTCGCGCCGCGTCGATGCGAGATTATAGTCATGGTCCTCCCTCAGTCGGTTCATCCCAAGTTCACAATGATCTTTGTTCAGCGGTGACGGAAACAACAACTACAGCAGCCGGGAATGTGGTCAAACCATGATAACACCAGTTCATGAAACTAGTTCACTCTTGGACTCTAAGGCCGGTGTCACACTTCGCGGTTGAACCAGAGTGGGTGCCAGTTTATACTCAATGATTCCTTCTAGAGAAATTGTTTACATGCTCGATTTTGATCAATTTTCTTAGTGCGTTCTTGAGATACCTGCATTGTGCACTTCAAGAAAAGCTGTTGAAAGAATATCAATCCAAAAAAACGCTGCAGAAGAAGTAGACAGCTGCAGAAACACATGTGTGACACCGGCCTAAAAGTGCAAATGGCCATGATACCAAAGGCGTAGTCAGAGATTGGCAATGCAACTCATTAACCATATTAAAATGACTGATGTATGGCTCTATTTACAGCCAATGAATATGCAAAATTAGTGAGTAGCCTTCTATTTAAACACGCATTAGGTGACACTATGTATTTTTGATTTTAATGTTTCGGAAAAACACTTAAGATTCCTCAGATGACTTCAAATGTGTTTTAAAGCATCATATTATTTTTCAATCTTTCCAGAGGATGGCCCCCCGCCTATCTGGGGGATATTCCGTTCCACCCCTTCTTAACCAGCCCCCTTCCAAGACCACCAACAGGTATATCAAAAATATATTCTTATAGCTTCCTTCGGCCCGCCTCTTCCACAAATCCTGGCTACGCCCATGCGTGGGGCCCCTTTAATCCACGCTCGAACGCCGCGTTTTCGATCTACATTTGGCCAAATGTCAATTTTCATTTGTGGTGTAGCGTGACTACAGGCGCAACGTTTCGTAAGCCGCGGCGCTCGTAGTAGGCCTACCGATGCACAAACGTTTGAGCGGTTCCCGATAGCGTTGTATCACGTGGTACATCTTATTCACAGCGCTGTGATCCGTCTTGTGCTCACAGGGTTGCCAAACCTGTCATTATTTTCCAAGGTCACTGTCACAGTTCCAGTTGCTTGATGTTTGGCGTGGATTTAACACCGAGAAGTAAGTCGGTGTATAAATGAGTGATTTTGTTTGGTGTTGGACGTTTCACTCGTGAGATAAAATTGAGGTCATATAATTAGACTACGGCGACTGGAGTCAATAAAAAAAAGGTAATCTAAGAAGCAACTATGTCTGACGTAACTGCATTGGATATACTATCACCATAGCTGCCAAAACAGCGTTTGCGTTTGTAAACGCGTGAATAAGAGAGGTATATTCAGCTTGAAGCGAAATTTCTTCAGCACCAACCACGACACAGCTGTTCGTGCCAAACGTCTTGACTTGCTGCAGTAAATTAACGGAATTTTCAACTAAGAATGTACCTGATATACACTAAGTGTTTTTTCGTAGTTCCGCATTAACCGGATGTTTGTAGACACGACGCGCCGGATTACACTTAGGAATTCTCTGTTCCTTTTTAAATGAGGAGAACAGCAAAGTTAAAAGAGGAAATGTGTTTGTGCTATAGATGTAACAAGTTATTTAAGATTTCATGAATAGTCCAAAAGTAGTTATTGTGGGCTCATGTATAAAATAAGTAAACTCAGGACCTGTACATTCACGAACATGTCCGTTGATGTATTGAGAAACCGAGATAATACTTTTAACTAGTGTTCTTTGAAAATTGGAGGCGAAAATATTTAACAATGTAATGGCTTGATCAGTGATGTCCGAACGTCAACAGATCATCGTAGTTTGAACTGATGCTGTCTCGTCCGACAAACAGAGTTAATATTTTTTTATACATTTCATGAGTATTGGAACGGATTAATCTGAGCTTTAATCCTCGTACACACCGGCGGTCGAGACGCTTAAAGGGGATGCGATGCTAACGAAGATTTGACGGCTTGAATTGGCGGGGGAAACGGGAGTACCCCGAGAAACCCCACGCCAACGTCCACCACGTTTCCCACAGGCGAAACAATTTGAAAAAGCTGGGAAGTGAGCGCGGATTGCGAGTGGCGTGTGGGCTTGCCACTCAGCCTGATCAATATTTGTAAGTCTGTTAAATGGGGGAACTCAGTTTTAAATAATCAAGTATTTTAACATCCCCGTATTGTTCAGTATATCATTGGAATTATTTCAGTCTCAATTATTCAGGTATTTAGCCGGCGCGTTTAAATAATGGGCTCAAATATTTCTAAAGAGGAAAAAAAATAAAATTTGTAAAAGTGGATTTGGTTTTAATCATTTAATATTTTTTTCAGACCCGTATTTTTCAGGGACGTTATTTCTTAGTAATAATTTATGACAAATATCTAACATAAACAAGCCTTCTTAATTAGCTTAAAATAAGTAGCGAATATAATACAGAAAAAAATGGTTTACTCATATAAAGTAGTGTTTTAAAAAATACAGTTTTAAAGGAAAATTTTTGCAAAGCCATTATAATTATGTGCAATTTTTTTAATGTGAATGCTGTTAAAAAATACTTTCGTGGGGCTTACCAAACGCAAAGAGGGTATTATTGCCCCATAACATTTCCCGGTCGTCGAAGTAATGAGGTGAATCTTGACTTTAATGGGCTAGCAACTATGTCGTGATACTTGAGTTTCGCTTCACTAGCAGCTAAGTCTATTCAGAACTTGGAGCTCAATATAACAAGGACACGATCAAAGAAGATTTAACTGGATCGTTACCGCAAGCCAAATAATTATTTACCCTTCATCCCTACGAAACTTATTATATTCGACTACAAACTTTATCTTCAAACGCAAAGATTACCTTTCAAGCTTTTCTTTATACTTTTGGAATTTCTTGAAACTTCTCAGACAATCAATATTTTCGCTCAAGTAGTAAGTATTTTAGTTCGATTTATATGAAGGTGTGAATATTTCAAGATATTTACGCTTTGCAACTACAATTAAATTTGTTTGTTAAAAATAAACCGCAATGTTGGTTTTTTTTTATCTTAAACACGATTGCCTGTCCGATTATCATGTCACAGGTTTCAAGCTTGTGAACAGGATACGATAGAAAGTTGCAATTGCTGTATGACTAATATTATTTGATACAAAACTGAAATTTCTTTTGTATATTGTAAAATTAATTTTAAGTTTTACTCAAACATATTTAAAATGAAAGTCGAAAACATTTTCTTAATAAGGCATTTGGAATATCGCTTCAAAGTGTTCGTTAAAGAAGAACATAAATATTTGTATACTTTTTGGGATATTAAGACAGTTTTCTTTTTGAATCTTACTGTGAAACGGCAAAATTAATGCATTTAAAATTCATGAGCAGTGAAGGACATAAGCTGTATTTTTTTAATTATTTAATAAATATTATTTAACTAAGTTGCTTGCCGTTAAAGATAAAAAAATAATATTTTATGATACGAAGCCTCGGTTTTATTTTATTTTTTATTCTGATTATTCAATTCAACTAGGTTTTCTTGTTCATTGCTAGTGTGCATTATTATTCATATAATAAGTATTTTCGTTTGTATGTAAACAGAATGAGTCTGAAATTGACTGGCGAATTTCTGATGCAGGTACATTACGGGAAAAGAAAAGAAATACAAACGTAGATACGACTTCGCCCACATGATCAATATTCAGACGCTCATTTTTCCATATAAAATCCATTCTTTCTCTATTATGTGCAATAAACCAGTTGTTCAGCTCACATTTCAAATAAGGAAAATAATCTTGGGAATCTCTTTGGACTCAATGGCGCGCGCGCGCGTGTATTTATTTATTTATTTATTTATATATATATATATACACACTCACGCACAATTGGTTATCTACACTAGCCCACAGTTATTTACGCTTCTGACTTTCTACAAACAAGACAGATGTCGAAATTACTACTTACCACCTCCACCCGCACGCTCTATGTATATTTCTGAGTTATTATCAAGCTAAGAATATTTAGAAATTAGATGTGTGTATTCCTCTATTTTATTTATGTTTTTAATAAAGAAATTCTAAAACATTATAATTATTTTTGTTTCAACGATAAACTTTCTTCCCGCTTTAAATGCCTCAAATATATATATATATATATATATATATATATATATATATATATATATATATATATATATATATATATATATAGGATACTGATCTGATTCAACTCGAATGTTAGTTCCATTTTTTGATATGTAAACATCTAAGCTCTCGGTATACGGCATTTGGTAGAAGTAATTTCGTGAAAATGTAACGGAAGTCGATTAACAGAAATGTGACATATCTAATAACGTAAACTCGAGTATAGTCACTTTCGTAAACATTAGGGTACATATCAAACGTAGTGGTGAGCCAAATGAAACTTTATGATAGTGAAACTACCCTGGAATATATTTGGTAAACTAAAATAGTCATAGTAAAAAGTAATATAAATTTTTAAAATACCTAAGAAAACTGGCATTACAACGATTATAATATATAAATTCTCTCTAAATTCCCAATTAGCTTAATACCACAGTGGTAGAGCGCGTGCATTTTTTTACCTCAATGGACGTGGTTCAAATTTTGTCACTGGATTTTTTAAACTTTTAATTAACATTATAATAATATACTAGGCTATAATAATGTTGAATCAGCTCAAAAAAAATTTGTTTGTAGGACGTATTACAGACTTATTTTAGTAATTTAAGCAAAAACTAATATAAAAACATATAGGCCTACTAAGTGGTATATGTGTTTTAAAATGTTTAAGGTTTAAATTTTAGTACTGCCATAGATGTATAACTTCTAACGTGTGCGGAAGCTATTATTATTTTTTAGTTAAGTTTAACAAAATGAGCAGTATTGTAATAATAGACTATAGCGTCTGAACGTCTAATTTTAACGGAATATGAGCTAAATTATATTAAATGTGTCATTCAATATGTAATTACATCTGCAACTGCGACAAAATATTGTTTTCATTTAAATAAAAAAATTACAATACCATGCTAAAATTATGCCATAATTTTGATGGCTGTAATATTTATTTTTAGCCGCTCTTTGCAACTGGAATAGTGAATGATTGAAGACAGACCTTCATTCCCAATAACTGATAAGGTTAACCATCTAAATAACCAGTTATTCAATCGTAGCCGTAACTATCACAACTGGTATTGAAAAATAACTGTTTCTCTCATCCCTAGCTGCTGTCTGCGTTTGATGGAGGCAAGCAACGTTTGCGATTCAGACAGCGAATACTAGCGGAGGAAGCAGAAAGTATGTGTGCGATTCGCATCCAGAAATGTTGGCAATTGAAAAGCGAATATTTTATTTATCAGTTTATTTATCACGTTTGGCATTAATTTTAAATAATTCTTCGTTTAATTGCGTTTCCGAGTTTCGTATTATACGTTACGTGAACACATAAATTTTCTCGTTACAGAGGTTAGATGTGTACAAATCTCTAACGAGTACTGAAAGACTAGTTCAATTTATTTTTCTGGGCAATTTTTACTAAATAACTGTAAATTATAGCTTTGTTTACGTTTCAAAACTTAGTTTTAACTGAGGAATATTTTTAAAAAAAATCCTCTGGCTTAATTTATGTGGGTATAATTAAAAACCCGAGTTATAAATTCGAAGAAAGATGTATAAACTATCTGGACGACTTCGTTACATTTCAAGCAAGATATGAGGCCTTACCGAAACCAGAGTAAACATTTTGTAGGCAATGATTAGTAGATGAGATGGCACAGTGCTTAAACACTGAAGTTATAAAACTGGGATAGGTTATCATCGCTCTAAGTAGATAACAGCGTTATTATTCTCAAAGTTAGTACTTTTGGTAGGGGCCTACCCATTTTCCAAACGCCCCTTGCAGAGCAAAAAAATATTTTTTTTTGTTTATGAACCACGTGAAGTTGCTTACACAACAGTAAACAGAACAACAGTGGCAGAAGGATTCGTAGACCACTGGTACTATTATTCAGGACTGTCAAATTTGTGAACAAATTACGTGACAGAGACTATAGAACGCAATCCTACAGCATTAAGAAGTACGGGAGTTATTTTAAAAAAAAATCTCTTCACAGATTCGAACCTATATTTAAAAAAATGTATTAACAAGAATGTTTATTTTAGTTTTATATTTCTAATCCAAGCAAACGGTCAAAAATATTAGAAATATTAGAAGAAAAAATGACTTGGTTCTTACGTGGAATAAATAAAAAGAGTGATTATTCGTTTGATCCTGTATTTTCAGTGACTTTCGAGATATATTTTTTTTTTCTCTGCCTGATACGTCAGGTCTATATAAGAATTTTCATCCCAGGATTCCAATTTTGCGAAGAGCATAAATCAGCTGAAAGGCTATTCACGAGCCTCTTTTAAGGGTGACAAACCAATAATTAATGACAAGACGGGGTAGAATTTCCTCCACCCGATCATTTTATTAATGGAAGTTTTGCTGGGTGAGTAATGGTGCGCTGTGGATCTTTAGTAATTGGCAGGTGGTGCGTCAGACGCTATAAGTGTAGTGCCTTTACGCCCCCCGGCCTAATTCCACAGTTTTATTTTATAATTTTACTTCTTAAAAAAATCGCAAATGTGGTAACTTTTGCGTAAATTTATGTATTACACACTTTTATTTAGTTTTAGAAGAAAAGAAATTAATTATTGCATTTGTTACCATGATACGACTTTCAGAAAAATGTCAACCAATTTCTCGTCTTGTGGTCCCTAGACCCCAAAAACAAAAGCTAAATCAAAAATTCATATATATACATATATTTTTTTTGAATGGATACTTACAATAAATACCATCATTTTGTAACAATTAATTTGAGACATATCCGTAAAATATAGAAATGTAAAACTCGGCCTATAGTATGTAAATGCGTAAAATTGGAATAAGGAAATATAAATGGAGAAATTTTATTAAAAAAAAAAAAAAAAACATGAAAAATAAAACAAGTGCAATGTATTTGTAGTCAATAAGAAACCAAATTTAAAAAAAAATGTATTAAAGGTTTTCTGTGACAGGGAACGGAATAGATAAGTAAAGATTAGCACCCTGTTTAGTTCGACGTTGGAGTTTATAAAAAGATTTATTAGGTGATTTGTGGCTTAGTGCTTAAGTCCTCCGCTTCAGAAAAAAAAAACCACGCGATTTGAAAACAGCTCAATATGTCAAAGTGACATCTGTTTACGAAAATCATTTCAAAATACGCTAAGGGGTTGAATGAGTATATCTGTTTCCGTATTTTGATGTAAAACTGTGATTTCATAATATTTAAAAATGGCTAAAACACGTGTTTTTAGAATACCTACTCTTTAAGCATGAAACATACGGTAGATATTCTTAAAAGCACTCAAAGGTCTTGCGTCACACCTTTAACGTTCGTTTTTCCCGTCATATAGTGGCATTGTTGCCGCTCAAAACTCAAAGTATCCCTGAGCACGACGAGAAGACTGCGTGCCAGCCCACAACCTTGCACTTAGAGGCGACACCGCGCTAGAAGCACCAGCGAGCGATGCCCTTATCAACCCCCTCACTAACACAAATACAGCCTTGACTAGGCGGAGCCCTTAAGGTCCGTGCTAACGGCTCGATGCTAATTAACTACTGACCAGAAACGAGAAGGGTGTGTGTTGGGGAGGTAGATGTATGTTAGGAAACAGATACCATCATTCGCGTGGGAATGGAAAACCATTTTGTGGGGAAACACCCCCCTCCCTTTTCCCCCCTTTCCCATGAGGGTGGGCGATATTTGAATTACGACTTCCCTAATGCGAGCCGGATAAGATAGCGTGTGATCAAACATGCTCAAAAAGCATAAGGAATACCTGTAGTGAAGTTACATGTGCAGTGTTTATGCGAGAACGCAGAGTCGGCGAAAATAGTCGTTTGTGGGACGCGTCTTCTATGGTTTATCACAATCTGTCTGCTACAGCCGCGTTCGTGGCAGATAATTCCTCAACTCCCGCCTAGGTTCATCAGCTGTTTGAGCCCTGGGTGAGGATAATTCTCTCGCGACGCTATCTTAGTATCTGCGTTTATTTTTACTCGTCACTTACTCATCAGTAATCAATCAGAGTCTGACAAGGACCAAAAAAATAATCGAGAAAATAAGTGTACGGGTGTGTATGACCAGCGGATCCATGAGCCAAATAAGTATGAGTCAAAATTAATCACGAGCATAATCGGCTAGCCATTTGCAACCCGCGCACTAAGCTTCCCTGTAAACATTTTTACATACTTCTCAAAAAATTTGATAGAAGTTATTAACCTCTAGATTATGTTGGTAATACGTCCTATGAATCCGTACTACCTTTCTTGCATTATTATAGGAATACATTTTAAGTAGGTATATGAAATGTATCACATATACATGGTAAATTTTATATAGAATTAACACATTAATAACTTCTATTAAATGTTAGTAACATATCAAAACTTTTTCAGTGTCACTTGTGAAAATCGTTACCTTCATCACGTACAGGGTTACCATAATTATTTAACAAAGTATTTCCCAAAAAATATTCATAGTATTTTTTTGTCTCTTGACTTGCTAGCATTCTCTAATTCAGCCTCTTCTTCCCCCCAAATTCATTTGTATCTATTCCCCCTTTACCAAAAGCTTGTCCAAATACGTTAACGTTCTGTACTTAGCAACCTAAGGAATAAAAATGTACGTGCGCCAACAACACTAAATTTTAGCGTTACTGGAGAAGGTCATAGTTTGTCCTTGTGATCACCAGGCGTCTCGCTCGTGTAGCAATAGTTGATGGTTCTGTTCCCAATTTCTGACATGAGTTAGTTGACGAACTACCAAGTAGGTATCAAATTGGTTTCGTGACTACTATAATCTCTGAGATCTTGTCACTTTTAGGGCTGTTATGCCACGCCATCTTATATTCTCAAATATTTTGCCACAAGCAAGAGCTTACCCGGCTCAAACTAAACAGAAAAAGGAGGGGAGGGTTAATATGGAAATAGAAGTGAATTGGGCACACACACCCTGCGCCAAATTACTCGATACCGTGACTACAAATGTTTGCTACACAATAATGAATAAACCTAATATAGATAACAATCCAAAATAAAATACAACAAGCTCTATGTTTGAATAGGGAGGGGTATTTCTTTGCATGACTAATGTGGCAAGACTTTTTAATCGGGTAACTTTGACCATTCATACTTAAAGATATTTACTATACTAATTCAGCAAATTATTTTAAACGATGGTTAATTTAAGCAAATAACTTGCTAAGTTCACACATAGTAAATTTTTTGCAGTATGAATAGTTAAAAATATACGATTAAAAATTATTGCCTAATAAGTCGTGTAAAGAAATGTTTTTTTTTTCTTCCCAAAACTAAATGATTATCAATATTATGGTCATTCATGAATGTGTAAAAACAAGTTTTATTCACGGTATCTAAAAATTTCTCGCAGGGTAGGGATTTTAAAACTTTTGGCGCAAAAACTATGACACTTTATTTTTCAATTTTTATTTTTACTTCGGAATCGTAATTAACTGTCCTACAAACGTTGTCGGCTTGACGACTTCAGCGATATTCTCTATGTAAGCTCTAGCATAACTCTCAATTTATCCTCGCCTACAGATGTTATTGTAATATAATATTTTATTTCATTGTCTTAATACTCTACTAGCGTAACTTAATGTTGCAAAACATTTCACTTTCATGATTGAAATATTTATTCCTGTTTAGTTCGTATGCGATGCTCATTCTGGTATTTTTACACGCTTTTATAGCTTGGTCCTGAACCAATTAATAATTCAGTCTGGCTTTCATATTGAATATAGTGTATCACTATACACTATAAACTTTTAAATAATCCTAAAATTTCAAAAATTTTGATTAAAGGCTTGTGTTTAATTTTTTTTATACTTAACACAGAACTATTTGTCATATTCGCGCAACATTATTTGCACTTATAGGGGAGTCATCACAATAATACGGCGCGCTGTTAGTTTAACACACACAAATTTAGTGACGTTATAGACTTGAGATTAGTTTGTTTACGATGAGCACATTTTCCCATTGTTTTTCTGTTACTAAGCACTCAGAGCAAGTGAATGCCTAAAGCAAATAGCTGGTCTAGTAAAAGCGACTCGCGTTAGAAAAACACCTCGTTATCTTCTTGACCTTGTACTCTGGTCTTTAGAAGAAAAATTAACACCTATTTCAAACAATGCCAAGACGAAGACGTCAAAGAACCACAACACTACTGTATGATCGTACAGTTGCCATAAGTAACGAAAACTTATTTATGATAAAACATTATAAATTTCATGAAAACAAAAAAAAAATCAATGGTATCCGACTGACTTAATACCTACCATTTAATAGGTTAATTTAACCTTCCGTGTAAAACAATAAATTCAGCCGAATTCGCGAGTTAAAATTTTTTGAGCCATAATGTGTTAGTTTTCAGTATTAAAGCGTAGATTATCAAGTATTTTTAAGTTGACATAAATTGTATATTTTTAAGTTGAAATAAATTTTTATAAAACTAGTTTGTGCCTAAAGATTTCTTGAAATGTTGCTACAATTTGTAAAGACTCGACAGTACTTGACATTTATTACTATCAATGATTAAGTGGTACTATTAAAAAAATAAGCGCAATAATAAAACTTTCACTTGGCGTCGTAATAAATAATTATTTTATAGTGATATTATATGATAAATATTTCATCTGTGAGTCATTAAAGAGTTAATGATCAATATTCAGTGTTACCATGAGATATAAAAATTCTTACATACATATAATTTACTGTTTACGATATTTACAATTAATTTCACGTTTTAGTAAAATATAATTTTGATGGAAATATTGACACATTCGTTTAATGATAAACTTCCAAACATATGGTTCACAGTGAGAAATTATTTTCAAGACACCAAAAAATGTGTAACATCTTACAAATAAATCTATTATTATTTATTTTTAATTTCGGGATTTTGTAACACGGTATTCATAATTTTTCAAATATTCTTCAAAGAATACACCAATTCAAAAAATCAATTCACTCAACTTGTTTCAACTCCTTTGCCGTTATATATCATAATTAGTTTATTTTTTATTCGAAAATAATAAATCTATCGTGATAAGATTTAAATTTACGTAGTTGTGTAATGTTTGTGATGTGTTTATTATAAATATATAGAAAGCAAATTTATAAGCAAAAAATATTCAACAGACTGTATCCATAAAAGCAAATATATATAGTGCTTTAAAAGTACTCGTGATCATAAAAATATATTATTATATGTTTTCCTCCAAACTTTCTCATGTGTCTAAATATTGTTTTTAAATTTTAATTATAGTGAGCTATATTATTGTTTAGCATATATTTATGACATTACACAAAACATTTAAAAATAACATCAATGGACCTTCTGTTGCGTTCGTTCAGATGTATAAGAAATTATGTTTTACTTAAAAATTAATTAGAAAATTCTTCACAAATTTATAGTGAATTTTTACTTTTAAGAGTTGGTGATTTTGTAACACCACCGACGACTTCCGTGAAAATATGTCAAATTTTAGCAGCTTTTGAATTGTTTTGTAGCCAGTGATGGAGAAGCGCGAACTGGGAGGAAAGTGAGCTGTTTTGACGAGCAAACTCAATTCCTTGACTGCGTACATGTGAGCGACGTAACTTAAATTGCAAGTTTTGGGTGATAGAGTGAGCCACAAGGAAGACTTCTTAATAGTTTCGTAATGCTTCTTAGACACAGTGCGAGTTAATGTATGCTATATCACAACCAGTTCCTTGCCTTTACTAGAACAGAATGTGTCATGGATTGTTTTGTAAGTTGGGCTTTAACTGAATTATAAGTTACACTTTTAAAATATTTTGGCAACGTTCATAAACATTAAATGCAAGTTGTTAACCTATACATGTCTATGAGAAATTCACCATACAAATATGATATTTCGTTAAAATAATTTAGGAAAACGTTACATGCATGGAAAGTGTATGGTAAAATTGTAATACAATATGTAGGTTTGTAATTTCCACTGCATGCTTAAAAAAATTCAAAAATTATTTACAGTGAGCCTTAAATTAAGTTTTGTCTTATGAAGCATATTTGAAGTGGCTTTCTCAACAAAATAATAGCCTTTATTTCATTAATTAGTTAAATAATTATAAATTTTATATTAATCCAAAAAAATACGAATGTTCTAATAATATAGCACAGATAAATTCACCGAACTAGAGTCCAAGGCACTTGAGTATAAAATAAGTCTACAAGTTTACGAGCAGCTATAGTCTTTCCTAATCAGTGGACTGCACTTGCACTGAGAGAAAATTTGGTTTGCCTAAACAAAATATACGTTTTTATATGGCTACACAATTATATACATTTGATTCAAACAAATATTCGGTGTGCTAAATATTTCGCTTACTCAACAAAATTATTTTGTCAAATGACTGTGTATTGAGTGAACAAAACGAATTCTTGTTTACGAATCACTTTAATTAGGCGAAAAAAAATAATTTTCTACTACCTAAATACTATAGCCTATCTTTCTGCGCAGTTTACTGCTGTTATAAACGGGGATTACTAAGTTTCAGTTTCTTATGCATTGAAGGCCTACGCGATTTTTTTATTCAGCTAAAATATCTATTATTTACGCTTAATATGACAGATCTAAAGTAGTACAACGTATTTAAATACATCGTTGAAATAAGCTCGAATTTTTTTTCATAAATTTGGTGTCTGTGTTTATCGTTTGTGGAAAGAAGAAAGTTTCTGCTGTAGACTTGAAAAAGTTTTTTAATGTACTCTTTTTTAAACTGTCCGGAATAGAGTTTGTGTTCGTTTAATGGAATCAAAAATGGTACTGGTGAATTTACGGAGATAACCGTAATAATTTAATTTTTGTGAATATTCCTAGATTATTCGTAACCAGCGTTCTTACTAAATATCTTAAGGTGAAAATCGTGGACGGCGCATGAACACGAGGCCGGCCCGACACGACTCTGCTCGCAACGAAAGAATCGGCGTGCGTGTGGCCATAAAGGTCCGAGTCGCGTAACTTTGCTCGAAAACGACTGTCCTCAAAAGCAGTACCAGTGCTTACTCATCGCCCAGCTTGCCGCTTGTCGAGAGAGCAGCGGTGACAAAAGGATACGGCACAAATTTCAACGATTGTGTAATTTGAGATAAGAACAGAGATGGGTGGCAGAAGGCTCTATACGACAATTTTGGTAGTAATTATGATACGCATCTGGTTTGAGACAAGTCACATGATAGGAATATACTGACCCAATCGCCTGTGAGTTCTGTGGCTGCGGACAGAGGCGCTCCGAGCCCGTCTGGTGCTGTTCACCGTCCAGAATTTTTACGTGACAACGTCTAATAAATCGATGAACGCCGGCTGCACGCACGAAAAAGTATTCCATTACGCACATTGTCCCGTTACGCTGTGTCCCGTTACGCTCATTGTACGCTTGCGCCGCATCTATCTCTCTTCCACTCGATTGGAACAACCATCGATTTGACTTTTTTGAGGCACATTAAACTTGAAACACTCCCATTCGTTTCCTACTTTTCCTATCATCGTCCTGTCCTTAACATAATAACACAGATTGGAAGAAGTTAAATAGCAAACAAGTATAAAAGTTATAGTTAAAATAATCTGTTCGTTAAAGTAATAAACATATTTGAATTAATGAGTGCAAATAAAAGTAAACTCATCAATTAAATTGTAGATTTCATTTCCTTTCTTCTTTGTATCCATACAAAATAGTGATAATTCAATAAAAAATGATTCAATTTTATTCATAAAAGTATGCAATCATTTCATCAATGTTTTGTTATGACGTTGTCACGTTAAACTATCGTCCGCAAACTGAATTTACAGACAACCAATTTTTTTTTACCTAGAAATATTTACTGAGAACTATTCTTCCGAAGACGAGGAAGGAGGGTAGTTTTTTTAGTGACGTGAAGTTGACAGAACGAGAGTTGCAGAAGGATCTGTAACTCGCTCGGCGCGAGGGAAGGACTGGTCAATGAGGGGGAGAGAAGTGGTGGTAGGACTGACCTGCGGATCCGGCAGCGAGGCGGCGAGGCCAGCCGCGGGCAGCAGCCACAGCGCCAGGCAGAGCATCCTCGGGACCGCGCGACTGGCGGGCCACGCGCGCGCGACAGAGAGAGAGGGAGAGAGAGAGAGAGAGAGGGCGGTCTTCGTCGCTCGGCGAGCGCGGGTCGTGTGGGGCGGCGCGCGCCCGGCGGCGTCGTTTTAAAGGCGCGCTGCCGCGCATGCGCACCGTGATCCGTGCCCCCCTCCCTCCCTCCATCCTCCTTCCGGGGTGGACTGGAGGGGGGAGGGGCACGCGCACACCGGAGCAACTATGTAAGATATCACCAACATGTGAAATACACGCGTTATGTTTTGAAGGTTGGCATGATATATAATGCACGGAAATGTTTTTTTCTTCATTGTTAAATAAAATATAATTTAATTGTTATCAAATAAAAAAAATTAACAGCAATTTGAGCAATTTTTGTTAGTAAATAAGTATATATATTTCTTGAGCCCGAAGTCTAAAGTTTCGATCAAAATAGTTTGTACTTGTTTTTCTAAAGAAAAAAGAATTACTGGTACGAGAATTGGTCTTGTTATAATTTGGCACATATTTATGTGTTGAACTTTAAAAACCGTTTCAGACACATCTTAACATATTTGCTACTGCTACTTTCACACACACTTGTTAAAATTTAACCTGTTGATAATTCACAGCCCAACTCTAGCAGCAACACATTTACCTTTGTAAGAAATAAAAGACCTTCGGAAAATATATAACGCTAACTCTCGGTCTTACACACCGAGTAATTTCTTTTTCTTTTTTTGACCTTAATATTAATTAAGAGGGTTTCATGTGAATTTTTTCCGATGACCCTCTTGAAATTGATGTTGGGTCACAAATTGTCCAACCAGACATCAAGTAAATATTTATTTTCTGATAAATTATAAGCACTTGCGTAACGTTTAGCCGCTTTCATAGATAAAATATTTAGTTCAAAATTTGTTGAGAATTTTTGAGAAAAATTATAACGCAAGAGGGCTATCGTGATAAACTAACAGGAATAGTCCTCACACATTGGTGTTGAAAAGAAAATTAAATAACCAATATGGAGCTGGAGACCGAGACTTAACTGCAATATTATATAAACATATTTATACGGTTTAAAACTGAACCAGTGGTTTTAATCTATTAAATTAGTGAAATTTAAATTGTAACGGGTGTTTTCCACTCTTCCGTTATTTATTTATTTTTCCTCCGCGACGTACAAAGGGAGTTTCTTCGCATCCCTGGATGGACGCAACCCGCAGCACTTCTCAGTGCGAGGCCCCCCTCAGTTCGCCTGTGGGTTAGGCGACCCACGAAGCTTGAGCGAGGTTGAATGGAAAGGTTCTCGTCCTTTTGACAACTCTGTGACACTGAAAATTCCGCCCGGTGGGTATGTTTTCTGCACAGTTTGGACGAACAGAAGAAAGGATTATCCTGTGTTATAAAGACAGCATCCCCTAGTATATAAAACCTTAGTTTTAGCAGCAACTGAAGCGCCCCATACACTAGCGGATATGCTCGCCGAGTGTATGGGCTCGTCCGGTCTCTGTCAGACCGAGCATGCTCGGTTCGCCGTCGGATGGCAGTTCCCTCCGAGCCGAGCCCCGGACCGAGCATATCCGCCAGTGTGTGGCAGGTCCCAACATGCTCGCCCCGAGCCTACAGTGAGTGTGCTGTCTGTTGTCGCATCAGCATGTCTTTTAATTACAATAAAGTTATTTGGGAGGAGTTCATAAATTTATGTCGCACTCGTCGACCAGTGTGGGATATAAGGAGTAAGGAATGTGTCAATAGGCATATAAAACGAGAGTGCTACGAACTGCTAGTTAAAAAAAGCCAGAGAAATGTTTCCAAACGCCGATTTCGACTTTGCGAAGAAACAAATTCACAATTTACGTGCAAGCTTTCGTCGTGAACTGCGAAAAATTAAAACATCCAAACAAAATAATCCGCCAAACAGTGCAATGCTACTTGCAGCCATTGTGCAAGTACAACACCGACTGTCTTTATAGAGAAAGAGACGAGCCTGCTCGTGTAGTGTGTGGTAGCGGCCATGCGCCGAGCATGCTCGCCGAGCCAAGTCGGTCTGTTTCGTATGCCATGCCATGCCAGATACCTACCTCAGACTACACACGTCCAAGTTGACAATTAGTCAAGCTGCATATACTACCTAATTATTGCAAAGCTCTAAGTTTAAGAGTTATTTAAAATCATATTTAATTGTACTTGCGCAAGTTTTTTTAATATGTACGAGAAAAAATTTCCGTACTTTTTTTATTGTTTAAAGAATCTAAATTTATTTATTTGTGTGGATAAGAGTTTTTTCATTTGTCATGTTACCCGCATCCTTACTATTCTCAATTATTGTCTCTTGTTCTATAACAAATAGTAATAATTTATCTCTATACGCGATAATAAAGAAGTTTCGGTTCTGTCGCTCGCACATTTTTTTTAATGTACAAATTTACAAGTATCTGTAATTTGTTATAAATATTTATATTCCAATTACAAAAAAAAATTTGGTTGTCTGTAAAGTCGGTTTACGGACGATAGTTTAACGTGACAACGTATAACAAAACATTGATGAAATGATTGCATACTTTTATGAATAAAATTGAATCATTTTTATTGAATTATCACTATTTTGTATGGATACAAAGAAGGAGTGAAATGAAATCTACAATTTTATTGATAAATTTACTTTTATTTGCACTCATTAATTCAAATATGTTTCTTACGATAACGAAGAGATTATTTTAACTATAACGTTTATACATGTTTGCTATTTAACTTCTTCCAGTATGTGTTATTCTGTTAAGGATAGGACGATGATAGGAAAAGTAGGAAACGAATAGGAGTGTTTCAAGTTTAATGTGCCTCGGAAAAGTCAAATCGATGGTTGTTCCAATCGAGTGGAATAGAGATAGATGCGGCGCAAGTGTACAATGAGTGTAACGGGACAAAGCGTAACGGGACAATGTGTGTAACGGTACAATGTGCGTAACGGGGCACTTTTTCGTGCGTGCAGTCGGCGTTCATCGATTTATTATACGTCACGTCAAATAATAATAATTACAGTGTGTGCGTTGCTGCTGCAGACGTGGGCGGTCAAGGCCTGAAATGTACCTGCAGGGTCACAGCAGGATGCCTACCTGCAAGGGGCAAACAGCACGGCCTTTCTAGCGTCTCCACGCGTGAGAGAAATAATCCTGCAGTTGTCTCCCTCGACCCACGCGGTGTGGTGGAACATGATTTCACTTACCCCGAGTCAGACACCCGAATAACCTACGTTCGTGTACACTCGAGGATTTTATGCATTTTTGACGTGATGACGTCTAATAAATCGATGAACTCCGGCTGCACGCACGAAAAAGTGTCCCGTAACGCACATTGCCCCGTTATGCTGTGTCCCGTTACGCTCATTGTACGCTTGCGCCGCATCTATCTCTCTTCCACTCGATTGGAACAACCATCGATTTGACTTTTTCGAGGCACATTAAACTTTAAACACTCCCATTCGTTTCCTACTTTTCCTATCATCGTCCTATCCTTAACAGAATAACACAGATTGGAAGAAGTTAAATAGAAAACATGTATAAAAGTTATAGTTAAAATAATCTCTTCGTTAAAGTAATAAACATATTTGAATTAATGAGTGCAAATAAAAGTACATTTATCAATTAAATTGTAGATTTCATTTCACTTCTTCTTTGTATCTATACAAAATAGTGATAATTCAATAAAAATGGTTCAATTTTATTCATAAAAGTATGCAATCATTTCATCAATGTTTTTTATGACGTTGTCACGTTAAACTATCGTCCGTAAACCGACTTTACTGACAACCAATTTTTTATGGGTAAACTTTTGACAAGGTTGGTCAGGTTACTTTAGAAATTACGTTAATTCGCATTTGAATCCTCGAAAAAAAAATTGTTCATGTGTAACATATGAGCTCTCGGTGCACGCCATTGGTGGGAGTAGTTTCGTTAATGGGACGGAAATGTGTAACAGGAAGCAGGGAGAAGCGCATGGTGCTGCTTATAGTCGGCGCTTGTGCTGCAGCGGTCAGAGAGAGCAAACATTTCCATGGCGTTTGACAAGAGAAAGAGAGAAATGTAGAAAAAAGAAAGAAGACACAGCTGTTTACCTTTAATTCCGATAATGGTAATCTTGAAAAGCGCAAAACATTTTCATGTGGTTTTTCTAACACGTTATAAATACTTTGTGAAATAATAATGCTTAATATATACATAATATAAAATCAATACATTTATAAGTGTTGTGTTATAATGCGTATTTTGTCAATACATAGTTTGTGATGTGATAGGTTATTTGTTACACATGAATGGCAAGTACTGAAAGACTCGCTCACTATATATATTATATATATATTGTGTGTATATATATATGTGTATATATGTATATATGTATATATATATACTGCTGGCAGGGAATTTGAGACAATGAGCGTAACTAAGAAGCGTAATGAAATAAAAAAGAAGATAACATTTAGAGGGAATAAGATAGATATTTATGACGTTTTGCAGGTTTTTAGTCGCCCTGTGTGTTACGATTGTGAACCTTTGATGTGAATCTCCACTCTCTGCTTAATTACATACTAATTGATGCGCCCACGCTTCGCTACGGCAGTCCATAGGCAGAACTCTCTCGCACAGTTCATTATACATGCCCCTCCTCATGGGTACGCCACTGAGGATCTTTGAACAAAAAGATAAAAAAACTAATCGTTTTGAGAATCGACCTATGAAGCAAAACAATATTTATAATTAAGATAAACAGAAGAAAAATAAACCAAAGGTGCAACCTTGGAGTTAACAGTTTTCAGTGGCCTTCAAATTCGCATTTATTTAACCAACATTGCCATGTAATTTAATAGAAAAAAATGACATTCTTGGAAAGACTGGGCTTATATACTAACGGGGACGAGGCATCAACAATGCAATAGTCGTTACCATGGAGACGAAAAAGCATTAACGATACAACAGTCGTTGCCATGGATATATCGGGTGAAATGCAATCCAAAATTGCTTTAAAAACTTAATTAAAACAATGCAAAAACAGACCCCTCTTGAAGAATTCACGTGACAATCCACGTCTCTATACCTCGCTGGTTTCGCGATACGCGAGCTACAGACAGACAAATAAACTCTCTCTTTTATTAATATACGAGGCGTGTCCTGAAAGTAATTAACGTTTGGTCATAAAAAAATAAATAATGAAAAATCGTTTTGTAGAATTCTTAGTTTACTACATATCTACGTCACAATTTTACATAGTCATCATTCAGTTCCTAGTATTACAAAGCTTTAACTGTTTATTTAACCCCTCTCCCTAGAAGTTTGCCAACCCGAAATTAAACCAATTGTCAATCGTAATTTTGTACATTTTGCTGTATTGTTTACCCACCTTTCATAAATCAAACAAAATGACGCTCTTTTCGCGCCCAAAAAAAAACTGTAGCCATCATTTTTTGACTCGAGTACGGAGATTGCTTAAACCTTTTTCGGAGATGTTTACTGAGCGCCTGTACTTAGGCAACACGTATTACGTATTCGAAGTCCATGATGCCTACGGCTGAGGCGTCCGTTCCATTCCCAGGCGAAGAACTTCTATGCAGATGGGTTAAAGAAACTGGTAGAGCGTTTCAAAAAGTGCTTGGAACTGAATGGTGACTATTTAAAAATGTAATGTAGATATGCAGTAAACTAAAACTTTCAGTAAAACTTGTTTTTTCATGAGTTAATTTTTTAATGGCCAAATAGAGCTTACTTTCCGGACACGCTAGATGAAATGACTTGCCGTGAAACACATGTGGCAGCTGAAGCACTCCATGGCTTATTTGTAATATGACATACAAGCATATGTACTTACGTACTTTGTACATACTTTCACACGTACATACTTGCTCATTCGCATACACTCTCATGTACGCTTGTATACTTGCACACTTGTACACGAGTTTCAAATCATTTTGTACACTAAAAAATTTCAATTACTCTAGCTGCGGATTTTCACATCCAAAACGTGTGATGGCCACCCAGTTAGGTAGTTTTTTTTTCACATTTCTAGGTGATCGTTACTAAAAAATAATTGGTAAAGTTAGGTCAGTTACATAAATAAAACGTAAAATTGTTGTTTAAGTATTCAAATTTTCGCATAAAATATTTTTATGGTTCTTTTTTTTCTGTAAGGATGCATATTCAATCATCTAGGTAAACTTCATTCAAAATACTCTATAATCGTTCATTTGCATAATAACTCCGGAAATGTTCACGGACTGATCGGGAGTAAATGAAACGTAGGCTTCCTGCGTGGTGTGTGGTGGGCAGTATGCCTTTCAGGAGCGGCGGGGCCAGTGCGTCAGGGGGTAATGACGAACAACCTGTTGGAAGGGTCTGGTCCTCGGAACGAACAATACACCCGCGACCAGCAGCAGAGTTTCTAGACTTAGTTTGATCCCACACTTGCTCATTAACGATATCACTCATCATATTGAAATAAATACCAATTTTACTAATGGTTCGAAGTTTTTACCTTTCAATTTAGTCATCCTAGTGTCAAAATTATTTCGATTTCTTTTAGATTCGTTCTATTATATTTTAGGGTTAGTGTAGGTTTAATTTGCTCTTTCCTGACATTTGGTTTAAACGGACATGGCTCTTTTCGTTTCAAAGTACAGATATAAATTGCTTTTTTTGTCACAGAACCTTATTTTGGTCATCCCTGGTAATTAGGGTTGATTGTATCAAAACTTAATTCAAGCAAAAGCTTAAGATAGTATTAAGATTAGTTAGAAAAAACTCTGAAAGTATGGTATTCTGTGTCCACTAAGAAAGGTATTATTTATTTAAAGTTAAACCCTCCTATGTTTCCCTTCTCAAGAGTTAATTGTTGGTGTTATCAAAAAACCTCTGACAGAAGTTTTTTACTACTCTTAGTAGACATAATAACCTAAAATTTCACTAACTCATTCAGGATTTTCCATCTATATGATTTACACGTTCTTTGAATGATTCTTGTAGTGGAGAATATTGATTTCGAAGATTATTTTGGATATACTCCAGTGAGTCCGGCTTCAGACTCCTGATTGGCGACTTCCCGCCGCACTCCGGCAGTCTGCAGGTAGCCGCACTTTCAGGCGCGTGACCTGTGTTCGCTTCTCGGACTTGCTGAGCTCTCGTCTCAAGCTGAGGGTTCTTGTGGAAAAAAAACTATATCTAAACAGTTCTAGAACATTTTTGAAGTGAAACTTCTAATGCAACTTCCAACAAGGTTGCGTTAAACGTTCAACGCTCCTGGGGAGGGGGAATAGAAAGAGACAGCGAGAGTGAATGCGTGGCACTCGAACGCATGCGCGTAGTATACCTGTTACAGGCCAGCGCGAGCGTTAGCAACGAGTAGCGTCCAATATCGCAACGCAAGAGGGAGAGAGAAAGAAAGATACACAAAGGTAGAAAGTAGGAGAGAGAAAAAGAGTGAGTCGGTAGATCCCAAGCACATGCGCGTGGTATTCTTGCTATGCAGTGAAGTAAACAGTGAAGTTTCACTTCTTCCGCGCGGAGGGACTCCACGCACTATTTTTTATGCTTTACTCCATTCTTATGACAACATTTAATGCAAATTTTCTGATTCATATTCTTATAAAAATATACAAAAAAACCAAACGCCTATGGTACCAAAACAAATTTCACTTCTTCGACGGCTGACAACAAAATAAAAATCCAATATGGGTAACGATGTACAGATACTTTTTAGACTTATTAATCAATGTAGCAATGAAAAAATCGCAGTAATCGGACTAATACAACCAGCGAAATTATATAATTCCCATTACTATTTTAACACACCTCAAATACCTAGTTTGTGATACGTATATTTATCGAGTGAAAAAATACCCATTACATTTAACAAAATATTTATTGTTGAAAATTTTGAGTTAACTGTTTTACTTTAACGAAATACAGAAACACAACACACAATTCAAGATTTATAGGGGGGGAAAAGTTTTCAATTTTTCAATATCAATAGTAAATAAAAAATCCCAGCATTTTCTAAGAGTAATTTAACGCAACCTTGGGTAAATGAAATCTGTACTGGGATTTTACCCGTTACCCTCCTCCTCGTCTCACCCCCCTCCACCAACTCCCCCTTAACCATTGGAAATTAATATCTTATCACTGCTCCACCTCACTATATTCTATCAATTAATTGTTAAGTAAATAAACAATAGCAAACCATATTTTTGTTTTAATTTTACTGTCCCTCGAGAAAATCTCAAAGCAATAATGAATTATTTACTTTCTAAAGGCGTAACTAAACAGCAAACGAGTTATTTCATTAGTTTGTGGCAGGAGAGTACACAGAATTGAATGGAGAAGGGGGTGGGGGGTGGAAGAACCATGCCACTTTCCCCGCTGTTTGCTTTCAAATTCTTTCCTTTTGTTAATGTTAATGATAGATTTGTTTTTAGGTTTTCGGGGGGAGGGGGTTATATCCCCGCATTCTGCCACATGCAAACTCCCCTACGTTTGTAATAATGTATTTTGAATAACATTAATGACTAGATCTTCACAAATTAATTTGAAATAGCAAACCCCTCTTATCCAATAATTGTTTTTGAGTTTTCCTTGCTTTGCAGTAAATTTTGAATAATTCATTTTTTTATATCGATCTTGGGAATTATGGAAATGTCATACAAATAATTTAAAAAATAAATTATGTACAGTACACATGAAATCTTATATTCTTAAAATTATTGCTCTAAACAAGATCAATTTAGTTTACTTAATGCTCAATATTTAATGTTTTGGGAGGAATATTTGCTTGTGTAATGGAAAGCAAAAATTAAAAAAATATATATTAATTTTCCATATATTTTATGTTTCTTATCTCTGAAAACAGGACATTGCTTGCCATTAATTTTTTTAATAAAAAGCCCTCTAATACTTCCCCAGCTAATAAACGCGACGGAACAAACAATTCGAGGATTACAACAGGTATGTCCTCGGAGCAGACTTTTTCTTTCACGGAGCTGATTTTATCAAAAAAATTCTTTTATTTGTCTGGCGTTAGCCGGTGCGGCGTGGTGGTCGGGGCTGTACGTGACTGAAATTAACTTCGGAGCGAACGTGAACCCTGAGCGGGGGGAAGGGTAGAGGGGTGGGGGTGAGGCTAAATATACCCGGCGCCACGGGGGGGGATGACGCCGGCGGACAATTCATCAGCGCGGGTCGCCTGAGGGGTTGGAACAATGGTCGCGACGCTCCATTGTGAAGGGCTGTGCCATGCGTGGGCTGCCACGCACAGTGTCCGCGCCGGGAGCGAAGGAGACGTGATACGCTGTTGCATGTCTTCTTTTGTAGGGAGCCCAGGTTCCGGGCATGCGCGCCTCGGCGGGTGGCCTCCGTCCGCGTGATTACGTGGCTACTGGAGTTTTCATGGATAATGGTCTCCGCCCAAAACACTGGCTGAGGTGCACAGTAGTGTTTGAATCGTGGAAACGGTTTTAGCTGACTTGTTCTGTAAAAGTTGCTGTTTTTTACGTGACAACGTCTAATAAATCGATGAACTCCGGCTGCACGTACGAAAAAGTGTCCCGTTACACACATTGTTCCGTTACGCTGTATCCCGTTACGCTCGTCGTTCCGTTACGCTGTGTCCCGTTACGCTCATTGTTCTTTTACGCTCATTGTTCCGTTACGCTGTCGGCGAGTGCAGTAATAATAGGTTATGTTACAATTGACTAAAAAATTATGGTGATTCATATAATTGATGATAGATATTTAATTATATTTTATTTATATGAAAACTTGTTCATAATTATATTTAAACTTTATAGCTAAACGCCAGTTTTTAAAATTAATTACAAGTCATCTACACCTGAATTGTTTCGTAGACTGTTTATAAAGTGAAGTGAAAAGTTAATGTGGTTTCCATTGCTTATTACAACAAAAATTTCGGCAATAAAGGTTAATTATTCTTGCATTTTAAAAATCTCATTACTAGTATAATTTCAAGTATTTATTATTTTATCATTAAAATAAAAATGATTCAATGTTATTCATAAAAGTATGCAATCATTTCATCAATGTTTTGTTATGACTTTGTCACGTTAAACTATCGTCCGTAAACCGACTTTACAGACAAACAATTTTTTTTTCAACGTCGGAGATTCTAATTCGTATTTTTTAATCATCATCAGAAGTTATCAAGCACAACTACCGCAATGTTTAGGGTGGGGAAAATATGGCGATGGTGACGTTACAAAAGTGACAACTACGTCACATCATGACGTCTCCTGACAATTCCTAACTCCATGCGCATAATCAACTGAAGCTCGGTAACATAGTGACATTTGAGCGCGGGGAGTTAGCTACAATAGCATTTGGAATTTATTTCACAGAACCAAATCACAAATCCTTGTGCGGAGCACGCATAAGTTTTATGTTTCCTTTCACTTCATATTGCTACCTCGGTCAGATTGGTATAAATGAACTAGTGAGTGAAAAAGTGTGTTTGGTTTACCTGGTGGTGTGTTAAATAAGAATATTTGGAATTTCTAAGGTTAAACATGCTTTTAAATAAAAAATTTCATCAATTTGGCTGAAATAAAAGCTTGCAATAAGTAAATATTTCTTCGGATTTCATCAATTCGTACTGTATTTATTTTTATATGTGAAAATGCTGTTGAGTATTTTGGACTTCAAATAATAATTATTCAGTTAAATTGTAAATATACCTAAACTACTATATAAACATTGGTACATTTCATTGGTTTATTTTATATTCTATTTGGAATTTAACTATAGATTTTATAATTTCCATCTCCCTTTCTATGATGATCAAAGATTATCAAGCTATTAAACTACACAAATTCTTGCTGTATGCATCAAAGTTAAAAACCTTTCCAAAGAAGGTACTTTACTGATTATCTTTTTCAAGTCAGCCTCTATCTTAAAATAAATGCTACATAAACTGGAAACAGAAGGACAGTTTTACCGAACCATTCAATCAGAAACCAATCACAACAACAATTTTTACTCCAGAGTAATTTTAACAAAGTCTTGCTAATAAAAACTTGTACGTATGTCACAGCCTCATAGTTTGGCATCATTATTTTCCACATTATTACCTTTAAAAATGGTCAAATTTAAGATATGGGATTTGTTTTCTCCTTGCATAACTGCATTAAGTTTTCTGAAGAGGTTGTTGGTACCGTAAAAAATGTTCTTGCGACCCTTGTAAACTATTATAAACATATCATTCTGTTTGATTAATGCAACAGTTTTAACCTAGTATATAAATTTATCTTGTTAACGTTATGCAAATATTGCTCATGAGCACAAGAACTGTGGAGGAAGTAAGGAAAGATGCCCCTAATTGTCGTAAACAACGTCTCTTAAAAGTTTCAAAATGTAATTTTTCTATATTGGAACGTCGTAATTTTGGTGCAACGTCAGGAAAACATGTCTTAAACTTACATGATGTAAAAATTTTCTATATTGTGGTTTTAATATATATTTAATTCATTTAGAATGAAAAAATATATATTTTAAATATTACACCTGAAATTACATATTGTTTTTACCAAAACGTAACCGTGCAGCGTGATAGTACCATGAAAATTCATTATTCTTGCCCCACACCCGAATCCCTGAAGCAACACAATCATGCGACCGTCCTTGATGCTGTCGTTTCCGCGGGCCGCGCTAATACGGCGTTATTACCTTTCCCGACCGCGGCTTCATAATGATCGAATCTAAACGACAAACGCGCGCGTCGTCGCTGCCAGACGCACGCGCGTTCAGTGGCGAGACCCGGGACGCAGTCGACCAATAGACGGGGAGCTTTTACGGGGAGGGAGGCCCGGTACGAGCGCAAAGCATCGCTCTCCCCTCCCCCCCCCCCCCCTTCCTTCTTGTTTCTTCCTTCGCCGCGAAAACCGTCCACCGTGCAAACGAGATACTCGACACGTAATCTCGATTATTGTTCATTGTTTCGATTACTGTTCAACCAGCGACAGCGACGGAAAGAGGCGACCCAGCTTTCAGCGGTCTTCGGGTTGGAACCAAACAGATATACAGAGTGTTTAAAAATCTGTGGTTCATGTGTCAACACAACTATAGACAAGCACAAAACAATAATATGATAGAAATTCAACCGGAGAACCGTATCCGGCCCGCTTACGAAATCTCTCACACCATACCAATCCATACCAAATCTCTCACACACATGTAGAATGCATCTCCGTGTTGTCTTCTCCTTATTATTTCCTCCTTGTATTTTTTCCCTTTTCTCCAAGTCACTTCCCAGATACTTAAAGGTGTCCACCCGTTTCAACTCAACACCAATTCAATACATATCCTTACTCCATTTATGTATCTCATTACCATCACTTCACTCCTTTTAGTGCTGATCTCATACCACATTTCCTCACTTCCTCATTCCATGCCGTTAGTTCCTTTTGCACCTCACCTTCCTTTTCACTCCAACCCAATCAAATCGTCACCAAACAGCACGGACTTCATATTTCCTTCTACGAACATTTCTTCCACTCTCTTCATAATTATCTCCAGCACTATAATGAAAATCTTTGGGGATAATGCACTGTCTAGCCTCACTCAGTTGGCATGCTTCATCCTTTTTCCAGTTCTAACACTGCTTCGGATTCCCCTATACATAAAACCAAACTGATGGAATTAAAATTCCATTACAAAACGTACGCAGCCCTGTGTGCAGTTATGCTACACGGGTTGCCTGGATTCAAGGTATTTATTAGCCTCATTTCAACTTAAATTACTTATGAATAACTGATTTACTTATGTATCTCCAATCTGTTAAGAACAAAATATCTTGACGTTTTTTGCTTACAATTTTTATGATTTCGTGCCTAAGCTCTGTAGCTTACTTTACATGCTGTTTATTATTATTAAATTATTATTATTATACGGTTTTATTTTAATTGTTTGGGAAGACAGAGTTAAATAAACCACTCATATTTTAAATTGTAATACATCTAAAACCAAATACTATGATTATTCAAAACCTACACGTCAAGCAGGTGGTTCTTTCCCTGTGTCTATAAGCCTTTATTACTGAATGCGATTTAAGATAACTACTCAGTTCCCAGCAAGACAACTCGTTTGTGCTGTTTAGTCTCCCACGCATGCACCAGCCCTCTCAGCTACGTCCTTGGTCGTCTAAAACTGTAGTTGAAAATCAAACAGCTGGCTTCGGTATCCAAGATACTATTTAATTGTCTAGGAATATGAAGCAAATTTATAAAGTTAACTAACCATATTCACTTGGAGTTTATAAATAAAATATATAAAACATTGACCATATAATAAATATGAATGTTAAAAAAAGTTTTTTTGGGATAGTTCCCATTTTTACTTTAATTATTAACTCGGTAAATATTACGCAAACGATCCTTTTGTAACTTACGAGGGCTGTTTTTTTTTGCAACCTCCGAAAGGCTATATAAAAAAAAGGAAATTTACGTAACATAGTAATTCTACCACCAAAAGTACAGTAGGGACTTACTTATTTTAATACATAAAAGCCAAAACTATCGAGGCATTTATCATATCGTAACACATGCATGTTTCGAAGAAGTTAGCCGCCAGTGAATAGAGATAACAGGACAAGTGCCTTGATCTCCCGCTCCCTCACGACACCGCTGTAAGGCGGGTGGACTAATTGTGCGGAGTACTGTGCCTCATTATTCATATTCTTGCGATAATTCTTGACGCGGGAGCCAGTGCGCCGCGCGATTAGTCCACCCGCCTCACAGTGGTGTCGTGAGGGAGCGGGAGATCAAGGCACTTGTCCTGTTATCTCTATTCACTGGCGGCTAACTTCTTCGAAACATGCATAGATAAGCTTGTATTACGATATGAAAAATGCCTCAATAGTTTTGGCTTTTATGTATTAAAATAAGTAAGACCCTACTGTACTTTTGGTGGTAGAATTATTATGTTACGTAAATTTCCTTTTTTTATATAGCCTTTCGGATGTTGAAAAAAAACAGCCCTCGTATAACTTTGTTGACAATAATTTTAATTTTTGGCAGATAAACTATCTTGATTCAATAGTAGATGCAAAAATTCTTGTATGATATTTATTTTTATTATTTTTTGTTTATTTCAGATTTATAATATTTCACAGAAACATATTTAAATACTTTTATTCGTAAATATGGCAAAATGTAAATGTTTTCTGTGGATGGCGGATTATCTCTGGATTAATTTTTTTTCTTAGATTATTGTATTTCGTTACTGCCCAATATAATTTTATGCAGTTCCATGTTTTACTTAATTATTGCAGTCAATTATTCGAACCACAGCTGAAATACCTTCATTCCATGAGTGAAAAACCTCTCAAGTAGTAACCTTTCAAGAATACAATAAACGGTTTCCAGTGTTTCAAATGGTATTATTCATAGAATAAAACTGTGAATTGATATGAAAACTTTATGCATTGGAATTCCCAATCTCAGAAATATGTTAGAATATTTTCCACGGGTAAGAATTTTACTGCTAGCTGTAGCTCAAGTTTTATGCATGAAATCAAACGTCTTGAGGCTGGGTTTTATTTTCGTTTCCTCATAATAACTGTGATTTAAGGGCTATTTCTATAATTTTAACACTATAGCCTTCTTATAATTGATGTTCTGTCACAAATATTTCCAAAAGTTATTTACTAAGTGTAATGTAATAGGTGATAATAATTACTAGCACTTGCACGACATTTTACCCACATTATATTTACACACATTAGTAAATATCCTTCAAAATATTTGAAACAGAAAAAACTCAAGAAATATTTAGTGTTAAAACTACAGCTATAGTCCTTAACAAATAGTAATTACAATACAATTTTAAAAAAAACATGCACTAAGACCCAGCCTTAAGGAAATGCATCCCGCTACAAGTCATTATTTTATATTTGTTTTTATACACTATTAAACTTGTAAATATTTTTAGAAGCTTAACTTCTTTCACAAAATATTTTGTATAAATTTTGTATATTTAACTGCCAAAGTTCCGTTTTATTACCGATTTTGGGGAGTACAAATAAAGAGAAATTAGTGGTTGGCCAAGCTGAAACTTTTTAAGTTTAAAGTCAATGCTACTAGATACATCATAACAAGTTTAAAATCTCTATCAGAATGGGTTATTTGATTTTATCTACTCTTTAAAAATTCACAAATTGTGAATTGTTTTGATGGCTAATTATAATAAAATAACTTTTTATGAAAGAAAATGAAACTGTAAAATGAAGTTTCTAATAGTATTGCTTTTAAAACTCAAATATTTCAGTTCAGTAATCCATTTAATAATCATTATTGGAACGTCCAAAACAATAAAGTACGTAACTTTTGAAGCTAATTAAAGCAAATAACTTGCAATTCATATAATTTTTTAACTCGAATATAAAATATTGCCTGATAAGGGACGCTCCCCTTAAAGCTAAATATTGTATGTCGTTGACTCGCCATGAGAAGTTAAGGCTCAAAAGAGAAATCCCCCGGAGAAGGCCTACACGTGTTTCTTGCGGAGACTTAACCCTCTTGAGTCCAAGCACGTTTCCAATTAAGCCCACTACGAGACATGAATTGCAAAACCAACCAACTTTAACACGCTGTAACTTTGGTGTGGTTAAACGATCCCAACTCTTGTGAATTTCAATAAAGTCATCAAAGTAGTAGTCCAGACAGTTTTAATTACCTTGCAGCTTGGATGTGTTAAAAAATATTAATCATTGCACAATTCTGAAAGACCAAAGGTGTCTTAATAAAACAGCTGAACTCAAATACGTTCTTTGAATGATTATTGCAGTGGGGAAGATTGATTTACAACTTTTTATTCATGTGTAACGTCTTAGCTCCCAGTACATGGCATTTGGTAGGATTAATGTCGTGAATGGAACGGAAGTTGCATGGAACTGAAATGTGCAACCACGGTGCTGCCATCTGTTGCGGATGGCGCGAACCAAAGTTCACAAAGCCAAATGTCAACTTTATATTATTATCTCTTTAATGAATTATAACCAAATGGGCAGTATTTTAATAACAATTTCTTGTCGAAAATCCGGGACAAAAACGGGATTTTGTTTATTTTTCTCAACTATTTTTCGCTCAGTTTCATTACATAGTTTAACTTTTTTTTCTGCAAATGGAATGATTTGATAGTCGTCGCAGCTGCTCCGGCAACGATTTCTAGCGGCGGGTGCGGAAACTACGTGTTATTCGCGTCAAGAAATGTAGTTGGAAACATAATATCCTTATATTTATCACGCTTGGCATTATTTAAAATAATTCTACGTTAAATTTCGTATCCGAGTTTCGTATTATAAGTGTATTTACAACATTATAACTCATGAAGTTTATCTTTACCGAGATTGGGTGTTACACATCATTGGTGAGTACTCAGAAACCCGCTCACAGTATTTTTTTTTTCATAAGAAAACATTATAAGGTTGGGTGAAATATTTCTGGCGTTAAAAATCTCCGTTTCGATGACAGATTTTTTTTCCTACGGACACCATAATATATTCACTAGTCGGAACAATTACGTCGTTATTTCCAACTTGATGTTATCGAAGCGAGAGCCCCTCTGGTGGAATAACGCCCCACGAACGAGGCGCTTCCAGAGAACGCGATCGGCCAGAGGAGCTGGGCAGCGGGCATATCTCCGTGGTAATGAGGACGGCAGGTACGTTCCCGTTACACTGAGTCAACACTGCTCGAGGGAGTCCGATCGCGCGCGTGAGAAGGCCCTTTCCGTCCCTACCACTCTCTCGGTCTCCTCTCTTTCCCCGCGCCACCCCGCACTCAAATACATGGGGAACCTACCATTCATCGACCCCGAGTCAGACGCCTGCGTTCGTGCTTCTTAAGATTCTATTTATTTATTTGCTGATGTAAATGAAAAGTTATGTTAGATGTGTGCGCTGATCCGCTATGATTTTGTTTTCGGGGGTTGTAGGTTTTCGCTTGTCTACGTGATTGTAACTAAAATGGAACTAAAATTGGTTAGGTAAGGTCAGCGATATTTAAAATGCTTGTAAAACACGAAGATAGATACCTCCAAAAATGTTTTATTTTTGTTTCGTAACATAAAAGTGCGTCTCAGTCCGAAGCCCTTATACGCCTAGTTCGTGCTGGGTATCAGCCATGCAGCAATTGGCAGCAATTGGCGCCATGACTTAACTCCCTTTATTTTTTAAAAAATCTAGGTTAAAACTGGTTAAGTTGGTCATAGACGTGGGGGGAAAAAAAACCCTGGGCACATACGTGCGGTTGTGCTAATTGCGTGTATTAATGTCGTGTGAGAATACATGAGACAGAGGATGTTCTGGGTGAAGAAATGAAAAGAGTGCAAAATGCTGGGGTTTGGGCACACGGACGCTAGGTCCGCTTTCGTTCTTGGCTTCTGCTTCCGACCGCAAAGTTGCACGAGAGAGCGGCGAACTCCGGACGTATCGGGAGCCGGTGAATCGCAGGCCCGTCCTTCGCGCACTCGCCCGCCAACTGCTGTCAGCGCGGGAACTGAGCCGCAAAGGTCGGTTGGGGGGAGGGGGGGGTTCCCCTGCACTCGCGACAGCTGTCTCGCTTCCGGCCTGTCTGCACGGAGACGGTTCTTTTGAGTCCTCTCGACCGTTGACCGTTAGCCGCAACACTCCCGCCCACCTGTCTCTTGAAGGGCACTCACACACACTCACACACACGTGACACGCTCCAGTTTTACAAGTCCGCTCTCGTGTGAGCTCAAGACTCGACTTGTGGCTTTTTTTTTTTTTTTGGTTCTATCATGCGGCTCGCAGATATTTATGAAAACGTACATTTATTTCTGCCGTGTAACATCTTAGCTCTCGGTATCCGGCGTTCTGTAGGAGTAATTTCATGGACGCGACGTAATTCAAGGAACGGAATTGTGTAACAACCACGGTGCTTCCATCTGTGGTGGACGGCGCGGATCAAAGTTAACAAAGCCAAAGGAAAACTGTATGGAATTGACTTCGTTTTAATAAAATTCCTTGTCGAAAATCAGGTCCAAAGCCGGTGTCAGTGTTTTTTTTAGGTGTTTTTTGCTTTTGTCGGAGTGTTTCATTATATATTTTAAAAGAACTGTCTGCTAGCCAAATGATTCAATAGTCGACATAGCTGCTCGGGCACCGAATTCTAGCGGCGGGTGCGAAAACTACGTAAGATTCGAGTCCAGAAAATTAGTTGGAAAATAAGACAATTTGCGTGTATTTATCACGCTCGGCTTTATTTTAAAGAATCCTACATTAGATTTCGTGGCGGAATTTTGCATTATAAGTGTATTTGTAAAACGATTTACAAAGTGTATTTGCTCGTTTCCGATACTATATGTTACACGCTCACGATTTTTTTTTATGTGAGTGTAGACGTTAAGTTAAATGCGTTTCCCGGGCATGGAAAAACAGGACTCTAACAACACAATGTCACTGTAAGTCAAACAAAAAGTCTTAATCGTGAATACTGGTCTGAAATGTTTTAAGCAGCACGTATAGGATGATTCACAAGGAGTTACCGACACTCATATGGATAATTATTTATTAAACTGGTACAAAATATAACACTTATGATGTTATCTTTATCCCAATAATAGCAGAGTAATTAAAAACATTATAAAATGTCGAATACAATAATAATCCATTCGGAGATAAATGCAATATTATTAAAGACATATTGTTCCAAATTATGTAGATGGTGTGGAACTCTTCAAAATATCCCGTATATTGTGTTAAATTATCAATGAAATTACAAAATTCGTAGAACTAACTGATAAAAATTCAATCATTCAACTTTGGTGATGGAACCGAGCCATAGTACAAGTCGCCAGAGTTCACTCCGTACCCTTATTATAATTATTATTATTATATTATTATATTATTATAATTTATTTTAATTATTTGCGATTTGCTGTATTGCGTTGCTGTGGTGAGGCATTAGCTTAGTGGGATTATTACGATACATCAATATCCATACAATCGCCTGAAAATAGTTTTTGAGTAGTTTTGTTGATTCACTTGCTGTAAAACACAACGATCATAATTTAATAGTGCATTTTATGTACAAAGTACACAATATAAAAATAACTCGTTCAGTTTTAAACTAATTATTCTTTACCACGACGATTTTTGTAAACTTTTTTTTACAGATGACGATGTTTTTGTAAATGAAAAAAATCACTCTTCCTCAAGAAACTTTACTTCAGTTACTGCATGTAAGTACTCTTAACCCTAGAACTTTTTAACATTGGTAAAAAATTGCTTTTCCAGTGAAAGCATTTATCTTGGAGTGTCAATACTACGAGATACAAACATGTTTGAATATATCACAATTTTTTTTTACGGACAGTGGTTTCTTCGTGTATACATTTTTTTATGGCTGGCTTATAGTCCTATTTGTTTATTTCCCCTACTGGTAGGTTAACAATTTCTGCAGAAAAAATGACAAACATACATTTATTTCTTTAAAAAAATGGGACTCTATCTTTCAAAATTCACAAGAAATATAATTATGTATTTAAAAACTTTATTAAGATATTTCTTTTTGAAATAAATCCAAACATAAAAAAAATTCCAAAGATGTGCATAATTTACACTTTATTGTCACACAAAAATATAATAATTTGGTAACACATAGAATACTTGATAGTTAAACTGAAATACAGCTATGCACTTAATTATTAATATAAAAATATTAATTGAATTCGAAATCTTAAATCTTAAATCATTTATAAATAGTGCGTATATTAATAATAAAGAAAAATATTCATCGTTAACTATAACTTGTCTCATTCTAGTTATGTTTTAAACTATATTTGCTTGAAATAAATATCATACGGTGTTCACTCTTTCTATATTTATTTCTCCCTTTCTATGCTCACTATTTAAGTTTAATTAAAAATTTTATTTAACTTTTCTTTGCAGCACATCTCGTGTTCAAATGAAACGTTTTAGCATTTAATTTACTTTCTTCTGTGCGCTCTAAACGTACTTTTTGGCAGTAGTTGGATAATGTACCATTTTAGATCAATTTAAATTAAGATTGAGTTGATTTATAAACCAAATGAATACAGACAGTGTGATTTTTTCTTTTTTTCGAAAAGAGAGTTACTACTCCTTGAAATTTTAGTTTAGCTTCATGTTATTTTATTTTAGAGGGAAAAAAATAAAAAAGTATCTAAAGAAAGATCACAAAAACAAATTGTAATAATTAGTTTAGTAACGTTTTTTTAATTTAAGAAACATTTTATAAAAACAATATCAAGGTAAAAAAATTAATTGGTAATATAAATACAATAAAAATAAATACAATAAAAGTTTTGTTCTAGTAACTTAACTAATTTTAAAGACGAAGTTGCAATACAAGTAGTAACTACAGATATTTTAATTTATGGAGCCAGTCTCGCAAAAAGAATTGGTTATTTCATTTCTTGTCAACAAAATGTGTAAAGGAATTTTACTGTAAATTTACTCTGAAAGCTCTCTTCCATATTTTTATGTGTGCGTCGTAATTTAACTCACCATATATCTAATAAACATTATTTTCGAGCTGTAAATGTCTCACAATTATGAACACTTGCGGTATTTTCTACCATTATATAATATATAGCAAAGATCTGTTGAGAAAATTTGAGGCGAGACATAAACTGCGAGAGCGTTATCGTGGACAATTTAAAGCATCGAAGTCCATCTCCACTATCTTAGAGGGCCGGATATCTATTTTTTTTTTAACTAAGATGAGTGTTGGACACAAATGAATTAACATTAGATATCTTAGAACTATTTTAAATGTGTTGTTATTCGGAAGGAAAAAATCTATTAAATATAATAGCCCACGTGGGTATTGATAAAGAAAGAAAAACTAATATTTTAAATACTTATAGTATTTTTAAAAATAAAAGACAGTATGTCTAAAAAAACAATTGTGATAAAATAATATACAGACACAAAAGTTAAATAATATTTCCCAATATTTCCGGGAGTATACTGTGGCTTCTGAGTACTGCCCACTGAAAACTTGTTTAAACATATGAAGAATAAGAAACAAGTGGGGAGCTAATAAACAACGGTATTTCTTAGTTGAGATATTCTTTATCGGGGACTAGGCCTCGCCAACTTGCAATTTCAACAACATCTTGATACTGCTGGCAATAAAGCTTCAGAACTTAATTTTTTTTTAACGCGTCATAGGACTTATCTTTGGATAGGTACTTGTTGCGTCCAACACTTATAAACTAGTGTGTTTATCGTGATAGTTGTAGTAGTCGCTCGCGTTATTTCCTCGCCGCGCTTACAGACTAGAGCCGTGAGATCTGGGAGATACAATTTATGCCTCGGCGTGCCAAAAATTTGGATATATATATATATATATATATATATATATATTTATATTTATATATATATATAAATTCAAAATTCGAAATATAGCAAAAAGATGGCGGGGCCTAATCGCCCTTAAGCGAACCATACTAAAAGACGTTGCGAGTCGCCAGTTTGCCAGCTCTGATTTTAAAAGTGAACCAAGTCTGCAATAACAGTGATGACAAAGGAAATGAAACAACCAACGCGGGCCCGAGAGACAGAGCTTCGAGGTCAGATGTGCCGCGGTGGAGGACGTGAGGCGCGGCTATCGGCGGGCGTTCTGCAGGTACGGTATGACGGCCAGCACGTGCTGGTTGCTGCTGAGCGGGAGGGGCTGCCCCACGCTGCCCTGGTAGCCGTCCGACCCGCCGTCAGCGCCGCCGACCCCTCCCTGCTCCTGTTGCGTTGGCAGCAGCGCCATCAGGTGTTGGTACGCCTGCAGCTGCGCCGCCGCCCCTTCGTCCTCCGGCCGGCTGCTCGCCTGGGCAGACTGCGCCGCCGAACACACTACACTGCGAGCTGATGCCACGCTAACAACACCGGTGACAGGGACGTCGGAACAAGGATGGGGAGGGGGGGCAGCAGGGGCGAGTCGCCCCCGTGCTGTTATGCATAGGGGGGCGAGCGAGAGTAGCATTTCGCCCCCCCCCCCTCCTTTTCCCAGAATAAAATGTTTGGTCCTAGTAGTATTTTTCTCAACCAGTAGTCACAAACGTTGCATTGGTGATCACACTGATTAGAAAATCAAATTTATGATTGTCAATATACTGTGAAATTATTGAAAATTCCTAGATGGTATTTTATTTAAATTGTACTATATCTACTGTCAGAGTAGTATTTAATACATACTACGTCATGAAATTCTTGGAATGGTGTATTTAATATTTTGGTTCGGAAACTCATTAAAAATAGCACAATTTTGCATCTAAAATTCCAAATTCCTCCCCCGCCCCCGGCTCTAGGACTGAGGTAAGTGTGATACATCTTTCCCCCCCCCCCCCAACCCCACGAATGAAAACGTTCCGACGTCCCTGGCCGGTGACTACAACAACAAACGGCAATATATCGGGTGCCAAACATTACCAACTTTTTTTTTTATGTGCAACTCCTCACCTCTCGGTGTACGGCATTTGGTAGGTGTAATTCCGTTAATGTAACGGAAGTCACGTGGTGTAACGTCAATGTGCAACCGCGGTGCTGCCATCTGTGGCGGATGGCGCGAACCAGAGTTCATAGAGACAAATGGAAAAGTTATAGTATTGACTTTTTGATTAATTTTAACAGTAAGGAAGTATTTTAATAAAATTTCTTGTCCAAAATAAGGTCCAAAGCAGGAATTTAGTATTTTTTTTCAAGTCTATTTCGCTTTTTTCGGAGCCGTTTCATCGTGTACCTAGTTTAAAATTTCGCTCTGCAAATTGATAGTCGAAGTAGTTGCTCCGGCAGCGAATTCTAGCGGCGGATGCGGAAACTACGTGTGATTCGCGTCGAGAAATGATGACGAAAAAACTATTTTAGTTTATTTATCACCTCTGCATTTTTATAAAATAATTATACGTTAAATTTCGTGTCTGAGTTTCGTATTATAAGCGTGTTTGCAACATGAGAACACATTAATTTGCTCGTTACCGAGGTTAGATGTCTACACATCACTGGCGAGTACGGAAAGATTCCCTCATTTTTTTTATGCTTAATACAGAAATTTGTCATGGGAACGGTTTACAAATAATTGTAACGAATGTACGTACTGGGATGAAACAAAACATAAATGCCCGTGAAAGAATCCTAAACCCAGTATTACTGCGTATATTTTAGTTCAATTTACATAATAAAAAAATTAGTGTGCGTGGAGTCTACGTGCGACAGAAGTGAAACTTCTTGCTAATTATTTTACTTATTAGGTAGAGGAAAAATATTTCTCTTTGGCTGAGGGCGCAGATGAAAACAAATTATGTGCAAGTATGCGAGCACTAATTTATTATTGAGCAAGTATGCAAGTATGAAGTGTACGAGTATGCAAGTGTGCAAGTATGCGAGTGTACTAGTATGCTGTGTAATTTCCACCTCTTCCCTGCCGTCTCCTCCTCTATCAGTTCCTACCACCAGGTACCTGAATATTCCCCTCCTCTCTCGGTTCCCCCCACCATGTACCTAACTATTCCCCTTCTCTCTCAGTTCCCCCACCACGTACCCAACTATTCCCCTCCTCTCCCAGTTCTTCCACCACATGCCTAACTATTCCCCTCCTCTCTCAGTTCTTCCACCACGTGCCTAACGATTCCCCTCCTCTCTCAGTTCTCCCACCACGTACCCAACTATTCCCCTCCTCTCTCAGTTTCCCCACCACGTGCCTAATTATTCCCCTCCTCTCTCAGTTCCCCAACCATGTACCTAACTTTTCCCCTCCTCTCTCAGTTCCCCCACCACGTACCTAACTATTCCCTTCCTCTATCAGTTCCCCCACCACGTACTTAACTATTCCCCTTCTCTCTTAGTTCCCCCACAACGTATCTAACTATTCCCCTCCTCACTCAGTTCCTCCACCACGTACCCAACTATTCCCCTCCTCGCTCAGTTCCCCCACCACATACCCAAATATTCCCCTCCTCTCGCAGTTCCCCCACCACGTACCCAACTATTCCCCTCCTCGCTCAGTTCCCCCACCACATACCCAAATATTCCTCTCCTCTCGCAGTTCCCCCACCACGTACCTAACTATTCCCCTCCACTCTCAGTTCCCCCACCACGTACCTAATTATTCCCCTCCTCTCTCAGTTCCCCCACCACGTGCCTAACTATTCCCCTCCTCTCTCAGTTCCCCCACCACGTACCTTACTATTCCCCTCCTCTCTCAGTTCCCCCACCACGTACCTAACTATTCCCCTCCTCTCTCAGTTCCCCCACCACGTACCTAACTATTCCCCTCCTCTCTGTTCCCCCACCATGTACCTAACTATTCCCCTCCTCTCTCAGTTCTCCCACCACGTACCTAACTATTCCCCTCCTCTCTCAGTTCCCCCACCACGTGCCTTACTATTCCCCTCCTCTCTCAGTTCCCCCACCACGTGCCTAACTATTCCCCTCCTCTCTCAGTTCCCTACCACGTACCTAACTATTCCCCTCCTCTCTCAGTTCCCCCACCACGTACCTAACTATTCCCCTCCTCTCTCAGTTCCCCCACCACGTACCTAACTATTCCCCTCCTCTCTCAGTTCCCCCACCACGTACCTAACTATTCCCCTCCTCTCTCAGTTCCCCCACCACGTACCTAACTATTCCCTTCCTCTCTCAGTTCCCCCACCACGTACCTAACTATTCCCCTCGTGCGATCCGAATTTTCGTAACGCCCGAAAATTGTAGCCCCTCAGCAAAGAAGTTTCCCTTCCGAAGGTGTGGGTGCGTGCCGGCTGTGAAGATTGTCGTCAGTTACCCTGTGGCCGGCGCCGTGGCCGTAGCTCTTGCCGGCCTCCGGGACGACTGCCGTCCTGCGCCACACCTCCGGGTGGTGCGCGGCGTGGCTGTGGTACAGCTCGACGGACGGCGGCGCCTGGGTACAACACACGACCACCGCTGTCCATCGATGCACTCGTCACCCCTCAAGAGTAACCGCCTATAGCTCAGGAAGTAGCTTGGCTTCTGGGTTTTAGCCGCGTCCTTGGCGAATAATTCACCGACGTTTCTGTCTACATTGCAGTCGCCATCACCAGGGAGCAGTTACCTACTCAACTGCTCCCCGATGATGGCGACTGCAATGTCGACCGAAACGTCGGTGAACTATTTGCCACGGACGCGGCTACAACCCAGAAGTCAAGCTGCTACGTCAGACAATGGCCGTGAAAGCCTGCGAAAATTATTACCTATAGTTCAGTCACTGTTTGAGAAGTTCGTAACTTAGTTTAGTTAAGCTGCTCAATGAAACTCCAACACTGACTGACAGACAACCGTTGGGTCAAGAAGCATGAAATTTTGCTCTGGAGTTCCTTATACAACGTGGATGAGTACTTTTTTTTTTTGTAAATTCATCCCCTAAGGGGGTTAAATAGGGGATGATAGTTTGTTTAGAGGGTTGTCATTTTTTTTAATTAATAAATATGTAAATTTGTGTTTAGGCTTCTGTTTATAAGTAAAATTCAGTTGTATCAGCTGTTTTGGTCAAATACTTGCCCATCTGAAACATGGCTAGTATCTAGATGAAAAGTAACTAAGTCACATTGAACTTAAGTTAAAAGTTAAAATATATGACATTCATTTTTTGAAAATATAATATATCGTATTTTAATAGTTTAATAATTAATCACTTATTATTACGGAGTAACAAACCTATACACATGTGAAAATGCAGATCAAAAGAAAAATAAAACTTTTAAACCTAAATGATCTGAAATTTTTTTTACACATACTCAATAGTAGAAATATCATTGATCTAGAATGCTGCACTTCATTATACATATTTTTTTATGTATAGCAGTAAAGTAATACTTTTGAATTACAAATATTATTTAAATGTAAGAAAATGAAATCTTAACTTTTATTTTTTACTTTTCCAGAAAAGTTATACATTTAAACTAACCTAGTTAACTAAGTTACCTAGATTTAAATATAACTCGTTAAGTTACTTTTAGGCAAAAAACTATTTAATTAACTTGTAAATTTTAACTTGTTGCTGTACAAGTGTGAATCAGTTCGTGTAGCACACAAACTATTTGTTTAAGAAGCAATTCTTGACTTACCAAATGGTGTTACGGGGTAAATATAAGAGTATTTGTTTATTACAAAATCGGCAAACTACCACAGTAAAACCATTCGGAATAGTGTTTTGACCATAACACCGTATAGGCCTACTAGAAAATGGGTTTGCCCAATGGTTCCTAATAAACTTACGATGTGCTGAAAACTGAGTTTCGAAATGTCTTTGTGATATTGCGAGAAAATTTTTAGAATGTGCTGCGCGGAGTGATCCAGTATGAGACAAGTTGCATAACACAGACTATAACTTCTTATAGAGACATATTTAGAGTGTATATGAAAGGATATACATTTTGGTGAAGAGCTTCCAAAGAATATAATTGTAAAATTATGAGAAAATGTGCTGTGTGAAACGCCGTACCATAGAGCCAAATTGATGCTAATATCTACAAACTTAATAAAAATTCCGTCTTTTTTACGAACTTTATTTTGCCTCTCAACTAACTGCCATTATTTTTGTGAATTTTATATTTTCTAAAATATTAAATTTGAATAATACCTTTAGCTATTATAATTTTATGCTTCTTTATTTCAATTGATTAATAACTCAATTCACTCTCGTTTTTTGTTTACGTTAAAGTACTCTTGGTGGACGTAAAGTACGCTCTGACATCTTTGGTCAATTTTGTATCACTAGCACGCTTTGGGAATAAATTTTTGATAAAATTAAATTTATTATAGAAAGAATTCTGAATAGGTTTTTGTTCCTCTTGGAAGTGTGAAGTCGTTTGCGGTATTAACCTACGGGCTAGATTTATAACGCAACAATGTCAGAAATGATTATGTCTCAAAAGTTCGCTCTCTATCAAACCACATAACATAATTCGCCCCTTTTTTCTTAAACATTTAGCGAGGGTTTTAAGGGCGCTATTCCAAGACATTGGGGTAAGGTAGCGAATAAGCTCTGCCTTGTTGGGATACAACCGTAACCTAACTCGCGGGCCGTATTTCAAATCGTGTCCGAACCGAATCTCAGTAAGGAAACACATCGACAACCATTTTAATAAACGGTGCCCTGTTCTAGGCTAGAAACTGGTTCCAACGCATTCTAGCGGACATTTTGTAACCACTGATACAACTTTTACTGAAAAAAAATACTTGAGATAGCTGCCCCGTCGCATGAAATTAGAACGGCATTTCTAATATCCTCAAGTACTTTTAAAGTTGCGATTATTTCTTGTCATGTCCATCGAAATGAACGAAATGTATTACAGGATATTTTCGCTATCATAAAAATTTTATTTGACACACCAACACGCTTGGTACGTGCCCCGATTATCACAGAAAAAAAATCCTGTCTACGAGTTAATGACGTCAGACGCGGGTCCGCCATCTGGACGAAATCAACGAAAAAGGGAGCTCTGCGCATGCGCGGAATTCGGGCAACAGTTCGGCGACGGATAGGACACCAAGTTCAGAAAAAAAAGTATTGGCCTTGTATCGTACACTAAGAATACGGCTAGGGTACGGGTGTGCCATATTCAACACCTAAACTCTTATTTTTCTGACTTGGGATACCAACCTAAGAGACTAAAGTACAATGTTTTATTTGAGCCGGAAAAAGTGTTATATATTTTTGACTCTCCCGTTAGTTTGCTCGTTTGTGACTTGCGCTGTTTTGCCGCCGAGAGACGCGGGACCGGGTGACCGGGGTGACGCACGTGGTAGAAGCCGTAGTTGTAGCCGGCGGAGGTGACCTTCTTGATGCCCTGGAAGGTGCTCATCATGAGGGCGATCTTGCTGAGCAGCAGCGCCTTGCCGCCCAGCATGGCCATGAACTGGAAGCCGAGCGGCACGAGGAACGACGCCATGGTCATGAAGCCCACCACCATCAGCGGGAACATGTGGCGGTAGTGGCGCCGGCGGATGCGACCTGCGGACAGGAAGAACTCGTCTGTTCCGGCCGTGGATCCCGTGACGGGGAGCTTTGAATATATATATATACTGTATAGAAGTCGCCAGCCCAGGTTAAAATTTCTAATACGGTTTGAGGTAGTTGGTTAATTCACCGCCGCAATCGCCACCATCTCTTAGGGCATCGACTTGTGGTGGTCCCTAGCGGACAAGTGTCGAACTCTTCAAACAGCCCTTCCCCACACTCCCTCAAACATGCGTTGTCCTCCACCCACCCTCTACCCCACCTCTCATCCCTACAGTTTTGTGACGCACAAACTCCCGTTGAACGACCTTGAGCTCCAGTGAATGTTGGGTTGGGGGTGCGGGGGAATGACAGCGGGCGACAGTGCTGCGCTCTAACGTGTAAATAACAACTAAGACGATACAGGGCGTTACGGCAGCGCACTGCAGCGGTGAAGTTCCCAAGCTGCTCATCATACGCTCCTGAAAAACGTAGAGTAAATCCTATCCACTCGCGACTTCTATACAGTATATATATTCAAAGCGGGGAGCGAACCCCCTGAACATCTCATCTCTCAGCAAAGGTCATCTCGTGAGAGTGCTTCCTTGAGGGCAACGGTGCTGCCATCTGTGGCGGATGGCGCGAACCAAAGTTCGCAAAAACAAAGGGAAACACTATAATATTTTACTGTTTAATGAATTTCAACAAGTTGGGCATTATTTCAATAAAATTCCGAGTCTAAAATCAGGTCTGAAGCCGGAGTTTATTATTTTTTTATCAGAGCCGTTTCTTTGTATAGTTTAAACTTTCGATTTAACAGTCGACGCAGCTGCAGCGAATTCTGACCTACGTGTGCGATTCGCGCCAAGAAATGTAGTTAAAAAACACAATTTGCGTATATTTATCCACGCTCGGCTTTGTTTTAAAAGAATTCTACGTTTAATTTCGTGTCCGAGTCTTGTATTGTAAGTGTATTTGCAACATGAGAACACATGAACTTGTTCGTTCTCGAGGTTAGATGTTACACATCTCTGGCGAGTACTGAGAAACTCCGTCACAATTTTTTTTATGTCCCTCACTTCGTGGTCCCTGAATATGAATTGCGAAAACCTATGCTGCTCTTATCTCTTTAACTAATGAAAAGTGAATTATTTTAGTATATGAGGGCAGTATAGCGTACAACATACAAGCACCTTATTCAGAAATACATTGTGTTTGTTATTCCCGCGTGCAAACTCTTGGCTGCAAATTCTTATCTCCCATTCACCTCTTCATTCCCTTAACGACCCATATTTGAGAATCCTACGGTTTGTGTCTCTGCTCGTCAGAATGAGACACTGACTCCCACTAACGTTGCATGCTTAAAAATAAACACCGATGCAGGGCCGGCGCGTCCATATAGGCGAACTAGGCAACCGCCTAGGGCGCCAAGTAGCTGGGGGCGGCGCAGCACGACACAGAACAGCTGACATAATATGTTTAACGATTATTGAAACTAGATGAAAATGGATTTTTGTAACAGTTTGGAATGTTTATATTGATATAAGTAATTATTTAAAGTCCACGGTGACCTGTTTATGATTTGTAATAAGTAAAAAAGTAAAAAAAACACACAAGCCTGCTTACATTTGATTATTGACAAAATCTTAGGCTTACGTAATGTATTTTGAGGCAAGGAAAAATTTATTTGGGGTGTCCGGCCCGGGGGTGGGCATTAAGGTTTTTCGCCTAGGGCGCCAATTTACCTTGCACCGGCAATGCACCGATGTTGGTGGAAACAGCTGATACATAGGCCTACCTTATGTGAAAGATTACAAATTTTTATTTACAATGTAACTTACCGTGCCCAACTGTGGGAGCGTGTTTTACTTGAACAATTCAGCGAGTTTTTCCACCGGAAGACAAGGACGGAGAATTTTGCTTTTGTCCTTTCTCTGACCACGTGATCCGCCAATTGCTTTGCGAAAAAAAAATGGATCCATCAGCTGATTTGAACATTTTTAAATCGACAGTTGTCACACGCTTGGTACCTAAACCTTTTTATGTGCAGTTTACAAGGAAATTCTTCGAAATCATACAGTTAAAATTCCGTAAATTTTTCTAACGTATTGCTGTAGAATATACGAATTGTTGTATGATATCACCCTATATTTAATCATAATAAGGCAAAGTACTTCAATGTTTGTTCAGGTATATTATTAAAAATTATGAAATACTGCATACTCCATACCACTCTCTAGTTTCACACTTTCCTGTTTGTCATTTACTGGAAAATTGCATTCTTCCCTGTCAACAAGCTGGGGAAAAAAAAATATTCAACCCTAAAACACAGTCTTTCGCGTGCCTGTTTATGGCAGCATGTTAGGACAAGCAAGCCGTGTTTTTTTTTTATGTTTTACAACTTTTGCTGCGAGAGTTCGGACTTGTTCACGGACAGTCGCGAGTGCGTACTGTGGGGATGCGTACCAAGGGAAGCCACGGGAACAAACACTGGTGTTTTGCGATGTTGGCGGAAGGGAAAACTGGAAGAAGCTCGCGCACGCACCTTTGCCGGACTCGCGGTCCGCGCCTGGCGCTGGCTGGTCGTCGCCGCGGTCGACGTCGTCGTCGTCGTCGTCGCCTGCGTCGTCCCTGAAGCGCAGCACGTGGGTGTCCAGCGCCTCGGACAGCCGCTCCAGCACCAGGTCGGCCACTCCCTCCTCCAGCAGCTTCTCCGGCCTGCGACACCATCGGCGAACACGGGAGCTTCGGGTCGTGTGCAACCACAACCAACTCACTTGAAAACCTTTTTTTGACGTGACAACGTCTAATAAATCGATGAACGCCGGCTGCACGCAAAGGAAAAAAAGGATGACTCATTATCCCGTTACGCACATTGTACGCTTGCGCCACATCCATCACTCTTCCACTCGATTGGAACAACCATCGATTTGACTTTTTCGAGGCACGTTAAACTCGAAACACTCCCATTCGTTTCCTACTTTTCCTATCATCGTCCTATCCTTTAACAGAATAACACAGATTGGAAGAAGTTAAATAGCAAACATGTATAAAAGTTATAGTTAAAATAATATGTTCGTAAAAGTAATAAACATACATATTTGAATTAATGAGTGCAAATGAAAGTAAATTTATCAATTAAATTGTAGATTTCATTTCACTCCTTCTTTGTATCCATACAAAATAGTGATAATTCAATAAAAATTATTCAATTTTATTCATAAAAGTATGCAATCATTTCATCAATGTTTCGTTAAGACGTTGTCATGTTAAACTATCGTCCGTAAACCGACTTTACAGACAACCAATTTTTTTCAACATATTAATGAAGCCTTGAAACCTAAAAGCTAGTCTTTCAGTACTCCGCCAGTTATGTGTCACATATGACCTCGGTAACGAGCAAATTCACTTACTTACAATACGAAACTGGGGACAAGAAATTTAACGTTGAATTCATTAGAAATAATGCCTAGCGTGATAAACATACACGCAAATCGTGTTTTCAACTACATTTACGGACGCGAATGACACGTATAGTTTCTGCACCCGCCGCTAGCATTCGACTATCGAATCTTCCTAATCGCAGAGAGAAATTTTGAACTATATAAAGAAACGGCTCCGACAAAAGCGAGGAAAACAATTCTTGAAAAAAAATACTAATTCCAGGCTTTGCATCTGATTTTCAAAAAGTAATTTTATTAAAATACTGTCCATCTTTACTGACCAATAAATGGTTAATGCTGTAAAGTTTCCCTTTGGCTTTGTGAACTTTGTTTCGCGCCATCCGCCACAGATGGCAGCACCGTGGTTACACGTGTCCGTTCCGTTCATTAAATTTCTCCTACCAAATGCCGTATACCGAAAGCTAAGGTGTTACACATCAAAAATTGAACTTACTTTTAAGTTTGGGTGCGGTCTGTAGAACAATTTTTTCTATTGCTCCGCTTTATTTTCAATTATATGGTTCTTCGGGAAGGAGGCGGGGGTGGGGGTGGCCCTGGTCTCCCCTCCCTCAGGACCGCCATTGTGCAACGCCGCCTGTGACCTCAGAGGTCAGCGCGTACGTCGGTGTGTAAGGGGATGTAAACCCAACGAGTTAACGATTGTCGCAAGGCGGCATGCTGTGACTAATTTCACGTATTTAGTTTTACCTCACCATAACCATTTTGTCACTACTAAAACATTGCGTAATTGGTGCTTTACCACGCCTGATGCCGGCTTAGTAAGTATGAGTCAGAATCTCCGTCCTTAAACCTAGTCACGTCCATTTAAAACTGTTTCCACAATGCAAACACCACACTTCAGCCAATGTTTTGGCCGTCTAACTAACATGGCTCAGACCATGGACTGGAAAAATGAAACGGCGTCACCCGGTTAACATTTAATAATGTAGACGTAACCACCCCTGACTGTAATAATACTGTATACATTCACAGCATAATGGTCGTAGAGAAAAAAACGTCGTAGAACAAAAAATAGTTAAAATGATAGGTTTCAAACAATAAATATTTTAATAACTGTTGCTACGAAGATTAGATTTAATGTTAAGGGTACTCAATAGCAATCCAGGAATAACATACTGTAACCTTACTCTTCATGGAAGAAAACGCAGACATGAAGAGAATAACATAAATAAATGAAATGTCAATTGTTTTCAAAGCAGATAGAATTATTTACGAATTTGGCTTGGATTTTAATAGTAAATACTTAATTTCATAGCACATTGAAATTAAATTAACAAGCATATTTCATATTCAAACGCAGTAATTTGTTGTATAAGAATTTTGAAAGTTCATCAGCATGTGTAGATACGATGAATATGAACTCGAAACCATTCTTTAGCCGCTGACATTTACGATAAACGTTATAATTAAATCTTAATCTTACAATTTATTATCTGGTGCTATTCTATTTTCCCTCAAACGAGCATATTACTGTTCCGAGAAAGCTGTCCAATTGTCGGCAATGTTGCCGGTTTGAACTCGCGGTGCTTAGTGGAAAACTCTCACACAGCACGGTAATATTACGTTTCCAAGAACTCCAGCGTGTTTGTACTCCGAACTCGAATACCCAGCCGTCTGCGGAACAGTAACCACGCGAAGCAAAAAGAGAGTAGACGGTGAAATTAGAAAAAAAAAATCCCAAAATTTAGGATGTATGTTGAGTTAATTATAGCAGAATTCAATAGGGTGGCATTTCGGCTGGAGTTGGAAAATGTCTATATGATGGCAAGAAATTGCGCGATTATACTTTTCTTGGGTAAATCCTGCTTTTAAAATAAAACACCGTTATTAATTTATGTAAGTGACTCACGATAAAAGTACTTAAAATTACTTTTAAAAAAATTTTAGGTTCCAGATGTATAGTTCACTAAAAATTCCCCGTAACTTATTTCATGTAGGGCCTACGTGTTGAAAAATAATTGAACTTAAAATACATATTTACTAATACCATCAGCAAAAATGGTACTGTGTAAAATAACGCATGTGGTTGCCACTGTGTTGTGTTGTGCCTGCTGTGACTATACCTCATAAACTAGTTGCTCTTAAGTCCACTGCCCCTGCGTGTTTTTAACAGTCCACTCCCGACACTCGTCACAGAAACAGAGCTTTGCAAGCATGAATTTGCCTAAAAAAATTTAACCATGTTTAATGTGATCGCTAGATCGAAATTTAAAATAATCCACCTGAAAGCATGTAAGAAATACAGACATCTTTGAAGTAGTGTAAATCAGTTAGCTCTATTTTCACATCCAGCATCAATGAAAACTTACATACAGTGTAGCATAAAGTATATTATTTCTGTATTTAACTTTAAATATCAGAAGAAACTGCTGCATTAAAATATTTATTGTATACCATTTAAAATTCCTACATAAAGTTAACATAAATTAAAAGAAATAAAAATAACAAAGTATCTAAGAATAACTACTATCAGTGCCTTACATAAACGATAGTCAGTCGGGTTTTTGTAGTGTGCTTAAAAAAGAGGAAACGTATTCAGCCACAACTAACACTTGTTATTTTTAAATTGTAATCAAGTATTACTAAAAATATTGTTGTTTCTCAAAAACCAGCTTTATAGTCAACATATTTAATTCATATTTAGAAAGATTTGTTTGTTTTTTTCTGGTAAACACGGAATCAAAATTGACACAATAAATTATTTTTGCAGGGCCACGTTGCTATTATTATTTTTTTTAACACAGCAACCACTCTATTTCAAAACATCTACGAACCCACACATCGGAGAATAATATCACTTCGCTGTAAATCTGCGTTTTAAACAATATCCGCCCAATATTTTAAAGAAATCAAAATTTTTGTAGTACTTATGTATTTCATCTTCGGGTTACGTTTTGTTGAACATACGAAGACACTTTTTTTTTAATACGTGAGGATCACTTATTGATAATGCCTATTTGATACGCCAAATAAAAATATATATATGCATAAACACATATATGTGCATATACACATATACATTAATGCATATATATGTATAAATATGTATTTATGCACATATATGTGTTTATGTATATATATGTATGTATAAGTGTATATACATATATATGCATACATGTCTATATGCATATATGTGTTTATGCATATATATGTATATACACTTATACATATATACATAAACATATATATGCATAAACACATATATACGCATATAGGCACACTAGCTGCCCGACCCGGCTTCGCACGGCTATACTAATGGAAAAAAATTATGCCACATCTCCCATTTACAGTAATGGTAAATAAAAAAATTCAGTGAAAATTTATTACAATGCTATATAATGTACCGGAGAGAAAATGAATAGCACCGATGGTTTCCCGACTCGTGCACGCAACGTACAACTGATGTACCCGTACTTCGCTACGGCAGTCTACAGGCAGATCACTCTTGCGCCGCTCATTATACATGCCCCTCCTTGTGGGTACGCCACTGCCGCGCGATGCCCGTTGCCATGGAGACGCAGAAGGCATGAACAATGCAAAATCCTGCTCTCATGCAAAGTACCCACTGTTGCCTGGTTTTAACCACCCATGGGATCTAATTTTCGGAAAATGTCATCCTGCGTAACATAGGAACATTAATGTGAAGTTTCAAGTCTGTAAAATTTATATACTTGAAAAAAAGGGCAATAAAAAAACAAATTAAACACAGAGAGAGAGGAAAAAAAACAATAGTTTAGGTTTGCGATTTAAAGTGATAAAAAGTATTTAAATACTAATTGAACTCTTATGAGGGTACTGATTGCTTCGTTGTTAATATCACACGGGTGTTTTTTTACTTGTATGGGAAAATTAAGAATGATAAGGCAACTAGTGCGTGGCAACAATGTTAATAGGCAATAGGAAATAAACTTCTAGCGCCTGCGGCATTGTCAACACACACTTCGTACGTGTACTGCATGTTGTATCTAACCCCCTCCAACGCATTTAATTCTAAATTGGATTTTTAGTAAGGATCCCTAATGTTATTGATAGTATAATATAGCCTATAGCCTTCCTCGATAAATGTACTATCCAACACTGAAAGAATTTTTCAAATCGGACCAGTGGTTCCTGAGATTAGCGCGTTCAAACAAACAAACTCTTCAGCTTTATAATATTAGTATAGATGTGTGCATGGCTAGGCACCTCGTAGCCGCGGGGCCTCACCTCATGCGCCGCGGGCTGCCGGCGGTGGAGTTGAACCTGACGAGCTCCAGGCCGCGACCCAAGGGCACCACGTCCCGCCGCAGCGCCTGGTCCAGGCTCCTGAGCGCGCGCATCTTCAGGCACAGCCCCGTGCCCTCCCATAGGTCGGCGGCCTTCACGCGCCGGGCCTTGCCCCTGCACTCGGCCAGCGCGCTCCTCGCCAGCCGCAGGGCGCGAGGCCACCCCGGCTCGGCCCCTGCCGCCTTCCCCCCTTCGTCCGGCTGCGCCAGGCTCAGGCACGCCGTCAGCGTCAGCAGCAGCAGCAGCAGCAGCTGGGACATGGCCGTGTGGTGCGCCCGGCGACACTCCGCGGCCGCTCTTATACCTGGTCACGCGTCTCCCGTCACGGCTGCATCGCTGCACGAGCGCTTCCGGAGTCCGCCGAAGCACGCCGCTCCCCCCCCCCCCCCCTCCCAGCCATTTCTGTTTTTTCCTCCTAGGTCACTCCCTAACCCGGACCCCCTCTTACTCCTACATGTACACATAGTTTCCAGTTAGGGGAAGATGCTGTACCTTTGACCAATTTTGTATGCCAATTTTTTTTTCTGGTCCTATTTTCATTAAAAAAAAAATTCCTGTTTAGTTTGGAATAGTAGTAATATTGTTTCGGAAACAATACTGCAATTATTTTCAAAACTAAATCATCCATTTTTTTAAGTGTGCATTTGTAGGATTTTTTGTAAGTAAGCAATTTGATGAAAAAGGTACAACATGGTCTTGTACCTCTCACCAGGGGCATTTTTGTAACTTTGACCACTACTGGCAATGGAAAAATTAAGTACATCAAAAACTAATTATGTTTTACAATATGCGTAAATAACACAAAATATTGCAATTTTATATCCACTGGTTCTCAAAAATAGCTTATCTGAAGAAGGCATTAATGAAAATAACCAGCTAACCATCAATTTAAAAAAAACTGCCTAGCACTCAAATTTGTTAAATAACAAAGACAATTCGTGGTAGCAATGAGGTATGAACCATTAATATCATAAGAACTTGACTATCTATGAAACATTGTAATGAGATAGATTGACACCAAATAACAAATGGCATTGCTGCCGGGCTGATCCGCCTGCTTTCATTGGATTCGGTAGCTTCCAAACAATGTCATTGTTGTAAAAATCATACAAATTATCATCCCCCCCCCCTGACAAATTTTGAACTTCTAGGTGTTAATTTTTCAAATATTTCATTACGAAGATGTCTTGTGATGTAACTCATACCACCTCTGCAACAAAATGCTTAACAATCATTTTGCAAACAATTTTGCAAGAACAAAATTGCCTGCTTCAATTCTGTCTCTTTCAAATTGAGCATGTTCATTGGATTCCCTAAGTTCTGAAAACATGCCATACTCGTTGCCTGATGATGGCACTTCAAGTTCATTTTCAGTATCGGAATTCGAGGTCTCTTTTTGGAAGGAAAGTGCTCGTTGAAATGATTTTTTCTTCTTTGGTTTTGGCAACTTTTTGGCCACTTTTTTCCTAATATTCTCCTCCAGTAATTTTTTTTCTGACGTGTCAGTCAATATGCGGGATTTTACTTTTTGCCTTCTTACATTATTTGATATTTTTCTTGGATGTGCCTTTAGATGTGGTCGTGTCGTTTCTGGTGACTGGATTTAATGTCCAAAAGTGGAGGGTAGATTCTCATTGGGTCCATCTACATTTCGTAGATCTACAACAGAATGAGGCTCTTCAGGTGATGCAAGACTAGGTGTAGAAGCAGGGGGTTGCCTCCCAGTGGCCTGTGGCATTGGCCGATCAGTGACTTTCGCTGCCATGAAGTCAATATTAGTGAATATATTCTCATTGAACGGGACAATACCAGACACTTTAAATCCTTTCAAAATATTTGATGGTGTGAATGAACGAGGAAATGCTATTCCGGCCATAGCTGCTACCTCATAAATTGTAACTGGTTTCCCAGTATTTCCAGGTGATATCATCCAGTTGTCCATGGCTTCGTGGTAGTAAGTCTTGAAAGACCCAAAGACACCTCTGTCAAGAGGTTGCATCTTATTACTGGTATGTGGGTGAAAAGTCAGCAGAACAATTCCAGATTGTTTTGTCAAAACAATAACTGGAAAGTTAACATGGCTTTCGTGACTGTCCATGAGGAAGAGCACTGGTTTCTCAACACTTGGTCAAATATGTTTCACATAATGTTGCATGAATTGAACAAAAATTGTTTCATTTGACCATCCCGATGGATTTCCTACACCAACACTTCCACATGGAGCTCCATTCAGCATGAAAGGTTTAAAGTTCACACGAGAGAAAAAGAATGATGGGGGGATACTATTTCCTGCTGCATTCACTGCAGCAATCATCGTAACATTCGTTCCGCGCTCCCCGGAAGTCATACCACCGATCTGCTTCTTTCCTTTTGGTGTTGGTGTAACATGCACAGTTTAAACCCCTGTTTCATCACAGTTCCAGATTTCATTTAGCACAAATTATACCTATCAAGTAAAAACTTTTTCCACGTTGTCCCTATTAAAAGCAGTTGCTCTAGACAAACTAGTTGCTTCGGGCTTACTCAGTGATGGTTGGTTTGCATACTTCTTTCGAAAGTCTCGTAGCCATTGCTCTCCTGCACATTTATTTACTTCCCAGGAAGGGTCAACTTTCTTGTGGTTTTGAACTGCGTACTCATAGGCCAGACCATGTACCTGCTTAAATGACAACCCATAGTGCATATTTGCGGCATCATGCAGATACAGTACAAGAAGAAGCTCTTCTTCATCACTGAACACTCGCCTAGGTTTCTTCGGAAAATATTTATATTGTTCATTCCCACCTTCTTTGGTTTTCTTCAAGTCAAAGTTGGTTTCTTTAGATCAAAATGTTTTGCTGCTTCACCTATTGTCATTTTTTGCTTAGGAACTAAGCTTACTGCAATTTCCTAGTCATCCTTATTTATCTTCTTCCTTTTAATGCCTAGTTAGCTTCTAAGCATTTTGTCCAGTCACCTGAAAAAAAATATAAAACATTAATTGTAGAGAAATATGGCTGCATTAGTTGTACCTTTGACCGGTCAATGGTACGATGGCCTATACTGGTCAAAGGTACAACAGTACCTCAGTTTTCAATTTTAAAACAATTATGCTCATTTTGAGATTAGGTTCACATATTTATTATTATACACATTTTTATCTAAAATGATTACCACACATTCTGGTATATTTAAAAATGTTCTAACATTAATATAAATTAAATAATAACAAATAATAGCATTAAAAATACTTACTTTTGTGGATTCAAACAGATATAATTAATTTTACAAAGACACATGAGATTCTTTCTAAATGGAAAACAGAGCTACATTACTCCGGTGGTGGAAGTACAGACTAATAGTACCAACTCATGAAATTTTCCTGTATAACACATAAAAATATTGAGTGGTAAAGGTACAACTGGTCAAAGGAACACCACCTTCCTTTTACATGCAGCTACCGAAACCTAACCAACCGTCTACAATATTAAAAGCAGTTTTACTGTAGCTAACCTAACCGATCATTCTTATGCTATAACAAATTTATAATATTTACACCTAACCTAGCCACTTGTTAAAATGTTGAATTACTAACGTTTTCAATTTTTATTTTTTTGCAGAAAAGAGGTAATCCTTCAGAATTATTAATTTTTTTTAATAAATCAACATAAAATTCTGGCAAACTAAAGCACGTACGATACAAATGGTATTCATAATTCAAATCCTCGATGTTTCAATTTTAGGTAAACAGGTTGTGAATTTAAGGACCCTATCAAGACAAGTTAGGGACGCAATAAAACCAAAAGCCTAAGTTACGCGGAGGTAAAATATTCGAGCGTGCCGAAACCTTTTTTGACGTGACAACGTCTAATAAATCGATGAACGCCGGCTGCACGCACGAAACAGTGTCCCGTTACGCTCATTGTTCCGTTACGCTGTGTCCTGTTACGCTCATTGTACGCTTGCGACGCACCGACAGAAGTGAAAACTTAAAACTTTGTTTATAAATGTGTAATATGAAATAATTTCTACGTCAAATGTACGTAAAAAATTAATCTGATTACTAGTATAATTTCAAGTATTTATTCTTTTATTATTAAAAAAAGTAGCATCTGTCGGCGAGTGCAGTAATAATAGGCTATGTTACAATTGACTAAAAAATTATGGTTATTCATATAATTGATGATAGATATTTGATTACAGTTTATTTATATGAAAACTTGTTTATAATTATATTTAAACTCTATAGCTAAACGCCAGTTTTTAAAATTAATTACAAGTCATCTACACGTGAACTGTTTCTTCGACTGTTTATAAAGTGAAGTGAAAAGTTTCATTGCTTATTGCAACAACAATTTCGGCAATTAAGGTTAATTATTCTTGCAAATTTAAAAATCTAATTACTAGTATAATTTCAAGTATTTATTATTTTACTATCGAAATAAAAATGATTCAATTTTATTCATAAAAGTATGCAATAATTTCATCAATGATTTGTTATGACTTTGTCACGTTAAACTATCGTCCGTAAACCGACTTTACAGACAACCAATTTTTTTTTTGTAATGTCGGTAGCCCGCGCGGCGTCGCTGCAGGAACCGCGCAACCGCCCGTGCGTATGTGGGGCGTAGCTCCCCGCGGGGTGAGAGTGTGGTGGGGGTTAGACCCCGCGAGGGGGTCCAAGAGGGTCAGCGGGACGACGAACCGGCGCGCCGGTCACGCGGTTCCACAAATTGATCCCCCATTTAACCACAGCCGCGTGAAATTATCAGGTACGGACACGAGTCTGAAGGGGGGGGGGGGCGGAACTAGAAGCGAGTCACCGCCGCGTCGTCGTCGTCTTCGTTGCAGGACGCCTTCCCTGGACGAGTCCTCGGCACGCCGCAGTCGAAGGCCGTGTCACAACCGGCCGACTTCTCTTCCCGATACCTCGCATGTCTTTCATTTGAAACATACAGTCTGCCTGCTTGATCTAGTGATTTTTTTTTAAGATGGGTGGCACATCGGCAAGTTTGACAATCACCTACGTGCCAATGATCCTCCTCCCTTAATTTTTTTTTTATGTAACCCCTCGTCGTTGTGAAATTGTAGTTGCAGTTGTTGGTGTATGGGTAAGCGCCAAGGAGACGATGAGGGCAATACAAATTACACCCATGTCTTACCCGGGAATCGAACCCAGACTCCCCGCACCGTAGCCCGGTGCGTTGCCGACTACGCTACGGAGACCAACAGTGTCAGCCTCCGTTGCGCAGTCGACAATGTACCAGGATTCGGTGCGGGGGGGCTCTGGGTTCGAATCCCAACCAGGACATAGATGTAATTTGTGATGTTATAATCTTCTCTTTGGCGCTTATTCGTACGCATACACTAACGAGCACAACTACCCAGGGTAAAATTATACAAATACAACACACTAAGGGGGCAGGTGTAGAAATGATTAGCACTCTGGTGACTGTCAATCTTTCCAGTGTGCCACTCATAAATTTTTTAAAAAAATATATATGTGTTTATCGTGTCTGGCTGGTTTCGAATCTCGGCCGGGGTATTTTGTAATGTCCCTTCCACACTCGCCTCCACGCCACTACCTCGGCAAGCATAGGGCGTCACCGTGGCGTTGCCTCTGCTCACGACACCCATCTCCATAGCAATAATTTCATATCAATATTGTCCATTGAAACCTTTGACTTTAGATTTATGGATGTGAAAACTATCTTATTGACGTGACAACGTCTAATAAATCGATGAACGCCGGCTGCACGCACGAAAAAGGATGACACATTGTCCCGTTACGCTGTGTCCCGTTTTGTTCATTGTACGCTTGCGCCGCATCTATCTCTCACCACTTGATTGGAACAACCATTGATTTGACTTTTTCGAGGCACATTAAACTTGAAACACTCCCATTCGTTTCCTACTTTTCCCATCATCGTCCTATCCTTAACAGAATAACACAGATTGGAAGAAGTTAAATAGCAAACATGTATAAAAGTTATAGTTAAAATAATCTCTTCGTTAAAGTAATAAACATATTTGAATTAATGAGTGCAAATAAAAATAAATTTATCAATTAAATTGTTGATTTCATTTCACTCCTTCTTTGTATCCATACAAAATAGTCAAAATTCAATAAAAATGATTCAATTTTATTCATAAAAGTGTGCAATCATTTCATCAATGTTTTGTTGTGACGTTGTCACGTTAAACTATCGTCCGTAAACCGACTTTACAAACAAGCAATTTTTTTTTTCTTTGAAGAATATGTAATGTTGATACATTTTGCTTTCCCTCGACCCTCCTCCCACCCTCCGACGTCCATCCGGCTCGGAGGCCTCCTCGCGTGGTCGTCGGCAGACGTCAGCTAGCGAGCACCGTCTCCTGTCCTCGGGCGACCCGGAGCGCGCTGCAAACCAGGGATCCCTCGCCATCTCAGGTCTCCGCACGTAACAGCGCAACTCTCCTTTGCATGTCTTCAGTATGGAAGTTTGCAATCACGACTCAAGATACGGCCACGTTTCTAGGTATGTAGCGGTTAGGTATACACGTCCATTGATGCAAATACTCCGAAACGACAGAAATATGCATTATACATCATTACCTCGTAGGCATAAAACACTGTCCACTTTTGGATGGATTTCGAAGAAATGTTACCTATTGTAGCGTTTAGGTAAATTTTCCTTGATGGAGATACTCAAAATTACCGAAATATACTTTATATATCGTTACCTTGTAGGCAGTAGTTAGCATTTCAATCGTGTTTTTTTAAATCTTAAATTTAGCTGATTTTCTTGATAATTTACATACTGAAATAGTTAGTAGAAATTTAGTCAGCTTTAAAGTGACAAACCCTCAAAGATATTTCAAAAATTAATTTAAAGTACTTGCGAAGGATAAGCTCTTGTTAGTGTAGATTACATATAAGTCGACAAGCACTCAGCCTGTCACTAGTGTGACATTTTCGCAGCCATTTTTAGAGGCCAGCAACTACCTAGTCCACCACAGTTTGAGCAGTATGTATTGGCCTTTCACAACCACACATCTACCTTTGAACCCATACCGACAGATCACATCGGTTTTGCCCTCCTGGCCAACCACCCCGCTGCCACCCGCTTCTCGTGTTCCACACCAGCTGACCACACCCCAGCTCACACCCTCCCTACACAGCCCCGCAACTGTTTACCACCCCGCGGCTCAACCAACTCTGACCTCGCAAACCCACCAGCCAGCCACAGCATAAAAAAGGGGGGCAAACATAAGTTTAAATGTAACTGTCTACTGTAGTGCATAATCTGTTATTATTTTTCCTCATAATACTTTATTGAAATATATTATAGGAAACTAAAATGACAGGGAAACGTATTGCGGAGAGCAGTGTTGTACGACTTTGGCTTATTTAGAAAATTTCATGCACATTAAAAAAATATATTGTTTGTTTTCTTTAGAAATTTGCTGTTTAATGGTTCAGCTGTTATTCTTTAATTCAGATACTGAAAATGTTCCGTCACGCTGGTATGGGACATAGAAAATGTGTGCCGTAATTCCGTTTTTATCGTGATTTTTTGATACTACAATTCTTTCTTCTTCAGATAGACCATTAGTATTTTTAATTCCACAAGAATTTATTGAAATCTTACGCTCTTGTGTTTTTTGGTACCAAATTTGCAAATAATTTTTTTGTCAGATTGCAACAATAAATTATTTTTACGGTGTAGCTACGTTTACTGTAGGAAACTCGATGCGGATTTTGTTCTCGTGGTTAGCCGACCTATCGATTACATATAAAAATAAAAATATAATTTCGGAGAAATCCGTCCGCAGCAAACGTCTGCCATTTCTCGCCATTCATCTGGCTGCTGATGTCTCAGAATGCGTTCTTGCCCCTTTCCCAGCCGTCCTATTCCCTTCCCCCCCCCCCACCACTCCCGTTTTTCCCTTGCCGTGCGGATATCGTGTTCACGAAGTGCGTCTAAATGAGGACGTGCCCATCTGGAGTCGGCTTACGCGAAGGACGCGTATCCCTCCTCCCCCCTCCCAAAACTCACAGCCCTTAATCCCCAGGTACTCTCGGCTTGCTGACGTGACGTCACCAGCAGTGCGGAATGAGAGTTCCCCGGCCTGCGCGGGCACCAATCACAGAGCGAGGCTGCGGCGCGCGCGACAGACAGGATCCGGAAGGGCCTCACGATTCCCGGGAGCCAACACATTTCACGCGACGTCAAATCAAATAAGATTTGGACTCAGTTACGTGTATCATCCAGCCATGCTTATAACAACACATCTGCTTAAATTAAAACGATACAAACGTGAGTCAGAAAATAATAATTTTTTTTTATCGAAACGCTATAGTACGGAAGATCAGCCTCATAACATTTAGAACGAAAACCAATTATAAAACTTCAATATTAGTTGCCATATTCCGGTTGAGAATCGTAAAATTTTATGGAAATTGACAATTTAACTTTTTTTTGTACATTTAAAGTATTCATAAATTTCAACGATAGCTTTGCTGTAAAGGTTAATGCTTAAAACTATGGTTAAATAAAGTCAAATAAAAAAATATTATTAATTTTTCAATTTTTTCCCCCAGTCGCAACAATTCCACGCTCTTGAAGTTCGAAAAAAAATTCTTTAAATTTCTTCAGCCCACCTCGGTAACCAATCTAGATAATAATAGAAAGAAATAATTTGAAAATATTAGCACAAACGGCACCACTCCGTTTGCAACAGTGAAGCCTGAATTAGGAGGCTTCAGTTATGAACTTTCTTGCGGAGGTTTGCTAAGTCGGTGTTTATAATTTTGACATGTGATACGAACCGATTTAAATACATAACGTTTAAAAATGTATTAATTCAAAAATTAAGACACATGCTTAAAAACTGTACAGTTACTTTCATCACTTATAAATTGAAAACTTCCTGAGTATTTATGGCCCATGTTGTAGGTGATAAAATTTCTCTTTTTTCTAAGTTCTGATAATATGTAACACTATAAAATTTAAATGATTGTCATTTTGAGATGAATATTTGTGTTCCGAGGCATACGCACATTTTATTTCCAAGTTTCACTGTTATTTTGTTGAATTTCTCATTAAGTTTTTTCACGCTAAGGTAAGCAGTCCTGAAATCACATTCCCTGATTTTACTTTCGAGCTAAAATTAACAAAACGCGGCGCGACGCTAAATAAAAAAAAAAAAAAAAGCTTTAATTACTCTGCGCGTCGCAGATGTAACGGTCTGGTACGTTTAAGCGTAATTTCACAAGACGTTTTAAACAGGCTTCAAAAGCCACCTTCCTACCACCACAAATGAAAATTCACATTTCGCAGTGCTATTTCTTACACAGCTTTGATTTGCTATGAAAATAATATTCGTGTTTTTTTTATGCGAAGCAGAATTCTTTTGTGACAGATATTATGGTATTGAATAAATTAAATAAATACATACTTGAATATTTAAATTATTAGTGGTATAACTTAAGATATTTTTTGCAAAATAAATTTTGATAAATTAACACTGTTAAACCATATTGAAACTTATCGTCTAGACTTTTTTTATCTTTGTATTAATGTGAGTAATTTTGGACCCACTGACACACTCTTTTTGTTCGTATTATTGACACACTGTGATCTAACCAATACAAAATACTGAAGTATAAATTCCAGATCGACGAAAGTTAAACTCAATTTTAGTTTGGTATATAATTAGTTCCCAAAACTAAACTAGAAGTAATACATACAAATATAAAAAATATATTATTACTAGTTTTAAATAAAATAAGCATTACAGTAATTGAGATGAAGTTATTGTCTAAACACATATTTAACTATCATACGTATTCAAATGAACGTTTCACGATTATTTTTTTTCAGATTCAGTAAGTGCAGGCAGTTCTTCTGAAATAACTGTTTACAATTTTTTTTCGTAAGTAGATGGTATGTCCCTTTAAAATAACAACGAATCAATATGAATATTTGTGCAGTATTTGCCTAAATTTTCACAACGTTGTTTATAAAGATATGAACAATTTTACTGTCTTGGGTCACTGCGCTGGTTTGTATTGATATGTCTTGGTTCATCTTTTCGTTTTACTGGGGAAAAAACTGTTTGTCGGGAATTTATGCATCACATACTTCTAAGTAAAATTGTTGTTTGCTTAAATTATATACGTTATAAAAAGCTGATAAAATTCTACTGTAGTCCACTAAACTGTTTGTGAAATTGGGTTACTTTGAATTCACAAATGGCGCAGCGTAAATACAGTTTAATAGTCATAATGTTATAATCATTTATTATCGGGAAATGAACCCAAACCATAACACTGAAAGTGATTTATTCTCTACACAAGAATAAAAATCTGTAAGTTGAAACAGAAATAACTTGGCGCAAACCAATACTAAAAATTGCGATAAACGTCACTTTGAATGACTCTGCTTCCACAAAAAAGACATCTTGCTCTAGAAAAATTTGTTGACTTAAGAAATACCAGAAAAAGACAATCTATAAACTGCTGACGTTAAAAAAATAAATAAATAAATAAATCTCTCTGCGTCAGCAAACTCAAGATGAAAGAGATTTAGTTCCGTCTCCGGAACGAAATGAAATCTTACGTTGGAGCAAGGATGATATTTTATAAGCCCCGTGTCAGCTCTATAGCCATCGTCATATTTCAAACACGACAGATTGGCTCCGGCAGTCCAATCAAAGAAGCATTCTCCAGAAGAAACTGGAGACGTTGATATTTCTTTCTGCGCACAGTTTGTTGTGTTCGTTCAAAGGATTCGCTACTTGTTGGCCACGCAAATCTAGAATCACGCAAGACAAATATGAATTATTTTGTAGAATACGCTGTGCTTCAGTATGCTACAACCAAACAAGGGAAACATTAGCTTTTTTGCATCTTTTTAAACCGGTTCAAAGAAATTATCCTTGGACTGTAAGACGAGACTTTCTGAGACTACGTTATTTTTTTTTAGCACATATAATTTACGTTCTTTAAATGATTCATTCAATGGGTAATTTTGTTTTAATGCAGTTTTGTAGACACAAGCCATTGCAGTTTTTCACTGTTTGTAATGGAAATATTCCTAAAATTTATTAATAATTAAACTTAAAGTTTAGTTAAAATAGCTTTAGTAGGGACTTACGTGTACCCAAGTTGACGAGAAAGGTTTTTTTAATCCTGCGATAGATTTATTTTTAGAAATATGTTATATATAATAAATATAGTTTTCTAAAGACTTAACGTTAATTGTGCTAAACTGAAACTAATTTTATCTAAGGACAGATAAGTTAAAGATGAATGTGATTTGAAAACATTTCGTTCCAAAATTCTTCAATCATGCACACGAACAATCAGCGACCACGTGTGTATACAGAAGTATGGTAAAGTATGGTAAAAACATTTATGTTAAATTATATTATGTAACTGTTTTAACAGTTGCAGTGCTATTAAATTTAAAATACGTAAAGTTTTTTATATATTGCAGAAAATAAAATTATTTAATGTGACGGAATGAGACGAAATGATATCATCATCCTTGGATTAGTTGATTTATTCTAATTTAATAAAACATATTTCATTCAACCTGTTAATCATTTGTAGATTTTGCATGTAATATTATTTATAGTAAACATAGTGACTTCAAGTCAACGTTTTTTGTCAATTTAAATTCAATTTATTTCCTCGATAACAAGCGATGATTTTTATTATTTTAGTATATTTATTTAATTATTATTATTAGTTACTCTTAATAATTGTGTTTGTTGTTTAACATTTATTTATTCAATGATGTACAAGCTAAGTCGAAGAAAAATTAGTGATATCTTCTTTAATTTTTACTGCTTGTTAATGTTGGTTTTGTTTTAACATGCATTTTAAATAGGAGAAACTGTAGGTGATTATTTTATATTTTTGTGAAGTATTAATACCGCTCATAAGGACCGCAGGCTTTCGCGTGGGTTCTGACGAAGAGGTTTCTCCGACGTTTTGGTCGACATAGAAGTCACCATCTTCAGGGTAGCATTCTCCTTGCATAATTGAGACACGTTAACTATACCCAAAATTCCAAGCAACATAAGTATTGCAGTAAAGACTCTTTAGTAAAGACACGTGCCTGGCTAGCAATTTTTCTGGATTATCGAATTTCAATGTAATTTTTACGTCAATACCGAAGAAAAATTAAACGTACTGTGGTTTTAAAACAAATTGTAGTAAGATATTTTATGGCAAGAAATAATACAGATGAGTATTACTGTTTAAAGAAAAAAAGTATATTATATCAATTCGCTTCTTTGATCAACAAACTACCGAATACACAAAACATATTTTAAAAATAATAAAAAACTATATTAGCGAATCTCTCAGTACTCGTTAGAGATGTGTAATGTATAACCTCACTAACGAGAACATTCATATGATCTAATGTTGTAAATATACTTAGTATACGCTAATTGTGTTTCCAACTGCATTTATGAACACGAATCACAAGAATTTTCCGCACACGCCACTATAATTCGCTGCAAGAGCAGCTACGTCAACTATATAATCATTCGATTTGCAGAGATAAAGGTTAATTTGTATAATTAAACGGACCCAATAAAAGCAAAACAAAAACTTTTTAAAAAAATGATAAACCACGGCTTTGTACCTGATTTTCGACAAGGAATTGTATTAAAATAAAGTCCATCTTTTAGAATTATTTGAAAATTTAAATACTTTAAAGTTTCCCTTTGGCTTTCTAAAAGTTTCTTCGCGTCATTCGCCCCAGATACGCATTTCCGTTCCGTGAGACTTCCGTTCCATTCACGAAATTGCTCCCACAAAAAATGCCGCATGCCGAGAGCTAAGACGTTGCACATCGAAGATCCGAATGCGAGCAGTTTTGCCGGTGCCGGATTACAGAATGTGCCGAGCGTCCCAACATCGCTGAGCGCGCACGAAGGGAAAGCAGGTTGCGATACGGAACGCGGGGCCGTGCATGCGACTTAACGGTCGGTATGGCGGTCAGGCGGACCGCCCGCCTCGGAGCCAGTCACCTTGTCCGCCGCGTGTCGCTCGCCTGCGCTCAAGAAGCTAACAATTTATCGTTCCGTCGGGTCAAGGTGGAAGCGACTGTCGCGAAGGAAGCGCCTGACGATGTAGGCAACCCGCTCCACGGAGCAGCTCTGCGGGTAAGCATACTCTGACGGGGGGCCGCGACAGTACGCGGAAAATCTTCTGACCGAATGTCAGTACACAGTGCGCCGACAGCCGTTTAACAGAGAGCCTAAATATTCATCTTCCTGGGAAAATTTCTTATCTCTGGCAACATACAGTTGCCCGACAAACACTTTACAGAAAATCATGTCTGGCGAAAATCGTTCCACCGAAGAGTCATTTAACCGACGGTAGTTTCTTCAACGTTTCGGTCAAATTTATTTCGGTCTACTGACTGCTACCCACTCAGACTTCAAGGTTACGAGCTACAAAAAATGCATTTATGTTGTAGATTATTTATTTTCAAGCGCTCAGTATCAATACACGCGATTTTCAAACTATTTTCAAACTTTTAGCTTGTTAGATACCGAAACCAAATCTAACGTTTATAAAAAAAAATGTGATCGAGTCTTTCACTGCTCTCCTCGGTAACGAGCAAATTCGTGTGTTCTCGTGTTGTACACATTGCAAATAATCTTACAATACAAAACGATACTTCTTTGCTGAGGGGGCGTTTCGAGCGTTACGAAAATTCCGATCACATGAGGAAAATGGTTAGGTACGTGGTGTGGTAACCGGTAGAGAAGGAGCCGACAGCGGTCAGGGAGAAATGACGCAGCATACATGCACACTTGCATATTTGCTGCACACTTATATACTTGCTCACTCGCAGACTTGCATAATTGCACTATTGGACACTTGCATACAGGCACACTCGCATACTTGCGCAATAGCATAACTTAACTCTCACATTCTGTTTCACATACCTAATAATACAATAAGCAAAAAGTTTCACTCCTGTCGCGCGGAACCACTTTTTTTTTTAACTTTTTTTAAAAAAAAGATAAACCGAAGTACTTGAGTAACTGCCCACCCATCCGGAATATTGCGCCCTTTCTTTTTTCACCCCTTCTCCTCAACTAATCCTTTTTTTTTCGGAATTCTCGTCGACAGTTTTAGAGTAGCGAGGTCTCCGACGTCATCATTCTCTGTGTTCCCGGCTCTGTTGTTTGCATCCGCTCCCAGTTTCAAACCAGACCCTAGATATCCCCCCCCCCCGTATCTCTCCTCCTAGTTCACCCTCTCCTTCTCCCCCCCCCCCCTCCTTCCCAACGTGCAGAGCAACAACCCCTACTCGAGGACGAGGCCGATCTCTGCGGATGTATGTGCCGGACGCATCTTAATGAGATTTCTGCGCCGCGCGTGTGTGCTTGCTTGCGGCGACTCGCGAACTTTGCTTCGTTTCCTCCGGGTCCCATCCGCGACTTCGCGACTTCGTGCGCCGAGACCGCGTAGCCTGGGGTTCACTTGTCCCGAGTCAGGCACCCGCGTGATCCGCACTCAGGCATCTTCTTATTAATTTGTTTTCGTGTGTAAACGTCTCAGCTCTAGGCAAACGGCACCCGGGAAGGAGTAATTGCGTCTACGTAAGTCGAACGAACGGAAATGTGTAACCACGGCGCTGTCATCTGTGGAAGGCCAAGAAATCTTGAAAAATATTACATATTCTCGTGATTCATCCGTATACATTGTTTTCGTGACATGACAAAAAAAAAGTTTTATTTAAAGTTTTAGTTTACCTACTACATATCTATATCAATTTTCACATAGTTGCATTTTCAGTTCCATGTACTTTTCACAACTCTCTACTAGTTTATTTAACCCCTCAGCATTGAAGTTCATTCGAATTTTTTTTTTTTTCGCTCTCAGATGTACAATAGTTTTCAAATGATCACGATCACCATTTTTTAATTTTGCTTTCACCGGGTTCGATCCGCAGCCTCCGTGACGTAAGTGCCTTTTTTTTTAATTAAAAATTTGTAAAACTGTATTTTAATTTTTTTTATTACATTAAAATTATTTTTTCCAATTTGTTTGGATGATAATTACTGATTTTCATGAAGGTATATGTGACGTCATAATCCAAGAAAGCGGAATGTTTTATTGAAATTTTTATTATACATATTTTTAAAAATATTAAAATTCTTCCCAAAATTATCTGATAATAATTACTTATTTTCAAGATTGCGGCCAAGACGGCCGACAACATGGCGGATGAAATCACAATTCAAAATGGTGTTCTCCAGTAAACGATAAGTGGCGGACATGACCTTGGTGCCTTAGAAGCGGCTAGACGACTGGGAATTAAAGTCACTATGAGGAATTTTCGTATTTTTTTTCAAAGGAAAAAGTATTTTGGGGCATTTCGAATTCCGAATTTGTTAATTTTTTACGGGTAATTTTTTAATATTTTTAGTGGATTTTTTTTTTTGAATAACTGGACATATTGGCAAATGTTTGGCAAATTTTTGAATGTTTTGGCAAATTTTGCAAAATTTTGAAGGTAAAGGTCAAAGTTCAGATCAGTCATTCTAGATGCTTGCCGTGACTTCACAATACAATATGGCGGAAACCTAAATATCGTAACGTTGTTATTAAAGTTAATTTTTTTTTTCAAAAGTTTCTGATAATAATTACAATAGTTACGAAAATAGCAACGGTGACGTCATAATTAAAAATGGCGGAATGTTATAGAATCCAAATGGAGGAAATTTCTAAAAAAAAAAACATAATGTTGAATGTGATGTTATAATCCAAGATGGCGGCTTCCAGCAGACGAAAAAAATATGGCGGACATTGGGTCATACCAGCTAAACGACGGGGAGTTTGGGCCGCTATGAGGAATTTTCGTTTTTTTTCTAAGGAATTTGAATTTCAATTTTTTTTTAATTTTTACTGAATTTTTTTTCTTCGAAAATTGAATTTTTTTAATTCACAAATTTGTTAAGCGTAATGTTTTCCCTAAAAAATTTTAAATTTTGGCGAATTTGTTGTAAATTTTAAGTCTTTTTTGCCAATTTTGAAGGTCAAGGTCATCCAATATGGCCACCGTGACTTCACAATACTATAAGGTGGACACCGACAATCACACCACACCCAGAACCCATTCCCAGTACCTATGTCAATTTTATATATACGTTGCTCCAGAGATAAGGAATCAGCTAATATTTTGAATGGGGCCGCACCACAACGCCGAAATGACAAATTGACCACAACGCCGACAGCTAGAAAACTGCTGTGTACCACAATGCCGAATTACCACAACGCCGAAATACACTAATGCCGAAAAATGTCATTGCAGGACTGCCACAAAGGTTAGGTTAGGTTAGACTAGGTTAGGTTAGACTAGGTTAGGTTAGACTAGTTTAGGTTAGGCTAGGTTAGGTTAGATTAAGCTAGGCTAGGTTAGGCTAGGCTAGGTTAGGTTAGGTTAGGTTAGGTTAGGTAAGGTTAGGTTTGATTGTGGTATTTCGGCGTTAAGGTACATTCAAGAAACACACACAAATTCATTCAGTTGTTATTTCGGCGTTGTGGTACACAGCAGTTTTCTAGCTGTCGGCGTTGTGGTCAATTTTGACATTCGGTGTTATGGTATTTCGGCGTTGTGGTAACGACCCATTTTGAATGATGACAGATTGCAGCAGCAGACCTTTCCATTGCGTTTCTTTTTAATCAGAGGGAATGGTTTCCCCGGCCCGCGGCAAACAAAGCTGGAGTTCTTCCGGAGGAATCGAAGAGCGGTCGGCGTGGCGTGGGAGCCAGGGGTCCTCGACGGGGATCGGAACACGTGATCGCAGGTAATCAGCGACCTCTCAGCGGGATTGAGCCCTCGACCATTGTCCCTCGATGACAAAACACCGCCGCGCGTGGGTACTCCAACCGCCGGCCGTCGCCGTGAGCACAGACCCGGACTCAACCGTTTACGGCTTTGGTTTTAGAAACGGGGGATATCTTCCTGATGGATTAAACTGCGCAAAAAAAAGGGAGTTGCTATTCCGGACGCACTCTCATTCTTCAAAGAGGATGACGGACATCCACTCAGAATCTAGCCTCGAATCAACCGTTTCGTTGTATAGTCGGTGTCGTGTAACATATCGAAAAATTTGACTTACCTCTAAAGTAGTACCAGTGGTACCCATTTCTTTACGAACACTCACAGCCGCGTCACAAACACAGTTGCAGAAGGTTACATATCCCATTGGTAGCCTACCACTTTTAAAAACTATAGATTTTAAGACAAGTTTCATGATACATGATGATAGGGGCGAGTAAAGTTACATTAAAAGTATAAGAAGGGAAAATTGTGAGAAAGTAAAGATAAATTATATTCAAGATAAAAAAAAATCGTTTTGGTTTCGAGCCTATTTGCATAATTTATTTTCGACAAAATTATCATACACTGTAAAGGTATTCGTAAGTTTAAACAATGCAAATATATGTTCAAAAAGTCGAATGAACACAGGAATCTGTTAAGGGTAATTTATTTTCTCAATATTGAGGAGACAAACGCTAATGAGCTCAACCCTGACAGTCTAACCGGAGTTCAAACCCGTGAATTCGGTGCACCTGCAGTACGGTCTAGCAATTTCAACAAACTGCGCTGTATGCTAGCAATTAGTCTGAGAGTTTGATCGGATCACTGCATGGGTTGTGATTACATCTTGAGATTGGGTAACTGCACTTAGCCCTATACGTTGGGGCATGAATTTTTTCACGAAATAATCTGATCGTTCGTTATACTTCGATAAGTTATGCCCATGTTAGCGATTGCTCCCTTGTGATTGGCGGACGTCTGCGAGAGAAGTCATTGCCCCTATTTGGCCCGGGCCATTTCAGGACGCGTTTGCTTCCGCGCTGGATGGATATGATTGGTGTCCTGAGTGTGCACATGTACCTGAAATAAACCCAGCAAACAATGAAAACACAGACAATGCTAAAAAGATTATAACACACAATTGGTCTGAAAAATCTTTTCGCGTTATCCTGGTTATCCTGACCCTTGCTTCTTAAACCTCCCTGACGGTAGGCAATATAAAACTTAATGTTCTGTTTCACACGCCGACTCCGTGTTCAATTTTTCGTTTATTCGGTATTACTTTCTTCAACGGCTATTTCTAGTATTTTTAGCTCGATATCACCCTTTACTTTTTTTGTTCTGCCACAAATATTTTCAACAGCTAATCACAGAGGTTAATATCATGGGTGTAAAACGTCGTGCAAGTGATAATAATTACGAAGATTTGCGCGCCTTTTTACATCCATTATATTACACTAAGTGATTATCTGTTCAAAAAAAACTATTTGTGGCGGAACAACCAATGCAATGGAGTTATCCTATTAAACCTTTAGAAATAGCCCTTAATTTTAAAAAAATTACAAAAAGACGAAAAATCAGCATGGGACCGAGCCTTAGATAGACAACTGCGCATAGATAACTAAACTATGTCACTCGAAATAATGAATTGTAATAGGTATAATTAAAATTACGTTTAGCCGTTTGGTGATCCTTCACACTTGTTGATGAGTTTTCTTTGTTTCTACATACATCCCGCATTTCATTAACCTGGCTGCAAGTGACGATGTTATTTGCCACCCTAAAGCGCATGGTGCTAAGTCATAACACAATTTCTAATTCAAATTTTAAAAAAAATCAAAACCAAACACAGTAATAAATACACTTGTTTATCGTGAAAAAAAAATAAAGGAACAAAACAATCAGAAGGCGTTTATTCAAATAGCACATAAAACATTACATTTGTTGTAGCTCATAACTTCAAATGGTTTCAATAAAGACAGGTATATTAGTGTTGCATGTTTTAATAGAAAAATTAAAACATTCTCAAACTTATCTGCCAACTTTGGGATATTCTCACCAACAAATGTCACTCTGTGGCCCTGATCTTACGAACCAGATTAGTGTCCATACGGCAGAAATGTTTCGCTCACTTTTTGGCAACGTTGCAGGAAGGTAATACGTATCTTAAACGTATCTGAAACACTGCGTGCATGCGCGGGTGGTTACTTGCGACAGTCGTTCGCCCGGGTAGCGCGAGCTGAGCCAGGAGTTACAAGACGTCCTGGAGGGAGGGTGCGTGTGTGTTGCGGCGAGACCGCTGCCCCCTCGCGCGAGATCACGCCTCCGCCTCCACCGCCCCCGAGGCCACCCCCCGGCGCTGCTCCCGCCTCCGGCCCAGCCTCTCCTTCCGCCGCCGCCGCCTCTCCTTCCTCGCGTGCTGGCGGTCCACGAACGAGATGAACATGTCTGCGGCAAGAGATCATTCAAAGTAATTCATTCTCTCTCCAGACCTCCTGTACAGGGGGCAGAGCCTATTATTTTAGGATCCCGGGTTGTGAGCAGTTTGGATTACAAAGTACCTTTGTTTTTTCCAAGCGAGTGCGCGTTTTATGAGCTCCCCCCCCCTCCCCCAAGATATAGATTTGTTACTTGATGTAAGTTTTTGGACATACGCCATTGCTAAAGTTCTTAGCAATGGCGTATGTCCAAAAACTTACATCAAGTCATGCACTCCCATTGCGCAAATCTTTCAAAGATAACAATAGATTTGTTGTTATTGTTTTGATGAATCATCACCACCGATCTTTTGGTTTTTGGCACCGAGTATGACCTACGTAACATTTGGTGGAGTTTGCCGGGTAGGACATTGCCGCTACAATTTGGTCTACCGGGGCACACACACGGTGCGCAGAGCTCCAGGAAAAAAAAAACAACGCGATTTTAAAAAAACACTCAACATATCCGAATGGGGTCTGCTTAAGAAAAGCATTTAAGCCTACTTTTGATTTCGGATTTACTGTATTTTTAGAAGAGTTAAAATGGCTAAAAATGCATGTTATCAGAGTACCTAATTTTTAGGCGTAAAAGAAACAGTACAGATTCTTGAAAGCACTTAAGGGACTTGCATTACACCTTTATCTTCATTTCTCGGCCATATAATGTTACGTTCACCGCTCGAATTTCACAGTTATCCTGTGACGACGAGAAGACTGCGCGCCAGTTCAGAGACTTGCGCTTGGAGGCTATACCGCGCTGGAAGCACCAGAGAGCGTCGCGCTTATCATCCCGCCTCACTAACACACACACACCTCTGACGAGGCGGGCCTGTCGATGCGCGCATCACTGCATGGACACTGTGTGAAGTCGCTTAACCTGCGGCCACACATGGCGCTATGCTCGCTATGTTCGCTATGTTCGCTACGCGAGCCAATATAGCCAGCTGCACCTCAGGTGTACACTGGCCACTTCAAGCTGTGTTCGCCACGTTGGTGACGTCGCCAGGTGTTTGGTTCTCGGCTATTTTTTTTCTAAAAACGTCGCTGACTTCGCGCATGCGCAGATAAACAAGAACATCTGGTTTCCCACAGAATTGTGCTGTACTTCTGCGTTTGCTTTTTATGAAGTCTAATTTCTCTCAGCATTGTGTTTTAAAAATTAAAGTCGACGGAAAATATAATTGAAATATTACTAAAATATCCATGTTTATGGAATAAATCGATGGAAGAATATAGAGGGCAGGATATGCAGGACAATGCCTGGGATTTCATTCCCAAGGGAATGCTGTCAAACTGAGTTTAATTGATCCTGAAATAATCCATGAAATCGGTTTTGTCCTCACAAGCAACTGCTTCATCAAATGATGGAATTATTCTAATTATTTTGTTTTTTTATTAAATTCATGAACCTTAATGTGAGAGCCAGCAGAACATTATTATCGTCGGAATCATCACTCGAATCCCACGGCATGCGTCTCTCCGACATCGCGAACTGGACTATCCTGTCTGGCCGCCTGGCGCAGCGAACATAGCGAACATCACGAACATAGCGTAGCTGTCTGTGTGGCCTCGGTTTTATTGTTTAGCTGATGGACCGCTCTATGATTGCGGGTCACTCGAAACACTGGCTGAAGTGTGGGTTTTGCATCGTGGAAAAAATGTTAATGGAAGTAGGTGTGCACAGAAAGAAATTTACTACATATTACAAAAGATTCCTTTGGAAACCAGTTTGTAATACTACAACACATTGATTTGGTTATTTTTGCATATTATATAAAATATGTTTTTCGAGATAATACTGAATATTTCTTACAGAAATTGTTTCATACTTTTATATTTCAATTAAATTTTCATTCAAGCATAATTTTTTAAATCATTATAATATTATACATTATTTTGTTTTATTGTGCTTATTAATTTTCTCAGTTAATACAAGAAAGCAATAAAGGGAATGGTTTTCAAATACTTTAACTATTGGAGGTACTGGGGCAAAACAAAGCATGAATGTACGAACCCAGAATTTCTGCGAACACTTTTTTTTTGTAGTGATACAGTTTTTTTTCATGCAAATGTACCAATTTTAAAATATCTTCAATTTTTAATGAATATAAATGTTCCATTTAATGTGTGTTTGACGATGGAAATTCTAACTCATACTTATTAATCGTTATCATTTCGTAGTCAAGCAACATTTCTACATTGTTTTTGGGTGTTGCAATATAACGTAGGTGAAGCGAATCGCCACGTTAACTAGGTACTTGTTTCCGGAAAATTTCATGCTTTCAGTAAATGCTAGGACTAACATAAAAATTTGCTTTTAAGTTTATAAAAAACATTTAACAAGAACATGTTTGGTGATAGGAATTTTTATATAAACAATTAAATAGGGTTATTGTATGAATTTATTTAAAATTACGTGTAATAGCACCAAATATCATAAGGAAAATAATTTTGAAAGTACCACCTTAACGGTATCTTAATCCTGGAACTCTGGATTGCCAAAGGAATTAAATTTGAAAGACTCGGCATAGCCAATAGCATTTCTACAGTCCGTTCATAGTTTATTCACACAATTTGAAAACTTCGACGAACTACAAAGTTCAGGCTACCGACGTTTTCTTCAGCTACGCGTAAAAAAACACTTGCGTGTGAGTACGCGGGCAAATATCGAAGATTGGCGTGATCTCCTTTTGCGAGACAAGGTGGGGTTTAGGTTTTCCGTAGCTGCAATCTGCTTCAAGGCTAGTGCAGGTTTCCAATAATAACCTGGCCGTTACTGGAGACCAAATATTTCGCAGATTTATTTAGCGAGTTGAACCACAAAAACTTTCATATTTTTTGTGGACGTATTAAATCGAGCCACAGTTGTTTTGACACGATAACTTTCGGCTATCTAAACCAGTGGTAAATAGTAATCATGTTCGCAGGCGTTCGCGGTCATTGTCTGAAGAAGCTTGGCTTCTGGGTTGAAGCCGTGTCCTTGTCGAATAATTCGCCGACGTTTCGGTCGACAATGCAGTCGCCATCATCAGGCCTGTTGCCTGGCAACAGCCTTTTTTTTTTTTTTTTTAAAAAAAAGCTTTCGCTGGCACTTGCTCCATCTGGACTCTTTCAGTATCTTTGGAGTTTAACCCCACAAATCTTGCATTTTTTGGAATACTAGCTACAGCTTGCAATTCAGGTTTATTATTTAAATATTTTGGCTCACTGAACCACTATACTTTGGCTTTAAAAATAGATTGAAAACATCATTTTTTGCCTATTATAACTGTTACGTCGACCGAGACGTCGGTGAGTTATTCGCCAAGGACACGGCTACGACCCGGAAGCCAAGCTACTTCAGTGGTGAAGTCGCTTGGTCTTGTGTGTTCACCGGGAGGGGGAGGGGAGGGGGAGAGGGGAGACTCACCTCTGGCCAGACCGGCGAGGTCGGCGGGCCCGCGCAGACACCGCCTGCGGCGCGCTAGTGACCTCCAGGACCCGGGGTCAGAGGTCGCGTCCGGCGCTCCCCGCGGGCCCCCGGCTCCGTCTGCGAGCTCCGCGCCTCCCGCCGCGAGCGATCCGGCCTCGCCGGAAGGAACGAGACGTGTCGGATGGCCCCCCGGCCCTCCACCTGAAAAAAAAAACATTCCAAATTAACTCCTTCAAAAAAAACATTCCCAAAGCCAATCTGGAACTTAACTAACGACGATGGTTTCGCTGATCTATATCAATAGATGTTGATATTCTTTCCTGACAAATTATCCTCGGGTTAGGTTTCATAAATTACTTCGATCAAATTCCTGTTTTTAAATCGCGTCTTTAGAAAAGACAATTAAATATATTTGACAGTTTTCTTAATACTAAATAATGAATTGAGATGGGTATCATCCTGCACTTTAAATTACACGCTAATGACTATTTAATTTTCCTTTTCCCATTCGTGACCATATTTTCAACAGAGCAACGGACAAACAGGAAATGCGCTTGCCCCTGGAGCCGCCCCTGGCTGCGAGGAAAAGCGCCGAACAGAGTTGGTGACTGCCAGGACATGGCCTGCTGTGACGTGGTTCTCTGCAAACCTCGCCCTCGCAATGTTGGGGGAGCTGAATTTTGGCCCCTTGGAAGGGCAGCCCTTTAGGTTAGGTTAGTTTTGGTTAGGTTATGTTAGGTTATGTTAGGTTGGGTTAGGTTAGATTAGGTAGGTTAGATTAGGTTAGGTTAGGTTAGGTCACTTTACAAACTAACCACTGTCAGAAAAATCCTGAAGGGCTGCCCATCCAAGGGACAGCAATTCAGACAACCTTTCAAAAACACTACTGTCAGAAAAATCCTGATGGGCTGCCCTTCCAAGGGGCAAGTTTTCAGGATTATTTAAACACTTAAAGAAACATGTTTTCAGAAATTGGATGGGCTGCCCTTCCAGTCGCTGTACAAACAAACCATTGCCAGAAAAATCCTGAAGGGCTTCCCTTCCAAGGGGCAGCATTTCAGTCGCCCCGCAATGTTGCTACAAAAAAAAAACCATTGACCGCCTCTGATGACGGTCAAAAATTACGAATCATAATACCTGTCGTTAAACACACTTCCGTTAAGTGCAGGTCTTTAAAATTGTTTCCACAATGCGAACACTACGCTTCGGCCAATGTACAGGCAGTGTCTGCAAACATGGAGCATACCGTCAACTGCACGAACAGTAACTTCACGCGCTGTCCGTGTAGTAATTCATGGATAGCCCGTGGCTTAAACAGCTGGTTCGTACTCAAACGGACATTTATTTCAATATACTATTTTAAAGCGTTTTTTACATGTACAAGGAAATGTAAGTATGCATAATGCATAACTATCCACAAAAAAAATACAATTTTCATGATTATTATTTAATTTTTAATCTTCAGTGAAATTTTGTCTTTCTAGGACCTCGGAAGCTTTGGATTATACGTGTCCTAATGTACAAGCCCGAATAATCACCGTTCGTGCAACAACTTCGGATAATTTTTTATTATGTTCTTGAGTTACTAAACATTAGTTCTAGTTAAGTGTGTTACTGTTATAAAATCCTTACAAAATTTCATTCGTCTAGGATATTGTAACTTAAATGAAAGGTTGTTTATTTTAGCGGCTCAAAAATCGATAAACTGTACGAAATTTCGCAAAATGTATTTTTTGTTTTTATATTCAGAACACAAAGTTACACGAGTTAGCGGCGAACTTCAGAAATTGTCAAAACTGTTCGGGCGCCTGACTCCAATTTAGTGAATCTCAGACTTCCTCGTTGTGGTAGGTATGCGAAAACCATAGCAAACACTACTCTTCTAAGGCGGTCTGTTGAGGGGGATTATCACAAGGGGAGTATAAAAGCGGATTCAAAGGGTAGTAGCGCCATATCAGGGGAAAAAAATTTAAAAAATAAAAAAAATTCACGAGACCGCATTGAGTGGAAATTATGACCACCATTTTGGAAAGAGCGGTTGTCCGACCGTTGCCAGGCAACAGCATGGGTTTTTTTTTTTTTACGCTTTCGCTGGCACTTGCTCCCTTGCTCCATCTGGACAAAATTTGCCCGAGGCATATAAGTGTAACAAATTACGTATATAAATCTGGAAATATATTAATAAATATCGGATCGCAAAAAAATTGAGTTTAATGATCTATGAGTACTTAACTTTAATTACTGACAACTTATACAGGATTAAAAATTTACCACTAACTGGGAGGGGAGACTGTGGTGGGTATTTATTGACTATAGCTAAGAGAAATTTGGGAGGCGGTTAAAAAGTAACTTCTTTATAACAATTTGTTTAGCCAAACTGAAACTTAAATTTCGACGATGATTTTATTAATTTATTAATCTTTAGAAATGTTACTATTCTTATAAAATTCGACTGGCATGGGGCCATGGGAGATTTCCCGTCTTGCCCCAGAGATTAGGAAAAGATCCAAATGGAGCATAAGGTCTGTTTAAGAGGGAGGGGATGAAGCCTAAAGGGGAAGGAGGAAATCACCGTACTGCACATACCAATATGGCTGCCGTATGTTTACAAATGTGTCAGCTGTACTTGAAATTTAAGGTTAAAAATCTGAAGATTTATGTCAAATTGATAATTTCAACTCATAACTTACCAATATTGTGAAGGTTAATGTCAGAACTTGTATAGATATATGAACATACTAGCTGCACCGGCCACGCGTTGCCGTGTCTCAACATGGTTAAATGGAAAAGAAAAAAAAATAGAAATCACACAATTTTTTTGTAATTTGTTTAAAGTATGTACACATAAACAAAACATCTATATCTCTATCTTTCAGTATCTCTCTATGTATGTCCCTCTATAAATCTCACAATTTTCCTATACCTATATATATATATATATATATATATATATATATATATAATCTTTTTGTACCTATCTATCTATATATCTATCTTTCTATTTATCCATATCTCTCCATACGAATTTATTTCTCTTTATATCTCTCTTTATATAATTATATCTATATCTCTATCGATCTCCCTTTCTATATCTCTCTACATATATATATCCCTCGCTCTATCTCTCTATATCTCTATATCTCTATATCTGTATATCTCCCTCTCTCTATCTCCTTATACCTCTCTATTCTTCTATCTATAAATATATATATGTATGTCCTATATATATATTTATCTTTACAAAACAGAAAACGAACACACAAACATTCATTTATATATTTTTAATACATATTTTTATCTATCTTTTCAGCTGTCACAGGTGTGACATAGGTATATGAAAACACGCGCGTATTCGAATGCAACGTGGTGTCAAAATTTCAAAGCAATCGGTAAATAACTTTTTGATTTAAAAATGTTAACGAAGAAACCTATATATATTAATAGATGATATTTTTGGTCTAATTTTCTTCGAAACTGCTTAACTACGGTGTTATTCAAAGCATGCTAGGACATCTGATACAAGTATAAATAAAAACGTCCGCCACATATCCGAAGAAAAAAAATTGGGGGAAGAAACTGCTTCACGTCTGACGGCTAGTGCTCCATCTGGATCCTTTCCTAATCTGTGTGGGAGGAGATCTAAAATGCACATAAAGTTCTGCCATTCCCGATTACAACCGAACAATTCACCTTCGGCCAACTTCGGGATTTGTTTTATTTTTGCGCAGGAAAAAAATGAATTCAAATATTAAAAGTGGTCTGTTAGGTTAGCTACATTAAAACACTTTAAAAACGCTATGAACGGTTAGTTAGGTTAGTATAGCTATACATTAAAATAAACAGAGAAATATAAATATATATAAGTAAATAAACCCGAGGTTGGCCGAAGGTGAATTGTTCGGGTGTAATCGGGCAAGGACAGAACTTGATGGACATCTCAGGGTTGCCAATCTGTGTCCCTGGAGCCACAGGGCTGCCAACTGCGGAAGGAAGTGCTGCACTCACTGCTCTCGGATTGACGCACGCCCGCGCCGATCCACTGCCGCCTCGGACCAGACGCCGCCTCGACGTCCCTCCGCGCCGGAAGCGCTGAAACAGCGTCCGGGACTTTCAGCTGAGCTGGGCGTCTCGTCCCCCCCCCCCCCCTCTTCCCAGCGAGGTCATTAAGGCTGTTCGCCACGGGGATGCACCACCAACGCCGAACGTACAATAACGCCGAAAACCATAACTCCGAATGCCAAATTGACTACAACGCCGACAGCTAGAAAACTGCTGTGTACCACAACGCCGAAATACATTAACCCCGAAAAATGTCATTGCAGGACTGCCACAAAGGTTAGGTTAGGTAAGGTTAGCACACAAATTCATTCAGCTGTTTTTCATTTTGCTCCTGTGGCCCCCCCTTCCTGCAGCAACATTTTTTGGCGTTACTGTATTTCGGCGTTGTGGTACACAGCAGTTTTCTAGCTGTCGGCGTTTCGGACCCTGCCGCTCGCTGGCCATCAATTACACGAGGCACTGTCCTGCCCGGAACGATCTTTCTCAAAGATGAATGATTTTTTCCAGCGGTTAAGATCGATTTAAAACACTGTTTTATGGACACATATGCCACTGCTGGTATTCGCTGTATGTCACAGAAAAAAATAATAAACACAAGAATGGACGAGAAAGTTGAATATACTTACAAGCACGCAGAAACACAAGCCAATATCAGCCGGTCATTCTTAACACTCTTAACGTAACTTACAGTGAAAACCAGCAATAGTGTATGACCATTAAAGTTATTTATGATCAGAAGTTATTTTCACAAAATTAATACTGCCGAATTCCAAATGGTTAGGTATGATCCACCTAAATACCAAAAATGCAAAAAAATAATGGTATTTTATTTATGGGCTTTTACGTCAATATTATTGGTTCCAAGTGTTTTGGATACTCAAACATCTGTCAATAAAAACTAAGTAATTTGCTTACATTATTTTTTCATACTGAATTCTGAGCTCTAAAGGCAACCCATTTATTTTTACCATTACTTTTAGGTGTAAGGAATTATTTTAATATTCCTTTGGTTTGCTAAACTACTTAAGTATATTATTTTATAAACGGTGGCCATATATAACTTAACTCTTGCATAGTTATCTATCAAAATACTCCTTTTTTTTTTAGTTTTTCCTGTCTACCTTAAATACAAAATAGGCCATAAACTTAAACTTTACAGTACATAGGAGTTAATATCACAGACAAATTCAAGATATGGTTATTACCTATTATTCTTCTCATTTAAATTAACTGATTTACATAGCTGCTAATATTATTTTCAAATATTTCAAAATTTTTGATCCAAAAAAATTAAATACGATTATTTGTTCACATACCTATAGGTATATTTAAATTATGTCACTAGCGCTGTATTTTAACCTAGACATTTTCACTCTTCTAATTAATTCATTTATCTATTTAAATAAGTATGTAGATTTCAAACATGAAAATTTAACAGCTCGCTGTGCAGGTGACTATATTCAATGGATGTTTTCATTAATTTCATAAAAATTACATTATTTAAGAAGTCAACACGTGTAAAAAAAATTTCGTGAAAATTTTGAATAATGATCTTCGAGATGCCAAATGCTCCTAAAGAAGGGGAAAAAATACAACCATGCAAACCAGAGACAAACTAATCGGTCGTGGCCTTCGACGGGAAACTGTTATAGCATTTATCTGGAGTCATTTCGAGGAAACAAATTAAATCGACAACAGGAACGGCTGTACAAGGATTCGAACTGGTCCCTCCCGTACGCGAGTTCTGTGATCCACCGATGTGACACGTTGCTAGGAAATACATGATCTTGATGATTTTTTTAAGTAAGTGCCGTTTTT